>NC_139512.1:185050097-185670097 GCF_947247035.1 Vipera ursinii
GCTGTTACCATTGAGTTGGTCTTCCATCTCTCAGTGACCTACACATGCACTGGCTCTTACCATTGTCCCTAACCCTAACCCTAACCCTAACCCCTAACGCTACCCCTACCCCTAACCCTAACCCTAAGGGGAACCCAACCCCCTATACTTTGTTCCAGAAGATTTTTCTTTACAATTCAGATTAAATTGAAAAATTTAATTATTTTTAAATTCTGCTTTTGACATAACCTTGTCATCTGCTTTCTACTTTATTCAGTAGTGGTGTCCAAATACTCCAGGTGGCTCATAACATAAGAAAAAAAAATAAAAATGCATCAATTCAAAAGAAAATCAGCATACAGATGAAAAGACTGAAATTCATATTATATTACAGCCTTAATTTTTATAAAATGATGTTGGCATTTGACACTGGAAAAATTGTCTAAAGTATAAAGGTATTTCACATTTATGCTGGAAATGTGAATAACGGGACTTTTTAATTACTCTTGGTGGATAGGTAAAAAAGCTGAAAAAATTGGATTCAAATACATACATTAATTCAGAAGATTTTAAGTTTTAACTGTAGCCAGATATGTTTTTTTGGGACCGATTTATAAAAAGTTGGCTAAAAATCACGGAGGTTTGTTTCTCTATCTCTGGAGTGTCAAAGTCAATTTCATTGAGGGCCGCATCAGCATTGCAATTGCCCTCAGGGGGCCGGGTGAGTGTGGTCTGGGTGGGCGTGGCTAAAATGGGTATGGCCTACTGGGTGGGCGTGGCCAGCACTACATCCTTCGCATCAAGGGTGCCTTTGGTGGCCTGGGCAGGAATGGGACAGATCTGAGGGTCTCTGGCAGAAGGAGGGTCTCTGGGCCAGGGCCAAGACAGTGAGGGCCGTTCCCTCACTGTTTCCAGGATGGCTTCGCGGGCCACATGAAACCACTTCGGCCAGCGGGCCTTGTGTTTGACATGTCTGCCCTAACACTAACACTAACCCCTAAACCGTAACTTTTACCCTAACCCTAGCCCTAGCCCTAGCCCTAACCCCAAACCCTAACCCTAACCCTAACCCTAACCCTAACCCAAACCCCTAACCCCAAACCCCAAATCCCAAACCCCAAACCCCAACCCTAACCCTAACCCTAACCCTAGCCCTAGCCCTAACCCCAAACCCTAACCCTAACCCTAACCCTAACCCCAAACCCTAACCCTAACCCCTAATCCTAACCCTAACCCTAACCCTAACCCCAAACCCTAACCCTAACCCCTAATCCTAACCCTAACCCTAGTCCTAGCCCTAACCCTAAACCTTAACCATAAACATAGCCCTAACCCTAGCCCTAAACCTAACCCTAACCCTAAATTTTAATCCTAACCCTAACCATAAACCCTAACCTTAAACCCAAAACCTAACCATAAATGTTAACCCTAACTGGCTGTTACCATTGACTTGATCTGAACGTCACTAAGTGAAACACGTCACTAAGTGAAACACATGTGTTGTCTGTTACAATTGATTTCGTCTTGCCGCCTCTAAGTGACCTACACGTTCACTGGCTGTTACAATTGACTTGGCCTGTCTGCCACTAAGTGAAACACTTCACTAAGTGAAACACATGTGTTGGCTGTTACCATAGAGTTGGTCTTCCATCTCTCAGTGACCTACACATGCACTGGCTGTTACCATTGTCCCTAACCCTAACCCTAACCCTCACCCCTAACACTACCCCTACCCCTAACCCTAAACTCTAACTCTACACCTAAACCCTAAACTTAACCCAGACGCTAACCCTAATAGTAAACCCTAACCTTAAACCCAAAAGCTAACCTTAAATGTTAACCCTAACCCTATCTGTAACTCTACACCTAAACCCCAAACCTAACCCTAACTCTAAGCCAAACCTGTAACCCTAGCCCTAACCCTAACCCTAAAGACAAACTCTAACCCTAAACCCAAAACTTAACCCTAACCCTAACTCTAACCCAAAACTGTAACTCTAACTCTAAACCCTAACCCTAACCTTAAACTTTAACCCTAAACTTTAACCCTAACCTTAACCCTAAACGCTAACGCTTAACCCTAAACCCTAACCGTAAACCCTAACCTTAAACCCAAAACCTAACCTTAAATGTTAAACTTAACTGGCTGTTACCATTGACTTGGACTGACACTCACTAAGTGAAACACGTCACTAAGTGAAACATATTTTGCCTATTACCATTCACTTGGTTTTGCCGCTTCTAACTGACCTACACGTTCACTGGCTGTTACCATTGACTTGGCCTGTCCGCCACTAAGTGAAACACGTCACTAAGTGAAGCATGTGTTGCCTATTACTATTCAGTTGGTCTTGCCGACTCTAAGTGACCTAGACGTGCACTGGCTATTACCATTGACTTGGCCTGACTGACACTAAGTGAAACACATCACTAAGTGAATCACATGTGTTGGCTGTTACCACTGAGTTGGTCTTCCATCTTTGAGTGACCTACACGTGCACTGGCTGTTACCCTTGACTTCTAATAATGTAATGGTTGAGTGAGCTGCATGAAAAAAAAAGGAAAGATAGCCCGAATTTTGCTCTGACTTTCTGGAAAAGCTTCTCAAGTAAAAGCTGGATTTTGTCTGCTGGATTTTGCTGAGAGGGCAACTGCTCTACACAAGTACATTCTCCCCTTTGAAGGAGAAACTGCAGTTAGCAATGCAAAATGTCCAATATAAATACAAAAGAGGATGGCATTGGAAGGGAATAAATTTCAGCTGATGAAACAACCCAGCCTACAACCCACCACTGTATGCTTTTCATTGTATGCAAATTGTATAGTATTCAAATTGTATTTATTGTCTGCAAAGTACCCTGTAAACTGCTGTACCCTGTAAATCCTGTGACATATAATAACAAAATTGCTATGTTCAAATAATAATAATTGGGCTATAAAGTAAGTTCTGGAAATCTGTCTACCCCATGCATTGGTAATACTGCATGCTCATTTGTCCAAAGTCCTTGCATTTTGTCAACTTAGGTCAAAAAAGTCAAAATGGCAGCTAGGTCATTGCAAGTAAAATTTTGACTTTTTTTATGTTCATTATAAAAAGACACATTTGACACCCCTGATTTAAGGATTTGGGAACCCAACCCCCTATACTTTGTTCCAGAAGATTTTTCTTTACAATTCAGATTAAATTTAAAAATTTAATTATTTTTAAATTCTGCTTTTGACATAACCTTGTCATCTGCTTTCTACTTTATTCAGTAGTGGTGTCCAAATACTCCAGGTGGCTCATAACATAAGGAAAAAAATTCATCAATTCAAAAGAAAATCAGCATACAGATGAAAAGACTGAAATTCATATTATATTACAGCCTTAATTTTTATAAAATGATGTTGGCATTTGACACTGGAAAAATTGTCTAAAGTATAAAGGTATTTCACATTTATGCTGGAAATGTGAATAAGGGGACTTTTTAATTACTCTTGGTGGATAGGTAAAAAAGCTGAAAAAATTGGATTCAAATACATACATTAATTCAGAAGATTTTAAGTTTTAACTGTAGCCAGATATGTTTTTTTGGGACTGATTGATAAAAGTTGGCTAAAAATCACGGAAGTTTGTTTCTCTATCTCTGGGGTGTCAAACTCAATTTCATTGAGGGCCGCATCAGCATTGCAATTGCCCTCAGGGGGCCGGGTGAGTGTGGTCTGGGTGGGCATGGCTAAAGTGCGTATGGCCTACTGGGTGGGTGTGGCCAGCTCTACATCCTTCGCATCAAGGGTGCCTATGGGGGCCTGGGCAGGAATGGGACAGATCTGAGGGTCTCTGGCAGAAGGAGGGTCTCTGGGCCAGGGCCAAGACAGTGAGGGCCGTTCCCTCACTGTTTCCAGGATGGCTTCGCGGGCCACATGAAACCACTTTGCAGGCCTTATGTTTGACACGTCTGCCCTAACCCTAACCCTAACCCCTAACCCCTAAACCGTAACTTTAACCTTAACCCTAACCCTAGCCCTAGCCCTAGCCCTAGCCCTAACCCCAAACCCTAACCCTAACCCTAACCCAAACCCCTAACCCGAAACCCCAAACCCCAACCCTAACCCTAACCCTAGCCCTAGCCCTAGCCCTAGCCCTAGCCCTAACCCCTAACCCCAAACCCTAACCCTAACCCTAACACCAAACCCTAATCCCTAATCCTAACCCTAACCCTAACCCTAAACCTAACGTTAACCCTATCCCTATCCCTATCCCTAACCCTAACCCTAACCTTAACCCTAGCCCTAACCCTAACCCTAACCCTAGCCCTAACCCTACCCCTAACCCTACCCCTACCCCTAACCTTAACCCTAGCCCTAACCCTAACCCTAACCCTAACCTTAACCCTAGCCCTAGCCCTAACCCTAACCCTAACCAAAACCCTAACCTTAACCCTAACCCTAACCCAAACCCTAACCCCAAACCCTAACCCTAACCCTATCCCTAACCCTAACCCGAACCCTAAATTTTAATCCTAACCCTAACCGTAAACCCTAACCTTAAACCCAAAACCTAACCTTAATTATTAACCCTAACCGGCTGTTACTGTTGATTTGGTCTGACCGTCACTAAGTGAAACACATGTGTTGTCGGTTACCAAGGAGTTGGTCTTGCCATCTCTGAGTGACCTACAGGTGCACTGGCTGTTACCGGCCTGTCTGCCGCTAAGTGAAACACATTTGTTGGCTGTTTCCATTGAGTTGGTCTTGCCGCCTCTAAGTGACCTACACGTGCACTGGCTTTTACCATTGTCCCTAACCCTAACCCTAACCGTAACCCTAACCCTAGCCCTAGCCCTAACCCTAACCCTAACCCCAAACCCTATCCCTAACCCTAACCCTAACCCTAACCCTAACCCTAACCCTAACACTATCCCTAACCCTAACCCTAACCCTATCCCTAACCCTATCCCTATCCCTAGCCCTAACCCTAACCCTAACCCTAACCCTATCCCTAACCCTATCCCTAACCCTATCCCTAACCCTATCCCTAACCCTAACCCTAACCCTAGCCCTAACCCTAGCCCTAACCCTTACCTTAACCATAAACCTAGCCCTAACCCTAGCCCTAAACCTAACCCTAACCCTAAATTTTAATCCTAACCCTAACCATAAACCCTAACCTTAAACCCAAAACCTAACCATAAATGTTAACCCTAACTGGCTGTTACCATTGACTTGGTCTGAACGTCACTAAGTGAAACACGTCACTAAGTGAAACACATGTGTTGTGTGTTACCATTGATTTGGTCTTGCCGCCTCTAAGTGACCAAGACCAACTGAATAGTAATAGGCAACACATGCTTCACTTAGTGACGTGTTTCACTTAGTGACGGTTAGACCAAGTAAACGGTAACAGCCAATGCACGTGTAGCTCACTCAGAGATGGCGAGACCAACTCAATGGTAACAACCAACAGATGTGTTTCACTTAGTGACATGTTTCACTTAGTGACAGTCAGACCAAGTCAACGGTAACAGCCAGTGCATGTGTAGGTGACTTAGAGGCGGCAAGACCAACTCAATGGTAACCGACAACACATGTGTTTCACTTAGTGATGTGTTTCACTTAGTGACGGTTAGAACAAGTCAAGGGTAACAAACAGCCAGTGCACGTGTAGGTCACTCAGAGATGGAAGACCAACTCAGTGGTAACAGCCAACACATGTGATTCACTTAGTGACGTGTTTCACTTAGTGACAGGCCAAGTCAATGTTAATACCCAGTGCATGTCTAGGTCACTTAGAGGCGGCAAGACCAGCTGAATAGTAATAGGCAACACATGCTTCACTTAGTGACGTGTTTCACTTAGTGATGGTTAGACCAAGTCAATGGTAACAGCCAGTGCAGGTGTAGGTCACTCAGAGATGGCAAGACCAACTCAATGGTTACAGCCAACACATGTGCTTCATTTAGTGACATGTTTCACTTAGTGACAGTTAGACCAAGTGAAAGGTAACAGCCTGTGCATGTTACGGTTTAGGGGTTAGGCGTTAGGGGTTAGGGTTAGGGTTAGGGTTAGTGTTAGGGCAGACGTGTCAAACACAAGGCCCGCCGGCCAAAGTGGTTTCATGTGGCCCGCGAAGCCATCCTGGAAACAGTGAGGGAACGGCCCTCACTGTCTTGGCCCTGGCCCAGAGACCCTCCTTCTGCCAGAGACCCTCAGATCTGTCCCATTCCTGCCCGGGCCCCCATAGGCACCCTTGATGCGAAGGATGTAGAGATGGCCACGCCCACCCAGTAGGCCATACCCACTTTAGCCATGCCCACCCAGACCACACTCACCCGGCCCCCTGAGGGCAATTGCAATGCTGATGCTGCCCTGAATGAAATGGAGTTTGACACTCCAGAGATAGAGAAACAAACTTCTGTGATTTTTAGCCAACTTTTTGTCAATCGGTCCCAAAAAAACATATCTGGCTACAGTTAAAACTTAAAATCTTCTGAATTAATGTATGTATTTGAATCCAATTTTTGCAGCTTTTTTACCTATCCACCAAGAGTAATTAAAAAGTCCCCTTATTCACATTTCCAGCATAAATGTGAAATACCTTTATACTTTAGACAATTTTTCCAGTGTCAAATGCCAACATCATTTTATAAAAATTAAGGCTGTAATATAATATGAATTTCAGTCTTTTCATCTGTATGCTGATTTTCTTTTGAATTGATGCATTTTTATTTTTTTTTCTTATGTTATGAGCCACCTGGAGTATTTGGACACCACTACTGAATAAAGTAGAAAGCAGATGACAAGGTTATGTCAAAAGCAGAATTTAAAAATAATTAAATTTTTAAATTTAATCTGAATTGTAAAGAAAAATCTTCTGGAACAAAGTATAGGGGGTTGGGTTCCCCCATCCTTAACTCAGGGGTGTCAAATGTGTCTTTTTATAATGAACATAAAAAAGTCAAAATTTTACTTGCAATGACCTAGCTGCCATTTTGACTTTTTTGACCTAAGTTGACAAAATGCAAGGACTTTGGCCAAATGAGCATGCAGTATTACCAATGCATGGGGTAGACAGATTTCCACAACTTACTTTATAGCCCAATTATTATTATTTGAACATAGCAATTTTGTTATTATATGTCACAGGATTTATTTAAAGGAACTGCGATCAAGTGCAACCATTTATTTTATTTTATTTTATTTTTTATTAAATTTATATACCGCCCTTTCCCAAAGGACTCAGGGCGGTTTACAGGGTACTTTGCAGACAATAAATACAATTTGCATACTATACAATCTGCATATAATGAAAAGCATACAGTGGTGGGTTGTAGGCTGGATTGTTTCATCAGCTGAAATTTATTCCCTGCCAATGCCATCCTCTTTTGTATTTATATTGGAGATTTTGCATTGCAAACTGCAGTTTCTCCTTCAAAGGGGAGAATGCACTTGTGTAGAGCAGTTGCCCTCTCAGCAAAATCCAGCAGACAATCGCTTTGACTTGAGAAGCTTTTCCAGAAAGTCAGAGCAAAATTCGGGCTATCTTTCCTTTTTTTTTCATGCAGCTCACTCAACCATTACATTATTAGTTTGCAATTTTGTGTTTTCTTTTTCTTTTTTTCCTGAAAGTGCCGCTTTGGAAAATATTGGTCCGGGCTGGAATGTTCAAATCGAAACTGGGGGATGTGGGGAGAACAGTTTCAGGCCGGTAACAGCCAGTGCACCTATAGGTCACTCAGAGATGGCAAGACCAACTCCTTGGTAACCGACAACACATGTGTTTCACTTAGTGATGTGTTTCACTTAGTGACGGTTAGACGAAGTCAAGGGTAACAGCCAGTGCACGTGTAGGTCACTCAGAGATGGAAGACCAACTCAGTGGTAACAGCCAACACATGTGATTCACTTAGTGATGTGTTTCACTTTGTGTCAGTCAGGCCAAGTCAATGGTAATAGCCAGTGCACGTCTAGGTCACTTAGACTCGGCAAGACCATCTGAATAGTAATAGGCAACACATGCTTCACTTAGTGTCGTGTTTCACTTAGTGACGGTTAGACCAAGTCAACGGTAACAGCCAGTGCACGTGTAGCTCACTCAGAGATGGCAAGACCAACTCAATGGTAACAACCAACAGATGTGTTTCACTTAGTGACATGTTTCATTTAGTGACAGTCAGACCAAGTCAACGGTAACAGCCAGTGCATGTGTAGGTGACTTAGAGGCGGCAAGACCAACTCAATGGTAACAGCCAACACATGTGTTTCAGTTAGTGACATGTTTCACTTAGTGACAGTTAGACCAAGTCAACGGTAACAGCCTGTGCATGTTACGGTTTAGGGGTTAGGGGTTATGGTTGGAGTTAGGGTTGGGGGTTTGGGTTTGGTTTGGGTTTAGGGTTTAGGGATAGGGTTAGGGATTGGGATGGGGATGGGGTTGGGGATCGGGTTGGGGTTTGGGGTTAGCGTTAGGGCTAGGGTTAGGGTTAGGGTTAGGGTTAGGGATAGGTTTAGAGATAGGTTTAGGGTTTGGGTTGGGGTTTTGGGGTTACTGGTTGGGGTTGGGGTTAGGGTTAGGGTTAGGGTTTGGGGTTGGTTTAGGGTTACGGTTAGGGTTTGGGGTTAGGGTTGGGGTTTTGGGTTGGGGTTTTGGGTTACGGTTGGGTGTTTGGGGTTGGTTTGGGGGTTAGGGTTTGGGTATAGGGTTAGGGTTAGGATTAGGATTAGGGGTTAGGGATAGGGTTGGGGTTTGGTTTTTAGGGTTAGGGTTAGGGGTTAGGGTTAAAGTTATGGTTTAGGGTTTGTGGTTAGGGATAGGGTTAGGGTTGGGGTTGGGGTTTGGGGTTATGGTTGGGGTTGGGGGTTAGGGTTTGGGGTAAGGGGTTGGGTTTGGGGGTTAGGTTTTGGGGATAGGGTTAGGGTTTGGGGTTAGGGATAGGGTTAGGGTTAGGATTAGGAGTTAGGGTTAGGGATAGGTTTGGGGTTGGGGGTTGGGGTTGGGGTTGGGGTTTGGGGTTAGGGTTAGTGTTTGGTGTTAGGGTTTGGGGTTATGGTTATGGTTGGGGTTTGGGGTTAGGGTTTGGCGATAGGGTTAGGGATGGGGATGGGGTTGGGGGTCAGGTTGGGGTTTGGGGTTGGGGTTAGGGTTAGGGCTAGGGTTAGGGCTAGGGCTAGGGTTAAGGTTAGGGTTAGGGCTAGGTTTAGAGATAGGGTTAGGGTTGGGCTTTTGGGGTTACGGGTTGGGGTTGGGGTTAGGGTTAGGGTTTAGGGGTTGGGGTTGGGGTTGGTTTGGGGGTTAGGGTTTGGGTTTAGG
Source organism: Vipera ursinii (assembly GCF_947247035.1). Taxonomy (NCBI): domain Eukaryota; kingdom Metazoa; phylum Chordata; class Lepidosauria; order Squamata; family Viperidae; genus Vipera; species Vipera ursinii. Next base: position 185,059,366 of record NC_139512.1, read on the forward strand.
GTTAGGGGTTGGTTAGGGTTAGGGTTAGGGGTTGGGGTTTGGGGTTGGGGTTTTGGGTTAGGGTTGGGTGTTTGGGGTTGGTTTGGGGGTTAGGGTTTTTGGTATAGGGTTAGAGTTTGGGGTTAGGGATAGGGTTGGGGTTGGGGTTGGGGTTGGGGTTTGGGGTTGGGGTTGGGGGTTAGGGTTTGGGGTTGGGTTGGGTTTGGGGGTTAGGGTTTGGGGATAGGATTAGGGTTTGGGGTTAGGGATAGGGTTAGGGTTAGGATTAGGGGTTAGGGTTAGGGTTGGGGTTTGGTTTTTAGGGTTAGGGTTAGGGGTTAGGGTTGGGGTTTTGGGTTAGGGTTGGGTGTTTGGGGTTGGTTTGGGTGTTAGGGTTTGGGTATAGGGTTAGGGTTTGGGGTTAACGATACGGTTAGTGTTAGGGTTAGGGTTAAGGCTAGGTTTAGAGATAGGTTTAGGGTTAGGGTTGGGGTTTTGGGGTTACGGGTTGGGGTTGGGGTTAGGGCTAGGGTTAGGGTTAGTGTTAAGGTTAGGGTTAGGGTTAGGGCTAGGTTTAGAGATAGGGTTAGGGTTAGGGTTGGGGTTTTGGGGTTATGGGTTGGGGTTAGGGTTAGGGTTAGGGTTGGGTTTAGGGTTGTGGGTTTGGGGTTGGTTTGGGGGTTAGGGTTTGGGGTTAGGGTTAGGGGTTGGGGTTTGCGGTTAGGGTTGGGGGTTAGGGTTAGGGTTGGGGTTTTGGGTTAGGGTTGGGGGTTTGGGGTTAGGGTTGGGGTTGGGGTTTGGGGTTTGGGGTTAGGGTTGGGTGTTTGGGGTTGGTTTGGGGGTTAGGGTTTGGGTATAGGGTTAGGGTTTGGGGTTAGGTATAGGGTTAGGGTTGGGGTTGGTGTTGGAGGTTATGGTTGGGGTTGGGGGTTAGGGTTTGGGGTTAGGGGTTGGGTTTGGGGGTTAGGGTTTGGGGATAGGATTAGGGTTTGGGGTTAGGGTTAGGGTTAGGATTAGGGTTTAGGGTTAGGGTTGGGGTTTGGTTTTTAGGGTTAGGGTTAGGGGTTAGGGTTGGGGTTTTGGGTTGGGGTTTTGGGTTAGGGTTGGGTGTTTGGGGTTGGTTTGGAGGTTAGGGTTTGGGTATAGGGTTAGGGTTTGGGGTTAGGGATAGGGTTAGTGTTAAGGTTAGGGTTAGGGCTAGGGCTAGGTTTAGAGATAGGTTTAGGGTTAGGGTTGGGGTTTTGGGATTACGGGTTGGGGTTGGGGTTAGGGCTAGGGTTAGTGTTAGTGTTAAGGTTAGGGTTAGGGCTAGGTTTAGAGATAGTTTTAGGGTTAGGGTTGGGGTTTTGGGGTTACGGGTTGGTGTTAGGGTTAGGGTTTGGGGTTTAGGGTTGGGGGTTTGGGGTTGGTTTGGGGGTTAGGGTTTGGGGTCAGGGTTAGGTTTAGGGGTTGGGGTTTTGGGTTAGGATTGGGGGTTTGGGGTTAGGGTTGGGGTTTGGGGTTGGGGTTTGGGGTTAGGGTTGGGGTTTTGGGTTATGGTTGGGGGTTTGGGGTTGGTTTGGGGGTTAGGGTTTGGGTATAGTGTTAGGGTTAGGGTTAGGATTAGGGTTTAGGTATAGGGTTGGGGTTTGGTTTTTAGGGTTAGGGTTAGGGGTTAGGGTTAAAGTTACGGTTTAGGGTTTGGGGTTTGGGATTAGGGCTAGGGTTAGGGCTAGCGTTAGGGTTAAGGTTAGGGTTTTGGTTAGGGTTAGGGTTAGGGCTAGGGTTAGGGTTAGGGATAGAGTTAGGGTTTGGGGTTAGGGATAGGGTTGGGGTTTGGGGTTATGGTTGGGGTTGGGGGTTAGGGTTTGGGGTTAGGGGTTGGGTTTGGGGGTTAGGGTTTGGGGATAGGGTTAGGGTTTGGGGTTAGGGATAGGGTTAGGGTTAGGATTAGGGGTTAGGGTTAGGGATAGGGTTGGTGTTGGTGTTGGGGGTTCGGGTTGGGGGTTGGGGGTTGGGGTTAGGGTTAGTGTTTGGAGTTAGGGTTTGGGGTTATGGTTATGGTTGGTGTTTGGGGTTAGGGTTAGGGGTTTGGGTTTGGTTTGGGTTTAGGGTTTGGGGATAGGGATGGGGATGGGGTTGGGGGTCGGTTTGGGGTTGGGGTTTGGGGTTGGGGTTAGGGCTAGGGCTAGGGCTAGGGTTAGGGTTAGGGTTAGGTCTAGGTTTAGAGATAGGGTTAGGGTTGGGGTTTTGGGGTTACGGGTTGGGGTTGGGGTTAGGGTTAGGGGTTAGGGTTAAGGGTTGGGGTTGGTTTGGGGGTTAGGGTTTGGGGTTAGGGGTAGGGGTAGGGGTTGGGTTAGGGTTAGGGTTTGGGGTTAGGGTTGGGGTTGGGGGTTGGGGGTTGGGGTTTGGGGTTAGGGTTGGGGTTTTGGGTTGGGGTTTTGGGTTAGGGTTGGGTGTTTGGGGTTGGTTTGGGGGTTAGGTTTTGGGTATAGGGTTAGGGTTTGGGGTTAGGGATAGCGTTAGGATTAGGATTAGGGGTTAGGGATAGGGTTGGGGTTTGCTTTTTAGGGTTAGGGTTAGGGGTTATGGTTAAAGTTACGGTTTAGGTTTTGGGGTTTGGGATTAGGGCTAGGGTTAGGGCTAGGGGTAGGGTTAAGGTTAAGGTTAGGGTTTTGGTTAGGGTTAGGGTAGGGTTAGGGATAGAGTTAGGGTTTGGGGTTAGGGATAGGGTTATGGTTGGGGTTCGCGTTTGGGGTTATGGTTGGGGTTGGGGTTGGGGGTTAGGGTTTTGGTTAGGGGTTGGGTTTGGGGGTTAGGGTTAGGGGTTGGGGTTGGGGTATGGGGTTAGGGTTGGGGGTTAGCGTCAGTGTTGGGGTTTTGGGTTAGGGTTGGGGGTTTGGGGTTAGGGTTGGGGGTTGTGGTTTGGGGTTAGGGTTCGGGTTTTGGGTTAGGGTTGGGTGTTTGGGGTTGGTTTGGGGGTTAGGGGTTGGGGATAGGGTTTGGGTTTGGGGTTAGGGATAGGGTGTTTGGATTAGGATTAGGGGTTAGGGATAGGTTTGGGGTTTGGTTTTTAGGGTTAGGGTTGGTTAAAGTTACGGTTTAGGGTTAGGGTTAGGGTTAGGGTTAGGGGCTAGCATTTGGGATAGGGTTGGGGTTGGGGTTGGGGTTGTGGGTTAGGGTTTGGGGTTAGGGTTGGGGTTGGGGTTTGGGGTTATGGTTGGGGTTGGGGGTTAGGGTTTGGGGTTAGGGTTAGGGGTTGGGTTTGGGGGTTAGGGTTGGGATAGGGTTAGGGTTTGGGGTTAGGGATAGGGTTAGGGTTAGGATTAGGGGTTAGGGATAGGGTTAGGGATAGGGTTGGGGTTGGGGGTTAGAGTTAGGGGTTTGGGGTTAGGGTTGGGGGTTGGGGTTGGGGTTTGGGGTTAGGGTTAGTGTTTAGAGTTAGCGTTTGGGGTTATGGTTATGGTTGGGGTTTGGGGTTAGGGATAGGGTTGGAGTTGGTTTGGTTTTTAGGGTTAGAGATTAGGGTTAAAGTTACGGTTTAGGGTTTGGGGTTTGGGGTTAGGTTTAGGGTTAGGGATAGGGTTAGGGTTAGGTTTAGGGTTAAGGTTAAGGTTAGGGTTTTGGTTAGGGTTAGGGCTAGGGTTAGGGTTAGGGATAGGGTTAGTGTTAAGGTTAGGGTTAGGGTTAGGGCTAGGTTTAGAGATAGGTTTAGGGTTAGGGTTGGGGTTTTGGGGTTACGGGTTGGGGTTGGGGTTAGGGCTAGTGTTAGGGTTAGTGTTAAGGTTAGGGTTAGGGCTAGGTTTAGAGATAGGGTTAGGGTTAGGGTTGGGGTTTTGGGGTTACGGGTTGGGGTTGGGGTTAGGGTTAGGGTTTGGGGTTTAGGGTTGGGGGTTTGGGGTTGGTTTGGGGGTTAGGGTTTGGGGTTAGGGTTAGGTTTAGGGGTTGGGGTTTTGGGTTAGGGTTGGGGGTTTGTGGTTAGGGTTGGGGTTTTGGGTTGGGGTTTGGGGTTTGGGGTTAGGGTTGGGGTTTTGGGTTAGGGTTGGGTGTTTGGGGTTGGTTTGGGGGTTAGGGGTTGGGGATAGGGTTTGGGTTTGGGGTTAGGGATAGGGTTAGGATTAGGATTAGGGGTTAGGGATAGGTTTGGGGTTTGGTTTTTAGGGTTAGGGTTGGTTAAAGTTACGGTTTAGGGTTAGGGTTAGGGTTAGGGTTAGGGGCTAGCATTTGGGATAGGGTTGGGGTTGGGGTTGGGGTTGGGGTTGTGGGTTAGGGTTTGGGGTTAGGGTTGGGGTTGGGGTTTGGGGTTATGGTTGGGGTTGGGGGTTAGGGTTTGGGGTTAGGGTTAGGGGTTGGGTTTGGGGGTTAGGGTTGGGATAGGGTTAGGGTTTGGGGTTAGGGATAGGGTTAGGATTAGGATTAGGGGTTAGGGATAGGGTTAGGGATAGGGTTGGGGTTGGGGGTTAGAGTTAGGGGTTTGGGGTTACGGTTGGGGGTTGGGGTTGGGGTTTGGGGTTAGGGTTAGTGTTTAGAGTTAGCGTTTGGGGTGATGGTTATGGTTGGGCTTTGGGGTTAGGGATAGGGTTGGAGTTGGTTTGGTTTTTAGGGTTAGAGATTAGGGTTAAAGTTACGGTTTAGGGTTTGGGGTTTGGGGTTAGGTTTAGGGTTAGGGATAGGGTTAGGGTTAGGTTTAGGGTTAAGGTTAAGGTTAGGGTTTTGGTTAGGGTTAGGGCTAGGGTTAGGGTTAGGGATAGGGTTAGAGATAGGTTTAGGGTTAGGGTTGGGGTTTTGGGGTTACGGGTTGGGGTTGGGGTTAGGGCTAGTGTTAGGGTTAGTGTTAAGGTTAGGGTTAGGGCTAGGTTTAGAGATAGGGTTAGGGTTAGGGTTGGGGTTTTGGGGTTACGGGTTGGGGTTGGCGTTAGGGTTAGGGTTTGGGGTTTAGGGTTGGGGGTTTGGGGTTGGTTTGGGGGTTAGGGTTTGGGGTTAGGGTTAGGTTTAGGGGTTGGGGTTTTGGGTTAGGGTTGGGGGTTTGTGGTTAGGGTTGGGGTTTTGGGTTGGGGTTTGGGGTTTGGGGTTAGGGTTGGGGTTTTGGGTTAGGGTTGGGTGTTTGGGGTTGGTTTGGGGGTTAGGGTTTGGGTATAGGGTTAGGGTTAGGGTTAGGATTAGGGGTTAGGTATAGGGTTGGGGTTTGGTTTTTTGGGTTAGGGTTAGGGGTTAGGGTTAAAGTTACGTTTTAGGGTTTGGGGTTTGGGATTAGGGCTAGGGTTAGGGCTAGCGTTAGGGTTAAGGTTAGGGTTAGGGTTAGGATTAGGGGTTAGGGATAGGGTTAGGGATAGGGTTGGGGTTGGGGGTTAGAGTTAGGGGTTTGGGGTTAGGGTTGGGGGTTGGGGTTTGGGGTTAGGGTTAGTGTTTGGAGTTAGGGTTTGGAGTTATGGTTATGGTTGGGGTTTGGGGTTAGGGTTGGGGGTTTGGGGTTATGTTTGGGGTTGGGGTTGGGTGTTAGGGTTTGGGGTTAGGGGTTGGGTCTGGGGTTTAGGGTTTGGGGATAGGGTTAGGGTTTGGGGTTAGGGATAGGGTTAGGGTTAGGGTTAGGATTAGGGGTTAGGGTTAGGGATAGGGTTGGGGTTGGGGTTGGGGGTTCGGGTTGGGGTTTGGGGTTAGGGTTAGGGTTAGGGTTAGGGATAGGGTTCGGGTTCGGGTTTGGGGTTAGGGATAGGTTTAGGGTTGGGGTTGGGGTTGGGGTTTGGGGTTAGGGTTGGGGTTGGGGGTTAGGGTTTAGGGTTTGGGGTTGGGTTTGGGGGTTAGGGTTTGGGGATAGGGTTAGGGTTTGGGGTTAGGGTTAGGATTAGGGTTAGGATTAGGGGTTAGGGAGAGGTTTAGGGATTGGGTTGGGGTTGGGGTTTTGGTTAGGGTTAGGGCTAGGGTTTGGGTTTGGGGTTTGGGGTTGGGGTTTGGGGTTAGGGTTAGTGTTTGGAGTTAGGGTTTGGGGTTATGGTTATGGTTGGGGTTTGGGGTTAGGGTTGGGGGTTTGGGTTTGGTTTGGGTTTAGGGTTTGGGGATAGGGTTAGGGATGGGGATGGGGTTGGGGGTCGGGTTGGGGTTGGGGTTTGGGGTTGGGGTGAGGGTTAGGGCTTGGGTTAGGACTAGGGCTAGGGTTAGGGCTAGGTTTAGAGATAGGTTTAGGGTTAGGGTTGGGGTTTTGGGGTTACGGGTTGGGGTTGGGGTTGGGGTTAGGGTTAGGGGTTAGGGTTAGGGTTTGGGGTTTGGGGTTGGGGTTGGTTTGGGGGTTAGGGTTTGGGGTTAGGGTTAGGGTTAGGGGTTGGGTTAGGGTTAGGGTGAGGGTTTGGGGTTAGGTTTGGGGTTGGGGTTTGGGGTTAGGGTTGGGGTTTTGGGTTGGGGTTTTGGGTTAGGGTTGGGTGTTTGGAGTTGGTTTGGGGGTTAGGGTTTGGGTATAGGGTTAGGGTTTGGGGTTAGGGATAGCGTTAGGATTAGGATTAGGGGTTAGGGATAGGGTTGGGGTTTGCTTTTTAGGGTTAGGGTTAGGGGTTAGGGTTAAAGTTACGGTTTAGGTTTTGGGGTTTGGGATTAGGGTTAGGGCTAGGGGTAGGGTTAATGTTAAGGTTAGGGTTTTGGTTAGGGTTAGGGTTAGGGCTAGGGTTAGGGATAGAGTTAGGGTTTGGGGTTAGGGATAGGGTTATGGTTGGGGTTCGGGTTTGGGGTTATGGTTGGGGTTGGGGTTGGGGGTTAGGGTTAGGGTTAGGGGTTGGGGTTGGGGTTTGGGGTTAGGGTTGGGGGTTAGGGTCAGTGTTGGGGTTTTGGGTTAGGGTTGGGGGTTTGGGGTTAGCTTTGGGGGTTGGGGTTTGGGGTTAGGTTTCGGGTTTTGGGTTAGGGTTGGGTGTTTGGGGTTGGTTTGGGGGTTAGGGGTTGGGGATAGGGTTAGGGGTTGGGGTTAGGGATAGGGTTAGGATTAGGATTAGGGGTTAGGGATAGGTTTGGGGTTTGGTTTTTAGGGTAAGGGTTAGGGTTAAAGTTATGGTTTAGGGTTAGGGTTAGGGTTAGGGTTAGCATTTGGGATAGGGTTGGGGTTGGGGTTGGGGTTGTGGGTTAGGGTTTGGGGTTAGGGTTAGGGTTAGGATAAGGGGTTAGGGCTAGGGTTTGGGGTTAGGGTTGCGGTTGGGGTTTGGGGTTAGGGTTGGGGTTGGGGTTGGGGGTTAGGGTTTGGGGTTCGGGGTTGGGTTTGGGGGTTAGGGTTTGGGGATAGGGTTAGGGTTTGGGGTTAGGGATAGGGTTAGGGTTAGGATTAGGGGTTAGGGTTCGGGATAGGGTTGGGGGTTGGGGTTGGGGTTTGGGGTTAGGGTTAGTGTTTGGAGTTAGGGTTTGGAGTTATGGTTATGGTTGGGGTTTGGGGTTAGGGTTGGGGGTTTGGGGTTATGTTTGGGGTTGGGGTTGGGCGTTAGGGTTTGGGGTTAGGGGTTGGGTTTGGGGTTTAGGGTTTGGGGATAGGGTTAGGGTTTGGGGTTAGGGATAGGGTTAGGGTTAGGGTTAGGATTAGGGGTTAGGGTTAGGGATAGGGTTGGGGTTGGGGTTGGGGGTTCGGGTTGGGGTTTGGGGTTAGGGTTAGGGTTAGGGTTAGGGATAGGGTTCGGGTTCGGGTTTGGGGTTAGGGATAGGTTTAGGGTTGGGGTTGGGGTTGGGGTTTGGGGTAAGGGTTGGGGTTGGGGGTTAGGGTTTAGGGTTTGGGGTTGGGTTTGGGGGTTAGGGTTTGGGGATAGGGTTAGGGTTTGGGGTTAGGGTTAGGATTAGGGTTAGGATTAGGAGTTAGGGAGAGGTTTAGGGATTGGGTTGGGGTTGGGGTTTTGGTTAGGGTTAGGGCTAGGGTTTGGGTTTGGGGTTTGGGGTTGGGGTTTGGGGTTAGGGTTAGTGTTTGGAGTTAGGGTTTGGGGTTATGGTTATGGTTGGGGTTTGGGGTTAGGGTTGGGGGTTTGGGTTTGGTTTGGGTTTAGGGTTTGGGGATAGGGTTAGGGATGGGGATGGGGTTGGGGGTCGGGTTGGGGTTGGGGTTTGGGGTTGGGGTGAGGGTTAGGGCTAGGGTTAGGACTAGGGCTAGGGTTAGGGCTAGGTTTAGAGATAGGTTTAGGGTTAGGGTTGGGGTTTTGGGGTTACGGGTTGGGGTTGGGGTTGGGGTTAGGGTTAGGGGTTAGGGTTAGGGTTTGGGGTTTGGGGTTGGGGTTGGTTTGGGGGTTAGGGTTTGGGGTTATGGTTAGGGTTAGGGGTTGGGTTAGGGTTAGGGTGAGGGTTTGGGGTTAGGTTTGGGGTTGGGGTTTGGGGTTAGGGTTGGGGTTTTGGGTTGGGGTTTTGGGTTAGGGTTGGGTGTTTGGAGTTGGTTTGGGGGTTAGGGTTTGGGTATAGGGTTAGGGTTTGGGGTTAGGGATAGCGTTAGGATTAGGATTAGGGGTTAGGGATAGGGTTGGGGTTTGCTTTTTAGGGTTAGGGTTAGGGGTTAGGGTTAAAGTTACGGTTTAGGTTTTGGGGTTTGGGATTAGGGTTAGGGCTAGGGGTAGGGTTAATGTTAAGGTTAGGGTTTTGGTTAGGGTTAGGGCTAGGGTTAGGGATAGAGTTAGGGTTTGGGGTTAGGGATAGGGTTATGGTTGGGGTTCGGGTTTGGGGTTATGGTTGGGGTTGGGGTTGGGGGTTAGGGTTTTGGTTAGGGGTTGGGTTTGGGGGTTAGGGTTAGGGTTAGGGGTTGGGGTTGGGGTTTGGGGTTAGGGTTGGGGGTTAGGGTCAGTGTTGGGGTTTTGGGTTAGGGTTGGGGGTTTGGGGTTAGCTTTGGGGGTTGGGGTTTGGGGTTAGGTTTCGGGTTTTGGGTTAGGGTTGGGTGTTTGGGGTTGGTTTGGGGGTTAGGGGTTGGGGATAGGGTTAAGGGTTGGGGTTAGGGATAGGGTTAGGATTAGGATTAGGGGTTAGGGATAGGTTTGGGGTTTGGTTTTTAGGGTAAGGGTTAGGGTTAAAGTTATGGTTTAGGGTTAGGGTTAGGGTTAGGGGTTAGCATTTGGGATAGGGTTGGGGTTGGGGTTGGGGTTGTGGGTTAGGGTTTGGGGTTAGGGTTAGGGTTAGGATAAGGGGTTAGGGCTAGGGTTTGGGGTTAGGGTTGCGGTTGGGGTTTGGGGTTAGGGTTGGGGTTGGGGTTGGGGGTTAGGGTTTGGGGTTTGGGGTTGGGTTTGGGGGTTAGGGTTTGGGGATAGGGTTAGGGTTTGGGGTTAGGGATAGGGTTAGGGTTAGGATTAGGGGTTAGGGTTCGGGATAGGGTTGGGGGTTGGGGTTGGGGTTTGGGGTTAGGGTTAGTGTTTGGAATTAGGGTTTGCGGTTATGGTTATGGTTGGGGTTTGGGGTTAGGGTTGGGGGTTTGGGTTTGGTTTGGGTTTAGGGTTTGGGGATAGGGTTAGGGATGGGGATGGGGTTGGGGGTCGGGTTGGGGTTGGGGTTTGGGGTTGGGGTGAGGGTTAGGGCTAGGGTTAGGACTAGGGCTAGGGTTAGGGCTAGGTTTAGAGATAGGTTTAGGGTTAGGGTTGGGGTTTTGGGGTTACAGGTTGGGGTTGGGGTTGGGGTTAGGGTTAGGGGTTAGGGTTAGGGTTTGGGGTTTGGGGTTGGGGTTGGTTTGGGGGTTAGGGTTTGGGGTTAGGGTTAGGGTTAGGGGTTGGGTTAGGGTTAGGGTGAGGGTTTGGGGTTAGGTTTGGGGTTGGGGTTTGGGGTTAGGGTTGGGGTTTTGGGTTGGGGTTTTGGGTTAGGGTTGGGTGTTTGGAGTTGGTTTGGGGGTTAGGGTTTGGGTATAGGGTTAGGGTTTGGGGTTAGGGATAGCGTTAGGATTAGGATTAGGGGTTAGGGATAGGGTTGGGGTTTGCTTTTTAGGGTTAGGGTTAGGGGTTAGGGTTGGGTGTTTGGAGTTGGTTTGGGGGTTAGGGTTTGGGTATAGGGTTAGGGTTTGGGGTTAGGGATAGCGTTAGGATTAGGATTAGGGGTTAGGGATAGGGTTGGGGTTTGCTTTTTAGGGTTAGGGTTAGGGGTTAGGGTTAAAGTTACGGTTTAGGTTTTGGGGTTTGGGATTAGGGTTAGGGCTAGGGGTAGGGTTAATGTTAAGGTTAGGGTTTTGGTTAGGGTTAGGGCTAGGGTTAGGGATAGAGTTAGGGTTTGGGGTTAGGGATAGGGTTATGGTTGGGGTTCGGGTTTGGGGTTATGGTTGGGGTTGGGGTTGGGGGTTAGGGTTTTGGTTAGGGGTTGGGTTTGGGGTTTAGGGTTAGGGTTAGGGGTTGGGGTTGGGGTTTGGGGTTAGGGTTGGGGGTTAGGGTCAGTGTTGGGGTTTTGGGTTAGGGTTGGGGGTTTGGGGTTAGCTTTGGGGGTTGGGGTTTGGGGTTAGGTTTCGGGTTTTGGGTTAGGGTTGGGTGTTTGGGGTTGGTTTGGGGGTTAGGGGTTGGGGATAGGGTTAGGGGTTGGGTTTAGGGATAGGGTTAGGATTAGGATTAGGGGTTAGGGATAGGTTTGGGGTTTGGTTTTTAGGGTAAGGGTTAGGGTTAAAGTTATGGGTTAGGGTTAGGGTTAGGGGTTAGCATTTGGGATAGGGTTGGGGTTGGGGTTGGGGTTTGGGGTTAGGGTTAGTGTTTGGAATTAGGGTTTGCGGTTATGGTTATGGTTGGGGTTTGGGGTTAGGGTTGGGGGTTTGGGTTTGGTTTGGGTTTAGGGTTTGGTGATAGGGTTAGGGATGGGGATGGGGTTGGGGTTTGGGGTTGTGGTTAGGGTTAGGATTAGGATTAGTGGTTAGGGATAGGTTTGGGGTTTGGTTTTTAGGGTTAGGGTTAAAGTTACGGTTTAGGGTTTGGGGTTTGGGATTAGGGCTAGGGTTAAGGTTAAGGTTAAGGTTAGGGTTTTGGTTAGGGTTGGTTAGGGATAGAGTTAGGGTTTGGGGTTAGGGATAGGGTTGGGGTTGGGGTTTGGGGTTATGGTTGGGGTTGGGGGTTAGGGTTTGGGGTTAGGGTTTGGGGTTAGTGGTTGGGTTTGGGGGATAGGGTTTGGGGATAGGGTTAGGGTTTGGGGTTAGGGATAGGGTTAGGGTTAGGGTTAGGATTAGGGGTTAGGGATAGGGTTAGGGATAGGGTTGGGGTTGGGGGTTTGAGTTAGGGGTTTGGGGTTAGGGTTGGGGGTTGGGGTTTGGGGTTAGGGTTAGTGTTTGGAGTTAGGGTTTGGGGTTATGGTTATGGTTGGGGTTTGGGGTTAGGGTTGGGGGTTTGGGTTTGGTTTCGGTTTAGGGTTTGGGGTTAGGGATAGGGTTGGAGTTGGTTTGGTTTTTAGGGTTAGGGGTTAGGGTTAAAGTTACGGTTTGGGGTTTGGGGTTAGGGTTAGGGATGGGGATGGGGTTGGGGGTCGGGTTGGGGTTGGGGTTTGGGGTTGTGGTTAGGGTTAGGATTAGGGTTAGGGTTAGGGATAGGCTTAGGGATAGGGTTAGGGATAGGGTTCGGGTTTGCGGTTAGGGATAGGTTTAGGGTTGGGGTTTGGGGTTAGGGTTGGGGTTGGGGGTTAGGGTTTAGGGTTTGGGGTTGGGTTTGGGGGTTAGCGTTTGGGGATAGGGTTAGGGTTTGGGGTTAGGGTTAGGATTAGGGTTAGGATTAGGGGTTAGGGAGAGGTTTAGGGATTGGGTTGGGGTTGGGGTTTTGGTTAGGGTTAGGGCTAGGGTTTGGGTTTGGGGTTTGGGGTTAGGGTTAGTGTTTGGAGTTAGGGTTTGGGGTTATGGTTATGGTTGGGGTTTGGGGTTAGGGTTGGGGGTTTGGGTTTGGTTGGTTTAGGGTTTGGGGATAGGGTTTGGGTTAGGGATAGGCTTGGGGTTGGGGTTGGGGTTTGGTTTTTAGGTTTAGGGTTAGGGGTTAGGGTTAAAGTTACGGTTTAGGGTTTGGGGTTAGGGCTAGGGTTACGGTTATGGCTAGGGTTAGGGTTAAGGTTAAGGTTAGGGTTTTGGTTAGGGTTAGGGCTAGGCTTAGGGCTAGGGTTAGGTTTAGGGATAGGGTTAGGGTTTGGGGTTAGGGCTAGGTTTGTGGGTTAGGGTTGGGGGTTTGGGGTTTTGGGGTTACGGTTTGTGGTTGGGTTTAGGGTTAGGGTTTGGGGTTAGGGTTAGGGTTGGGGTTTAGGTTTGGGGGTTTGAGGGTTAGGGTTAGGGTTAGGGTTGGGTTGGGGTTTAGGGGTTGTGGTTGGTTGGGGTTGGGGTTAGGGATTGGGGTTAGGGTTGGGGGTTGGGTTGGGATTGGGGTTTGGGGTTAGGGTTGGGGGTTTGGGGTTGGTTTGGGGGTTAGGATTAGGGTTAGGGTTTGGGGTTAGGGTTGGGGTTGGGGGTTAGGGGTTGGGGTTGGGGTTTGGGTTTAGGGTTGGGGTTGGGCTTGGGGTTAGGGGCTGGGTTTGGGGGTTAGGGTTTGGGGATAGGATTAGGGTTTGGGGTTAGGGATAGGGTTAGGGTTAGGAATAGGGGTTAGGGTTAGGGTTAGGGTTAGGGTTGGGGTTTGGTTTTTAGGATTCGGGTTAGGGTTGGGGTTTTGGGTAAGGTTGGGTGTTTGGGGTTGGTTTGGGGGTTAGGGTTTGGGTATAGGGTTAGGGTTTGGGGTTAGGGATAGGGTTAGTGTTAAGGTTAGGGTTAGGGTTAGGGCTAGGTTTAGAGATAGGTTTAGGGTTAGGGTTGGGGTTTTGGGGTTACGGGTTGGGGTTGGGGTTAGGGCTAGGGTTAGGGTTAGTGTTAAGGTTAGGGTTAGGGCTAGGTGTAGAGATAGGTTTAGGGTTTGGGTTGGGTTTTTGGGGTTACGGGTTGGGGTTGGGGTTGGGGTTAGGGTTAGGGTTTGGGGTTTAGGGTTGGGGGTTTGGGGTTGGTTTGAGGGTTAGGGTTAGGGTTAGAGTTTGTCTTTAGGGTTAGGGTTAGGTTTTGGGTTTAAGGTTAGGGTTTACCGTTAGGGTTTAGGGTTAAGCGTTAGCCTTTAGGGTTAAGGTTAGGGTTAAAGTTTAGGGTTAAAGTTTAAGGTTAGGGTTAGGGTTAGGGTTTAGAGTTAGAGTTACAGTTTTGGGCTAGAGTTAGGGTTAGGGCTAAGTTTTGGGTTTAGGGTTAGAGTTTGTCTTTAGGGTTAGGGTTAGGGCTAGGGTTAGGGTTACAGTTTTGGCTTAGAGTTAGGGTTAGGTTTGGGGTTTAGGTGTAGAGTTAGAGTTTAGGGGTAGGGGTAGGGGTAGCGTTAGGGATTAGGGTTAGGGTTAGGGACAATGGTAACAGCCAGTGCATGTGTAGGTCACTGAGAGATGGAAGACCAACTCAATGGTAACAGCCAACACATGTGTTTCACTTAGTGACGGGTTTCACTTAGTGGCAGACAGGCCAAGTCAATCGTAACAGCCAGTGAACGTGTAGGTCACTTAGAGGCGGCAAGACCAAATCAATGGTAACAGACAACACATGTGTTTCACTTAGTGACGTGTTTCACTTAGTGACGTTCAGACCAAGTCAATGGTAACAGCCAGTTAGGGTTAACATTTATGGTTAGGTTTTGGGTTTAAGGTTAGGGTTTATGGTTAGGGTTAGGATTAAAATTTAGGGTTAGGGTTAGGTTTAGGGCTAGGGTTAGGGCTAGGTTTATGGTTAAGGTAAGGGTTAGGGCTAGGGTTAGGGTTAGGGCTAGGGCTAGGGTTAGGGATAGGGATAGGGATAGGGATAGGGTTCGGGATAGGGTTAGGGATAGGGTTAGGGGTAGGGTTAGGGATAGGGATAGGGATAGGGTTAGGGTTAGGGATAGGGTTTGGGGTTAGGGTTAGGGCTAGGGTTACGGTTACGGTTAGGATTACGGTTAGGGTTAGGGTTAGGGTTAGGGACAATGGTAAAAGCCAGTGCACGTGTAGGTCACTTAGAGGTGGCAAGACCAACTCAATGGAAACAGCCAACAAATGTGTTTCACTTAGCGGCAGACAGGCCGGTAACAGCCAGTGCACCTGTAGGTCACTCAGAGATGGCAAGACCAACTCCTTGGTAACCGACAACACATGTGTTTCACTTAGTGACGGTCAGACCAAATCAACAGTAACAGCCGGTTAGGGTTAATATTTAAGGTTAGGGTTTACGGTTAGGGTTAGGAATAAAATTTAGGGTTCGGGTTAGGGTTAGGGTTTGGGTTAGGGTTAGGGTTAAGGTTAGGGTTTTGGTTAGGGTTAGGGCTAGGGCTAGGGTTAAGGTTAGGGTTAGGGTTAGGGTTAGGGTTATGGTTAGGGTTAAGGTTAGGGGTAGGGGTAGGGTTAGGGCTAGGGTTAGGATTAGGGCTAGGGTTAAGGTTAGGGTTAGGGATAGGGATAGGGATAGGGTTAAGGTTAGGGTTAGGATTAGGGGTTAGGGTTTGGGTTTGGTGTTAGGGTTAGGGCTAGGGTTAGGATTAGGATTAGGGTTAGGGTTAGGGTTGGGGTTGGGGGTTCGGGTTGGGAGTTGGGGTTTGGGGTTAGTGTTAGTGTTTGGAGTTAGGGTTTGGGGTTATGGTTATGGTTGGGGTTAGGGTTGGGGGTTTGGGTTTGGTTTGGGTTTAGGGTTTGGGGATAGGGTTAGGGATTGGGATGGGGATGGGGTTGGGGGTCGGGTTGGGGTTTGGGGTTAGCGTTAGGGCTAGGGTTAGGGTTAGGGCTAGAGATAGGTTTAGGGTTTGGGTTTGGGTTTTGGGGTTACGGGTTGGGGTTGGGGTTAGGGTTAGGGGTTAGGGTTAGGGTTTGGGGTTGGGGTTGGTTTGGCGGTTAAGGTTTGGGGTTAGGGTTAGGGTTAGGGTTAGGGGTTGGTTTAGGGTTAGGGTTTGGGGTTAGGGTTGGGGTTTTGGTTTGGGGTTTTGGGTTACGGTTGGGTGTTTGGGGTTGGTTTGGGTGTTAGGGTTTGGGTATAGGTTTAGGGTTAGGATTAGGATTAGGGGTTAGGGATAGGGTTGGGGTTTGGTTTTTAGGGTTAGGGTTAGGGGTTAGGGATAAAGTTATGGTTTAGGGTTTGGGGTTAGGGATAGGGTTAGGGTTGGGGTTGGGGTTTGGGGTTATGGTTGGGGTTGGGGGTTAGGGTTTGGGGTAAGGGGTTGGGTTTGGGGGTTAGGTTTTGGGGATAGGGTTAGGGTTTGGGGTTAGGGATAGGGTTAGGGTTAGGATTAGGAGTTAGGGTTAGGGTTAGGTTGGGGGTTGGGGGTTGGGTTTGGGGTTGGGGTTTGGGGTTAGGGTTATGGTTGGGGTTTGGGGTTAGGGTTGGGGGTTTGGGTTTGGTTTGGGTTTAGGGTTTGGCGATAGGGTTAGGGATGGGGATGGGGTTGGGGGTCGGGTTGGGGTTTGGGGTTGGGGTTAGGGTTAGGGCTAGGGTTAGGGCTAGGGCTAGGGTTAAGGTTAGGGTTAGGGTTAGGGCTAGGTTTAGAGATAGGGTTAGGGTTGGGGTTTTGGGGTTACGGGTTGGGGTTGGGGTTAGGGTTAGGGTTTAGGGGTTGGGGTTGGGGTTGGTTTGGGGGTTAGGGTTTGGGTTTAGGGTTAGGGGTTGGGTTAGGGTTAGGGTTAGGGGTTGGGGTTTTGGGTTGTGGTTTTGGGTTAGGGTTGGGTGTTTGGGGTTGGTTTGGGGGTTAGGGTTTTTGGTATAGGGTTAGGGTTTGGGGTTAGGGATAGGGTTGGGGTTGGGGTTGGGGTTTGGGGTTGGGGTTGGGGGTTAGGGTTTGGGGTTGGGTTGGGTTTGGGGGTTAGGGTTTGGGGATAGGATTAGGGTTTGGGGTTAGGGATAGGGTTAGGGTTAGGATTAGGGGTTAGGGTTAGGGTTGGGGTTTGGTTTTTAGGGTTAGGGTTAGGGGTTAGGGTTGGGGTTTTGGGTTAGGGTTGGGTGTTTGGGGTTGGTTTGGGTGTTAGGTTTTGGGTATAGGGTTAGGGTTTGGGGTTAACAATAGGGTTAGTGTTAGGGTTAGGGTTAAGGCTAGGTTTAGAGATAGGTTTAGGGTTAGGGTTGGGGTTTTGGGGTTACGGGTTGGGGTTGGGGTTAGGGCTAGGGTTAGGGTTAGTGTTAAGGTTAGGGTTAGGGTTAGGGCTAGGTTTAGAGATAGGGTTAGGGTTAGGGTTGGGGTTTTGGGGTTATGGGTTGGGGTTAGGGTTAGGGTTAGGGTTGGGTTTAGGGTTGTGGGTTTGGGGTTGGTTTGGGGGTTAGGGTTTGGGGATAGGATTAGGGTTTGGGGTTAGGGTTAGGGTTAGGATTAGGGGTTAGGGTTAGGGTTGGGGTTTGGTTTTTAGGGTTAGGGTTAGGGGTTAGGGTTGGGGTTTTGGGTTGGGGTTTTGGGTTAGGGTTGGGTGTTTGGGGTTGGTTTGGAGGTTAGGGTTTGGGTATAGGGTTAGGGTTTGGGGTTAGGGATAGGGTTAGTGTTAAGGTTAGGGTTAGGGTTAGGGCTAGGTTTAGAGATAGGTTTAGGGTTAGGGTTGGGGTTTTGGGGTTACGGGTTGGGGTTGGGGTTAGGGCTAGCGTTAGTGTTAGTGTTAAAGTTAGGGTTAGGGCTAGGTTTAGAGATAGGTTTAGGATTAGGGTTGGGGTTTTGGGGTTACGGGTTGGGGTTAGGGTTAGGGTTTGGGGTTTAGGGTTGGGGGTTTGGGGTTGGTTTGGGGGTTAGGGTTTGGGGTTAGGGTTAGGTTTAGGGGTTGGGGTTTTGGGTTAGGGTTGGGGGTTTGGGGTTAGGGTTGGGGTTTTGGGTTGGGGTTTGGGGTTAGGGTTGGGGTTTTGGGTTAGGGTTGGGGGTTTGGGGTTGGTTTGGGGGTTAGGGTTTGGGTATAGGGTTAGGGTTAGGGTTAGGATTAGGGTTTAGGTATAGGGTTGGGGTTTCGTTTTTAGGGTTAGGGTTAGGGGTTAGGGTTAAAGTTACGGTTTAGGGTTTGGGGTTTGGGATTAGGGCTAGGGTTAGGGCTAGCGTTAGGGTTAAGGTTAGGGTTTTGGTTAGGGTTAGGGTTAGGGCTAGGGTTAGGGTTAGGGATAGAGTTAGGGTTTGGGGTTAGGGATAGGGTTAGGGTTAGGGTTGGGGTTTGGGGTTATGGTTGGGGTTGGGGTTGGGAGTTAGGGTTTGGGGTTAGGGGTTGGGTTTGGGGGTTAGGGTTTGGGGATAGGGTTTGGGGTTAGGGATAGGGTTAGGGTTAGGGTTAGGATTAGGGGTTAGGGTTAGGGATAGGGTTGGGGTTTCGGTTGGGGGTTCGGGTTGGGGGTTGGGGTTTGGGGTTAGGGTTAGTGTTTGGAGTTAGGGTTTGGGGTTATGGTTATGGTTGGTGTTTGGGGTTAGGGTTGGGGTTTTGGGTTTGCTTTGGGTTTAGGGTTTGGGGATAGGGATGGGGATGGGGTTGGGGGTCGGGTTGGGGTTGGGGTTTGGGGTTGGGGTTAGGGCTAGGGCTAGGGTTAGGATTAGGGTTAGGGCTAGGGCTAGGTTTAGAGATAGGGTTAGGGTTGGGGTTTTGGGGTTACGGGTTGGGGATGGGGTTGGGGTTTGGGTTAGGGGTTAGAGTTAGGGTTAGGGTTTGGGGTTGGGGTTGGTTTGGGGGTTAGGGTTTGGGGTTAGGGTTAGGGTTAGGGGTTCGGTTAGGGTTAGTGTTTGGGGTTAGGGTTGGGGTTTGGGGTTGGGGTTTGGGGTTAGGGTTGGGGTTTTGGGTTGGGGTTTTGGGTAAGGGTTGGGTGTTTGGGGTTGGTTTGGGGGTTAGGGTTTGGGTATAGGGTTAGGGTTTGGGGTTAGGGATAGCGTTAGGATTAGGATTAGGGGTTAGGGATAGGGTTGGGGTTTGCTTTTTAGGGTTAGGGTTAGGGGTTAGGGTTAAAGTTACGGTTTAGGTTTTGGGGTTTGGGATTAGGGCTAGGGTTTGGGCTAGAGGTAGGGTTAAGGTTAAGGTTAGGGTTTTGGTTAGGGTTAGGGCTAGGGTTAGGGATAGAGTTAGGGTTTGGGGTTAGGGATAGGGTTATGGTTGGGGTTCGGGTTTGGGGTTATGGTTGGGGTTGGGGTTGGGGGTTAGGGTTTTGGTTAGGGGTTGGGTTTGGGGGTTAGGGTTAGGGGTTGGGGTTGGGGTATGGGGTTAGGGTTTTGGGTTAGGGTCAGTGTTGGGGTTTTGGGTTAGGGTTGGGGGTTTGGGGTTAGGGTTGGGGGTTGTGGTTTGGGGTTAGGGTTCGGGTTTTGGGTTAGGGTTGGGTTTTGGGTTGGGGGTTAGGGTTTGGGGTTCGGTGTTGGGTTTGGGGGTTAGGGTTTGGGGATAGGGTTAGTGTTTGGGGTTAAGGATAGGGTTAGGGTTAGGATTAGGGGTTAGGGTTAGGGTTAGGGTTAGGTTGGGGTTTGGGGTTAGGGTTAGTGTTTGGAATTAGGGTTTGGGGTTATGGTTATGGTTGGGGTTTGGGGTTAGGGTTGGGGGTTTGGGTTTGGTTTGGGTTTAGGGTTTGGGGATAGGGTTAGGGATGGGGTTGGGGGTCGGGTTGGGGTTGGGGTTTGGGGTTGTGGTTAGGGTTAGGATTAGGATTAGGGGTTAGGGATAGGTTTGGGGTTTGGTTTTTAGGGTTAGGGTTAAAGTTACGGTTTAGGGTTTGGGGTTTGGGATTAGGGCTAGGGTTAAGGTTAAGGTTAAGGTTTGGGTTTTGGTTAGGGTTTCGGGTTAGGGATAGGGTTAGGGTTGGGGTTGGAGTTTGGGGTTATGGTTGGGGTTGGGGGTTAGGGTTTGGGGTTAGGGTTGGGATAGGGTTAGGGTTTGGGGTTAGGGATAGGGTTAAGGTTAGGATTAGGGGTTAGGGATAGGGTTAGGGATAGGGTTGGTGTTGGGGGTTAGAGTTAGGGGTTTGGGGTTAGGGTTGGGGGTTGGGGTTTGGGGTTAGGGTTAGTGTTTGGAGTTAGCGTTTGGGGTTATGGTTATGGTTGGGGTTTGGGGTTAGGGATAGGGTTGGAGTTGGTTTGGTTTTTAGGGTTAGAGATTAGGGTTAAAGTTACGGTTTAGGGTTTGGGGTTAGGTTTAGGGTTAGGGATAGGGTTAGGGTTAGGTTTAGGGTTAAGGTTAAGGTTAGGGTTTTGGTTAGGGTTAGGGCTAGGGTTAGGGTTAGGGTTAGGGATAGGGTTAGTGTTAAGGTTAGGGTTAGGGTTAGGGCTAGGTTTAGAGATAGGTTTAGGGTTAGGGTTGGGGTTTTGGGGTTACGGGTTGGGGTTGGGGTTAGGGCTAGTGTTAGGGTTAGGGTTAAGGTTAGGGTTAGGGCTAGGTTTAGAGATAGGTTTAGGGTTAGGGTTGGGGTTTTGGGGTTACAGGTTGGGGTTGGGGTTAGGGTTAGGGTTTGGGGTTTAGGGTTGGGGGTTTGGGGTTGGTTTGGGGGTTAGGGTTTGGGGTTAGGGTTAGGTTTAGGGGTTGGGGTTTTGGGTTAGGGTTGGGGGTTTTTCCTGAGTTTTGCAGATCTGATGTCTCCTTGTGGAGATAGCGCATGTTATATCTTGCATTTCTTAGGAAAAACTGCTTTTAGCAAGAAAAGTGCCCTTTGCAGATAGAGCTCAAATTCGAAAAACAAACACATATTCATGTTCCCCCGGCTCACCGAAGACCAAAAAACCATGAGTTTTGCAGATCTGATGTCTCCTTGCGGAGATAGCCCATGTTATATCTTGCATTTGTTAGGAAAAACTGCTTTTAGCAAGAAAAGTGCCCTTTGCAGATAGAGCTCAAATTCGAAAAACAAACACATATTCATGTTCCCCCACCTAACCGAAGACCAAAAAACCATGCGTTTTGCTGTTCTGATGTCTCTTTGCGGAGATAGCCCATGTTATATCTTGTATTTGTTAGGAAAAACTGCTTTTAGCAAGAAAAGTGCCCTTTGCAGATAGAGCTCAAATTCGAAAAACAAACAGGTATTCATGTTCCCCCACCTAACCAAAGAACAAAAAACCATGCGTTTTGCTGTTCTGATGTCTCCTTGCGGAGATAGCCCATGTTATATCTTGCATTTGTTAGGAAAAACAGTTTATAGCATGAAAAGTGCCCATTGCAGATAGAGCTCAAATTCGAAAAACAAACACATATTCATGTTCCCCCGGCTCACCCAAGACCAAAAAACCACGAGTTATGCAGATCTGATGTCTCCTTGCGGAGATAGCCCATGTTATATCTTGCATTTGTTAGGAAAAACTGTTTATAGCATGAAAAGTGCCCATTGCAGATAGAGCTCAAATTCGAAAAACAAACACATATTCATGTTCCCCCGGCTCCCCGAAGACCAAAAAACCATGAGTTTTACAGATCTGATGTCTCCTTGCGGAGATAGCCCATGTTATATCTTACATTTGTTAGGAAAAACTGCTGTTAGCAAGAAAAGTGCCCTTTGCAGATAGAGCTCAAATTCGAAAAACAAACAGGTATTCATGTTCCCCCACCTAACCGAAGAACAAAAAACCATGCGTTTTGCTGTTCTGATGTCTCCTTGCGGAGATAGCCCATGTTATATCTTGCATTTGTTAGGAAAAACAGTTTATAGCATGAAAAGTGCCCATTGCAGATAGAGCTCAAATTCGAAAAACAAACACATATTCATGTTCCCCCGGCTCACCGAAGACCAAAAAACCACGAGTTATGCAGATCTGATGTCTCCTTGCGGAGATAGCCCATGTTATATCTTGCATTTGTTAGTAAAAACTGCTTTTAGCCAGAAAAGTGCCCTTTGCAGATAGAGCTCAAATTCGAAAAACAAACTCATATTCATGTTCCCCCGGCTCACCGAAGACCAAAAAACCATGAGTTTTACAGATCTGATGTCTCCTTGTGGAGATAGCCCATGTTATATCTTGCATTTGTTAGGAAAAACTGCTTTTAGCAAGAAAAGTGCCCTTTGCAGATAGAGCTCAAATTCGAAAAACAAACAGGTATTCATGTTCCCCCGGCTCACCGAAGACCAAAAAACCACGAGTTATGCAGATCTGATGTCTCCTTGCGGAGATAGCCCATGTTATATCTTGCATTTGTTAGGAAAAACTGTTTATAGCATGAAAAGTGCCCATTGCAGATAGAGCTCAAATTCGAAAAACAAACACATATTCATGTTCCCCCGGCTCACCGAAGACCAAAAAACCACGAGTTATGCAGATCTGATGTCTCCTTGCGGAGATAGCCCATGTTATATCTTGCATTTGTTAGTAAAAACTGCTTTTAGCAATAAAAGTGCCCTTTGCAGATAGAGCTCAAATTCGAAAAACAAACACATATTCATGTTCCCCCGGCTCACCGAAGACCAAAAAACCATGAGTTTTACAGATCTGATGTCTCTTTGCGGAGATAGCCCATTTTATATCTTGCATTTGTTAGGAAAAACTGCTTTTAGCAAGAAAAGTGCCCTTTGCAGATAGAGCTCAAATTCGAAAAACAAACAGGTATTCATGTTCCCCCACCTAACCGAAGAACAAAAAACCATGCGTTTTGCTTTTCTGATGTCTCCTTGCGGAGATAGCCCATGTTATATCTTGCATTTGTTAGTAAAAACTGCTTTTAGCAAGAAAAGTGCCCTTTGCAGATAGAGCTCAAATTCGAAAAACAAACACATATTCATGTTCCCCCGGCTCACCGAAGACCAAAAAACCACGAGTTATGCAGATCTGATGTCTCCTTGCGGAGATAGCCCATGTTATATCTTGCATTTGTTAGGAAAAACTGCTTTTAGCAAGAAAAGTGCCCTTTGCAGATAGAGCTCAAATTCGAAAAACAAACACGTATTCATGTTCCCCCGGCTCACCGAAGACCAAAAAACCACGAGTTATGCAGATCTGATGTCTCCTTGCGGAGATAGCCCATGTTATATCTTGCATTTGTTAGGAAAAACTGCTTTTAGCAAGAAAAGTGCCCTTTGCAGATAGAGCTCAAATTCGAAAAACAAACACATATTCAAGTTCCCCAGGCTCACCGAAGACCAAAAAACCATGCGTTTTGCAGTTCTGATGTCTCCTTGCGGAGATAGCCCATGTTATATCTTGCATTTGTTAGGAAAAACTGTTTATAGCATGAAAAGTGCCCATTGCAGATAGAGCTCAAATTCGAAAAACAAACACATATTCATGTTCCCCCGGCTCACCGAAGACCAAAAAACCATGAGTTTTGCAGTTCTGATGTCTCCTTGCGGAGATAGCCCATGTTATATCTTGCATTTGTTAGGAAAAACTGCTTTTAGCAAGAAAAGTGCCCTTTGAAGATAGAGCTCAAATTCGAAAAACAAACACATATTCATGTTCCCCCGGCTCACCGAACACCAAAAAACCATGAGTTTTGCAGATCTGATGTCTCCTTGCGGAGATAGCCCATGTTATATCTTGCATTTGTTAGGAAAAACTGCTTTTAGCAAGAAAAGTGCCCTTTGCAGATAGAGCTCAAATTCGAAAAACAAACAGGTATTCATGTTCCCCCACCTAACCGAAGAACAAAAAACCATGCGTTTTGCTGTTCTGATGTCTCCTTGTGGAGATAGCCCATGTTATATCTTGCATTTGTTAGGAAAAACAGTTTATAGCATGAAAAGTGCCCATTGCAGATAGAGCTCAAATTCGAAAAACAAACACATATTCATGTTCCCCCGGCTCACCGAAGACCAAAAAACCACGAGTTATGCAGATCTGATGTCTCCTTGCGGAGATAGCCCATGTTATATCTTGCATTTGTTAGTAAAAACTGCTTTTAGCCAGAAAAGTGCCCTTTGCAGATAGAGCTCAAATTCGAAAAACAAACACATATTCATGTTCCCCCACCTCCCCGAAGAACAAAAAACCATGAGTTTTGCAGATCTGATGTCTCCTTGCGGAGATAGCCCATGTTATATCTTGCATTTGTTAGGAAAAACTGCTTTTAGCAAGAAAAGTGCCCTTTGCAGATAGAGCTCAAATTCGAAAAACAAACACATATTCATGTTCCCCCACCTCCCCGAAGAACAAAAAACCATGAGTTTTGCAGATCTGATGTCTCCTTGCGGAGATAGCGCATGTTATATCTTGCATTAGTTAGGAAAAACTGCTTTTAGCAAGAAAAGTGCCCTTTGCAGATAGAGCTCAAATTCGAAAAACAAACACATATTCATGTTCCCCCACCTCCCCGAAGAACAAAAAACCATGCGTTTTGCAGTTCTGATGTCTCCTTGCGGAGATAGCCCATGTTATATCTTGCATTTGTTAGGAAAAACTGTTTATAGCATGAAAAGTGCCCATTGCAGATAGAGCTCAAATTCGAAAAACAAACACATATTCATGTTCCCCCGGCTCACCGAAGACCAAAAAACCATGAGTTTTGCAGTTCTGATGTCTCCTTGCGGAGATAGCCCATGTTATATCTTGCATTTGTTAGGAAAAACTGCTTTTAGCAAGAAAAGTGCCCTTTGCAGATAGAGCTCAAATTCGAAAAACAAACACGTATTCATGTTCCCCCGGCTCACCGAAGACCAAAAAACCACGAGTTATGCAGATCTGATGTCTCTTTGCGGAGATAGCCCATGTTATATCTTGCATTTGTTAGTAAAAACTGCTTTTAGCAAGAAAAGTGCCCTTTGAAGATAGAGCTCAAATTCGAAAAACAAACACATATTCATGTTCCCCCGGCTCACCGAACACCAAAAAACCATGAGTTTTGCAGATCTGATGTCTCCTTGCGGAGATAGCCCATGTTATATCTTGCATTTGTTAGGAAAAACTGCTTTTAGCAAGAAAAGTGCCCTTTGCAGATAGAGCTCAAATTCGAAAAACAAACACATATTCAAGTTCCCCAGGCTCACCGAAGGCCAAAAAACCATGCGTTTTGCAGTTCTGATGTCTCCTTGCGGAGATAGCCCATGTTATATCTTGCATTTGTTAGGAAAAACTGCTTATAGCCTGAAAAGTGCCCGTTGCAGATAGAGCTCAAATTCGAAAAACAAACACATATTCATGTTCCCCCGGCTCCCCGAAGACCAAAAAACCATGGGTTTTGCAGATCTGATGTCTCCTTGCGGAGATAGCCCATGTTACATCTTGCATTTGTTAGGAAAAACTGTTTATAGCATGAAAAGTGCCCGTTGCAGATAGAGTTCAAATTCAAAAAACAAACACACATTCATATTCCCCCAGAAACCAAAAGACCAAAAAACCAAGGGTTTTGCAGATCTGATGTCTCCTTGCGGAGATAGCCCATGTTATATCTTGCATTTGTTAGGGAAAAAACTGCTTATAGCATGAAAAGTGCCCGTTGCAGATAGAGCTCAAATTGGAAAAACAAACACGTATTCATGTTCCCCCGGCTCCCCGAAGACCAAAAAACC
The DNA here is from genome assembly GCF_947247035.1 of Vipera ursinii. Lineage (NCBI taxonomy): Eukaryota > Metazoa > Chordata > Lepidosauria > Squamata > Viperidae > Vipera > Vipera ursinii. The sequence goes on from NC_139512.1 coordinate 185,083,616, forward strand.
ATGAGATTTGCAGGTCTGATATTTCCTTGCAGAGATAGCCCATGTTGTACCTTGCATTTGTTAGGAAAAACTGCTTATAGCCTGAAAAGTTCCCGTTGCAGATAGAGCTCAAATTCAAAAAACAAACACATATTCATGTTCCCCCATCTCCCCGAAGACCAAAAAACCATTAGTTTTGCAGATCTGATGTCTCCTTGCGGAGATAGCCCATGTTACATATTGGATTTGTTAGGAAAAACTGCTTATAGCCTGAAAAGTGCCCGTTGCAGATAGAGTCCAAATTCGAAAAACAAACACACATTCATATTCCCCCAGCTCCCAAAAGACCGAAAAACCAAGGGTTTTGCAGATCTGATGTCTCCTTGCGGAGATAGCCCATGTTATATCTTGCATTTCTTAGGAAAAACTGCTTTTAGCAAGAAAAGTGCCCTTTGCAGATAGAGCTCAAATTCAAAAAACAAGCACATATTCATGTTCCCCCGGCTCACCGAAGACCAAAAAACCATGAGTTATGCAGATCTGATGTCTCCTTGCGGAGATAGCTCATGTTATATCTTGCATTTGTTAGGAAAAACTGCTTTTAGCAAGAAAAGTGCCCTTTGCAGATAGAGCTCAAATTCGAAAAACAAATACGTATTCATGTTCCCCAACCTCCCCGAAGACCAAAAAACCATGCGTTTTGCAGTTCTGATGTCTCCTTGCGGAGATAGCCCATGTTATATCTTGCATTTGTTAGTAAAAACTGCTTATAGCATGAAAAGTGCCCTTTGCAGATAGAGCTCAAATTCGAAAAACAAACACATATTCATGTTCCCCCGGCTCACCGAAGACCAAAAAACCATGAGTTTTGCAGATCTGATGTCTCCTTGCGGAGATAGCCCATGTTGTACCTCGCATTTGTTAGGAAAAACTGCTTATAGCCTGAAAAGTGCCCGTTGCAGATAGAGCTCAAATTCGAAAAACAAACACATATTCATGTTCCCCCGGCTCCCCGAAGACCAAAAAACCATGGGTTTTGCAGATCTGATGTCTCCTTGCGGAGATAGCCCATGTTATATCTTGCATTTGTTAGGAAAAATTGCTTATAGCATGAAACGTGCCCATTGCAGATAGAGCTCAAATTTGAAAAACAAACACATATTCATGTTCCCCCAGCTCCCAAAAGACCAAAAAACCAAGGGTTTTGCAGATCTGATGTCTCCTTGCAGACATAGCCCATGTTATATCTTGCATTTGTTAGGAAAAAACTGCTTATAGCCTGAAAAGTGCCCGTTGCAATTAGAGCTCAAATTCGAAAAACAAACACATATTCATGTTCCTCCAGATCCCTGAAGACCAAAAACCATGAGTTTTGTACATCTGATGTTTCCTTGCGGAGATAGCCCATGTTGTACCTTGCATTTGTTAGGAAAAACTGCTTATAGCCTGAAAAGTGCCCGTTGCAGATAGAGCTCAAATTCGAAAAACAAACACATATTCATGTTCCCCCGGCTCCCCGAAGACCAAAAAACCATGGGTTTTGCAGATCTGATGTCTCCTTGCGGAGATAGCCCATGTTGTACCTTGCATTTGTTAGGAAAAACTGCTTATAGCCTGAAAAGTGCCCGTTGCAGATAGAGCTCAAATTCGAAAAACAAACACATATTCATATTTCCCCAGCTCCCAAAAGACCAAAAAACAAAGGTTTTTGCAGATCTGATGTCTCCTTGCGGAGATAGCCCATGTTGTACCTTGCATTTGTTAGGAAAAAGTGCTTATAGCCTGAAAAGTGCCGGTTGCAGATAGAGCTCAAATTCGAAAAACAAACACATATTCATGTTCCCCCGGCTCCCCGAAGACCAAAAAACCATGGGTTTTGCAGATCTGATGTCTCCTTGCGGAGATAGCCCATGTTATATCTTGCATTTGTTAGGAAAAACTGCTCATAGCATGAAAAGTGCCCATTGCAGATAGAGCTCAAATTCGAAAAACAAACTCATATTCATGTTCCCCCGGCTCCCCGAAGACCAAAAAACCATTAGTTTTGCAGATCTGATGTTTCCTTGTGGAGATAGCCCATGTTGTACCTTGCATTTGTTAGGAAAAACTGCTCATAGCATGAAAAGTGCCCATTGCAGATAGAGCTCAAATTCGAAAAACAAACACATATTCATGTTCCCTCGGCTCACCCAAGACCAAAAAACCACGAGTTATGCAGATCTGATGTCTCCTTGCGGAGATAGCCCATGTTGTACCTTGCATTTGTTACGAAAAACTGCTTATAGGCTGAAAAGTGCCCGTTGCAGATAGAGCTCAAATTCGAAAAACAAACACATATTCATATTCCCCCGGCTCCCCGAAGACCAAAGAAACACGAGTTTTGCAGATCTGATGGCTCCTTGCGAAGATAGCCCATGTTACATCTTGCATTTGTTAGGAAAAACTGCTTATAGCATGAAAAGTGCCCGTTGTAGATAGAGCTCAAATTCGAAAAACAAACACATATTCATGTTCCCCCATTCCCCGAAGACTAAAGAAACACGAGTTTTGCAGATCTGATGGCTCCTTGCGAAGATAGCCCATGTTACATCTTGCTTTTGTTAGGAAAAACTATTTATAGCATGAAAAGTGCCCGTTGCAGATAGAGTTCAAATTCAAAAAACAAACACACATTCATATTCCCCCAGAACCCAAAAGACCGAAAAACCAAGGGTTTTGCAGATCTGATGTCTCCTTGCGGAGATAGCCCATGTTATATCTTGCATTTGTTAGGGAAAAAACTGCTTATAGCATGAAAAGTGCCCGTTGCAGATAGAGCTCAAATTGGAAAAACAAACACGTATTCATGTTCCCCCGGCTCCCCGAAGACCAAAAAACCATGAGATTTGCAGGTCTGATATTTCCTTGCAGAGATAGCCCATGTTGTACCTTGCATTTGTTAGGAAAAACTGCTTATAGCCTGAAAAGTTCCCGTTGCAGATAGAGCTCAAATTCAAAAAACAAACACATATTCATGTTCCCCCATCTCCCCGAAGACCAAAAAACCATTAGTTTTGCAGATCTGATGTCTCCTTGCGGAGATAGCCCATGTTACATCTTGGATTTGTTAGGAAAAACTGCTTATAGCCTGAAAAGTGCCCGTTGCAGATAGAGTTCAAATTCGAAAAACAAACACACATTCATGTTCCCCCGGCTCACCGAAGACCAAAAAACCATGAGTTATGCAGATCTGATGTCTCCTTGCGGAGATAGCCCATGTTATATCTTGCATTTGTTAGGAAAAACTGCTTTTAGCAAGAAAAGTGCCCTTTGCAGATAGAGCTCAAATTCGAAAAACAAACACACATTCATATACCCCCAGCTCCCAAAAGACCGAAAAACCAAGGGTTTTGCAGATCTGATGTCTCCTTGCGGAGATAGCCCATGTTATATCTTGCATTTGTTAGGGAAAAAACTGCTTATAGCCTGAAAGGTTCCCGTTGCAGATAGAGCTCAAATTCAAAAAACAAACACATATTCATGTTCCCCCATCTCACCGAAGACCAAAAAACCATGCGTTTTGCAGTTCTGATGTCTCCTTGCGGAGATAGCCCATGTTATATCTTGCATTTGTTAGTAAAAACTCCTTATAGCATGAAAAGTGCCCATTGCAGATAGAGCTCAAATTCGAAAAACAAACACATATTCATGTTCCCCCAATTCCCCGAAGAACAAAAAACCATGAGTTTTCCAGATCTGATGTTTCCTTGCGGAGATAGCCCATGTTACATCTTGCATTTGTTACGAAAAACTGCTTATAGCCTGAAAAGTGCCCGTTGCAGATAGAGCTCAAATTTGAAAAACAAACACATATTCATGTTTCCCCAGCTCCCCGAAGACTAAAGAAACACGAGTTTTGCAGATCTGATGGCTCCTTGCGAAGATAGCCCATGTTATATCTTGCATTTGTTAGGAAAAACTGCTTATAGCATGAAAAGTGCCCGTTGTAGATAGAGCTCAAATTCGAAAAACAAACACATATTCATGTTTCCCCAGCTCCCCGAAGACTAAAGAAACACGAGTTTTGCAGATCTGATGGCTCCTTGCGAAGATAGCCCATGTTACATCTTGCATTTGTTAGGAAAAACTGTTTATAGCTTGAAAAGTGCCCGTTGCAGATAGAGGTCAAATTCGAAAAACAAACACACATTCATATTCCCCCAGAACCCAAAAGACCGAAAAACCAAGGGTTTTGCAGATCTGATGTCTCCTTGCGGAGATAGCCCATGTTATATCTTGTATTTGTTAGGGAAAAAACTGCTTATAGCATGAAAAGTGCCCGTTGCAGATAGAGCTCAAATTGGAAAAACAAACACGTATTCATGTTCCCCCGGCGCCCCGAAGACCAAAAAACCATGAGATTTGCAGGTCTGATATTTCCTTGCAGAGATAGCCCATGTTGTACCTTGCATTTGTTAGGAAAAACTGCTTATAGCCTGAAAGGTTCCCGTTGCAGATAGAGCTCAAATTCAAAAAACAAACACATATTCATGTTCCCCCATCTCACTGAAGACCAAAAAACCATTTTTTGCAGATCTGATGTCTCCTTGCGGAGATAGCCCATGTTACGTCTTGCATTTGTTAGGAAAAACTGCTTATAGCCTGAAAAGTGCCCGTTGCAGATAGAGTTCAAATTCAAAAAACAAAGACACATTCATATACCCCCAGCTCCCAAAAGACCGAAAAACCAAGGGTTTTGCAGATCTGATGTCTCCTTGCGGAGATAGCCCATGTTATATCTTGCATTTGTTAGGGAAAAAACTGCTTATAGCCTGAAAGGTTCCCGTTGCAGATAGAGCTCAAATTCAAAAAACAAACACATATTCATGTTCCCCCATCTCACTGAAGACCAAAAAACCATTTTTTGCAGATCTGATGTCTCCTTGCGGAGATAGCCCATGTTACATCTTGCATTTGTTAGGAAAAACTGCTTATAGCCTGAAAAGTGCCCGTTGCAGATAGAGTTCAAATTCAAAAAACAAACACACATTCATATACCCCCAGCTCCCAAAAGACCGAAAAACCAAGGGTTTTGCAGATCTGATGTCTCCTTGCGGAGATAGCCCATGTTATATCTTGCATTTGTTAGGGAAAAAACTGCTTATAGCATGAAAAGTGCCCGTTGTAGATAGAGCTCAAATTCGAAAAACAAACACATATTCATGTTTCCCCAGCTCCCAAAAGACCAAAAAACCAAGGGTTTTGCAGATCTGATGTCTCCTTGCGGAGATAGCCCATGTTATATCTTGCATTTCTTAGGAAAAACTGCTTTTAGCAAGAAAAGTGCCCTTTGCATATAGAGCTCAAATTCGAAAAACAAACACATATTCATGTTCCCCCGGCTCACCGAAGACCAAAAAACCATGAGTTATGCAGATCTGATGTCTCCTTGCGGAGATAGCCCATGTTATATATTGCATTTGTTAGGAAAAACTGCTTTTAGCAAGAAAAGTGCCCTTTGCAGACAGAGCTCAAATTCGAAAAACAAATACGTATTCATGTTCCCCAACCTCCCCAAAGACCAAAAAACCATGCGTTTTGCAGTTCTGATGTCTCCTTGCGGAGATAGCCCATGTTATATCTTGCATTTGTTAGTAAAAACTGCTTATAGCATGAAAAGTGCCCTTTGCAGATAGAGCTCAAATTCGAAAAACAAACACATATTCATGTTCCCCCGGCTCACCGAAGACCAAAAAACCATGAGTTTTGCAGATCTGATGTCTCCTTGCGGAGATAGCCCATGTTGTACCTCGCATTTGTTAGGAAAAACTGCTTATAGCCTGAAAAGTGCCCGTTGCAGATAGAGCTCAAATTCGAAAAACAAACACATATTCATGTTCCCCCGGCTCCCCGAAGACCAAAAAACCATGGGTTTTGCAGATCTGATGTCTCCTTGCGGAGATAGCCCATGTTATATCTTGCATTTGTTAGGAAAAATTGCTTATAGCATGAAACGTGCCCATTGCAGATAGAGCTCAAATTTGAAAAACAAACACATATTCATGTTCCCCCAGCTCCCAAAAGACCAAAAAACCAAGGGTTTTGCAGATCTGATGTCTCCTTGCAGACATAGCCCATGTTATATCTTGCATTTGTTAGGAAAAAACTGCTTATAGCCTGAAAAGTGCCCGTTGCAATTAGAGCTCAAATTCGAAAAACAAACACATATTCATGTTCCTCCAGATCCCTGAAGACCAAAAACCATGAGTTTTGTACATCTGATGTTTCCTTGCGGAGATAGCCCATGTTGTACCTCGCATATGTTAGGAAAAACTGCTTATAGCCTGAAAAGTGCCCGTTGCAGATAGAGCTCAAATTCGAAAAACAAACACATATTCATGTTCCCCCAGCTCCCAAAAGACCAAAAAAACAAGGGTTTTGCAGATCTGATGTCTCCTTGCGGAGATAGCCCATGTTATATCTTGCATTTGTTAGGAAAAACTGCTTATAGCCTGAAAAGTGCCCGTTGCAGATAGAGCTCAAATTCGAAAAACAAACACATATTCATGTTCCCCCGGCTCCCCGAAGACCAAAAAACCATGGGTTTTGCAGATCTGATGTCTCCTTGCGGAGATAGCCCATGTTGTACCTTGCATTTGTTAGGAAAAACTGCTTATAGCCTGAAAAGTGCCCGTTGCAGATAGAGCTCAAATTCGAAAAACAAACACATATTCATATTTCCCCAGCTCCCAAAAGACCAAAAAACCAAGGGTTTTGCAGATCTGATGTCTCCTTGCGGAGATAGCCCATGTTGTACCTTGCATTTCTTAGGAAAAAGTGCTTATAGCCTGAAAAGTGCCGGTTGCAGATAGAGCTCAAATTCGAAAAACAAACACATATTCATGTTCCCCCGGCTCCCCGAAGACAAAAAAACCATGGGTTTTGCAGATCTGATGTCTCCTTGCGGAGATAGCCCATGTTGTACCTTGCATTTGTTAGGAAAAACTGCTTATAGCCTGAAAAGTGCCCGTTGCAGATAGAGGTCAAATTCGAAAAACAAACACATATTCATGTTCCCCCGGCTCCCCGAAGACCAAAAAACCATGGGCTTTGCAGATCTGATGTCTCCTTGCGGAGATAGCCCATGTTATATCTTGCATTTGTTAGGAAAAATTGCTTATAGCATTAAACGTGCCCATTGCAGATAGAGCTCAAATTCGAAAAACAAACACATATTCATGTTCCCCCAGCTCCCAAAAGACCAAAAAACCAAGGGTTTTGCAGATCTGATGTCTCCTTGCGGAGATAGCCCATGTTATATCTTGCATTTGTTAGGAAAAACTGCTTATAGCATGAAAAGTGCCCATTGCAGATAGAGCTCAAATTTGAAAAACAAACACATATTCATGTTCCCCCAGCTCCCAAAAGACCAAAAAACCAAGGGTTTTGCAGATCTGATGTCTCCTTGCGGAGATAGCCCATGTTATATCTTGCATTTGTTAGGAAAAACTGCTTATAGCATGAAACGTGCCCATTGCAGATAGAGCTGAAATTCGAAAAACAAACACATATTCATGTTCCCCCGGCTCCCAAAAGACCAAAAAACCAAGGGTTTTGCAGATCTGATGTCTCCTTGCGGAGATAGCGCATGTTATATCTTGCATTTGTTAGGAAAAACTGCTTATAGCATGAAAAGTGCCCATTGCAGATAGAGCTCAAATTCAAAAAACAAACACATATTCATCTTCCCCCAGCTCCCAAGAGACCGAAAAACCAAAGGTTTTGCAGATCTGATGTCTCCTTGCGGAGATAGCCCATGTTATATCTTGCATTTGTTAGGAAAAAAACTCCTTATAGCATGAAAAGTGCCCATTGCAGATAGAGCTCAAATTCGAAAAACAAACACATATTCATGTTCCCCCAATTCCCCGAAGAACAAAAAACCATGAGTTTTCCAGATCTGATGTTTCCTTGCGGAGATAGCCCATGTTACATCTTGCGTTTGTTAGGAATAACTGCTTATAGCATGAAAAGTGCCCGTTGCAGATAGAGCTCAAATTCGAAAAACAAACACATATTCATGTTCCCCCGGCTCCCCGAAGACCAAAAAACCATTAGTTTTGCAGATCTGATGTTTCCTTGTGGAGATAGCCCATGTTGTACCTTGCATTTGTTAGGAAAAACTGCTCATAGCATGAAAATTGCCCATTGCAGATAGAGCTCAAATTCGAAAAACAAACACATATTCATGTTCCCCCGGCTCCCCGAAGACCAAAAAACCATGAGTTTTCCAGATCTGATGTTTCCTTGCGGAGATAGCCCATGTTGTACCTTGCATTTGTTACGAAAAACTGCTTATAGGCTGAAAAGTGCCCGTTGCAGATAGAGCTCAAATTCGAAAAACAAACACATATTCATATTCCCCCGGCTCCCCGAAGACCAAAGAAACACGAGTTTTGCAGATCTGATGGCTCCTTGCGAAGATAGCCCATGTTACATCTTGCATTTGTTAGGAAAAACTGCTTATAGCATGAAAAGTGCCCGTTGTAGATAGAGCTCAAATTCGAAAAACAAACACATATTCATGTTCCCCCAGCTCCCCGAAGACTAAAGAAACACGAGTTTTGCAGATCTGATGGCTCCTTGCGAAGATAGCCCATGTTACATCTTGCATTTGTTAGGAAAAACTGTTTATAGCATGAAAAGTGCCCGTTGCAGATAGAGTTCAAATTCAAAAAACAAACACACATTCATATTCCCCCAGAACCCAAAAGACCGAAAAACCAAGGGTTTTGCAGATCTGATGTCTCCTTGCGGAGATAGCCCATGTTATATCTTGCATTTGTTAGGGAAAAAACTGCTTATAGCATGAAAAGTGTCCGTTGCAGATAGAACTCAAATTGGAAAAACAAACACGTATTCATGTTCCCCCGGCTCCCCGAAGACCAAAAAACCATGAGATTTGCAGGTCTGATATTTCCTTGCAGAGATAGCCCATGTTGTACCTTGCATTTGTTAGGAAAAAAACTCCTTATAGCATGAAAAGTGCCCATTGCAGATAGAGCTCAAATTCGAAAAACAAACACATATTCATGTTCCCCCAATTCCCCGAAGAACAAAAAACCATGAGTTTTCCAGATCTGATGTTTCCTTGCGGAGATAGCCCATGTTACATCTTGCGTTTGTTAGGAATAACTGCTTATAGCATGAAAAGTGCCCGTTGCAGATAGAGCTCAAATTCGAAAAACAAACACATATTCATGTTCCCCCGGCTCCCCGAAGAACAAAAAAACCATGAGTTTTGCAGATCTGATATTTCCTTGCGGAGATAGCCCATGTTGTACCTTGCATTTGTTAGGAAAAACTGCTCATAGCATGAAAAGTGCCCATTGCAGATAGAGCTCAAATTCGAAAAACAAACACATATTCATATTCCCCCGGCTCACCGAAGACCAAAGAAACACGAGTTTTGCAGATCTGATGGCTCCTTGCGAAGATAGCCCATGTTACATCTTGCATTTGTTAGGAAAAACTGCTTATAGCATGAAAAGTGCCCGTTGTAGATAGAGCTCAAATTCGAAAAACAAACACATATTCATGTTCCCCCGGCTCCCCGAAGACAAAAAAACCATGGGTTTTGCAGATCTGATGTCTCCTTGCGGAGATAGCCCATGTTGTACCTTGCATTTGTTAGGAAAAACTGCTTATAGCCTGAAAAGTGCCCGTTGCAGATAGAGCTCAAATTAGAAAAACAAACACATATTCATGTTCCCCCGGCTCCCCGAAGACCAAAAAACCATGGGTTTTGCAGATCTGATGTCTCCTTGCGGAGATAGCCCATGTTATATCTTGCATTTGTTAGGAAAAACTGCTTATAGCATGAAAAGTGCCCATTGCAGATAGAGCTCAAATTTGAAAAACAAACACATATTCATGTTCCCCCAGCTCCCAAAAGACCAAAAAACCAAGGGTTTTGCAGATCTGATGTCTCCTTGCGGAGATAGCCCATGTTATATCTTGCATTTGTTAGGAAAAACTGCTTATAGCATGAAACGTGCCCATTGCAGATAGAGCTGAAATTCGAAAAACAAACACATATTCATGTTCCCCCGGCTCCCAAAAGACCAAAAAACCAAGGGTTTTGCAGATCTGATGTCTCCTTGCGGAGATAGCCCATGTTATATCTTGCATTTGTTAGGAAAAACTGCTTATAGCATGAAAAGTGCCCATTGCAGATAGAGCTCAAATTCAAAAAACAAACACATATTCATGTTCCCCCAGCTCCCAAGAGACCGAAAAACCAAAGGTTTTGCAGATCTGATGTCTCCTTGCGGAGATAGCCCATGTTATATCTTGCATTTGTTAGGAAAAAAACTCCTTATAGCATGAAAAGTGCCCATTGCAGATAGAGCTCAAATTCGAAAAACAAACACATATTCATGTTCCCCCAATTCCCCGAAGAACAAAAAACCATGAGTTTTCCAGATCTGATGTTTCCTTGCGGAGATAGCCCATGTTACATCTTGCGTTTGTTAGGAATAACTGCTTATAGCATGAAAAGTGCCCGTTGCAGATAGAGCTCAAATTCGAAAAACAAACACATATTCATGTTCCCCCGGCTCCCCGAAGAACAAAAAAACCATGAGTTTTGCAGATCTGATATTTCCTTGCGGAGATAGCCCATGTTGTACCTTGCATTTGTTAGGAAAAACTGCTCATAGCATGAAAAGTGCCCCTTGCAGATAGAGCTCAAATTCGAAAAACAAACACATATTCATATTCCCCCGGCTCACCGAAGACCAAAGAAACACGAGTTTTGCAGATCTGATGGCTCCTTGCGAAGATAGCCCATGTTACATCTTGCATTTGTTAGGAAAAACTGCTTATAGCATGAAAAGTGCCCGTTGTAGATAGAGCTCAAATTCGAAAAACAAACACATATTCATGTTTCCCCAGCTCCCCGAAGACTAAAGAAACACGACTTTTGCAGATCTCATGGCTCCTTGCGAAGATAGCCCATGTTACATCTTGCATTTGTTAGGAAAAACTGTTTATAGCATGAAAAGTGCCCGTTGCAGATAGAGGTCAAATTCGAAAAACAAACACACATTCATATTCCCCCAGAACCCAAAAGACCGAAAAACCAAGGGTTTTGCAGATCTGATGTCTCCTTGCGGAGATAGCCCATGTTATATCTTGCATTTGTTAGGGAAAAAACTGCTTATAGCATGAAAAGTGCCCGTTGCAGATAGAGCTCAAATTGGAAAAACAAACACGTATTCATGTTCCCCCGGCGCCCCGAAGACCAAAAAACCATGAGATTTGCAGGTCTGATATTTCCTTGCAGAGATAGCCCATGTTGTACCTTGCATTTGTTAGGAAAAACTGCTTATAGCCTGAAAGGTTCCCGTTGCAGATAGAGCTCAAATTCAAAAAACAAACACATATTCATGTTCCCCCATCTCACTGAAGACCAAAAAACCATTTTTTGCAGATCTGATGTCTCCTTGCGGAGATAGCCCATGTTACATCTTGCTTTTGTTAGGAAAAACTGCTTATAGCCTGAAAAGTGCCCGTTGCAGATAGAGTTCAAATTTAAAAAACAAACACACATTCATATACCCCCAGCTCCCAAAAGACCGAAAAACCAAGGGTTTTGCAGATCTGATGTCTCCTTGCGGAGATAGCCCATGTTATATCTTGCATTTGTTAGGGAAAAAACTGCTTATAGCCTGAAAAGTGCCCGTTGCAGATAGAGCTCAAATTCGAAAAACAAACACATATTCATGTTTCCCCAGCTCCCAAAAGACCAAAAAACCAAGGGTTTTGCAGATCTGATGTCTCCTTGCGGAGATAGCCCATGTTATATCTTGCATTTGTTAGGGAAAAAACTGCTTATAGCATGAAAAGTGTCCGTTGCAGATAGAACTCAAATTGGAAAAACAAACACGTATTCATGTTCCCCCGGCTCCCCGAAGACCAAAAAACCATGGGTTTTGCAGATCTGATGTCTCCTTGCGGAGATAGCCCATGTTATATCTTGCATTTGTTAGGAAAAACTGCTCATAGCATGAAAAGTGCCCATTGCAGATAGAGCTCAAATTCGAAAAACAAACTCATATTCATGTTCCCCCGGCTCCCCGAAGACCAAAAAACCATTAGTTTTGCAGATCTGATGTTTCCTTGTGGAGATAGCCCATGTTGTACCTTGCATTTGTTAGGAAAAACTGCTCATAGCATGAAAAGTGCCCATTGCAGATAGAGCTCAAATTCGAAAAACAAACACATATTCATGTTCCCCCGGCTCCCCGAAGACAAAAAAACCATGGGTTTTGCAGATCTGATGTCTCCTTGCGGAGATAGCCCATGTTGTACGTTGCATTTGTTAGGAAAAACTGCTTATAGCCTGAAAAGTGCCCGTTGCAGATAGAGCTCAAATTCGAAAAACAAACACATATTCATGTTCCCCCGGCTCCCCGAAGACCAAAAAACCATGGGTTTTGCAGATCTGATGTCTCCTTGCGGAGATAGCCCATGTTACATCTTGCATTTGTTAGGAAAAACTGTTTATAGCATGAAAAGTGCCCGTTGCAGATAGAGTTCAAATTCAAAAAACAAACACACATTCATGTTCCCCCATCTCCCCGAAGACCAAAAAACCATTAGTTTTGCAGATCTGATGTCTCCTTGCGGAGATAGCCCATGTTACATATTGGATTTGTTAGGAAAAACTGCTTATAGCCTGAAAAGTGCCCGTTGCAGATAGAGTTCAAATTCGAAAAACAAACACACATTCATATTCCCCCAGCTCCCAAAAGACCGAAAAACCAAGGGTTTTGCAGATCTGATGTCTCCTTGCGGAGATAGCCCATGTTATATCTTGCATTTCTTAGGAAAAACTGCTTTTAGCAAGAAAAGTGCCCTTTGCAGATAGAGCTCAAATTCAAAAAACAAGCACATATTCATGTTCCCCCGGCTCACCGAAGACCAAAAAACCATGAGTTATGCAGATCTGATGTCTCCTTGCGGAGATAGCTCATGTTATATCTTGCATTTGTTAGGAAAAACTGCTTTTAGCAAGAAAAGTGCCCTTTGCAGATAGAGCTCAAATTCGAAAAACAAATACGTATTCATGTTCCCCAACCTCCCCGAAGACCAAAAAACCATGCGTTTTGCAGTTCTGATGTCTCCTTGCGGAGATAGCCCATGTTATATCTTGCATTTGTTAGTAAAAACTGCTTATAGCATGAAAAGTGCCCTTTGCAGATAGAGCTCAAATTCGAAAAACAAACACATATTCATGTTCCCCCGGCTCACCGAAGACCAAAAAACCATGAGTTTTGCAGATCTGATGTCTCCTTGCGGAGATAGCCCATGTTGTACCTCGCATTTGTTAGGAAAAACTGCTTATAGCCTGAAAAGTGCCCGTTGCAGATAGAGCTCAAATTCGAAAAACAAACACATATTCATGTTCCCCCGGCTCCCCGAAGACCAAAATACCATGGGTTTTGCAGATCTGATGTCTCCTTGCGGAGATAGCCCATGTTATATCTTGCATTTGTTAGGAAAAATTGCTTATAGCATGAAACGTGCCCATTGCAGATAGAGCTCAAATTTGAAAAACAAACACATATTCATGTTCCCCCAGCTCCCAAAAGACCAAAAAACCAAGGGTTTTGCAGATCTGATGTCTCCTTGCAGACATAGCCCATGTTATATCTAGCATTTGTTAGGAAAAAACTGCTTATAGCCTGAAAAGTGCCCGTTGCAATTAGAGCTCAAATTCGAAAAACAAACACATATTCATGTTCCTCCAGATCCCTGAAGACCAAAAACCATGAGTTTTGTACATCTGATGTTTCCTTGCGGAGATAGCCCATGTTGTACCTTGCATTTGATAGGAAAAACTGCTTATAGCCTGAAAAGTACCCGTTGCAGATAGAGCTCAAATTCGAAAAACAAACACATATTCATGTTCCCCCGGCTCCCCGAAGACCAAAAAACCATGGGTTTTGCAGATCTGATATCTCCTTGCGGAGATAGCCCATGTTGTACCTTGCATTTGTTAGGAAAAACTGCTTATAGCCTGAAAAGTGCCCGTTGCAGATAGAGCTCAAATTCGAAAAACAAACACATATTCATATTTCCCCAGCTCCCAAAAGACCAAAAAACCAAGGTTTTTGCAGATCTGATGTCTCCTTGCGGAGATAGCCCATGTTGTACCTTGCATTTGTTAGGAAAAAGTGCTTATAGCCTGAAAAGTGCCGGTTGCAGATAGAGCTCAAATTCGAAAAACAAACACATATTCATGTTCCCCCGGCTCCCCGAAGACCAAAAAACCATGAGATTTGCAGGTCTGATATTTCCTTGCAGAGATAGCCCATGTTGTACCTTGCATTTGTTAGGAAAAAAACTCCTTATAGCATGAAAAGTGCCCATTGCAGATAGAGCTCAAATTCGAAAAACAAACACATATTCATGTTCCCCCAATTCCCCGAAGAACAAAAAACCATGAGTTTTCCAGATCTGATGTTTCCTTGCGGAGATAGCCCATGTTACATCTTGCGTTTGTTAGGAATAACTGCTTATAGCATGAAAAGTGCCCGTTGCAGATAGAGCTCAAATTCGAAAAACAAACACATATTCATGTTCCCCCGGCTCCCCGAAGAACAAAAAAACCATGAGTTTTGCAGATCTGATATTTCCTTGCGGAGATAGCCCATGTTGTACCTTGCATTTGTTAGGAAAAACTGCTCATAGCATGAAAAGTGCCCATTGCAGATAGAGCTCAAATTCGAAAAACAAACACATATTCATATTCCCCCGGCTCACCGAAGACCAAAGAAACACGAGTTTTGCAGATCTGATGGCTCCTTGCGAAGATAGCCCATGTTACATCTTGCATTTGTTAGGAAAAACTGCTTATAGCATGAAAAGTGCCCGTTGTAGATAGAGCTCAAATTCGAAAAACAAACACATATTCATGTTCCCCCGGCTCCCCGAAGACAAAAAAACCATGGGTTTTGCAGATCTGATGTCTCCTTGCGGAGATAGCCCATGTTGTACCTTGCATTTGTTAGGAAAAACTGCTTATAGCCTGAAAAGTGCCCGTTGCAGATAGAGCTCAAATTAGAAAAACAAACACATATTCATGTTCCCCCGGCTCCCCGAAGACCAAAAAACCATGGGTTTTGCAGATCTGATGTCTCCTTGCGGAGATAGCCCATGTTATATCTTGCATTTGTTAGGAAAAACTGCTTATAGCATGAAAAGTGCCCATTGCAGATAGAGCTCAAATTTGAAAAACAAACACATATTCATGTTCCCCCAGCTCCCAAAAGACCAAAAAACCAAGGGTTTTGCAGATCTGATGTCTCCTTGCGGAGATAGCCCATGTTATATCTTGCATTTGTTAGGAAAAACTGCTTATAGCATGAAACGTGCCCATTGCAGATAGAGCTGAAATTCGAAAAACAAACACATATTCATGTTCCCCCGGCTCCCAAAAGACCAAAAAACCAAGGGTTTTGCAGATCTGATGTCTCCTTGCGGAGATAGCCCATGTTATATCTTGCATTTGTTAGGAAAAACTGCTTATAGCATGAAAAGTGCCCATTGCAGATAGAGCTCAAATTCAAAAAACAAACACATATTCATGTTCCCCCAGCTCCCAAGAGACCGAAAAACCAAAGGTTTTGCAGATCTGATGTCTCCTTGCGGAGATAGCCCATGTTATATCTTGCATTTGTTAGGAAAAAAACTCCTTATAGCATGAAAAGTGCCCATTGCAGATAGAGCTCAAATTCGAAAAACAAACACATATTCATGTTCCCCCAATTCCCCGAAGAACAAAAAACCATGAGTTTTCCAGATCTGATGTTTCCTTGCGGAGATAGCCCATGTTACATCTTGCGTTTGTTAGGAATAACTGCTTATAGCATGAAAAGTGCCCGTTGCAGATAGAGCTCAAATTCGAAAAACAAACACATATTCATGTTCCCCCGGCTCCCCGAAGAACAAAAAAACCATGAGTTTTGCAGATCTGATATTTCCTTGCGGAGATAGCCCATGTTGTACCTTGCATTTGTTAGGAAAAACTGCTCATAGCATGAAAAGTGCCCATTGCAGATAGAGCTCAAATTCGAAAAACAAACACATATTCATATTCCCCCGGCTCACCGAAGACCAAAGAAACACGAGTTTTGCAGATCTGATGGCTCCTTGCGAAGATAGCCCATGTTACATCTTGCATTTGTTAGGAAAAACTGCTTATAGCATGAAAAGTGCCCGTTGTAGATAGAGCTCAAATTCGAAAAACAAACACATATTCATGTTTCCCCAGCTCCCCGAAGACTAAAGAAACACGACTTTTGCAGATCTCATGGCTCCTTGCGAAGATAGCCCATGTTACATCTTGCATTTGTTAGGAAAAACTGTTTATAGCATGAAAAGTGCCCGTTGCAGATAGAGGTCAAATTCGAAAAACAAACACACATTCATATTCCCCCAGAACCCAAAAGACCGAAAAACCAAGGGTTTTGCAGATCTGATGTCTCCTTGCGGAGATAGCCCATGTTATATCTTGCATTTGTTAGGGAAAAAACTGCTTATAGCATGAAAAGTGCCCGTTGCAGATAGAGCTCAAATTGGAAAAACAAACACGTATTCATGTTCCCCCGGCGCCCCGAAGACCAAAAAACCATGAGATTTGCAGGTCTGATATTTCCTTGCAGAGATAGCCCATGTTGTACCTTGCATTTGTTAGGAAAAACTGCTTATAGCCTGAAAGGTTCCCGTTGCAGATAGAGCTCAAATTCAAAAAACAAACACATATTCATGTTCCCCCATCTCACTGAAGACCAAAAAACCATTTTTTGCAGATCTGATGTCTCCTTGCGGAGATAGCCCATGTTACATCTTGCTTTTGTTAGGAAAAACTGCTTATAGCCTGAAAAGTGCCCGTTGCAGATAGAGTTCAAATTTAAAAAACAAACACACATTCATATACCCCCAGCTCCCAAAAGACCGAAAAACCAAGGGTTTTGCAGATCTGATGTCTCCTTGCGGAGATAGCCCATGTTATATCTTGCATTTGTTAGGGAAAAAACTGCTTATAGCCTGAAAAGTGCCCGTTGCAGATAGAGCTCAAATTCGAAAAACAAACACATATTCATGTTTCCCCAGCTCCCAAAAGACCAAAAAACCAAGGGTTTTGCAGATCTGATGTCTCCTTGCGGAGATAGCCCATGTTATATCTTGCATTTGTTAGGGAAAAAACTGCTTATAGCATGAAAAGTGTCCGTTGCAGATAGAACTCAAATTGGAAAAACAAACACGTATTCATGTTCCCCCGGCTCCCCGAAGACCAAAAAACCATGGGTTTTGCAGATCTGATGTCTCCTTGCGGAGATAGCCCATGTTATATCTTGCATTTGTTAGGAAAAACTGCTCATAGCATGAAAAGTGCCCATTGCAGATAGAGCTCAAATTCGAAAAACAAACTCATATTCATGTTCCCCCGGCTCCCCGAAGACCAAAAAACCATTAGTTTTGCAGATCTGATGTTTCCTTGTGGAGATAGCCCATGTTGTACCTTGCATTTGTTAGGAAAAACTGCTCATAGCATGAAAAGTGCCCATTGCAGATAGAGCTCAAATTCGAAAAACAAACACATATTCATGTTCCCCCGGCTCCCCGAAGACAAAAAAACCATGGGTTTTGCAGATCTGATGTCTCCTTGCGGAGATAGCCCATGTTGTACGTTGCATTTGTTAGGAAAAACTGCTTATAGCCTGAAAAGTGCCCGTTGCAGATAGAGCTCAAATTCGAAAAACAAACACATATTCATGTTCCCCCGGCTCCCCGAAGACCAAAAAACCATGGGTTTTGCAGATCTGATGTCTCCTTGCGGAGATAGCCCATGTTACATCTTGCATTTGTTAGGAAAAACTGTTTATAGCATGAAAAGTGCCCGTTGCAGA
Organism: Vipera ursinii; assembly: GCF_947247035.1. Classification (NCBI taxonomy): domain Eukaryota; kingdom Metazoa; phylum Chordata; class Lepidosauria; order Squamata; family Viperidae; genus Vipera; species Vipera ursinii. The sequence goes on from NC_139512.1 coordinate 185,101,555, forward strand.
TAGAGTTCAAATTCAAAAAACAAACACACATTCATGTTCCCCCATCTCCCCGAAGACCAAAAAACCATTAGTTTTGCAGATCTGATGTCTCCTTGCGGAGATAGCCCATGTTACATATTGGATTTGTTAGGAAAAACTGCTTATAGCCTGAAAAGTGCCCGTTGCAGATAGAGTTCAAATTCGAAAAACAAACACACATTCATATTCCCCCAGCTCCCAAAAGACCGAAAAACCAAGGGTTTTGCAGATCTGATGTCTCCTTGCGGAGATAGCCCATGTTATATCTTGCATTTCTTAGGAAAAACTGCTTTTAGCAAGAAAAGTGCCCTTTGCAGATAGAGCTCAAATTCAAAAAACAAGCACATATTCATGTTCCCCCGGCTCACCGAAGACCAAAAAACCATGAGTTATGCAGATCTGATGTCTCCTTGCGGAGATAGCTCATGTTATATCTTGCATTTGTTAGGAAAAACTGCTTTTAGCAAGAAAAGTGCCCTTTGCAGATAGAGCTCAAATTCGAAAAACAAATACGTATTCATGTTCCCCAACCTCCCCGAAGACCAAAAAACCATGCGTTTTGCAGTTCTGATGTCTCCTTGCGGAGATAGCCCATGTTATATCTTGCATTTGTTAGTAAAAACTGCTTATAGCATGAAAAGTGCCCTTTGCAGATAGAGCTCAAATTCGAAAAACAAACACATATTCATGTTCCCCCGGCTCACCGAAGACCAAAAAACCATGAGTTTTGCAGATCTGATGTCTCCTTGCGGAGATAGCCCATGTTGTACCTCGCATTTGTTAGGAAAAACTGCTTATAGCCTGAAAAGTGCCCGTTGCAGATAGAGCTCAAATTCGAAAAACAAACACATATTCATGTTCCCCCGGCTCCCCGAAGACCAAAATACCATGGGTTTTGCAGATCTGATGTCTCCTTGCGGAGATAGCCCATGTTATATCTTGCATTTGTTAGGAAAAATTGCTTATAGCATGAAACGTGCCCATTGCAGATAGAGCTCAAATTTGAAAAACAAACACATATTCATGTTCCCCCAGCTCCCAAAAGACCAAAAAACCAAGGGTTTTGCAGATCTGATGTCTCCTTGCAGACATAGCCCATGTTATATCTAGCATTTGTTAGGAAAAAACTGCTTATAGCCTGAAAAGTGCCCGTTGCAATTAGAGCTCAAATTCGAAAAACAAACACATATTCATGTTCCTCCAGATCCCTGAAGACCAAAAACCATGAGTTTTGTACATCTGATGTTTCCTTGCGGAGATAGCCCATGTTGTACCTTGCATTTGATAGGAAAAACTGCTTATAGCCTGAAAAGTACCCGTTGCAGATAGAGCTCAAATTCGAAAAACAAACACATATTCATGTTCCCCCGGCTCCCCGAAGACCAAAAAACCATGGGTTTTGCAGATCTGATGTCTCCTTGCGGAGATAGCCCATGTTGTACCTTGCATTTGTTAGGAAAAACTGCTTATAGCCTGAAAAGTGCCCGTTGCAGATAGAGCTCAAATTCGAAAAACAAACACATATTCATATTTCCCCAGCTCCCAAAAGACCAAAAAACCAAGGTTTTTGCAGATCTGATGTCTCCTTGCGGAGATAGCCCATGTTATATCTTGCATTTGTTAGGAAAAACTGCTCATAGCATGAAAAGTGCCCATTGCAGATAGAGCTCAAATTCGAAAAACAAACTCATATTCATGTTCCCCCGGCTCCCCGAAGACCAAAAAACCATTAGTTTTGCAGATCTGATGTTTCCTTGTGGAGATAGCCCATGTTGTACCTTGCATTTGTTAGGAAAAACTGCTCATAGCATGAAAAGTGCCCATTGCAGATAGAGCTCAAATTCGAAAAACAAACACATATTCATGTTCCCCCGGCTCCCCGAAGACAAAAAAACCATGGGTTTTGCAGATCTGATGTCTCCTTGCGGAGATAGCCCATGTTGTACGTTGCATTTGTTAGGAAAAACTGCTTATAGCCTGAAAAGTGCCCGTTGCAGATAGAGCTCAAATTCGAAAAACAAACACATATTCATGTTCCCCCGGCTCCCCGAAGACCAAAAAACCATGGGTTTTGCAGATCTGATGTCTCCTTGCGGAGATAGCCCATGTTACATCTTGCATTTGTTAGGAAAAACTGTTTATAGCATGAAAAGTGCCCGTTGCAGATAGAGTTCAAATTCAAAAAACAAACACACATTCATGTTCCCCCATCTCCCCGAAGACCAAAAAACCATTAGTTTTGCAGATCTGATGTCTCCTTGCGGAGATAGCCCATGTTACATATTGGATTTGTTAGGAAAAACTGCTTATAGCCTGAAAAGTGCCCGTTGCAGATAGAGTTCAAATTCGAAAAACAAACACACATTCATATTCCCCCAGCTCCCAAAAGACCGAAAAACCAAGGGTTTTGCAGATCTGATGTCTCCTTGCGGAGATAGCCCATGTTATATCTTGCATTTCTTAGGAAAAACTGCTTTTAGCAAGAAAAGTGCCCTTTGCAGATAGAGCTCAAATTCAAAAAACAAGCACATATTCATGTTCCCCCGGCTCACCGAAGACCAAAAAACCATGAGTTATGCAGATCTGATGTCTCCTTGCGGAGATAGCTCATGTTATATCTTGCATTTGTTAGGAAAAACTGCTTTTAGCAAGAAAAGTGCCCTTTGCAGATAGAGCTCAAATTCGAAAAACAAATACGTATTCATGTTCCCCAACCTCCCCGAAGACCAAAAAACCATGCGTTTTGCAGTTCTGATGTCTCCTTGCGGAGATAGCCCATGTTATATCTTGCATTTGTTAGTAAAAACTGCTTATAGCATGAAAAGTGCCCTTTGCAGATAGAGCTCAAATTCGAAAAACAAACACATATTCATGTTCCCCCGGCTCACCGAAGACCAAAAAACCATGAGTTTTGCAGATCTGATGTCTCCTTGCGGAGATAGCCCATGTTGTACCTCGCATTTGTTAGGAAAAACTGCTTATAGCCTGAAAAGTGCCCGTTGCAGATAGAGCTCAAATTCGAAAAACAAACACATATTCATGTTCCCCCGGCTCCCCGAAGACCAAAATACCATGGGTTTTGCAGATCTGATGTCTCCTTGCGGAGATAGCCCATGTTATATCTTGCATTTGTTAGGAAAAATTGCTTATAGCATGAAACGTGCCCATTGCAGATAGAGCTCAAATTTGAAAAACAAACACATATTCATGTTCCCCCAGCTCCCAAAAGACCAAAAAACCAAGGGTTTTGCAGATCTGATGTCTCCTTGCAGACATAGCCCATGTTATATCTAGCATTTGTTAGGAAAAAACTGCTTATAGCCTGAAAAGTGCCCGTTGCAATTAGAGCTCAAATTCGAAAAACAAACACATATTCATGTTCCTCCAGATCCCTGAAGACCAAAAACCATGAGTTTTGTACATCTGATGTTTCCTTGCGGAGATAGCCCATGTTGTACCTTGCATTTGATAGGAAAAACTGCTTATAGCCTGAAAAGTACCCGTTGCAGATAGAGCTCAAATTCGAAAAACAAACACATATTCATGTTCCCCCGGCTCCCCGAAGACCAAAAAACCATGGGTTTTGCAGATCTGATGTCTCCTTGCGGAGATAGCCCATGTTGTACCTTGCATTTGTTAGGAAAAACTGCTTATAGCCTGAAAAGTGCCCGTTGCAGATAGAGCTCAAATTCGAAAAACAAACACATATTCATATTTCCCCAGCTCCCAAAAGACCAAAAAACCAAGGTTTTTGCAGATCTGATGTCTCCTTGCGGAGATAGCCCATGTTGTACCTTGCATTTGTTAGGAAAAAGTGCTTATAGCCTGAAAAGTGCCGGTTGCAGATAGAGCTCAAATTCGAAAAACAAACACATATTCATGTTCCCCCGGCTCCCCGAAGACCAAAAAACCATGGGTTTTGCAGATCTGATGTCTCCTTGCGGAGATAGCCCATGTTATATCTTGCATTTGTTAGGAAAAACTGCTCATAGCATGAAAAGTGCCCATTGCAGATAGAGCTCAAATTCGAAAAACAAACTCATATTCATGTTCCCCCGGCTCCCCGAAGACCAAAAAACCATTAGTTTTGCAGATCTGATGTTTCCTTGTGGAGATAGCCCATGTTGTACCTTGCATTTGTTAGGAAAAACTGCTCATAGCATGAAAAGTGCCCATTGCAGATAGAGCTCAAATTCGAAAAACAAACAGATATTCATGTTCCCTCGGCTCACCCAAGACCAAAAAACCACGAGTTATGCAGATCTGATGTCTCCTTGCGGAGATAGCCCATGTTGTACCTTGCATTTGTTACGAAAAACTGCTTATAGGCTGAAAAGTGCCCGTTGCAGATAGAGCTCAAATTCGAAAAACAAACACATATTCATATTCCCCCGGCTCCCCGAAGACCAAAGAAACACGAGTTTTGCAGATCTGATGGCTCCTTGCGAAGATAGCCCATGTTACATCTTGCATTTGTTAGGAAAAACTGCTTATAGCATGAAAAGTGCCCGTTGTAGATAGAGCTCAAATTCGAAAAACAAACACATATTCATGTTCCCCCAGCTCCCCGAAGACTAAAGAAAGACGAGTTTTGCAGATCTGATGGCTCCTTGCGAAGATAGCCCATGTTACATCTTGCTTTTGTTAGGAAAAACTATTTATAGCATGAAAAGTGCCCGTTGCAGATAGAGTTCAAATTCAAAAAACAAACACACATTCATATTCCCCCAGAACCCAAAAGACCGAAAAACCAAGGGTTTTGCAGATCTGATGTCTCCTTGCGGAGATAGCCCATGTTATATCTTGCATTTGTTAGGGAAAAAACTGCTTATAGCATGAAAAGTGCCCGTTGCAGATAGAGCTCAAATTGGAAAAACAAACACGTATTCATGTTCCCCCGGCTCCCCGAAGACCAAAAAACCATGAGATTTGCAGGTCTGATATTTCCTTGCAGAGATAGCCCATGTTGTACCTTGCATTTGTTAGGAAAAACTGCTTATAGCCTGAAAAGTTCCCGTTGCAGATAGAGCTCAAATTCAAAAAACAAACACATATTCATGTTCCCCCATCTCCCCGAAGACCAAAAAACCATTAGTTTTGCAGATCTGATGTCTCCTTGCGGAGATAGCCCATGTTACATCTTGGATTTGTTAGGAAAAACTGCTTATAGCCTGAAAAGTGCCCGTTGCAGATAGAGTTCAAATTCGAAAAACAAACACACATTCATGTTCCCCCGGCTCACCGAAGACCAAAAAACCATGAGTTATGCAGATCTGATGTCTCCTTGCGGAGATAGCCCATGTTATATCTTGCATTTGTTAGGAAAAACTGCTTTTAGCAAGAAAAGTGCCCTTTGCAGATAGAGCTCAAATTCGAAAAACAAACACACATTCATATACCCCCAGCTCCCAAAAGACCGAAAAACCAAGGGTTTTGCAGATCTGATGTCTCCTTGCGGAGATAGCCCATGTTATATCTTGCATTTGTTAGGGAAAAAACTGCTTATAGCCTGAAAGGTTCCCGTTGCAGATAGAGCTCAAATTCAAAAAACAAACACATATTCATGTTCCCCCATCTCACCGAAGACCAAAAAACCATGCGTTTTGCAGTTCTGATGTCTCCTTGCGGAGATAGCCCATGTTATATCTTGCATTTGTTAGTAAAAACTCCTTATAGCATGAAAAGTGCCCATTGCAGATAGAGCTCAAATTCGAAAAACAAACACATATTCATGTTCCCCCAATTCCCCGAAGAACAAAAAACCATGAGTTTTCCAGATCTGATGTTTCCTTGCGGAGATAGCCCATGTTACATCTTGCATTTGTTACGAAAAACTGCTTATAGCCTGAAAAGTGCCCGTTGCAGATAGAGCTCAAATTCGAAAAACAAACACATATTCATGTTTCCCCAGCTCCCCGAAGACTAAAGAAACACGAGTTTTGCAGATCTGATGGCTCCTTGCGAAGATAGCCCATGTTATATCTTACATTTGTTAGGAAAAACTGCTTATAGCATGAAAAGTGCCCGTTGTAGATAGAGCTCAAATTCGAAAAACAAACACATATTCATGTTTCCCCAGCTCCCCGAAGACTAAAGAAACACGAGTTTTGCAGATCTGATGGCTCCTTGCGAAGATAGCCCATGTTACATCTTGCATTTGTTAGGAAAAACTGTTTATAGCTTGAAAAGTGCCCGTTGCAGATAGAGGTCAAATTCGAAAAACAAACACACATTCATATTCCCCCAGAACCCAAAAGACCGAAAAACCAAGGGTTTTGCAGATCTGATGTCTCCTTGCGGAGATAGCCCATGTTATATCTTGTATTTGTTAGGGAAAAAACTGCTTATAGCATGAAAAGTGCCCGTTGCAGATAGAGCTCAAATTGGAAAAACAAACACGTATTCATGTTCCCCCGGCGCCCCGAAGACCAAAAAACCATGAGATTTGCAGGTCTGATATTTCCTTGCAGAGATAGCCCATGTTGTACCTTGCATTTGTTAGGAAAAACTGCTTATAGCCTGAAAGGTTCCCGTTGCAGATAGAGCTCAAATTCAAAAAACAAACACATATTCATGTTCCCCCATCTCACTGAAGACCAAAAAACCATTTTTTGCAGATCTGATGTCTCCTTGCGGAGATAGCCCATGTTACGTCTTGCATTTGTTAGGAAAAACTGCTTATAGCCTGAAAAGTGCCCGTTGCAGATAGAGTTCAAATTCAAAAAACAAACACACATTCATATACCCCCAGCTCCCAAAAGACCGAAAAACCAAGGGTTTTGCAGATCTGATGTCTCCTTGCGGAGATAGCCCATGTTATATCTTGCATTTGTTAGGGAAAAAACTGCTTATAGCCTGAAAGGTTCCCGTTGCAGATAGAGCTCAAATTCAAAAAACAAACACATATTCATGTTCCCCCATCTCACTGAAGACCAAAAAACCATTTTTTGCAGATCTGATGTCTCCTTGCGGAGATAGCCCATGTTACATCTTGCATTTGTTAGGAAAAACTGCTTATAGCCTGAAAAGTGCCCGTTGCAGATAGAGTTCAAATTCAAAAAACAAACACACATTCATATACCCCCAGCTCCCAAAAGACCGAAAAACCAAGGGTTTTGCAGATCTGATGTCTCCTTGCGGAGATAGCCCATGTTATATCTTGCATTTGTTAGGGAAAAAACTGCTTATAGCATGAAAAGTGCCCGTTGTAGATAGAGCTCAAATTCGAAAAACAAACACATATTCATGTTTCCCCAGCTCCCAAAAGACCAAAAAACCAAGGGTTTTGCAGATCTGATGTCTCCTTGCGGAGATAGCCCATGTTATATCTTGCATTTCTTAGGAAAAACTGCTTTTAGCAAGAAAAGTGCCCTTTGCATATAGAGCTCAAATTCGAAAAACAAACACATATTCATGTTCCCCCGGCTCACCGAAGACCAAAAAACCATGAGTTATGCAGATCTGATGTCTCCTTGCGGAGATAGCCCATGTTATATATTGCATTTGTTAGGAAAAACTGCTTTTAGCAAGAAAAGTGCCCTTTGCAGACAGAGCTCAAATTCGAAAAACAAATACGTATTCATGTTCCCCAACCTCCCCAAAGACCAAAAAACCATGCGTTTTGCAGTTCTGATGTCTCCTTGCGGAGATAGCCCATGTTATATCTTGCATTTGTTAGTAAAAACTGCTTATAGCATGAAAAGTGCCCTTTGCAGATAGAGCTCAAATTCGAAAAACAAACACATATTCATGTTCCCCCGGCTCACCGAAGACCAAAAAACCATGAGTTTTGCAGATCTGATGTCTCCTTGCGGAGATAGCCCATGTTGTACCTCGCATTTGTTAGGAAAAACTGCTTATAGCCTGAAAAGTGCCCGTTGCAGATAGAGCTCAAATTCGAAAAACAAACACATATTCATGTTCCCCCGGCTCCCCGAAGACCAAAAAACCATGGGTTTTGCAGATCTGATGTCTCCTTGCGGAGATAGCCCATGTTATATCTTGCATTTGTTAGGAAAAATTGCTTATAGCATGAAACGTGCCCATTGCAGATAGAGCTCAAATTTGAAAAACAAACACATATTCATGTTCCCCCAGCTCCCAAAAGACCAAAAAACCAAGGGTTTTGCAGATCTGATGTCTCCTTGCAGACATAGCCCATGTTATATCTTGCATTTGTTAGGAAAAAACTGCTTATAGCCTGAAAAGTGCCCGTTGCAATTAGAGCTCAAATTCGAAAAACAAACACATATTCATGTTCCTCCAGATCCCTGAAGACCAAAAACCATGAGTTTTGTACATCTGATGTTTCCTTGCGGAGATAGCCCATGTTGTACCTCGCATATGTTAGGAAAAACTGCTTATAGCCTGAAAAGTGCCCGTTGCAGATAGAGCTCAAATTCGAAAAACAAACACATATTCATGTTCCCCCAGCTCCCAAAAGACCAAAAAAACAAGGGTTTTGCAGATCTGATGTCTCCTTGCGGAGATAGCCCATGTTATATCTTGCATTTGTTAGGAAAAACTGCTTATAGCCTGAAAAGTGCCCGTTGCAGATAGAGCTCAAATTCGAAAAACAAACACATATTCATGTTCCCCCGGCTCCCCGAAGACCAAAAAACCATGGGTTTTGCAGATCTGATGTCTCCTTCCGGAGATAGCCCATGTTGTACCTTGCATTTGTTAGGAAAAACTGCTTATAGCCTGAAAAGTGCCCGTTGCAGATAGAGCTCAAATTCGAAAAACAAACACATATTCATATTTCCCCAGCTCCCAAAAGACCAAAAAACCAAGGGTTTTGCAGATCTGATGTCTCCTTGTGGAGATAGCCCATGTTGTACCTTGCATTTCTTAGGAAAAAGTGCTTATAGCCTGAAAAGTGCCGGTTGCAGATAGAGCTCAAATTCGAAAAACAAACACATATTCATGTTCCCCCGGCTCCCCGAAGACAAAAAAACCATGGGTTTTGCAGATCTGATGTCTCCTTGCGGAGATAGCCCATGTTGTACCTTGCATTTGTTAGGAAAAACTGCTTATAGCCTGAAAAGTGCCCGTTGCAGATAGAGGTCAAATTCGAAAAACAAACACATATTCATGTTCCCCCGGCTCCCCGAAGACCAAAAAACCATGGGCTTTGCAGATCTGATGTCTCCTTGCGGAGATAGCCCATGTTATATCTTGCATTTGTTAGGAAAAATTGCTTATAGCATTAAACGTGCCCATTGCAGATAGAGCTCAAATTCGAAAAACAAACACATATTCATGTTCCCCCAGCTCCCAAAAGACCAAAAAACCAAGGGTTTTGCAGATCTGATGTCTCCTTGCGGAGATAGCCCATGTTATATCTTGCATTTGTTAGGAAAAACTGCTTATAGCATGAAAAGTGCCCATTGCAGATAGAGCTCAAATTTGAAAAACAAACACATATTCATGTTCCCCCAGCTCCCAAAAGACCAAAAAACCAAGGGTTTTGCAGATCTGATGTCTCCTTGCGGAGATAGCCCATGTTATATCTTGCATTTGTTAGGAAAAACTGCTTATAGCATGAAACGTGCCCATTGCAGATAGAGCTGAAATTCGAAAAACAAACACATATTCATGTTCCCCCGGCTCCCAAAAGACCAAAAAACCAAGGGTTTTGCAGATCTGATGTCTCCTTGCGGAGATAGCGCATGTTATATCTTGCATTTGTTAGGAAAAACTGCTTATAGCATGAAAAGTGCCCATTGCAGATAGAGCTCAAATTCAAAAAACAAACACATATTCATCTTCCCCCAGCTCCCAAGAGACCGAAAAACCAAAGGTTTTGCAGATCTGATGTCTCCTTGCAGAGATAGCCCATGTTATATCTTGCATTTGTTAGGAAAAAAACTCCTTATAGCATGAAAAGTGCCCATTGCAGATAGAGCTCAAATTCGAAAAACAAACACATATTCATGTTCCCCCAATTCCCCGAAGAACAAAAAACCATGAGTTTTCCAGATCTGATGTTTCCTTGCGGAGATAGCCCATGTTACATCTTGCGTTTGTTAGGAATAACTGCTTATAGCATGAAAAGTGCCCGTTGCAGATAGAGCTCAAATTCGAAAAACAAACACATATTCATGTTCCCCCGGCTCCCCGAAGACAAAAAAACCATTAGTTTTGCAGATCTGATGTTTCCTTGTGGAGATAGCCCATGTTGTACCTTGCATTTGTTAGGAAAAACTGCTCATAGCATGAAAATTGCCCATTGCAGATAGAGCTCAAATTCGAAAAACAAACACATATTCATGTTCCCCCGGCTCCCCGAAGACCAAAAAACCATGAGTTTTCCAGATCTGATGTTTCCTTGCGGAGATAGCCCATGTTGTACCTTGCATTTGTTACGAAAAACTGCTTATAGGCTGAAAAGTGCCCGTTGCAGATAGAGCTCAAATTCGAAAAACAAACACATATTCATATTCCCCCGGCTCCCCGAAGACCAAAGAAACACGAGTTTTGCAGATCTGATGGCTCCTTGCGAAGATAGCCCATGTTACATCTTGCATTTGTTAGGAAAAACTGCTTATAGCATGAAAAGTGCCCGTTGTAGATAGAGCTCAAATTCGAAAAACAAACACATATTCATGTTCCCCCAGCTCCCCGAAGACTAAAGAAACACGAGTTTTGCAGATCTGATGGCTCCTTGCGAAGATAGCCCATGTTACATCTTGCATTTGTTAGGAAAAACTGTTTATAGCATGAAAAGTGCCCGTTGCAGATAGAGTTCAAATTCAAAAAACAAACACACATTCATATTCCCCCAGAACCCAAAAGACCGAAAAACCAAGGGTTTTGCAGATCTGATGTCTCCTTGCGGAGATAGCCCATGTTATATCTTGCATTTGTTAGGGAAAAAACTGCTTATAGCATGAAAAGTGCCCGTTGCAGATAGAGTTCAAATTCGAAAAACAAACACACATTCATATTCCCCCAGCTCCCAAAAGACCGAAAAACCAAGGGTTTTGCAGATCTGATGTCTCCTTGCGGAGATAGCCCATGTTATATCTTGCATTTCTTAGGAAAAACTGCTTTTAGCAAGAAAAGTGCCCTTTGCAGATAGAGCTCAAATTCGAAAAACAAACACATATTCATGTTCCCCCGGCTCACCGAAGACCAAAAAACCATGAGTTATGCAGATCTGATGTCTTCTTGCGGAGATAGCCCATGTTATATCTTGCATTTGTTAGGAAAAACTGCTTTTAGCAAGAAAAGTGCCCTTTGCAGATAGAGCTCAAATTCGAAAAACAAATACGTATTCATGTTCCCCAACCTCCCCGAAGACCAAAAAACCATGCGTTTTGCAGTTCTGATGTCTCCTTGCGGACATAGCCCATGTTATATCTTGCATTTGTTAGTGAAAACTGCTTATAGCATGAAAAGTGCCCTTTACAGATAGAGCTCAAATTCGAAAAACAAACACATATTCATGTTCCCCCGGCTCACCGAAGTCCAAAAAACCATGAGTTTTGCAGATCTGATGTCTCCTTGCGGAGATAGCCCATGTTGTACCTCGCATTTGTTAGGAAAAACTGCTTATAGCCTGAAAAGTGCCCGTTGCAGATAGAGCTCAAATTTGAAAAACAAACACATATTCATGTTCCCCCGGCTCCCCGAAGACCAAAAAACCATGGGTTTTGCAGATCTGATGTCTCCTTGCGGAGATAGCCCATGTTATATCTTGCATTTGTTAGGAAAAATTGCTTATAGCATGAAACGTGCCCATTGCAGATAGAGCTCAAATTTGAAAAACAAACACATATTCATGTTCCCCCAGCTCCCAAAAGACCAAAAAACCAAGGGTTTTGCAGATCTGATGTCTCCTTGCAGAAATAGCCCATGTTATATCTTGCATTTGTTAGGAAAAAACTGCTTATAGCCTGAAAAGTGCCCGTTGCAATTAGAGCTCAAATTCGAAAAACAAGCACATATTCATGTTCCTCCGGATCCCTGAAGACCAAAAACCATGAGTTTTGTACATCTGATGTTTCCTTGCGGAGATAGCCCATGTTGTACCTTGCATTTGTTAGGAAAAACTGCTTATAGCCTGAAAAGTGCCTGTTGCAGATAGAGCTCAAATTCGAAAAACAAACACATATTCATGTTTCCCCAGCTCCCAAAAGACCAAAAAACCAAGGGTTTTGCAGATCTGATGTCTCCTTGCGGAGATAGCCCATGTTGTACCTCGCATATGTTAGGAAAAACTGCTTATAGCCTGAAAAGTGCCCGTTGCAGATAGAGCTCAAATTCGAAAAACAAACACATATTCATGTTCCCCCAGCTCCCAAAAGACAAAAAAAACAAGGGTTTTGCAGATCTGATGTCTCCTTGCGGAGATAGCCCATGTTGTACCTTGCATTTGTTAGGAAAAACTGCTTATAGCCTGAAAAGTGCCCGTTGCAGATAGAGCTCAAATTCGAAAAACAAACACATATTCATGTTCCCCCGGCTCCCCGAAGACCAAAAAACCATGGGTTTTGCAGATCTGATGTCTCCTTGCGGAGATAGCCCATGTTATATCTTGCATTTGTTAGGAAAAACTGCTCATAGCATGAAAAGTGCCCATTGCAGATAGAGCTCAAATTCGAAAAACAAACTCATATTCATGTTCCCCCGGCTCCCCGAAGACCAAAAAACCATTAGTTTTGCAGATCTGATGTTTCCTTGTGGAGATAGCCCATGTTGTACCTTGCATTTGTTAGGAAAAACTGCTCATAGCATGAAAAGTGCCCATTGCAGATAGAGCTCAAATTCGAAAAACAAACACATATTCATGTTCCCCCGGCTCCCCGAAGACAAAAAAACCATGGGTTTTGCAGATCTGATGTCTCCTTGCGGAGATAGCCCATGTTACATCTTGCATTTGTTAGGAAAAACTGCTTATAGCATGAAAAGTGCCCGTTGTAGATAGAGCTCAAATTCGAAAAACAAACACATATTCATGTTCCCCCAGCTCCCCGAAGACTAAAGAAACACGAGTTTTGCAGATCTGATGGCTCCTTGCGAAGATAGCCCATGTTACATCTTGCATTTGTTAGGAAAAACTGTTTATAGCATGAAAAGTGCCCGTTGCAGATAGAGTTCAAATTCAAAAAACAAACACACATTCATATTCCCCCAGAACCCAAAAGACCGAAAAACCAAGGGTTTTGCAGATCTGATGTCTCCTTGCGGAGATAGCCCATGTTATATCTTGCATTTGTTAGGGAAAAAACTGCTTATAGCAAGAAAAGTGCCCTTTGCAGATAGAGCTCAAATTCGAAAAACAAACACATATTCATGTTCCCCCGGCTCACCGAAGACCAAAAAACCATGAGTTATGCAGATCTGATGTCTTCTTGCGGAGATAGCCCATGTTATATCTTGCATTTGTTAGGAAAAACTGCTTTTAGCAAGAAAAGTGCCCTTTGCAGATAGAGCTCAAATTCGAAAAACAAATACGTATTCATGTTCCCCAACCTCCCCGAAGACCAAAAAACCATGCGTTTTGCAGTTCTGATGTCTCCTTGCGGACATAGCCCATGTTATATCTTGCATTTGTTAGTGAAAACTGCTTATAGCATGAAAAGTGCCCTTTACAGATAGAGCTCAAATTCGAAAAACAAACACATATTCATGTTCCCCCGGCTCACCGAAGACCAAAAAACCATGAGTTTTGCAGATCTGATGTCTCCTTGCGGAGATAGCCCATGTTGTACCTCGCATTTGTTAGGAAAAACTGCTTATAGCCTGAAAAGTGCCCGTTGCAGATAGAGCTCAAATTTGAAAAACAAACACATATTCATGTTCCCCCGGCTCCCCGAAGACCAAAAAACCATGGGTTTTGCAGATCTGATGTCTCCTTGCGGAGATAGCCCATGTTATATCTTGCATTTGTTAGGAAAAATTGCTTATAGCATGAAACGTGCCCATTGCAGATAGAGCTCAAATTTGAAAAACAAACACATATTCATGTTCCCCCAGCTCCCAAAAGACCAAAAAACCAAGGGTTTTGCAGATCTGATGTCTCCTTGCAGAAATAGCCCATGTTATATCTTGCATTTGTTAGGAAAAAACTGCTTATAGCCTGAAAAGTGCCCGTTGCAATTAGAGCTCAAATTCGAAAAACAAGCACATATTCATGTTCCTCCGGATCCCTGAAGACCAAAAACCATGAGTTTTGTACATCTGATGTTTCCTTGCGGAGATAGCCCATGTTGTACCTTGCATTTGTTAGGAAAAACTGCTTATAGCCTGAAAAGTGCCTGTTGCAGATAGAGCTCAAATTCGAAAAACAAACACATATTCATGTTTCCCCAGCTCCCAAAAGACCAAAAAACCAAGGGTTTTGCAGATCTGATGTCTCCTTGCGGAGATAGCCCATGTTGTACCTCGCATATGTTAGGAAAAACTGCTTATAGCCTGAAAAGTGCCCGTTGCAGATAGAGCTCAAATTCGAAAAACAAACACATATTCATGTTCCCCCAGCTCCCAAAAGACAAAAAAAACAAGGGTTTTGCAGATCTGATGTCTCCTTGCGGAGATAGCCCATGTTGTACCTTGCATTTGTTAGGAAAAACTGCTTATAGCCTGAAAAGTGCCCGTTGCAGATAGAGCTCAAATTCGAAAAACAAACACATATTCATGTTCCCCCGGCTCCCCGAAGACCAAAAAACCATGGGTTTTGCAGATCTGATGTCTCCTTGCGGAGATAGCCCATGTTATATCTTGCATTTGTTAGGAAAAACTGCTCATAGCATGAAAAGTGCCCATTGCAGATAGAGCTCAAATTCGAAAAACAAACTCATATTCATGTTCCCCCGGCTCCCCGAAGACCAAAAAACCATTAGTTTTGCAGATCTGATGTTTCCTTGTGGAGATAGCCCATGTTGTACCTTGCATTTGTTAGGAAAAACTGCTCATAGCATGAAAAGTGCCCTTTGCAGATAGAGCTCAAATTCGAAAAACAAACACATATTCATGTTCCCCCGGCTCCCCGAATACAAAAAAACCATGGGTTTTGCAGATCTGATGTCTCCTTGCGGAGATAGCCCATGTTGTACCTTGCATTTGTTAGGAAAAACTGCTTATAGCCTGAAAAGTGCCCGTTGCAGATAGAGCTCAAATTCGAAAAACAAACACATATTCATGTTCCCCCGGCTCCCCGAAGACCAAAAAACCATGGGTTTTGCAGATCTGATGTCTCCTTGCGGAGATAGCCCATGTTACATCTTGCATTTGTTAGGAAAAACTGTTTATAGCATGAAAAGTGCCCGTTGCAGATAGAGTTCAAATTCAAAAAACAAACACACATTCATATTCCCCCAGAACCCAAAAGACCAAAAAACCAAGGGTTTTGCAGATCTGATGTCTCCTTGCGGAGATAGCCCATGTTATATCTTGCATTTGTTAGGGAAAAAACTGCTTATAGCATGAAAAGTGCCCGTTGCAGATAGAGCTCAAATTGGAAAAACAAACACGTATTCATGTTCCCCCGGCTCCCCGAAGACCAAAAAACCATGAGATTTGCAGGTCTGATATTTCCTTGCAGAGATAGCCCATGTTGTACCTTGCATTTGTTAGGAAAAACTGCTTATAGCCTGAAAAGTTCCCGTTGCAGATAGAGCTCAAATTCAAAAAACAAACACATATTCATGTTCCCCCATCTCCCCGAAGACCAAAAAACCATTAGTTTTGCAGATCTGATGTCTCCTTGCGGAGATAGCCCATGTTACATATTGGATTTGTTAGGAAAAACTGCTTATAGCCTGAAAAGTGCCCGTTGCAGATAGAGTTCAAATTCGAAAAACAAACACACATTCATATTCCCCCAGCTCCCAAAAGACCGAAAAACCAAGGGTTTTGCAGATCTGATGTCTCGTTGCGGAGATAGCCCATGTTATATCTTGCATTTCTTAGGAAAAACTGCTTTTAGCAAGAAAAGTGCCCTTTGCAGATAGAGCTCAAATTCAAAAAACAAGCACATATTCATGTTCCCCCGGCTCACCGAAGACCAAAAAACCATGAGTTATGCAGATCTGATGTCTCCTTGCGGAGATAGCTCATGTTATATCTTGCATTTGTTAGGAAAAACTGCTTTTAGCAAGAAAAGTGCCCTTTGCAGATAGAGCTCAAATTCGAAAAACAAATACGTATTCATGTTCCCCAACCTCCCCGAAGACCAAAAAACCATGCGTTTTGCAGTTCTGATGTCTCCTTGCGGAGATAGCCCATGTTGTACCTTGCATTTCTTAGGAAAAAGTGCTTATAGCCTGAAAAGTGCTGGTTGCAGATAGAGCTCAAATTCGAAAAACAAACACATATTCATGTTCTCCCGGCTCCCCGAAGACCAAAAAACCATGGGCTTTGCAGATCTGATGTCTCCTTGCGGAGATAGCCCATGTTATATCTTGCATTTGTTAGGAAAAATTGCTTATAGCATTAAACGTGCCCATTGCAGATAGAGCTCAAATTCGAAAAACAAACACATATTCATGTTCCCCCAGCTCCCAAAAGACCAAAAAACCAAGGGTTTTGCAGATCTGATGTCTCCTTGCGGAGATAGCCCATGTTATATCTTGCATTTGTTAGGAAAAACTGCTTATAGCATGAAAAGTGCCCATTGCAGATAGAGCTCAAATTTGAAAAACAAACACATATTCATGTTCCCCCAGCTCCCAAAAGACCAAAAAACCAAGGGTTTTGCAGATCTGATGTCTCCTTGCTGAGATAGCCCATGTTATATCTTGCATTTGTTAGGAAAAACTGCTTATAGCATGAAACGTGCCCATTGCAGATAGAGCTGAAATTCGAAAAACAAACACATATTCATGTTCCCCCTGCTCCCAAAAGACCAAAAAACCAAGGGTTTTGCAGATCTGATGTCTCCTTGCGGAGATAGCGCATGTTATATCTTGCATTTGTTAGGAAAAACTGCTTATAGCATGAAAAGTGCCCATTGCAGATAGAGCTCAAATTCAAAAAACAAACACATATTCATCTTCCCCCAGCTCCCAAGAGACCGAAAAACCAAAGGTTTTGCAGATCTGATGTCTCCTTGCGGAGATAGCCCATGTTATATCTTGCATTTGTTAGGAAAAAAACTCCTTATAGCATGAAAAGTGCCCATTGCAGATAGAGCTCAAATTCGAAAAACAAACACATATTCATGTTCCCCCAATTCCCCGAAGAACAAAAAACCATGAGTTTTCCAGATCTGATGTTTCCTTGCGGAGATAGCCCATGTTACATCTTGCGTTTGTTAGGAATAACTGCTTATAGCATGAAAAGTGCCCGTTGCAGATAGAGCTCAAATTCGAAAAACAAACACATATTCATGTTCCCCCGGCTCCCCGAAGACCAAAAAACCATTAGTTTTGCAGATCTGATGTTTCCTTGTGGAGATAGCCCATGTTGTACCTTGCATTTGTTAGGAAAAACTGCTCATAGCATGAAAATTGCCCATTGCAGATAGAGCTCAAATTCGAAAAACAAACACATATTCATGTTCCCCCGGCTCCCCGAAGACCAAAAAACCATGAGTTTTCCAGATCTGATGTTTCCTTGCGGAGATAGCCCATGTTGTACCTTGCATTTGTTACGAAAAACTGCTTATAGGCTGAAAAGTGCCCGTTGCAGATAGAGCTCAAATTCGAAAAACAAACACATATTCATATTCCCCCGGCTCCCCGAAGACCAAAGAAACACGAGTTTTGCAGATCTGATGGCTCCTTGCGAAGATAGCCCATGTTACATCTTGCATTTGTTAGGAAAAACTGCTTATAGCATGAAAAGTGCCCGTTATAGATAGAGCTCAAATTCGAAAAACAAACACATATTCATGTTCCCCCAGCTCCCCGAAGACTAAAGAAACACGAGTTTTGCAGATCTGATGGCTCCTTGCGAAGATAGCCCATGTTACATCTTGCATTTGTTAGGAAAAACTGTTTATAGCATGAAAAGTGCCCGTTGCAGATAGAGTTCAAATTCAAAAAACAAACACACATTCATATTCCCCCAGAACCCAAAAGACCGAAAAACCAAGGGTTTTGCAGATCTGATGTCTCCTTGCGGAGATAGCCCATGTTATATCTTGCATTTGTTAGGGAAAAAACTGCTTATAGCATGAAAAGTGCCCGTTGCAGATAGAACTCAAATTGGAAAAACAAACACGTATTCATGTTCCCCCGGCTCCCCGAAGACCAAAAAACCATGAGATTTGCAGGTCTGATATTTCCTTGCAGAGATAGCCCATGTTGTACCTTGCATTTGTTAGGAAAAACTGCTTATAGCCTGAAAAGTTCCCGTTGCAGATAGAGCTCAAATTCAAAAAACAAACACATATTCATGTTCCCCCATCTCCCCGAAGACCAAAAAACCATTAGTTTTGCAGATCTGATGTCTCCTTGCGGAGATAGCCCATGTTACGTCTTGCATTTGTTAGGAAAAACTGCTTATAGCCTGAAAAGTGCCCGTTGCAGATAGAGTTCAAATTCAAAAAACAAACACACATTCATATACCCCCAGCTCCCAAAAGACCGAAAAACCAAGGGTTTTGCAGATCTGATGTCTCCTTGCGGAGATAGCCCATGTTATATCTTGCATTTGTTAGGGAAAAAACTGCTTATAGCCTGAAAGGTTCCCGTTGCAGATAGAGCTCAAATTCAAAAAACAAACACATATTCATGTTCCCCCATCTCACTGAAGACCAAAAAACCATTTTTTGCAGATCTGATGTCTCCTTGCGGAGATAGCCCATGTTACATCTTGCATTTGTTAGGAAAAACTGCTTATAGCCTGAAAAGTGCCCGTTGCAGATAGAGTTCAAATTCAAAAAACAAACACACATTCATATACCCCCAGCTCCCAAAAGACCGAAAAACCAAGGGTTTTGCAGATCTGATGTCTCCTTGCGGAGATAGCCCATGTTATATCTTGCATTTGTTAGGGAAAAAACTGCTTATAGCATGAAAAGTGCCCGTTGTAGATAGAGCTCAAATTCGAAAAACAAACACATATTCATGTTTCCCCAGCTCCCAAAAGACCAAAAAACCAAGGGTTTTGCAGATCTGATGTCTCCTTGCGGAGATAGCCCATGTTATATCTTGCATTTCTTAGGAAAAACTGCTTTTAGCAAGAAAAGTGCCCTTTGCATATAGAGCTCAAATTCGAAAAACAAACACATATTCATGTTCCCCCGGCTCACCGAAGACCAAAAAACCATGAGTTATGCAGATCTGATGTCTCCTTGCGGAGATAGCCCATGTTATATATTGCATTTGTTAGGAAAAACTGCTTTTAGCAAGAAAAGTGCCCTTTGCAGACAGAGCTCAAATTCGAAAAACAAATACGTATTCATGTTCCCCAACCTCCCCAAAGACCAAAAAACCATGCGTTTTGCAGTTCTGATGTCTCCTTGCGGAGATAGCCCATGTTATATCTTGCATTTGTTAGTAAAAACTGCTTATAGCATGAAAAGTGCCCTTTGCAGATAGAGCTCAAATTCGAAAAACAAACACATATTCATGTTCCCCCGGCTCACCGAAGACCAAAAAACCATGAGTTTTGCAGATCTGATGTCTCCTTGCGGAGATAGCCCATGTTGTACCTCGCATTTGTTAGGAAAAACTGCTTATAGCCTGAAAAGTGCCCGTTGCAGATAGAGCTCAAATTCGAAAAACAAACACATATTCATGTTCCCCCGGCTCCCCGAAGACCAAAAAACCATGGGTTTTGCAGATCTGATGTCTCCTTGCGGAGATAGCCCATGTTATATCTTGCATTTGTTAGGAAAAATTGCTTATAGCATGAAACGTGCCCATTGCAGATAGAGCTCAAATTTGAAAAACAAACACATATTCATGTTCCCCCAGCTCCCAAAAGACCAAAAAACCAAGGGTTTTGCAGATCTGATGTCTCCTTGCAGACATAGCCCATGTTATATCTTGCATTTGTTAGGAAAAAACTGCTTATAGCCTGAAAAGTGCCCGTTGCAATTAGAGCTCAAATTCGAAAAACAAACACATATTCATGTTCCTCCAGATCCCTGAAGACCAAAAACCATGAGTTTTGTACATCTGATGTTTCCTTGCGGAGATAGCCCATGTTGTACCTCGCATATGTTAGGAAAAACTGCTTATAGCCTGAAAAGTGCCCGTTGCAGATAGAGCTCAAATTCGAAAAACAAACACATATTCATGTTCCCCCAGCTCCCAAAAGACCAAAAAAACAAGGGTTTTGCAGATCTGATGTCTCCTTGCGGAGATAGCCCATGTTATATCTTGCATTTGTTAGGAAAAACTGCTTATAGCCTGAAAAGTGCCCGTTGCAGATAGAGCTCAAATTCGAAAAACAAACACATATTCATGTTCCCCCGGCTCCCCGAAGACCAAAAAACCATGGGTTTTGCAGATCTGATGTCTCCTTCCGGAGATAGCCCATGTTGTACCTTGCATTTGTTAGGAAAAACTGCTTATAGCCTGAAAAGTGCCCGTTGCAGATAGAGCTCAAATTCGAAAAACAAACACATATTCATATTTCCCCAGCTCCCAAAAGACCAAAAAACCAAGGGTTTTGCAGATCTGATGTCTCCTTGTGGAGATAGCCCATGTTGTACCTTGCATTTCTTAGGAAAAAGTGCTTATAGCCTGAAAAGTGCCGGTTGCAGATAGAGCTCAAATTCGAAAAACAAACACATATTCATGTTCCCCCGGCTCCCCGAAGACAAAAAAACCATGGGTTTTGCAGATCTGATGTCTCCTTGCGGAGATAGCCCATGTTGTACCTTGCATTTGTTAGGAAAAACTGCTTATAGCCTGAAAAGTGCCCGTTGCAGATAGAGGTCAAATTCGAAAAACAAACACATATTCATGTTCCCCCGGCTCCCCGAAGACCAAAAAACCATGGGCTTTGCAGATCTGATGTCTCCTTGCGGAGATAGCCCATGTTATATCTTGCATTTGTTAGGAAAAATTGCTTATAGCATTAAACGTGCCCATTGCAGATAGAGCTCAAATTCGAAAAACAAACACATATTCATGTTCCCCCAGCTCCCAAAAGACCAAAAAACCAAGGGTTTTGCAGATCTGATGTCTCCTTGCGGAGATAGCCCATGTTATATCTTGCATTTGTTAGGAAAAACTGCTTATAGCATGAAAAGTGCCCATTGCAGATAGAGCTCAAATTTGAAAAACAAACACATATTCATGTTCCCCCAGCTCCCAAAAGACCAAAAAACCAAGGGTTTTGCAGATCTGATGTCTCCTTGCGGAGATAGCCCATGTTATATCTTGCATTTGTTAGGAAAAACTGCTTATAGCATGAAACGTGCCCATTGCAGATAGAGCTGAAATTCGAAAAACAAACACATATTCATGTTCCCCCGGCTCCCAAAAGACCAAAAAACCAAGGGTTTTGCAGATCTGATGTCTCCTTGCGGAGATAGCGCATGTTATATCTTGCATTTGTTAGGAAAAACTGCTTATAGCATGAAAAGTGCCCATTGCAGATAGAGCTCAAATTCAAAAAACAAACACATATTCATCTTCCCCCAGCTCCCAAGAGACCGAAAAACCAAAGGTTTTGCAGATCTGATGTCTCCTTGCAGAGATAGCCCATGTTATATCTTGCATTTGTTAGGAAAAAAACTCCTTATAGCATGAAAAGTGCCCATTGCAGATAGAGCTCAAATTCGAAAAACAAACACATATTCATGTTCCCCCAATTCCCCGAAGAACAAAAAACCATGAGTTTTCCAGATCTGATGTTTCCTTGCGGAGATAGCCCATGTTACATCTTGCGTTTGTTAGGAATAACTGCTTATAGCATGAAAAGTGCCCGTTGCAGATAGAGCTCAAATTCGAAAAACAAACACATATTCATGTTCCCCCGGCTCCCCGAAGACAAAAAAACCATTAGTTTTGCAGATCTGATGTTTCCTTGTGGAGATAGCCCATGTTGTACCTTGCATTTGTTAGGAAAAACTGCTCATAGCATGAAAATTGCCCATTGCAGATAGAGCTCAAATTCGAAAAACAAACACATATTCATGTTCCCCCGGCTCCCCGAAGACCAAAAAACCATGAGTTTTCCAGATCTGATGTTTCCTTGCGGAGATAGCCCATGTTGTACCTTGCATTTGTTACGAAAAACTGCTTATAGGCTGAAAAGTGCCCGTTGCAGATAGAGCTCAAATTCGAAAAACAAACACATATTCATATTCCCCCGGCTCCCCGAAGACCAAAGAAACACGAGTTTTGCAGATCTGATGGCTCCTTGCGAAGATAGCCCATGTTACATCTTGCATTTGTTAGGAAAAACTGCTTATAGCATGAAAAGTGCCCGTTGTAGATAGAGCTCAAATTCGAAAAACAAACACATATTCATGTTCCCCCAGCTCCCCGAAGACTAAAGAAACACGAGTTTTGCAGATCTGATGGCTCCTTGCGAAGATAGCCCATGTTACATCTTGCATTTGTTAGGAAAAACTGTTTATAGCATGAAAAGTGCCCGTTGCAGATAGAGTTCAAATTCAAAAAACAAACACACATTCATATTCCCCCAGAACCCAAAAGACCGAAAAACCAAGGGTTTTGCAGATCTGATGTCTCCTTGCGGAGATAGCCCATGTTATATCTTGCATTTGTTAGGGAAAAAACTGCTTATAGCATGAAAAGTGCCCGTTGCAGATAGAGTTCAAATTCGAAAAACAAACACACATTCATATTCCCCCAGCTCCCAAAAGACCGAAAAACCAAGGGTTTTGCAGATCTGATGTCTCCTTGCGGAGATAGCCCATGTTATATCTTGCATTTCTTAGGAAAAACTGCTTTTAGCAAGAAAAGTGCCCTTTGCAGATAGAGCTCAAATTCGAAAAACAAACACATATTCATGTTCCCCCGGCTCACCGAAGACCAAAAAACCATGAGTTATGCAGATCTGATGTCTTCTTGCGGAGATAGCCCATGTTATATCTTGCATTTGTTAGGAAAAACTGCTTTTAGCAAGAAAAGTGCCCTTTGCAGATAGAGCTCAAATTCGAAAAACAAATACGTATTCATGTTCCCCAACCTCCCCGAAGACCAAAAAACCATGCGTTTTGCAGTTCTGATGTCTCCTTGCGGACATAGCCCATGTTATATCTTGCATTTGTTAGTGAAAACTGCTTATAGCATGAAAAGTGCCCTTTACAGATAGAGCTCAAATTCGAAAAACAAACACATATTCATGTTCCCCCGGCTCACCGAAGTCCAAAAAACCATGAGTTTTGCAGATCTGATGTCTCCTTGCGGAGATAGCCCATGTTGTACCTCGCATTTGTTAGGAAAAACTGCTTATAGCCTGAAAAGTGCCCGTTGCAGATAGAGCTCAAATTTGAAAAACAAACACATATTCATGTTCCCCCGGCTCCCCGAAGACCAAAAAACCATGGGTTTTGCAGATCTGATGTCTCCTTGCGGAGATAGCCCATGTTATATCTTGCATTTGTTAGGAAAAATTGCTTATAGCATGAAACGTGCCCATTGCAGATAGAGCTCAAATTTGAAAAACAAACACATATTCATGTTCCCCCAGCTCCCAAAAGACCAAAAAACCAAGGGTTTTGCAGATCTGATGTCTCCTTGCAGAAATAGCCCATGTTATATCTTGCATTTGTTAGGAAAAAACTGCTTATAGCCTGAAAAGTGCCCGTTGCAATTAGAGCTCAAATTCGAAAAACAAGCACATATTCATGTTCCTCCGGATCCCTGAAGACCAAAAACCATGAGTTTTGTACATCTGATGTTTCCTTGCGGAGATAGCCCATGTTGTACCTTGCATTTGTTAGGAAAAACTGCTTATAGCCTGAAAAGTGCCTGTTGCAGATAGAGCTCAAATTCGAAAAACAAACACATATTCATGTTTCCCCAGCTCCCAAAAGACCAAAAAACCAAGGGTTTTGCAGATCTGATGTCTCCTTGCGGAGATAGCCCATGTTGTACCTCGCATATGTTAGGAAAAACTGCTTATAGCCTGAAAAGTGCCCGTTGCAGATAGAGCTCAAATTCGAAAAACAAACACATATTCATGTTCCCCCAGCTCCCAAAAGACAAAAAAAACAAGGGTTTTGCAGATCTGATGTCTCCTTGCGGAGATAGCCCATGTTGTACCTTGCATTTGTTAGGAAAAACTTCTTATAGCCTGAAAAGTGCCCGTTGCAGATAGAGCTCAAATTCGAAAAACAAACACATATTCATGTTCCCCCGGCTCCCCGAAGACCAAAAAACCATGGGTTTTGCAGATCTGATGTCTCCTTGCGGAGATAGCCCATGTTATATCTTGCATTTGTTAGGAAAAACTGCTCATAGCATGAAAAGTGCCCATTGCAGATAGAGCTCAAATTCGAAAAACAAACTCATATTCATGTTCCCCCGGCTCCCCGAAGACCAAAAAACCATTAGTTTTGCAGATCTGATGTTTCCTTGTGGAGATAGCCCATGTTGTACCTTGCATTTGTTAGGAAAAACTGCTCATAGCATGAAAAGTGCCCATTGCAGATAGAGCTCAAATTCGAAAAACAAACACATATTCATGTTCCCCCGGCTCCCCGAAGACAAAAAAACCATGGGTTTTGCAGATCTGATGTCTCCTTGCGGAGATAGCCCATGTTACATCTTGCATTTGTTAGGAAAAACTGCTTATAGCATGAAAAGTGCCCGTTGTAGATAGAGCTCAAATTCGAAAAACAAACACATATTCATGTTCCCCCAGCTCCCCGAAGACTAAAGAAACACGAGTTTTGCAGATCTGATGGCTCCTTGCGAAGATAGCCCATGTTACATCTTGCATTTGTTAGGAAAAACTGTTTATAGCATGAAAAGTGCCCGTTGCAGATAGAGTTCAAATTCAAAAAACAAACACACATTCATATTCCCCCAGAACCCAAAAGACCGAAAAACCAAGGGTTTTGCAGATCTGATGTCTCCTTGCGGAGATAGCCCATGTTATATCTTGCATTTGTTAGGGAAAAAACTGCTTATAGCAAGAAAAGTGCCCTTTGCAGATAGAGCTCAAATTCGAAAAACAAACACATATTCATGTTCCCCCGGCTCACCGAAGACCAAAAAACCATGAGTTATGCAGATCTGATGTCTTCTTGCGGAGATAGCCCATGTTATATCTTGCATTTGTTAGGAAAAACTGCTTTTAGCAAGAAAAGTGCCCTTTGCAGATAGAGCTCAAATTCGAAAAACAAATACGTATTCATGTTCCCCAACCTCCCCGAAGACCAAAAAACCATGCGTTTTGCAGTTCTGATGTCTCCTTGCGGACATAGCCCATGTTATATCTTGCATTTGTTAGTGAAAACTGCTTATAGCATGAAAAGTGCCCTTTACAGATAGAGCTCAAATTCGAAAAACAAACACATATTCATGTTCCCCCGGCTCACCGAAGACCAAAAAACCATGAGTTTTGCAGATCTGATGTCTCCTTGCGGAGATAGCCCATGTTGTACCTCGCATTTGTTAGGAAAAACTGCTTATAGCCTGAAAAGTGCCCGTTGCAGATAGAGCTCAAATTTGAAAAACAAACACATATTCATGTTCCCCCGGCTCCCCGAAGACCAAAAAACCATGGGTTTTGCAGATCTGATGTCTCCTTGCGGAGATAGCCCATGTTATATCTTGCATTTGTTAGGAAAAATTGCTTATAGCATGAAACGTGCCCATTGCAGATAGAGCTCAAATTTGAAAAACAAACACATATTCATGTTCCCCCAGCTCCCAAAAGACCAAAAAACCAAGGGTTTTGCAGATCTGATGTCTCCTTGCAGAAATAGCCCATGTTATATCTTGCATTTGTTAGGAAAAAACTGCTTATAGCCTGAAAAGTGCCCGTTGCAATTAGAGCTCAAATTCGAAAAACAAGCACATATTCATGTTCCTCCGGATCCCTGAAGACCAAAAAGCATGAGTTTTGTACATCTGATGTTTCCTTGCGGAGATAGCCCATGTTGTACCTTGCATTTGTTAGGAAAAACTGCTTATAGCCTGAAAAGTGCCTGTTGCAGATAGAGCTCAAATTCGAAAAACAAACACATATTCATGTTTCCCCAGCTCCCAAAAGACCAAAAAACCAAGGGTTTTGCAGATCTGATGTCTCCTTGCGGAGATAGCCCATGTTGTACCTCGCATATGTTAGGAAAAACTGCTTATAGCCTGAAAAGTGCCCGTTGCAGATAGAGCTCAAATTCGAAAAACAAACACATATTCATGTTCCCCCAGCTCCCAAAAGACAAAAAAAACAAGGGTTTTGCAGATCTGATGTCTCCTTGCGGAGATAGCCCATGTTGTACCTTGCATTTGTTAGGAAAAACTGCTTATAGCCTGAAAAGTGCCCGTTGCAGATAGAGCTCAAATTCGAAAAACAAACACATATTCATGTTCCCCCGGCTCCCCGAAGACCAAAAAACCATGGGTTTTGCAGATCTGATGTCTCCTTGCGGAGATAGCCCATGTTATATCTTGCATTTGTTAGGAAAAACTGCTCATAGCATGAAAAGTGCCCATTGCAGATAGAGCTCAAATTCGAAAAACAAACTCATATTCATGTTCCCCCGGCTCCCCGAAGACCAAAAAACCATTAGTTTTGCAGATCTGATGTTTCCTTGTGGAGATAGCCCATGTTGTACCTTGCATTTGTTAGGAAAAACTGCTCATAGCATGAAAAGTGCCCTTTGCAGATAGAGCTCAAATTCGAAAAACAAACACATATTCATGTTCCCCCGGCTCCCCGAAGACAAAAAAACCATGGGTTTTGCAGATCTGATGTCTCCTTGCGGAGATAGCCCATGTTGTACCTTGCATTTGTTAGGAAAAACTGCTTATAGCCTGAAAAGTGCCCGTTGCAGATAGAGCTCAAATTCGAAAAACAAACACATATTCATGTTCCCCCGGCTCCCCGAAGACCAAAAAACCATGGGTTTTGCAGATCTGATGTCTCCTTGCGGAGATAGCCCATGTTACATCTTGCATTTGTTAGGAAAAACTGTTTATAGCATGAAAAGTGCCCGTTGCAGATAGAGTTCAAATTCAAAAAACAAACACACATTCATATTCCCCCAGAACCCAAAAGACCAAAAAACCAAGGGTTTTGCAGATCTGATGTCTCCTTGCGGAGATAGCCCATGTTATATCTTGCATTTGTTAGGGAAAAAACTGCTTATAGCATGAAAAGTGCCCGTTGCAGATAGAGCTCAAATTGGAAAAACAAACACGTATTCATGTTCCCCCGGCTCCCCGAAGACCAAAAAACCATGAGATTTGCAGGTCTGATATTTCCTTGCAGAGATAGCCCATGTTGTACCTTGCATTTGTTAGGAAAAACTGCTTATAGCCTGAAAAGTTCCCGTTGCAGATAGAGCTCAAATTCAAAAAACAAACACATATTCATGTTCCCCCATCTCCCCGAAGACCAAAAAACCATTAGTTTTGCAGATCTGATGTCTCCTTGCGGAGATAGCCCATGTTACATATTGGATTTGTTAGGAAAAACTGCTTATAGCCTGAAAAGTGCCCGTTGCAGATAGAGTTCAAATTCGAAAAACAAACACACATTCATATTCCCCCAGCTCCCAAAAGACCGAAAAACCAAGGGTTTTGCAGATCTGATGTCTCGTTGCGGAGATAGCCCATGTTATATCTTGCATTTCTTAGGAAAAACTGCTTTTAGCAAGAAAAGTGCCCTTTGCAGATAGAGCTCAAATTCAAAAAACAAGCACATATTCATGTTCCCCCGGCTCACCGAAGACCAAAAAACCATGAGTTATGCAGATCTGATGTCTCCTTGCGGAGATAGCTCATGTTATATCTTGCATTTGTTAGGAAAAACTGCTTATAGCATGAAAAGTGCCCGTTGTAGATAGAGCTCAAATTCGAAAAACAAACACATATTCATGTTCCCCCAGCTCCCCGAAGACTAAAGAAACACGAGTTTTGCAGATCTGATGGCTCCTTGCGAAGATAGCCCATGTTACATCTTGCATTTGTTAGGAAAAACTGTTTATAGCATGAAAAGTGCCCGTTGCAGATAGAGTTCAAATTCAAAAAACAAACACACATTCATATTCCCCCAGAACCCAAAAGACCGAAAAACCAAGGGTTTTGCAGATCTGATGTCTCCTTGCGGAGATAGCCCATGTTATATCTTGCATTTGTTAGGGAAAAAACTGCTTATAGCAAGAAAAGTGCCCTTTGCAGATAGAGCTCAAATTCGAAAAACAAACACATATTCATGTTCCCCCGGCTCACCGAAGACCAAAAAACCATGAGTTATGCAGATCTGATGTCTTCTTGCGGAGATAGCCCATGTTATATCTTGCATTTGTTAGGAAAAACTGCTTTTAGCAAGAAAAGTGCCCTTTGCAGATAGAGCTCAAATTCGAAAAACAAATACGTATTCATGTTCCCCAACCTCCCCGAAGACCAAAAAACCATGCGTTTTGCAGTTCTGATGTCTCCTTGCGGACATAGCCCATGTTATATCTTGCATTTGTTAGTGAAAACTGCTTATAGCATGAAAAGTGCCCTTTACAGATAGAGCTCAAATTCGAAAAACAAACACATATTCATGTTCCCCCGGCTCACCGAAGACCAAAAAACCATGAGTTTTGCAGATCTGATGTCTCCTTGCGGAGATAGCCCATGTTGTACCTCGCATTTGTTAGGAAAAACTGCTTATAGCCTGAAAAGTGCCCGTTGCAGATAGAGCTCAAATTTGAAAAACAAACACATATTCATGTTCCCCCGGCTCCCCGAAGACCAAAAAACCATGGGTTTTGCAGATCTGATGTCTCCTTGCGGAGATAGCCCATGTTATATCTTGCATTTGTTAGGAAAAATTGCTTATAGCATGAAACGTGCCCATTGCAGATAGAGCTCAAATTTGAAAAACAAACACATATTCATGTTCCCCCAGCTCCCAAAAGACCAAAAAACCAAGGGTTTTGCAGATCTGATGTCTCCTTGCAGAAATAGCCCATGTTATATCTTGCATTTGTTAGGAAAAAACTGCTTATAGCCTGAAAAGTGCCCGTTGCAATTAGAGCTCAAATTCGAAAAACAAGCACATATTCATGTTCCTCCGGATCCCTGAAGACCAAAAAGCATGAGTTTTGTACATCTGATGTTTCCTTGCGGAGATAGCCCATGTTGTACCTTGCATTTGTTAGGAAAAACTGCTTATAGCCTGAAAAGTGCCTGTTGCAGATAGAGCTCAAATTCGAAAAACAAACACATATTCATGTTTCCCCAGCTCCCAAAAGACCAAAAAACCAAGGGTTTTGCAGATCTGATGTCTCCTTGCGGAGATAGCCCATGTTGTACCTCGCATATGTTAGGAAAAACTGCTTATAGCCTGAAAAGTGCCCGTTGCAGATAGAGCTCAAATTCGAAAAACAAACACATATTCATGTTCCCCCAGCTCCCAAAAGACAAAAAAAACAAGGGTTTTGCAGATCTGATGTCTCCTTGCGGAGATAGCCCATGTTGTACCTTGCATTTGTTAGGAAAAACTGCTTATAGCCTGAAAAGTGCCCGTTGCAGATAGAGCTCAAATTCGAAAAACAAACACATATTCATGTTCCCCCGGCTCCCCGAAGACCAAAAAACCATGGGTTTTGCAGATCTGATGTCTCCTTGCGGAGATAGCCCATGTTATATCTTGCATTTGTTAGGAAAAACTGCTCATAGCATGAAAAGTGCCCATTGCAGATAGAGCTCAAATTCGAAAAACAAACTCATATTCATGTTCCCCCGGCTCCCCGAAGACCAAAAAACCATTAGTTTTGCAGATCTGATGTTTCCTTGTGGAGATAGCCCATGTTGTACCTTGCATTTGTTAGGAAAAACTGCTCATAGCATGAAAAGTGCCCTTTGCAGATAGAGCTCAAATTCGAAAAACAAACACATATTCATGTTCCCCCGGCTCCCCGAAGACAAAAAAACCATGGGTTTTGCAGATCTGATGTCTCCTTGCGGAGATAGCCCATGTTGTACCTTGCATTTGTTAGGAAAAACTGCTTATAGCCTGAAAAGTGCCCGTTGCAGATAGAGCTCAAATTCGAAAAACAAACACATATTCATGTTCCCCCGGCTCCCCGAAGACCAAAAAACCATGGGTTTTGCAGATCTGATGTCTCCTTGCGGAGATAGCCCATGTTACATCTTGCATTTGTTAGGAAAAACTGTTTATAGCATGAAAAGTGCCCGTTGCAGATAGAGTTCAAATTCAAAAAACAAACACACATTCATATTCCCCCAGAACCCAAAAGACCAAAAAACCAAGGGTTTTGCAGATCTGATGTCTCCTTGCGGAGATAGCCCATGTTATATCTTGCATTTGTTAGGGAAAAAACTGCTTATAGCATGAAAAGTGCCCGTTGCAGATAGAGCTCAAATTGGAAAAACAAACACGTATTCATGTTCCCCCGGCTCCCCGAAGACCAAAAAACCATGAGATTTGCAGGTCTGATATTTCCTTGCAGAGATAGCCCATGTTGTACCTTGCATTTGTTAGGAAAAACTGCTTATAGCCTGAAAAGTTCCCGTTGCAGATAGAGCTCAAATTCAAAAAACAAACACATATTCATGTTCCCCCATCTCCCCGAAGACCAAAAAACCATTAGTTTTGCAGATCTGATGTCTCCTTGCGGAGATAGCCCATGTTACATATTGGATTTGTTAGGAAAAACTGCTTATAGCCTGAAAAGTGCCCGTTGCAGATAGAGTTCAAATTCGAAAAACAAACACACATTCATATTCCCCCAGCTCCCAAAAGACCGAAAAACCAAGGGTTTTGCAGATCTGATGTCTCGTTGCGGAGATAGCCCATGTTATATCTTGCATTTCTTAGGAAAAACTGCTTTTAGCAAGAAAAGTGCCCTTTGCAGATAGAGCTCAAATTCAAAAAACAAGCACATATTCATGTTCCCCCGGCTCACCGAAGACCAAAAAACCATGAGTTATGCAGATCTGATGTCTCCTTGCGGAGATAGCTCATGTTATATCTTGCATTTGTTAGGAAAAACTGCTTATAGCATGAAAAGTGCCCGTTGTAGATAGAGCTCAAATTCGAAAAACAAACACATATTCATGTTCCCCCGGCTCCCCGAAGACCAAAAAACCATGGGTTTTGCAGATCTGATGTCTCCTTGCGGAGATAGCCCATGTTACATCTTGCATTTGTTAGGAAAAACTGTTTATAGCATGAAAAGTGCCCGTTGCAGATAGAGTTCAAATTCAAAAAACAAACACACATTCATATTCCCCCAGAACCCAAAAGACCAAAAAACCAAGGGTTTTGCAGATCTGATGTCTCCTTGCGGAGATAGCCCATGTTATATCTTGCATTTGTTAGGGAAAAAACTGCTTATAGCATGAAAAGTGCCCGTTGCAGATAGAGCTCAAATTGGAAAAACAAACACGTATTCATGTTCCCCCGGCTCCCCGAAGACCAAAAAACCATGAGATTTGCAGGTCTGATATTTCCTTGCAGAGATAGCCCATGTTGTACCTTGCATTTGTTAGGAAAAACTGCTTATAGCCTGAAAAGTTCCCGTTGCAGATAGAGCTCAAATTCAAAAAACAAACACATATTCATGTTCCCCCATCTCCCCGAAGACCAAAAAACCATTAGTTTTGCAGATCTGATGTCTCCTTGCGGAGATAGCCCATGTTACATATTGGATTTGTTAGGAAAAACTGCTTATAGCCTGAAAAGTGCCCGTTGCAGATAGAGTTCAAATTCGAAAAACAAACACACATTCATATTCCCCCAGCTCCCAAAAGACCGAAAAACCAAGGGTTTTGCAGATCTGATGTCTCGTTGCGGAGATAGCCCATGTTATATCTTGCATTTCTTAGGAAAAACTGCTTTTAGCAAGAAAAGTGCCCTTTGCAGATAGAGCTCAAATTCAAAAAACAAGCACATATTCATGTTCCCCCGGCTCACCGAAGACCAAAAAACCATGAGTTATGCAGATCTGATGTCTCCTTGCGGAGATAGCTCATGTTATATCTTGCATTTGTTAGGAAAAACTGCTTTTAGCAAGAAAAGTGCCCTTTGCAGATAGAGCTCAAATTCGAAAAACAAATACGTATTCATGTTCCCCAACCTCCCCGAAGACCAAAAAACCATGCGTTTTGCAGTTCTGATGTCTCCTTGCGGAGATAGCCCATGTTGTACCTTGCATTTCTTAGGAAAAAGTGCTTATAGCCTGAAAAGTGCTGGTTGCAGATAGAGCTCAAATTCGAAAAACAAACACATATTCATGTTCCCCCGGCTCCCCGAAGACAAAAAAACCATGGGTTTTGCAGATCTGATGTCTCCTTGCGGAGATAGCCCATGTTGTACCTTGCATTTGTTAGGAAAAACTGCTTATAGCCTGAAAAGTGCCCGTTGCAGATAGAGGTCAAATTCGAAAAACAAACACATATTCATGTTCCCCCGGCTCCCCGAAGACCAAAAAACCATGGGCTTTGCAGATCTGATGTCTCCTTGCGGAGATAGCCCATGTTATATCTTGCATTTGTTAGGAAAAATTGCTTATAGCATTAAACGTGCCCATTGCAGATAGAGCTCAAATTCGAAAAACAAACACATATTCATGTTCCCCCAGCTCCCAAAAGACCAAAAAACCAAGGGTTTTGCAGATCTGATGTCTCCTTGCGGAGATAGCCCATGTTATATCTTGCATTTGTTAGGAAAAACTGCTTATAGCATGAAAAGTGCCCATTGCAGATAGAGCTCAAATTTGAAAAACAAACACATATTCATGTTCCCCCAGCTCCCAAAAGACCAAAAAACCAAGGGTTTTGCAGATCTGATGTCTCCTTGCGGAGATAGCCCATGTTATATCTTGCATTTGTTAGGAAAAACTGCTTATAGCATGAAACGTGCCCATTGCAGATAGAGCTGAAATTCGAAAAACAAACACATATTCATGTTCCCCCTGCTCCCAAAAGACCAAAAAACCAAGGGTTTTGCAGATCTGATGTCTCCTTGCGGAGATAGCGCATGTTATATCTTGCATTTGTTAGGAAAAACTGCTTATAGCATGAAAAGTGCCCATTGCAGATAGAGCTCAAATTCAAAAAACAAACACATATTCATCTTCCCCCAGCTCCCAAGAGACCGAAAAACCAAAGGTTTTGCAGATCTGATGTCTCCTTGCGGAGATAGCCCATGTTATATCTTGCATTTGTTAGGAAAAAAACTCCTTATAGCATGAAAAGTGCCCATTGCAGATAGAGCTCAAATTCGAAAAACAAACACATATTCATGTTCCCCCAATTCCCCGAAGAACAAAAAACCATGAGTTTTCCAGATCTGATGTTTCCTTGCGGAGATAGCCCATGTTACATCTTGCGTTTGTTAGGAATAACTGCTTATAGCATGAAAAGTGCCCGTTGCAGATAGAGCTCAAATTCGAAAAACAAACACATATTCATGTTCCCCCGGCTCCCCGAAGACCAAAAAACCATTAGTTTTGCAGATCTGATGTTTCCTTGTGGAGATAGCCCATGTTGTACCTTGCATTTGTTAGGAAAAACTGCTCATAGCATGAAAATTGCCCATTGCAGATAGAGCTCAAATTCGAAAAACAAACACATATTCATGTTCCCCCGGCTCCCCGAAGACCAAAAAACCATGAGTTTTCCAGATCTGATGTTTCCTTGCGGAGATAGCCCATGTTGTACCTTGCATTTGTTACGAAAAACTGCTTATAGGCTGAAAAGTGCCCGTTTCAGATAGAGCTCAAATTCGAAAAACAAACACATATTCATATTCCCCCGGCTCCCCGAAGACCAAAGAAACACGAGTTTTGCAGATCTGATGGCTCCTTGCGAAGATAGCCCATGTTACATCTTGCATTTGTTAGGAAAAACTGCTTATAGCATGAAAAGTGCCCGTTATAGATAGAGCTCAAATTCGAAAAACAAACACATATTCATGTTCCCCCAGCTCCCCGAAGACTAAAGAAACACGAGTTTTGCAGATCTGATGGCTCCTTGCGAAGATAGCCCATGTTACATCTTGCATTTGTTAGGAAAAACTGTTTATAGCATGAAAAGTGCCCGTTGCAGATAGAGTTCAAATTCAAAAAACAAACACACATTCATATTCCCCCAGAACCCAAAAGACCGAAAAACCAAGGGTTTTGCAGATCTGATGTCTCCTTGCGGAGATAGCCCATGTTATATCTTGCATTTGTTAGGGAAAAAACTGCTTATAGCATGAAAAGTGCCCGTTGCAGATAGAACTCAAATTGGAAAAACAAACACGTATTCATGTTCCCCCGGCTCCCCGAAGACCAAAAAACCATGAGATTTGCAGGTCTGATATTTCCTTGCAGAGATAGCCCATGTTGTACCTTGCATTTGTTAGGAAAAACTGCTTATAGCCTGAAAAGTTCCCGTTGCAGATAGAGCTCAAATTCAAAAAACAAACACATATTCATGTTCCCCCATCTCCCCGAAGACCAAAAAACCATTAGTTTTGCAGATCTGATGTCTCCTTGCGGAGATAGCCCATGTTACATCTTGCATTTGTTAGGAAAAACTGCTTATAGCCTGAAAAGTGCCCGTTGCAGATAGAGTTCAAATTCGAAAAACAAACACACATTCATATTCCCCCAGCTCCCAAAAGACCGAAAAACCAAGGGTTTTGCAGATCTGATGTCTCCTTGCGGAGATAGCCCATGTTATATCTTGCATTTCTTAGGAAAAACTGCTTTTAGCAAGAAAAGTGCCCTTTGCAGATAGAGCTCAAATTCGAAAAACAAACACATATTCATGTTCCCCCGGCTCACCGAAGACCAAAAAACCATGAGTTATGCAGATCTGATGTCTTCTTGCGGAGATAGCCCATGTTATATCTTGCATTTGTTAGGAAAAACTGCTTTTAGCAAGAAAAGTGCCCTTTGCAGATAGAGCTCAAATTCGAAAAACAAATACGTATTCATGTTCCCCAACCTCCCCGAAGACCAAAAAACCATGCGTTTTGCAGTTCTGATGTCTCCTTGCGGACATAGCCCATGTTATATCTTGCATTTGTTAGTGAAAACTGCTTATAGCATGAAAAGTGCCCTTTACAGATAGAGCTCAAATTCGAAAAACAAACACATATTCATGTTCCCCCGGCTCACCGAAGACCAAAAAACCATGAGTTTTGCAGATCTGATGTCTCCTTGCGGAGATAGCCCATGTTGTACCTCGCATTTGTTAGGAAAAACTGCTTATAGCCTGAAAAGTGCCCGTTGCAGATAGAGCTCAAATTTGAAAAACAAACACATATTCATGTTCCCCCGGCTCCCCGAAGACCAAAAAACCATGGGTTTTGCAGATCTGATGTCTCCTTGCGGAGATAGCCCATGTTATATCTTGCATTTGTTAGGAAAAATTGCTTATAGCATGAAACGTGCCCATTGCAGATAGAGCTCAAATTTGAAAAACAAACACATATTCATGTTCCCCCAGCTCCCAAAAGACCAAAAAACCAAGGGTTTTGCAGATCTGATGTCTCCTTGCAGAAATAGCCCATGTTATACCTTGCATTTGTTAGGAAAAAACTGCTTATAGCCTGAAAAGTGCCCGTTGCAATTAGAGCTCAAATTCGAAAAACAAGCACATATTCATGTTCCTCCGGATCCCTGAAGACCAAAAACCATGAGTTTTGTACATCTGATGTTTCCTTGCGGAGATAGCCCATGTTGTACCTCGCATATGTTAGGAAAAACTGCTTATAGCCTGAAAAGTGCCCGTTGCAGATAGAGCTCAAATTCGAAAAACAAACACATATTCATGTTCCCCCAGCTCCCAAAAGACAAAAAAAACAAGGGTTTTGCAGATCTGATGTCTCCTTGCGGAGATAGCCCATGTTGTACCTTGCATTTGTTAGGAAAAACTGCTTATAGCCTGAAAAGTGCCCGTTGCAGATAGAGCTCAAATTCGAAAAACAAACACATATTCATGTTCCCCCGGCTCCCCGAAGACCAAAAAACCATGGGTTTTGCAGATCTGATGTCTCCTTGCGGAGATAGCCCATGTTATATCTTGCATTTGTTAGGAAAAACTGCTCATAGCATGAAAAGTGCCCATTGCAGATAGAGCTCAAATTCGAAAAACAAACTCATATTCATGTTCCCCCGGCTCCCCGAAGACCAAAAAACCATTAGTTTTGCAGATCTGATGTTTCCTTGTGGAGATAGCCCATGTTGTACCTTGCATTTGTTAGGAAAAACTGCTCATAGCATGAAAAGTGCCCATTGCAGATAGAGCTCAAATTCGAAAAACAAACACATATTCATGTTCCCCCGGCTCCCCGAAGACAAAAAAACCATGGGTTTTGCAGATCTGATGTCTCCTTGCGGATATAGCCCATGTTACATCTTGCATTTGTTAGGAAAAACTGCTTATAGCATGAAAAGTGCCCGTTGTAGATAGAGCTCAAATTCGAAAAACAAACACATATTCATGTTCCCCCAGCTCCCCGAAGACTAAAGAAACACGAGTTTTGCAGATCTGATGGCTCCTTGCGAAGATAGCCCATGTTACATCTTGCATTTGTTAGGAAAAACTGTTTATAGCATGAAAAGTGCCCGTTGCAGATAGAGTTCAAATTCAAAAAACAAACACACATTCATATTCCCCCAGAACCCAAAAGACCGAAAAACCAAGGGTTTTGCAGATCTGATGTCTCCTTGCGGAGATAGCCCATGTTATATCTTGCATTTGTTAGGGAAAAAACTGCTTATAGCATGAAAAGTGCCCGTTGCAGATAGAACTCAAATTGGAAAAACAAACACGTATTCATGTTCCCCCGGCTCCCCGAAGACCAAAAAACCATGAGATTTGCAGGTCTGATATTTCCTTGCAGAGATAGCCCATGTTGTACCTTGCATTTGTTAGGAAAAACTGCTTATAGCCTGAAAAGTTCCCGTTGCAGATAGAGCTCAAATTCAAAAAACAAACACATATTCATGTTCCCCCATCTCCCCGAAGACCAAAAAACCATTAGTTCTGCAGATCTGATGTCTCCTTGCGGAGATAGCCCATGTTACATCTTGCATTTGTTAGGAAAAACTGCTTATAGCCTGAAAAGTGCCCGTTGCAGATAGAGTTCAAATTCGAAAAACAAACACACATTCATATTCCCCCAGCTCCCAAAAGACCGAAAAACCAAGGGTTTTGCAGATCTGATGTCTCCTTGCGGAGATAGCCCATGTTATATCTTGCATTTCTTAGGAAAAACTGCTTTTAGCAAGAAAAGTGCCCTTTGCAGATAGAGCTCAAATTCGAAAAACAAACACATATTCATGTTCCCCCGGCTCACCGAAGACCAAAAAACCATGAGTTATGCAGATCTGATGTCTTCTTGCGGAGATAGCCCATGTTATATCTTGCATTTGTTAGGAAAAACTGCTTTTAGCAAGAAAAGTGCCCTTTGCAGATAGAGCTCAAATTCGAAAAACAAATACGTATTCATGTTCCCCAACCTCCCCGAAGACCAAAAAACCATGCGTTTTGCAGTTCTGATGTCTCCTTGCGGACATAGCCCATGTTATATCTTGCATTTGTTAGTGAAAACTGCTTATAGCATGAAAAGTGCCCTTTACAGATAGAGCTCAAATTCGAAAAACAAACACATATTCATGTTCCCCCGGCTCACCAAAGACCAAAAAACCATGAGTTTTGCAGATCTGATGTCTCCTTGCGGAGATAGCCCATGTTGTACCTCGCATTTGTTAGGAAAAACTGCTTATAGCCTGAAAAGTGCCCGTTGCAGATAGAGCTCAAATTTGAAAAACAAACACATATTCATGTTCCCCCGGCTCCCCGAAGACCAAAAAACCATGGGTTTTGCAGATCTGATGTCTCCTTGCGGAGATAGCCCATGTTATATCTTGCATTTGTTAGGAAAAATTGCTTATAGCATGAAACGTGCCCATTGCAGATAGAGCTCAAATTTGAAAAACAAACACATATTCATGTTCCCCCAGCTCCCAAAAGACCAAAAAACCAAGGGTTTTGCAGATCTGATGTCTCCTTGCAGAAATAGCCCATGTTATATCTTGCATTTGTTAGGAAAAAACTGCTTATAGCCTGAAAAGTGCCCGTTGCAATTAGAGCTCAAATTCGAAAAACAAGCACATATTCATGTTCCTCCGGATCCCTGAAGACCAAAAACCATGAGTTTTGTACATCTGATGTTTCCTTGCGGAGATAGCCCATGTTGTACCTTGCATTTGTTAGGAAAAACTGCTTATAGCCTGAAAAGTGCCTGTTGCAGATAGAGCTCAAATTCGAAAAACAAACACATATTCATGTTTCCCCAGCTCCCAAAAGACCAAAAAACCAAGGGTTTTGCAGATCTGATGTCTCCTTGCGGAGATAGCCCATGTTGTACCTCGCATATGTTAGGAAAAACTGCTTATAGCCTGAAAAGTGCCCGTTGCAGATAGAGCTCAAATTCGAAAAACAAACACATATTCATGTTCCCCCAGCTCCCAAAAGACAAAAAAACCAAGGGTTTTGCAGATCTGATGTCTCCTTGCAGAAATAGCCCATGTTATATCTTGCATTTGTTAGGAAAAACTGCTTATAGCCTGAAAAGTGCCTGTTGCAGATAGAGCTCAAATTCGAAAAACAAACACATATTCATGTTTCCCCAGCTCCCAAAAGACCAAAAAACCAAGGGTTTTGCAGATCTGATGTCTCCTTGCGGAGATAGCCCATGTTGTACCTCGCATATGTTAGGAAAAACTGCTTATAGCCTGAAAAGTGCCCGTTGCAGATAGAGCTCAAATTCGAAAAACAAACACATATTCATGTTCCCCCAGCTCCCAAAAGACAAAAAAAACAAGGGTTTTGCAGATCTGATGTCTCCTTGCGGAGATAGCCCATGTTGTACCTTGCATTTGTTAGGAAAAACTGCTTATAGCCTGAAAAGTGCCCGTTGCAGATAGAGCTCAAATTCGAAAAACAAACACATATTCATGTTCCCCCGGCTCCCCGAAGACCAAAAAACCATGGGTTTTGCAGATCTGATGTCTCCTTGCGGAGATAGCCCATGTTATATCTTGCATTTGTTAGGAAAAACTGCTCATAGCATGAAAAGTGCCCATTGCAGATAGAGCTCAAATTCGAAAAACAAACTCATATTCATGTTCCCCCGGCTCCCCGAAGACCAAAAAACCATTAGTTTTGCAGATCTGATGTTTCCTTGTGGAGATAGCCCATGTTGTACCTTGCATTTGTTAGGAAAAACTGCTCATAGCATGAAAAGTGCCCTTTGCAGATAGAGCTCAAATTCGAAAAACAAACACATATTCATGTTCCCCCGGCTCCCCGAAGACAAAAAAACCATGGGTTTTGCAGATCTGATGTCTCCTTGCGGAGATAGCCCATGTTGTACCTTGCATTTGTTAGGAAAAACTGCTTATAGCCTGAAAAGTGCCCGTTGCAGATAGAGCTCAAATTCGAAAAACAAACACATATTCATGTTCCCCCGGCTCCCCGAAGACCAAAAAACCATGGGTTTTGCAGATCTGATGTCTCCTTGCGGAGATAGCCCATGTTACATCTTGCATTTGTTAGGAAAAACTGTTTATAGCATGAAAAGTGCCCGTTGCAGATAGAGTTCAAATTCAAAAAACAAACACACATTCATATTCCCCCAGAACCCAAAAGACCAAAAAACCAAGGGTTTTGCAGATCTGATGTCTCCTTGCGGAGATAGCCCATGTTATATCTTGCATTTGTTAGGGAAAAAACTGCTTATAGCATGAAAAGTGCCCGTTGCAGATAGAGCTCAAATTGGAAAAACAAACACGTATTCATGTTCCCCCGGCTCCCCGAAGACCAAAAAACCATGAGATTTGCAGGTCTGATATTTCCTTGCAGAGATAGCCCATGTTGTACCTTGCATTTGTTAGGAAAAACTGCTTATAGCCTGAAAAGTTCCCGTTGCAGATAGAGCTCAAATTCAAAAAACAAACACATATTCATGTTCCCCCATCTCCCCGAAGACCAAAAAACCATTAGTTTTGCAGATCTGATGTCTCCTTGCGGAGATAGCCCATGTTACATATTGGATTTGTTAGGAAAAACTGCTTATAGCCTGAAAAGTGCCCGTTGCAGATAGAGTTCAAATTCGAAAAACAAACACACATTCATATTCCCCCAGCTCCCAAAAGACCGAAAAACCAAGGGTTTTGCAGATCTGATGTCTCGTTGCGGAGATAGCCCATGTTATATCTTGCATTTCTTAGGAAAAACTGCTTTTAGCAAGAAAAGTGCCCTTTGCAGATAGAGCTCAAATTCAAAAAACAAGCACATATTCATGTTCCCCCGGCTCACCGAAGACCAAAAAACCATGAGTTATGCAGATCTGATGTCTCCTTGCGGAGATAGCTCATGTTATATCTTGCATTTGTTAGGAAAAACTGCTTTTAGCAAGAAAAGTGCCCTTTGCAGATAGAGCTCAAATTCGAAAAACAAATACGTATTCATGTTCCCCAACCTCCCCGAAGACCAAAAAACCATGCGTTTTGCAGTTCTGATGTCTCCTTGCGGAGATAGCCCATGTTATATCTTGCATTTGTTAGTAAAAACTGCTTATAGCATGAAAAGTGCCCTTTGCAGATAGAGCTCAAATTCGAAAAACAAACACATATTCATGTTCCCCCGGCTCACCGAAGACCAAAAAACCATGAGTTTTGCAGATCTGATGTCTCCTTGCGGAGATAGCCCATGTTGTACCTCACATTTGTTAGGAAAAACTGCTTATAGCCTGAAAAGTGCCCGTTGCAGATAGAGCTCAAATTCGAAAAACAAACACATATTCATGTTCCCCCGGCTCCCTGAAGACCAAAAAACCATGGGTTTTGCAGATCTGATGTCTCCTTGCGGAGATAGCCCATGTTATATCTTGCATTTGTTAGGAAAAATTGCTTATAGCATGAAACGTGCCCATTGCAGATAGAGCTCAAATTTGAAAAACAAACACATATTCATGTTCCCCCAGCTCCCAAAAGACCAAAAAACCAAGGGTTTTGCAGATCTGATGTCTCGTTGCAGACATAGCCCATGTTATATCTTGCATTTGTTAGGAAAAAACTGCTTATAGCCTGAAAAGTGCCCGTTGCAAT
This sequence comes from Vipera ursinii, assembly GCF_947247035.1. Taxonomy (NCBI): domain Eukaryota; kingdom Metazoa; phylum Chordata; class Lepidosauria; order Squamata; family Viperidae; genus Vipera; species Vipera ursinii. Next base: position 185,142,758 of record NC_139512.1, read on the forward strand.
TAGAGCTCAAATTCGAAAAAGAAACACATATTCATGTTCCTCCAGATCCCTGAAGACCAAAAACCATGAGTTTTGTACATCTGATGTTTCCTTGCGGAGATAGCCCATGTTGTACCTTGCATTTGTTAGGAAAAACTGCTTATAGCCTGAAAAGTGCCCGTTGCAGATAGAGCTCAAATTCGAAAAACAAACACATATTCATGTTCCCCCGGCTCCCCGAAGACCAAAAAACCATGGGTTTTGCAGATCTGATGTCTCCTTGCGGAGATAGCCCATGTTGTAACTTGCATTTGTTAGGAAAAACTGCTTATAGCCTGAAAAGTGCCCGTTGCAGATAGAGCTCAAATTCGAAAAACAAACACATATTCATATTTCCCCAGCTCCCAAAAGACCAAAAAACCAAGGTTTTTGCAGATCTGATGTCTCCTTGCGGAGATAGCCCATGTTGTACCTTGCATTTGTTAGGAAAAAGTGCTTATAGCCTGAAAAGTGCCTGTTGCAGATAGAGCTCAAATTCGAAAAACAAACACATATTCATGTTCCCCCAGCTCCCAAAAGACAAAAAAAACAAGGGTTTTGCAGATCTGATGTCTCCTTGCGGAGATAGCCCATGTTGTACCTTGCATTTGTTAGGAAAAACTGCTCATAGCATGAAAAGTGCCCATTGCAGATAGAGCTCAAATTCGAAAAACAAACTCATATTCATGTTCCCCCGGCTCCCCGAAGACCAAAAAACCATTAGTTTTGCAGATCTGATGTTTCCTTGTGGAGATAGCCCATGTTGTACCTTGCATTTGTTAGGAAAAACTGCTCATAGCATGAAAAGTGCCCATTGCAGATAGAGCTCAAATTCGAAAAACAAACACATATTCATGTTCCCCCGGCTCCCCGAAGACAAAAAAACCATGGGTTTTGCAGATCTGATGTCTCCTTGCGGAGATAGCCCATGTTACATCTTGCATTTGTTAGGAAAAACTGCTTATAGCATGAAAAGTGCCCGTTGTAGATAGAGCTCAAATTCGAAAAACAAACACATATTCATGTTCCCCCAGCTCCCCGAAGACTAAAGAAACACGAGTTTTGCAGATCTGATGGCTCCTTGCGAAGATAGCCCATGTTACATCTTGCATTTGTTAGGAAAAACTGTTTATAGCATGAAAAGTGCCCGTTGCAGATAGAGTTCAAATTCAAAAAACAAACACACATTCATATTCCCCCAGAACCCAAAAGACCGAAAAACCAAGGGTTTTGCAGATCTGATGTCTCCTTGCGGAGATAGCCCATGTTATATCTTGCATTTGTTAGGGAAAAAACTGCTTATAGCATGAAAAGTGCCCGTTGCAGATAGAACTCAAATTGGAAAAACAAACACGTATTCATGTTCCCCCGGCTCCCCGAAGACCAAAAAACCATGAGATTTGCAGGTCTGATATTTCCTTGCAGAGATAGCCCATGTTGTACCTTGCATTTGTTAGGAAAAACTGCTTATAGCCTGAAAAGTTCCCGTTGCAGATAGAGCTCAAATTCAAAAAACAAACACATATTCATGTTCCCCCATCTCCCCGAAGACCAAAAAACCATTAGTTTTGCAGATCTGATGTCTCCTTGCGGAGATAGCCCATGTTACATCTTGCATTTGTTAGGAAAAACTGCTTTTAGCAAGAAAAGTGCCCTTTGCAGATAGAGCTCAAATTCGAAAAACAAACACATATTCATGTTCCCCCGGCTCACCGAAGACCAAAAAACCATGAGTTATGCAGATCTGATGTCTTCTTGCGGAGATAGCCCATGTTATATCTTGCATTTGTTAGGAAAAACTGCTTTTAGCAAGAAAAGTGCCCTTTGCAGATAGAGCTCAAATTCGAAAAACAAATACGTATTCATGTTCCCCAACCTCCCCGAAGACCAAAAAACCATGCGTTTTGCAGTTCTGATGTCTCCTTGCGGACATAGCCCATGTTATATCTTGCATTTGTTAGTGAAAACTGCTTATAGCATGAAAAGTGCCCTTTACAGATAGAGCTCAAATTCGAAAAACAAACACATATTCATGTTCCCCCGGCTCACCGAAGACCAAAAAACCATGAGTTTTGCAGATCTGATGTCTCCTTGCGGAGATAGCCCATGTTGTACCTCGCATTTGTTAGGAAAAACTGCTTATAGCCTGAAAAGTGCCCGTTGCAGATAGAGCTCAAATTTGAAAAACAAACACATATTCATGTTCCCCCGGCTCCCCGAAGACCAAAAAACCATGGGTTTTGCAGATCTGATGTCTCCTTGCGGAGATAGCCCATGTTATATCTTGCATTTGTTAGGAAAAATTGCTTATAGCATGAAACGTGCCCATTGCAGATAGAGCTCAAATTTGAAAAACAAACACATATTCATGTTCCCCCAGCTCCCAAAAGACCAAAAAACCAAGGGTTTTGCAGATCTGATGTCTCCTTGCAGAAATAGCCCATGTTATATCTTGCATTTGTTAGGAAAAAACTGCTTATAGCCTGAAAAGTGCCCGTTGCAATTAGAGCTCAAATTCGAAAAACAAGCACATATTCATGTTCCTCCGGATCCCTGAAGACCAAAAACCATGAGTTTTGTACATCTGATGTTTCCTTGCGGAGATAGCCCATGTTGTACCTTGCATTTGTTAGGAAAAACTGCTTATAGCCTGAAAAGTGCCTGTTGCAGATAGAGCTCAAATTCGAAAAACAAACACATATTCATGTTTCCCCAGCTCCCAAAAGACCAAAAAACCAAGGGTTTTGCAGATCTGATGTCTCCTTGCGGAGATAGCCCATGTTGTACCTCGCATATGTTAGGAAAAACTGCTTATAGCCTGAAAAGTGCCCGTTGCAGATAGAGCTCAAATTCGAAAAACAAACACATATTCATGTTCCCCCAGCTCCCAAAAGACAAAAAAAACAAGGGTTTTGCAGATCTGATGTCTCCTTGCGGAGATAGCCCATGTTGTACCTTGCATTTGTTAGGAAAAACTGCTTATAGCCTGAAAAGTGCCCGTTGCAGATAGAGCTCAAATTCGAAAAACAAACACATATTCATGTTCCCCCGGCTCCCCGAAGACCAAAAAACCATGGGTTTTGCAGATCTGATGTCTCCTTGCGGAGATAGCCCATGTTATATCTTGCATTTGTTAGGAAAAACTGCTCATAGCATGAAAAGTGCCCATTGCAGATAGAGCTCAAATTCGAAAAACAAACTCATATTCATGTTCCCCCGGCTCCCCGAAGACCAAAAAACCATTAGTTTTGCAGATCTGATGTTTCCTTGTGGAGATAGCCCATGTTGTACCTTGCATTTGTTAGGAAAAACTGCTCATAGCATGAAAAGTGCCCTTTGCAGATAGAGCTCAAATTCGAAAAACAAACACATATTCATGTTCCCCCGGCTCCCCGAAGACAAAAAAACCATGGGTTTTGCAGATCTGATGTCTCCTTGCGGAGATAGCCCATGTTGTACCTTGCATTTGTTAGGAAAAACTGCTTATAGCCTGAAAAGTGCCCGTTGCAGATAGAGCTCAAATTCGAAAAACAAACACATATTCATGTTCCCCCGGCTCCCCGAAGACCAAAAAACCATGGGTTTTGCAGATCTGATGTCTCCTTGCGGAGATAGCCCATGTTACATCTTGCATTTGTTAGGAAAAACTGTTTATAGCATGAAAAGTGCCCGTTGCAGATAGAGTTCAAATTCAAAAAACAAACACACATTCATATTCCCCCAGAACCCAAAAGACCAAAAAACCAAGGGTTTTGCAGATCTGATGTCTCCTTGCGGAGATAGCCCATGTTATATCTTGCATTTGTTAGGGAAAAAACTGCTTATAGCATGAAAAGTGCCCGTTGCAGATAGAGCTCAAATTGGAAAAACAAACACGTATTCATGTTCCCCCGGCTCCCCGAAGACCAAAAAACCATGAGATTTGCAGGTCTGATATTTCCTTGCAGAGATAGCCCATGTTGTACCTTGCATTTGTTAGGAAAAACTGCTTATAGCCTGAAAAGTTCCCGTTGCAGATAGAGCTCAAATTCAAAAAACAAACACATATTCATGTTCCCCCATCTCCCCGAAGACCAAAAAACCATTAGTTTTGCAGATCTGATGTCTCCTTGCGGAGATAGCCCATGTTACATATTGGATTTGTTAGGAAAAACTGCTTATAGCCTGAAAAGTGCCCGTTGCAGATAGAGTTCAAATTCGAAAAACAAACACACATTCATATTCCCCCAGCTCCCAAAAGACCGAAAAACCAAGGGTTTTGCAGATCTGATGTCTCGTTGCGGAGATAGCCCATGTTATATCTTGCATTTCTTAGGAAAAACTGCTTTTAGCAAGAAAAGTGCCCTTTGCAGATAGAGCTCAAATTCAAAAAACAAGCACATATTCATGTTCCCCCGGCTCACCGAAGACCAAAAAACCATGAGTTATGCAGATCTGATGTCTCCTTGCGGAGATAGCTCATGTTATATCTTGCATTTGTTAGGAAAAACTGCTTTTAGCAAGAAAAGTGCCCTTTGCAGATAGAGCTCAAATTCGAAAAACAAATACGTATTCATGTTCCCCAACCTCCCCGAAGACCAAAAAACCATGCGTTTTGCAGTTCTGATGTCTCCTTGCGGAGATAGCCCATGTTATATCTTGCATTTGTTAGTAAAAACTGCTTATAGCATGAAAAGTGCCCTTTGCAGATAGAGCTCAAATTCGAAAAACAAACACATATTCATGTTCCCCCGGCTCACCGAAGACCAAAAAACCATGAGTTTTGCAGATCTGATGTCTCCTTGCGGAGATAGCCCATGTTGTACCTCGCATTTGTTAGGAAAAACTGCTTATAGCCTGAAAAGTGCCCGTTGCAGATAGAGCTCAAATTCGAAAAACAAACACATATTCATGTTCCCCCGGCTCCCCGAAGACCAAAAAACCATGGGTTTTGCAGATCTGATGTCTCCTTGCGGAGATAGCCCATGTTATATCTTGCATTTGTTAGGAAAAATTGCTTATAGCATGAAACGTGCCCATTGCAGATAGAGCTCAAATTTGAAAAACAAACACATATTCATGTTCCCCCAGCTCCCAAAAGACCAAAAAACCAAGGGTTTTGCAGATCTGATGTCTCCTTGCAGACATAGCCCATGTTATATCTTGCATTTGTTAGGAAAAAACTGCTTATAGCCTGAAAAGTGCCCGTTGCAATTAGAGCTCAAATTCGAAAAAGAAACACATATTCATGTTCCTCCAGATCCCTGAAGACCAAAAACCATGAGTTTTGTACATCTGATGTTTCCTTGCGGAGATAGCCCATGTTGTACCTTGCATTTGTTAGGAAAAACTGCTTATAGCCTGAAAAGTGCCCGTTGCAGATAGAGCTCAAATTCGAAAAACAAACACATATTCATGTTCCCCCGGCTCCCCGAAGACCAAAAAACCATGGGTTTTGCAGATCTGATGTCTCCTTGCGGAGATAGCCCATGTTGTAACTTGCATTTGTTAGGAAAAACTGCTTATAGCCTGAAAAGTGCCCGTTGCAGATAGAGCTCAAATTCGAAAAACAAACACATATTCATATTTCCCCAGCTCCCAAAAGACCAAAAAACCAAGGTTTTTGCAGATCTGATGTCTCCTTGCGGAGATAGCCCATGTTGTACCTTGCATTTGTTAGGAAAAAGTGCTTATAGCCTGAAAAGTGCCGGTTGCAGATAGAGCTCAAATTCGAAAAACAAACACATATTCATGTTCCCCCGGCTCCCCGAAGACCAAAAAACCATGGGTTTTGCAGATCTGATGTCTCCTTGCGGAGATAGCCCATGTTATATCTTGCATTTGTTAGGAAAAACTGCTCATAGCATGAAAAGTGCCCATTGCAGATAGAGCTCAAATTCGAAAAACAAACTCATATTCATGTTCCCCCGGCTCCCCGGAGACCAAAAAACCATTAGTTTTGCAGATCTGATGTTTCCTTGTGGAGATAGCCCATGTTGTACCTTGCATTTGTTAGGAAAAACTGCTCATAGCATGAAAAGTGCCCATTGCAGATAGAGCTCAAATTCGAAAAACAAACACATATTCATGTTCCCTCGGCTCACCCAAGACCAAAAAACCACGAGTTATGCAGATCTGATGTCTCCTTGCGGAGATAGCCCATGTTGTACCTTGCATTTGTTACGAAAAACTGCTTATAGGCTGAAAAGTGCCCGTTGCAGATAGAGCTCAAATTCGAAAAACAAACACATATTCATATTCCCCCGGCTCCCCGAAGACCAAAGAAACACGAGTTTTGCAGATCTGATGGCTCCTTGCGAAGATAGCCCATGTTACATCTTGCATTTGTTAGGAAAAACTGCTTATAGCATGAAAAGTGCCCGTTGTAGTTAGAGCTCAAATTCGAAAAACAAACACATATTCATGTTCCCCCAGCTCCCCGAAGACTAAAGAAACACGAGTTTTGCAGATCTGATGGCTCCTTGCGAAGATAGCCCATGTTACATCTTGCTTTTGTTAGGAAAAACTATTTATAGCATGAAAAGTGCCCGTTGCAGATAGAGCTCAAATTGGAAAAACAAACACGTATTCATGTTCCCCCGGCTCCCCGAAGACCAAAAAACCATGAGATTTGCAGGTCTGATATTTCCTTGCGGAGATAGCCCATGTTATATCTTGCATTTGTTAGTAAAAACTGCATATAGCATGAAAAGTGCCCTTGGCAGATAGAGCTCAAATTTGAAAAACAAACACATATTCATGTTCCCCCGGCTCCCAGAAGACCAAAAAACCATGAGTTTTCCAGATCTGATGTTTCCTTGCGGAGATAGCCCATGTTGTACCTTGCATTTGTTACGAAAAACTGCTTATAGCCTGAAAAGTGCCCGTTGCAGATAGAGCTCAAATTCGAAAAACAAACACATATTCATATTTCCCCAGCTCCCAAAAGACCAAAAAACCAAGGTTTTTGCAGATCTGATGTCTCCTTGCGGAGATAGCCCATGTTGTACCTTGCATTTGTTAGGAAAAAGTGCTTATAGCCTGAAAAGTGCCGGTTGCAGATAGAGCTCAAATTCGAAAAACAAACACATATTCATGTTCCCCCGGCTCCCCGAAGACCAAAAAACCATGGGTTTTGCAGATCTGATGTCTCCTTGCGGAGATAGCCCATGTTATATCTTGCATTTGTTAGCAAAAACTGCTCATAGCATGAAAAGTGCACATTGCAGATAGAGCTCAAATTCGAAAAACAAAGTCATATTCATGTTCCCCCGGCTCCCCGAAGACCAAAAAACCATTAGTTTTGCAGATCTGATGTTTCCTTGTGGAGATAGCCCATGTTGTACCTTGCATTTGTTAGGAAAAACTGCTCATAGCATGAAAAGTGCCCATTGCAGATAGAGCTCAAATTCGAAAAACAAACACATATTCATGTTCCCTCGGCTCACCCAAGACCAAAAAACCACGAGTTATGCAGATCTGATGTCTCCTTGCGGAGATAGCCCATGTTGTACCTTGCATTTGTTACGAAAAACTGCTTATAGGCTGAAAAGTGCCCGTTGCAGATAGAGCTCAAATTCGAAAAACAAACACATATTCATATTCCCCCGGCTCCCCGAAGACCAAAGAAACATGAGTTTTGCAGATCTGATGGCTCCTTGCGAAGATAGCCCATGTTACATCTTGCATTTGTTAGGAAAAACTGCTTATAGCATGAAAAGTGCCCGTTGTAGATAGAGCTCAAATTCGAAAAACAAACACATATTCATGTTCCCCCAGCTCCCCGAAGACTAAAGAAACACGAGTTTTGCAGATCTGATGGCTCCTTGCGAAGATAGCCCATGTTACATCTTGCTTTTGTTAGGAAAAACTATTTATAGCATGAAAAGTGCCCGTTGCAGATAGAGTTCAAATTCAAAAAACAAACACACATTCAAATTCCCCCAGAACCCAAAAGACCGAAAAACTAAGGGTTTTGCAGATCTGATGTCTCCTTGCGGAGATAGCCCATGTTATATCTTGCATTTGTTAGGGAAAAAACTGCTTATAGCATGAAAAGTGCCCGTTGCAGATAGAGCTCAAATTGGAAAAACAAACACGTATTCATGTTCCCCCGGCTCCCCGAAGACCAAAAAACCATGAGATTTGCAGGTCTGATATTTCCTTGCAGAGATAGCCCATGTTGTACCTTGCATTTGTTAGGAAAAACTGCTTATAGCCTGAAAAGTTCCCGTTGCAGATAGAGCTCAAATTCAAAAAACAAACACATATTCATGTTCCCCCATCTCCCCGAAGACCAAAAAACCATTAGTTTTGCAGATCTGATGTCTCCTTGCGGAGATAGCCCATGTTGTACCTTGCATTTGTTAGGAAAAACTGCTCATAGCATGAAAAGTGCCCATTGCAGATAGAGCTCAAATTCGAAAAACAAACTCATATTCATGTTCCCCCGGCTCCCCGAAGACCAAAAAACCATTAGTTTTGCAGATCTGATGTTTCCTTGTGGAGATAGCCCATGTTGTACCTTGCATTTGTTAGGAAAAACTGCTCATAGCATGAAAAGTGCCCATTGCAGATAGAGCTCAAATTCGAAAAACAAACACATATTCATGTTCCCCCGGCTCCCCGAAGACAAAAAAACCATGGGTTTTGCAGATCTGATGTCTCCTTGCGGAGATAGCCCATGTTACATCTTGCATTTGTTAGGAAAAACTGCTTATAGCATGAAAAGTGCCCGTTGTAGATAGAGCTCAAATTCGAAAAACAAACACATATTCATGTTCCCCCAGCTCCCCGAAGACTAAAGAAACACGAGTTTTGCAGATCTGATGGCTCCTTGCGAAGATAGCCCATGTTACATCTTGCATTTGTTAGGAAAAACTGTTTATAGCATGAAAAGTGCCCGTTGCAGATAGAGTTCAAATTCAAAAAACAAACACACATTCATATTCCCCCAGAACCCAAAAGACCGAAAAACCAAGGGTTTTGCAGATCTGATGTCTCCTTGCGGAGATAGCCCATGTTATATCTTGCATTTGTTAGGGAAAAAACTGCTTATAGCATGAAAAGTGCCCGTTGCAGATAGAACTCAAATTGGAAAAACAAACACGTATTCATGTTCCCCCGGCTCCCCGAAGACCAAAAAACCATGAGATTTGCAGGTCTGATATTTCCTTGCAGAGATAGCCCATGTTGTACCTTGCATTTGTTAGGAAAAACTGCTTATAGCCTGAAAAGTTCCCGTTGCAGATAGAGCTCAAATTCAAAAAACAAACACATATTCATGTTCCCCCATCTCCCCGAAGACCAAAAAACCATTAGTTTTGCAGATCTGATGTCTCCTTGCGGAGATAGCCCATGTTACATCTTGCATTTGTTAGGAAAAACTGCTTATAGCCTGAAAAGTGCCCGTTGCAGATAGAGTTCAAATTCGAAAAACAAACACACATTCATATTCCCCCAGCTCCCAAAAGACCGAAAAACCAAGGGTTTTGCAGATCTGATGTCTCCTTGCGGAGATAGCCCATGTTATATCTTGCATTTCTTAGGAAAAACTGCTTTTAGCAAGAAAAGTGCCCTTTGCAGATAGAGCTCAAATTCGAAAAACAAACACATATTCATGTTCCCCCGGCTCACCGAAAACCAAAAAACCATGAGTTATGCAGATCTGATGTCTTCTTGCGGAGATAGCCCATGTTATATCTTGCATTTGTTAGGAAAAACTGCTTTTAGCAAGAAAAGTGCCCTTTGCAGATAGAGCTCAAATTCGAAAAACAAATACGTATTCATGTTCCCCAACCTCCCCGAAGACCAAAAAACCATGCGTTTTGCAGTTCTGATGTCTCCTTGCGGACATAGCCCATGTTATATCTTGCATTTGTTAGTGAAAACTGCTTATAGCATGAAAAGTGCCCTTTACAGATAGAGCTCAAATTCGAAAAACAAACACATATTCATGTTCCCCCGGCTCACCGAAGACCAAAAAACCATGAGTTTTGCAGATCTGATGTCTCCTTGCGGAGATAGCCCATGTTGTACCTCGCATTTGTTAGGAAAAACTGCTTATAGCCTGAAAAGTGCCCGTTGCAGATAGAGCTCAAATTTGAAAAACAAACACATATTCATGTTCCCCCAGCTCCCAAAAGACCAAAAAACCAAGGGTTTTGCAGATCTGATGTCTCCTTGCAGAATTACATGTTATATCTTGCATTTGTTAGGAAAAAACTGCTTATAGCCTGAAAAGTGCCCGTTGCAATTAGAGCTCAAATTCGAAAAACAAGCACATATTCATGTTCCTCCGGATCCCTGAAGACCAAAAACCATGAGTTTTGTACATCTGATGTTTCCTTGCGGAGATAGCCCATGTTGTACCTTGCATTTGTTAGGAAAAACTGCTTATAGCCTGAAAAGTGCCTGTTGCAGATAGAGCTCAAATTCGAAAAACAAACACATATTCATGTTTCCCCAGCTCCCAAAAGACCAAAAAACCAAGGGTTTTGCAGATCTGATGTCTCCTTGCGGAGATAGCCCATGTTGTACCTCGCATATGTTAGGAAAAACTGCTTATAGCCTGAAAAGTGCCCGTTGCAGATAGAGCTCAAATTCGAAAAACAAACACATATTCATGTTCCCCCAGCTCCCAAAAGACAAAAAAAACAAGGGTTTTGCAGATCTGATGTCTCCTTGCGGAGATAGCCCATGTTGTACCTTGCATTTGTTAGGAAAAACTGCTTATAGCCTGAAAAGTGCCCGTTGCAGATAGAGCTCAAATTCGAAAAACAAACACATATTCATGTTCCCCCGGCTCCCCGAAGACCAAAAAACCATGGGTTTTGCAGATCTGATGTCTCCTTGCGGAGATAGCCCATGTTATATCTTGCATTTGTTAGGAAAAACTGCTCATAGCATGAAAAGTGCCCATTGCAGATAGAGCTCAAATTCGAAAAACAAACTCATATTCATGTTCCCCCGGCTCCCCGAAGACCAAAAAACCATTAGTTTTGCAGATCTGATGTTTCCTTGTGGAGATAGCCCATGTTGTACCTTGCATTTGTTAGGAAAAACTGCTCATAGCATGAAAAGTGCCCTTTGCAGATAGAGCTCAAATTCGAAAAACAAACACATATTCATGTTCCCCCGGCTCCCCGAAGACAAAAAAACCATGGGTTTTGCAGATCTGATGTCTCCTTGCGGAGATAGCCCATGTTGTACCTTGCATTTGTTAGGAAAAACTGCTTATAGCCTGAAAAGTGCCCGTTGCAGATAGAGCTCAAATTCGAAAAACAAACACATATTCATGTTCCCCCGGCTCCCCAAAGACCAAAAAACCATGGGTTTTGCAGATCTGATGTCTCCTTGCGGAGATAGCCCATGTTACATCTTGCATTTGTTAGGAAAAACTGTTTATAGCATGAAAAGTGCCCGTTGCAGATAGAGTTCAAATTCAAAAAACAAACACACATTCATATTCCCCCAGAACCCAAAAGACCAAAAAACCAAGGGTTTTGCAGATCTGATGTCTCCTTGCGGAGATAGCCCATGTTATATCTTGCATTTGTTAGGGAAAAAACTGCTTATAGCATGAAAAGTGCCCGTTGCAGATAGAGCTCAAATTGGAAAAACAAACACGTATTCATGTTCCCCCGGCTCCCCGAAGACCAAAAAACCATGAGATTTGCAGGTCTGATATTTCCTTGCAGAGATAGCCCATGTTGTACCTTGCATTTGTTAGGAAAAACTGCTTATAGCCTGAAAAGTTCCCGTTGCAGATAGAGCTCAAATTCAAAAAACAAACACATATTCATGTTCCCCCATCTCCCCGAAGACCAAAAAACCATTAGTTTTGCAGATCTGATGTCTCCTTGCGGAGATAGCCCATGTTACATATTGGATTTGTTAGGAAAAACTGCTTATAGCCTGAAAAGTGCCCGTTGCAGATAGAGTTCAAATTCGAAAAACAAACACACATTCATATTCCCCCAGCTCCCAAAAGACCGAAAAACCAAGGGTTTTGCAGATCTGATGTCTCGTTGCGGAGATAGCCCATGTTATATCTTGCATTTCTTAGGAAAAACTGCTTTTAGCAAGAAAAGTGCCCTTTGCAGATAGAGCTCAAATTCAAAAAACAAGCACATATTCATGTTCCCCCGGCTCACCGAAGACCAAAAAACCATGAGTTATGCAGATCTGATGTCTCCTTGCGGAGATAGCTCATGTTATATCTTGCATTTGTTAGGAAAAACTGCTTTTAGCAAGAAAAGTGCCCTTTGCAGATAGAGCTCAAATTCGAAAAACAAATACGTATTCATGTTCCCCAACCTCCCCGAAGACCAAAAAACCATGCGTTTTGCAGTTCTGATGTCTCCTTGCGGAGATAGCCCATGTTATATCTTGCATTTGTTAGTAAAAACTGCTTATAGCATGAAAAGTGCCCTTTGCAGATAGAGCTCAAATTCGAAAAACAAACACATATTCATGTTCCCCCGGCTCACCGAAGACCAAAAAACCATGAGTTTTGCAGATCTGATGTCTCCTTGCGGAGATAGCCCATGTTGTACCTCGCATTTGTTAGGAAAAACTGCTTATAGCCTGAAAAGTGCCCGTTGCAGATAGAGCTCAAATTCGAAAAACAAACACATATTCATGTTCCCCCGGCTCCCCGAAGACCAAAAAACCATGGGTTTTGCAGATCTGATGTCTCCTTGCGGAGATAGCCCATGTTATATCTTGCATTTGTTAGGAAAAATTGCTTATAGCATGAAACGTGCCCATTGCAGATAGAGCTCAAATTTGAAAAACAAACACATATTCATGTTCCCCCAGCTCCCAAAAGACCAAAAAACCAAGGGTTTTGCAGATCTGATGTCTCCTTGCAGACATAGCCCATGTTATATCTTGCATTTGTTAGGAAAAAACTGCTTATAGCCTGAAAAGTGCCCGTTGCAATTAGAGCTCAAATTCGAAAAAGAAACACATATTCATGTTCCTCCAGATCCCTGAAGACCAAAAAACATGAGTTTTGTACATCTGATGTTTCCTTGCGGAGATAGCCCATGTTGTACCTTGCATTTGTTAGGAAAAACTGCTTATAGCCTGAAAAGTGCCCGTTGCAGATAGAGCTCAAATTCGAAAAACAAACACATATTCATGTTCCCCCGGCTCCCCGAAGACCAAAAAACCATGGGTTTTGCAGATCTGATGTCTCCTTGCGGAGATAGCCCATGTTGTAACTTGCATTTGTTAGGAAAAACTGCTTATAGCCTGAAAAGTGCCCGTTGCAGATAGAGCTCAAATTCGAAAAACAAACACATATTCATATTTCCCCAGCTCCCAAAAGACCAAAAAACCAAGGTTTTTGCAGATCTGATGTCTCCTTGCGGAGATAGCCCATGTTGTACCTTGCATTTGTTAGGAAAAAGTGCTTATAGCCTGAAAAGTGCCGGTTGCAGATAGAGCTCAAATTCAAAAAACAAACACACATTCAAATTCCCCCAGAACCCAAAAGACCGAAAAACTAAGGGTTTTGCAGATCTGATGTCTCCTTGCGGAGATAGCCCATGTTATATCTTGCATTTGTTAGGGAAAAAACTGCTTATAGCATGAAAAGTGCCCGTTGCAGATAGAGCTCAAATTGGAAAAACAAACACGTATTCATGTTCCCCCGGCTCCCCGAAGACCAAAAAACCATGAGATTTGCAGGTCTGATATTTCCTTGCAGAGATAGCCCATGTTGTACCTTGCATTTGTTAGGAAAAACTGCTTATAGCCTGAAAAGTTCCCGTTGCAGATAGAGCTCAAATTCAAAAAACAAACACATATTCATGTTCCCCCATCTCCCCGAAGACCAAAAAACCATTAGTTTTGCAGATCTGATGTCTCCTTGCGGAGATAGCCCATGTTACATCTTGGATTTGTTAGGAAAAACTGCTTATAGCCTGAAAAGTGCCCGTTGCAGATAGAGTTCAAATTCGAAAAACAAACACACATTCATGTTCCCCCGGCTCACCGAAGACCAAAAAACCATGAGTTATGCAGATCTGATGTCTCCTTGCGGAGATAGCCCATGTTATATCTTGCATTTGTTAGGAAAAACTGCTTTTAGCAAGAAAAGTGCCCTTTGCAGATAGAGCTCAAATTCGAAAAACAAATACGTATTCATGTTCCCTAACCTCCCCGAAGACCAAAAAACCATGCGTTTTGCAGTTCTGATGTCTCCTTGCGGAGATAGCCCATGTTATATCTTGCATTTGTTAGTAAAAACTGCATATAGCATGAAAAGTGCCCTTTGCAGATAGAGCTCAAATTTGAAAAACAAACACATATTCATGTTCCCCCGGCTCCCCGAAGACCAAAAAACCATGAGTTTTCCAGATCTGATGTTTCCTTGCGGAGATAGCCCATGTTGTACCTTGCATTTGTTACGAAAAACTGCTTATAGCCTGAAAAGTGCCCGTTGCAGATAGAGCTCAAATTCGAAAAACAAACACATATTCATATTCCCCCGGCTCACCGAAGACCAAAGAAATACGAGTTTTGCAGATCTGATGGCTCCTTGCGAAGATAGCCCATGTTATATCTTGCATTTGTTAGGAAAAACTGCTTATAGCATGAAAAGTGCCCGTTGTAGATAGAGCTCAAATTCGAAAAACAAACACATATTCATGTTTCCCCAGCTCCCCGAAGACTAAAGAAACACGAGTTTTGCAGATCTGATGGCTCCTTGCGAAGATAGCCCATGTTACATCTTGCATTTGTTAGGAAAAACTGTTTATAGCTTGAAAAGTGCCCGTTGCAGATACAGGTCAAATTCGAAAAACAAACACACATTCATATTCCCCCAGAACCCAAAAGACCGAAAAACCAAGGGTTTTGCAGATCTGATGTCTCCTTGCGGAGATAGCCCATGTTATATCTTGTATTTGTTAGGGAAAAAACTGCTTATAGCATGAAAAGTGCCCGTTGCAGATAGAGCTCAAATTGGAAAAACAAACACGTATTCATGTTCCCCCGGCGCCCCGAAGACCAAAAAACCATGAGATTTGCAGGTCTGATATTTCCTTGCAGAGATAGCCCATGTTGTACCTTGCATTTGTTAGGAAAAACTGCTTATAGCCTGAAAGGTTCCCGTTGCAGATAGAGCTCAAATTCAAAAAACAAACACATATTCATGTTCCCCCATCTCACTGAAGACCAAAAAACCATTTTTTGCAGATCTGATGTCTCCTTGCGGAGATAGCCCATGTTACATCTTGCATTTGTTAGGGAAAACTGCTTATAGCCTGAAAAGTGCCCGTTGCAGATAGAGTTCAAATTCAAAAAACAAACACACATTCATATACCCCCAGCTCCCAAAAGACCGAAAAACCAAGGGTTTTGCAGATCTGATGTCTCCTTGCGGAGATAGCCCATGTTATATCTTGCATTTGTTAGGGAAAAAACTGCTTATAGCATGAAAAGTGCCCGTTGTAGATAGAGCTCAAATTCGAAAAACAAACACATATTCATGTTTCCCCAGCTCCCAAAAGACCGAAAAACCAAGGGTTTTGCAGATCTGATGTCTCCTTGCGGAGATAGCCCATGTTATATCTTGCATTTCTTAGGAAAAACTGCTTTTAGCAAGAAAAGTGCCCTTTGCAGATAGAGCTCAAATTCGAAAAACAAACACATATTCATGTTCCCCCGGCTCACCGAAGACCAAAAAACCATGAGTTATGCAGATCTGATGTCTCCTTGCGGAGATAGCCCATGTTATATATTGCATTTGTTAGGAAAAACTGCTTTTAGCAAGAAAAGTGCCCTTTGCAGACAGAGCTCAAATTCGAAAAACAAATACGTATTCATGTTCCCCAACCTCCCCGAAGACCAAAAAACCATGCGTTTTGCAGTTCTGATGTCTCCTTGCGGAGATAGCCCATGTTATATCTTGCATTTGTTAGTAAAAACTGCTTATAGCATGAAAAGTGCCCTTTGCAGATAGAGCTCAAATTCAAAAAACAAACACATATTCATGTTCCCCCGGCTCACCGAAGACCAAAAAACCATGAGTTTTGCAGATCTGATGTCTCCTTGCGGAGATAGCCCATGTTGTACCTCGCATTTGTTAGGAAAAACTGCTTATAGCCTGAAAAGTGCCCGTTGCAGATAGAGCTCAAATTCGAAAAACAAACACATATTCATATTTCCCCAGCTCCCAAAAGACCAAAAAACCAAGGTTTTTGCAGATCTGATGTCTCCTTGCGGAGATAGCCCATGTTGTACCTTGCATTTGTTAGGAAAAAGTGCTTATAGCCTGAAAAGTGCCGGTTGCAGATAGAGCTCAAATTCAAAAAACAAACACACATTCAAATTCCCCCAGAACCCAAAAGACCGAAAAACTAAGGGTTTTGCAGATCTGATGTCTCCTTGCGGAGATAGCCCATGTTATATCTTGCATTTGTTAGGGAAAAAACTGCTTATAGCATGAAAAGTGCCCGTTGCAGATAGAGCTCAAATTGGAAAAACAAACACGTATTCATGTTCCCCCGGCTCCCCGAAGACCAAAAAACCATGAGATTTGCAGGTCTGATATTTCCTTGCAGAGATAGCCCATGTTGTACCTTGCATTTGTTAGGAAAAACTGCTTATAGCCTGAAAAGTTCCCGTTGCAGATAGAGCTCAAATTCAAAAAACAAACACATATTCATGTTCCCCCATCTCCCCGAAGACCAAAAAACCATTAGTTTTGCAGATCTGATGTCTCCTTGCGGAGATAGCCCATGTTACATCTTGGATTTGTTAGGAAAAACTGCTTATAGCCTGAAAAGTGCCCGTTGCAGATAGAGTTCAAATTCGAAAAACAAACACACATTCATGTTCC
This sequence comes from Vipera ursinii, assembly GCF_947247035.1. Taxonomy (NCBI): domain Eukaryota; kingdom Metazoa; phylum Chordata; class Lepidosauria; order Squamata; family Viperidae; genus Vipera; species Vipera ursinii. The sequence continues at coordinate 185,159,610 of NC_139512.1, forward strand.
CCCGGCTCACCGAAGACCAAAAAACCATGAGTTATGCAGATCTGATGTCTCCTTGCGGAGATAGCCCATGTTATATCTTGCATTTGTTAGGAAAAACTGCTTTTAGCAAGAAAAGTGCCCTTTGCAGATAGAGCTCAAATTCGAAAAACAAATACGTATTCATGTTCCCTAACCTCCCCGAAGACCAAAAAACCATGCGTTTTGCAGTTCTGATGTCTCCTTGCGGAGATAGCCCATGTTATATCTTGCATTTGTTAGTAAAAACTGCATATAGCATGAAAAGTGCCCTTTGCAGATAGAGCTCAAATTTGAAAAACAAACACATATTCATGTTCCCCCGGCTCCCCGAAGACCAAAAAACCATGAGTTTTCCAGATCTGATGTTTCCTTGCGGAGATAGCCCATGTTGTACCTTGCATTTGTTACGAAAAACTGCTTATAGCCTGAAAAGTGCCCGTTGCAGATAGAGCTCAAATTCGAAAAACAAACACATATTCATATTCCCCCGGCTCACCGAAGACCAAAGAAATACGAGTTTTGCAGATCTGATGGCTCCTTGCGAAGATAGCCCATGTTATATCTTGCATTTGTTAGGAAAAACTGCTTATAGCATGAAAAGTGCCCGTTGTAGATAGAGCTCAAATTCGAAAAACAAACACATATTCATGTTTCCCCAGCTCCCCGAAGACTAAAGAAACACGAGTTTTGCAGATCTGATGGCTCCTTGCGAAGATAGCCCATGTTACATCTTGCATTTGTTAGGAAAAACTGTTTATAGCTTGAAAAGTGCCCGTTGCAGATACAGGTCAAATTCGAAAAACAAACACACATTCATATTCCCCCAGAACCCAAAAGACCGAAAAACCAAGGGTTTTGCAGATCTGATGTCTCCTTGCGGAGATAGCCCATGTTATATCTTGTATTTGTTAGGGAAAAAACTGCTTATAGCATGAAAAGTGCCCGTTGCAGATAGAGCTCAAATTGGAAAAACAAACACGTATTCATGTTCCCCCGGCGCCCCGAAGACCAAAAAACCATGAGATTTGCAGGTCTGATATTTCCTTGCAGAGATAGCCCATGTTGTACCTTGCATTTGTTAGGAAAAACTGCTTATAGCCTGAAAGGTTCCCGTTGCAGATAGAGCTCAAATTCAAAAAACAAACACATATTCATGTTCCCCCATCTCACTGAAGACCAAAAAACCATTTTTTGCAGATCTGATGTCTCCTTGCGGAGATAGCCCATGTTACATCTTGCATTTGTTAGGGAAAACTGCTTATAGCCTGAAAAGTGCCCGTTGCAGATAGAGTTCAAATTCAAAAAACAAACACACATTCATATACCCCCAGCTCCCAAAAGACCGAAAAACCAAGGGTTTTGCAGATCTGATGTCTCCTTGCGGAGATAGCCCATGTTATATCTTGCATTTGTTAGGGAAAAAACTGCTTATAGCATGAAAAGTGCCCGTTGTAGATAGAGCTCAAATTCGAAAAACAAACACATATTCATGTTTCCCCAGCTCCCAAAAGACCGAAAAACCAAGGGTTTTGCAGATCTGATGTCTCCTTGCGGAGATAGCCCATGTTATATCTTGCATTTCTTAGGAAAAACTGCTTTTAGCAAGAAAAGTGCCCTTTGCAGATAGAGCTCAAATTCGAAAAACAAACACATATTCATGTTCCCCCGGCTCACCGAAGACCAAAAAACCATGAGTTATGCAGATCTGATGTCTCCTTGCGGAGATAGCCCATGTTATATATTGCATTTGTTAGGAAAAACTGCTTTTAGCAAGAAAAGTGCCCTTTGCAGACAGAGCTCAAATTCGAAAAACAAATACGTATTCATGTTCCCCAACCTCCCCGAAGACCAAAAAACCATGCGTTTTGCAGTTCTGATGTCTCCTTGCGGAGATAGCCCATGTTATATCTTGCATTTGTTAGTAAAAACTGCTTATAGCATGAAAAGTGCCCTTTGCAGATAGAGCTCAAATTCAAAAAACAAACACATATTCATGTTCCCCCGGCTCACCGAAGACCAAAAAACCATGAGTTTTGCAGATCTGATGTCTCCTTGCGGAGATAGCCCATGTTGTACCTCGCATTTGTTAGGAAAAACTGCTTATAGCCTGAAAAGTGCCCGTTGCAGATAGAGCTCAAATTCGAAAAACAAACACATATTCATGTTCCCTCGGCTCACCCAAGACCAAAAAACCACGAGTTATGCAGATCTGATGTCTCCTTGCGGAGATAGCCCATGTTGTACCTTGCATTTGTTAGGAAAAACTGCTCATAGCATGAAAAGTGCCCATTGCAGATAGAGCTCAAATTCGAAAAACAAACACATATTCATGTTCCCTCGGCTCACCCAAGACCAAAAAACCACGAGTTATGCAGATCTGATGTCTCCTTGCGGAGATAGCCCATGTTGTACCTTGCATTTGTTACGAAAAACTGCTTATAGGCTGAAAAGTGCCCGTTGCAGATAGAGCTCAAATTCGAAAAACAAACACATATTCATATTCCCCCGGCTCCCCGAAGACCAAAGAAACACGAGTTTTGCAGATCTGATGGCTCCTTGCGAAGATAGCCCATGTTACATCTTGCATTTGTTAGGAAAAACTGCTTATAGCATGAAAAGTGCCCGTTGTAGATAGAGCTCAAATTCGAAAAACAATCACATATTCATGTTCCCCCAGCTCCCCGAAGACTAAAGAAACACGAGTTTTGCAGATCTGATGGCTCCTTGCGAAGATAGCCCATGTTACATCTTGCTTTTGTTAGGAAAAACTATTTATAGCATGAAAAGTGCCCGTTGCAGATAGAGCTCAAATTGGAAAAACAAACACGTATTCATGTTCCCCCGGCTCCCCGAAGACCAAAAAACCATGAGATTTGCAGGTCTGATATTTCCTTGCGGAGATAGCCCATGTTATATCTTGCATTTGTTAGTAAAAACTGCATATAGCATGAAAAGTGCCCTTTGCAGATAGAGCTCAAATTTGAAAAACAAACACATATTCATGTTCCCCCGGCTCCCAGAAGACCAAAAAACCATGAGTTTTCCAGATCTGATGTTTCCTTGCGGAGATAGCCCATGTTGTACCTTGCATTTGTTACGAAAAACTGCTTATAGCCTGAAAAGTGCCCGTTGCAGATAGAGCTCAAATTCGAAAAACAAACACATATTCATATTTCCCCAGCTCCCAAAAGACCAAAAAACCAAGGTTTTTGCAGATCTGATGTCTCCTTGCGGAGATAGCCCATGTTGTACCTTGCATTTGTTAGGAAAAAGTGCTTATAGCCTGAAAAGTGCCGGTTGCAGATAGAGCTCAAATACGAAAAACAAACACATATTCATGTTCCCCCGGCTCCCCGAAGACCAAAAAACCATGGGTTTTGCAGATCTGATGTCTCCTTGCGGAGATAGCCCATGTTATATCTTGCATTTGTTAGCAAAAACTGCTCATAGCATGAAAAGTGCCCATTGCAGATAGAGCTCAAATTCGAAAAACAAACTCATATTCATGTTCCCCCGGCTCCACGAAGACCAAAAAACCATTAGTTTTGCAGATCTGATGTTTCCTTGTGGAGATAGCCCATGTTGTACCTTGCATTTGTTAGGAAAAACTGCTCATAGCATGAAAAGTGCCCATTGCAGATAGAGCTCAAATTCGAAAAACAAACACATATTCATGTTCCCTCGGCTCACCCAAGACCAAAAAACCACGAGTTATGCAGATCTGATGTCTCCTTGCGGAGATAGCCCATGTTGTACCTTGCATTTGTTACGAAAAACTGCTTATAGGCTGAAAAGTGCCCGTTGCAGATAGAGCTCAAATTCGAAAAACAAACACATATTCATATTCCCCCGGCTCCCCGAAGACCAAAGAAACATGAGTTTTGCAGATCTGATGGCTCCTTGCGAAGATAGCCCATGTTACATCTTGCATTTGTTAGGAAAAACTGCTTATAGCATGAAAAGTGCCCGTTGTAGATAGAGCTTAAATTCGAAAAACAAACACATATTCATGTTCCCCCAGCTCCCCGAAGACTAAAGAAACACGAGTTTTGCAGATCTGATGGCTCCTTGCGAAGATAGCCCATGTTACATCTTGCTTTTGTTAGGAAAAACTATTTATAGCATGAAAAGTGCCCGTTGCAGATAGAGTTCAAATTCAAAAAACAAACACACATTCAAATTCCCCCAGAACCCAAAAGACCGAAAAACTAAGGGTTTTGCAGATCTGATGTCTCCTTGCGGAGATAGCCCATGTTATATCTTGCATTTGTTAGGGAAAAAACTGCTTATAGCATGAAAAGTGCCCGTTGCAGATAGAGCTCAAATTGGAAAAACAAACACGTATTCATGTTCCCCCGGCTCCCCGAAGACCAAAAAACCATGAGATTTGCAGGTCTGATATTTCCTTGCAGAGATAGCCCATGTTGTACCTTGCATTTGTTAGGAAAAACTGCTTATAGCCTGAAAAGTTCCCGTTGCAGATAGAGCTCAAATTCAAAAAACAAACACATATTCATGTTCCCCCATCTCCCCGAAGACCAAAAAACCATTAGTTTTGCAGATCTGATGTCTCCTTGCGGAGATAGCCCATGTTACATCTTGGATTTGTTAGGAAAAACTGCTTATAGCCTGAAAAGTGCCCGTTGCAGATAGAGTTCAAATTCGAAAAACAAACACACATTCATGTTCCCCCGGCTCGCCGAAGACCAAAAAACCATGAGTTATGCAGATCTGATGTCTCCTTGCGGAGATAGCCCATGTTATATCTTGCATTTGTTAGGAAAAACTGCTTTTAGCAAGAAAAGTGCCCTTTGCAGATAGAGCTCAAATTCGAAAAACAAATACGTATTCATGTTCCCCAACCTCCCCGAAGACCAAAAAACCATGCGTTTTGCAGTTCTGATGTCTCCTTGCGGAGATAGCCCATGTTATATCTTGCATTTGTTAGTAAAAACTGCATATAGCATGAAAAGTGCCCTTTGCAGATAGAGCTCAAATTTGAAAAACAAACACATATTCATGTTCCCCCGGCTCCCCGAAGACCAAAAAACCATGAGTTTTCCAGATCTGATGTTTCCTTGCGGAGATAGCCCATGTTGTACCTTGCATTTGTTACGAAAAACTGCTTATAGCCTGAAAAGTGCCCGTTGCAGATAGAGCTCAAATTCGAAAAACAAACACATATTCATATTCCCCCGGCTCACCGAAGACCAAAGAAATACGAGTTTTGCAGATCTGATGGCTCCTTGCGAAGATAGCCCATGTTATATCTTGCATTTGTTAGGAAAAACTGCTTATAGCATGAAAAGTGCCCGTTGTAGATAGAGCTCAAATTCGAAAAACAAACACATATTCATGTTTCCCCAGCTCCCCGAAGACTAAAGAAACACGAGTTTTGCAGATCTGATGGCTCCTTGCGAAGATAGCCCATGTTACATCTTGCATTTGTTAGGAAAAACTGTTTATAGCTTGAAAAGTGCCCGTTGCAGATACAGGTCAAATTCGAAAAACAAACACACATTCATATTCCCCCAGAACCCAAAAGACCGAAAAACCAAGGGTTTTGCAGATCTGATGTCTCCTTGCGGAGATAGCCCATGTTATATCTTGTATTTGTTAGGGAAAAAACTGCTTATAGCATGAAAAGTGCCCGTTGCAGATAGAGCTCAAATTGGAAAAACAAACACGTATTCATGTTCCCCCGGCGCCCCGAAGACCAAAAAACCATGAGATTTGCAGGTCTGATATTTCCTTGCAGAGATAGCCCATGTTGTACCTTGCATTTGTTAGGAAAAACTGCTTATAGCCTGAAAGGTTCCCGTTGCAGATAGAGCTCAAATTCAAAAAACAAACACATATTCATGTTCCCCCATCTCACTGAAGACCAAAAAACCATTTTTTGCAGATCTGATGTCTCCTTGCGGAGATAGCCCATGTTACATCTTGCATTTGTTAGGGAAAACTGCTTATAGCCTGAAAAGTGCCCGTTGCAGATAGAGTTCAAATTCAAAAAACAAACACACATTCATATACCCCCAGCTCCCAAAAGACCGAAAAACCAAGGGTTTTGCAGATCTGATGTCTCCTTGCGGAGATAGCCCATGTTATATCTTGCATTTGTTAGGGAAAAAACTGCTTATAGCATGAAAAGTGCCCGTTGTAGATAGAGCTCAAATTCGAAAAACAAACACATATTCATGTTTCCCCAGCTCCCAAAAGACCGAAAAACCAAGGGTTTTGCAGATCTGATGTCTCCTTGCGGAGATAGCCCATGTTATATCTTGCATTTCTTAGGAAAAACTGCTTTTAGCAAGAAAAGTGCCCTTTGCAGATAGAGCTCAAATTCGAAAAACAAACACATATTCATGTTCCCCCGGCTCACCGAAGACCAAAAAACCATGAGTTATGCAGATCTGATGTCTCCTTGCGGAGATAGCCCATGTTATATATTGCATTTGTTAGGAAAAACTGCTTTTAGCAAGAAAAGTGCCCTTTGCAGACAGAGCTCAAATTCGAAAAACAAATACGTATTCATGTTCCCCAACCTCCCCGAAGACCAAAAAACCATGCGTTTTGCAGTTCTGATGTCTCCTTGCGGAGATAGCCCATGTTATATCTTGCATTTGTTAGTAAAAACTGCTTATAGCATGAAAAGTGCCCTTTGCAGATAGAGCTCAAATTCAAAAAACAAACACATATTCATGTTCCCCCGGCTCACCGAAGACCAAAAAACCATGAGTTTTGCAGATCTGATGTCTCCTTGCGGAGATAGCCCATGTTGTACCTCGCATTTGTTAGGAAAAACTGCTTATAGCCTGAAAAGTGCCCGTTGCAGATAGAGCTCAAATTCGAAAAACAAACACATATTCATGTTCCCCCGGCTCCCCGAAGACCAAAAAACCATGGGTTTTGCAGATCTGATGTCTCCTTGCGGAGATAGCCCATGTTATATCTTGCATTTGTTAGGAAAAATTGCTTATAGCATGAAACGTGCCCATTGCAGATAGAGCTCAAATTTGAAAAACAAACACATATTCATGTTCCCCCAGCTCCCAAAAGACCAAAAAACCAAGGGTTTTGCAGATCTGATGTCTCCTTGCAGACATAGCCCATGTTATATCTTGCATTTGTTAGGAAAAAACTGCTTATAGCCTGAAAAGTGCCCGTTGCAATTAGAGCTCAAATTCGAAAAAGAAACACATATTCATGTTCCCCCAGATCCCTGAAGACCAAAAACCATGAGTTTTGTACATCTGATGTTTCCTTGCGGAGATAGCCCATGTTGTACCTCGCATATGTTAGGAAAAACTGCTTATAGCCTGAAAAGTGCCCGTTGCAGATAGAGCTCAAATTCGAAAAACAAACACATATTCATGTTCCCCCAGCTCCCAAAAGACCAAAAAAACAAGGGTTTTGCAGATCTGATGTCTCCTTGCGGAGATAGCCCATGTTATATCTTGCATTTGTTAGGAAAAACTGCTTATAGCCTGAAAAGTGCCCGTTGCAGATAGAGCTCAAATTCGAAAAACAAACACATATTCATGTTCCCCCGGCTCCCCGAAGACCAAAAAACCATGGGTTTTGCAGATCTGATGTCTCCTTGCGGAGATAGCCCATGTTGTACCTTGCATTTGTTAGGAAAAACTGCTTATAGCCTGAAAAGTGCCCGTTGCAGATAGAGCTCAAATTCGAAAAACAAACACATATTCATATTTCCCCAGCTCCCAAAAGACCAAAAAACCAAGGGTTTTGCAGATCTGATGTCTCCTTGCGGAGATAGCCCATGTTGTACCTTGCATTTGTTAGGAAAAAGTGCTTATAGCCTGAAAAGTGCCGGTTGCAGATAGAGCTCAAATTCGAAAAACAAACACATATTCATGTTCCCCCGGCTCCCCGAAGACAAAAAAACCATGGGTTTTGCAGATCTGATGTCTCCTTGCGGAGATAGCCCATGTTGTACCTTGCATTTGTTAGGAAAAACTGCTTATAGCCTGAAAAGTGCCCGTTGCAGATAGAGGTCAAATTCGAAAAACAAACACATATTCATGTTCCCCCGGCTCCCCGAAGACCAAAAAACCATGGGCTTTGCAGATCTGATGTCTCCTTGCGGAGATAGCCCATGTTATATCTTGCATTTGTTAGGAAAAATTGCTTATAGCATTAAACGTGCCCATTGCAGATAGAGCTCAAATTCGAAAAACAAACACATATTCATGTTCCCCCAGCTCCCAAAAGACCAAAAAACCAAGGGTTTTGCAGATCTGATGTCTCCTTGCGGAGATAGCCCATGTTATATCTTGCATTTGTTAGGAAAAACTGCTTATAGCATGAAAAGTGCCCATTGCAGATAGAGCTCAAATTTGAAAAACAAACACATATTCATGTTCCCCCAGCTCCCAAAAGACCAAAAAACCAAGGGTTTTGCAGATCTGATGTCTCCTTGCGGAGATAGCCCATGTTATATCTTGCATTTGTTAGGAAAAACTGCTTATAGCATGAAACGTGCCCATTGCAGATAGAGCTGAAATTCGAAAAACAAACACATATTCATGTTCCCCCGGCTCCCAAAAGACCAAAAAACCAAGGGTTTTGCAGATCTGATGTCTCCTTGCGGAGATAGCCCATGTTATATCTTGCATTTGTTAGGAAAAACTGCTTATAGCATGAAAAGTGCCCATTGCAGATAGAGCTCAAATTCAAAAAACAAACACATATTCATCTTCCCCCAGCTCCCAAGAGACCGAAAAACCAAAGGTTTTGCAGATCTGATGTCTCCTTGCGGAGATAGCCCATGTTATATCTTGCATTTGTTAGGAAAAAAACTCCTTATAGCATGAAAAGTGCCCATTGCAGATAGAGCTCAAATTCGAAAAACAAACACATATTCATGTTCCCCCAATTCCCCGAAGAACAAAAAACCATGAGTTTTCCAGATCTGATGTTTCCTTGCGGAGATAGCCCATGTTACATCTTGCGTTTGTTAGGAATAACTGCTTATAGCATGAAAAGTGCCCGTTGCAGATAGAGCTCAAATTCGAAAAACAAACACATATTCATGTTCCCCCGGCTCCCCGAAGAACAAAAAAACCATGAGTTTTGCAGATCTGATATTTCCTTGCGGAGATAGCCCATGTTGTACCTTGCATTTGTTAGGAAAAACTGCTCATAGCATGAAAAGTGCCCATTGCAGATAGAGCTCAAATTCGAAAAACAAACACATATTCATATTCCCCCGGCTCCCCGAAAACTAAAGAAACACGAGTTTTGCAGATCTGATGGCTCCTTGCGAAGATAGCCCATGTTACATCTTGCATTTGTTAGGAAAAACTGTTTATAGCATGAAAAGTGCCCGTTGCAGATAGAGGTCAAATTCGAAAAACAAACACACATTCATATTCCCCCAGAACCCAAAAGACCGAAAAACCAAGGGTTTTGCAGATCTGATGTCTCCTTGCGGAGATAGCCCATGTTATATCTTGCATTTGTTAGGGAAAAAACTGCTTATAGCATGAAAAGTGCCCTTTGCAGATAGAGCTCAAATTGGAAAAACAAACACGTATTCATGTTCCCCCGGCGCCCCGAAGACCAAAAAACCATGAGATTTGCAGGTCTGATATTTCCTTGCAGAGATAGCCCATGTTGTACCTTGCATTTGTTAGGAAAAACTGCTTATAGCCTGAAAGGTTCCCGTTGCAGATAGAGCTCAAATTCAAAAAACAAACACATATTCATGTTCCCCCATCTCACTGAAGACCAAAAAACCATTTTTTGCAGATCTGATGTCTCCTTGCGGAGATAGCCCATGTTACATCTTGCATTTGTTAGGAAAAACTGCTTATAGCCTGAAAAGTGCCCGTTGCAGATAGAGTTCAAATTCAAAAAACAAACACACATTCATATTCCCCCAGCTCCCAAAAGACCGAAAAACCAAGGGTTTTGCAGATCTGATGTCTCCTTGCGGAGATAGCCCATGTTATATCTTGCATTTGTTAGGGAAAAAACTGCTTATAGCATGAAAAGTGCCCGTTGTAGATAGAGCTCAAATTCGAAAAACAAACACATATTCATGTTTCCCCAGCTCCCCGAAGACTAAAGAAACACGAGTTTTGCAGATCTGATGGCTCCTTGCGAAGATAGCCCATGTTACATCTTGCACTTGTTAGGAAAAACTGTTTATAGCATGAAACGTGCCCATTGCAGATAGACCTCAAATTCGAAAAACAAACACATATTCATGTTTCCCCAGCTCCCAAAAGACCAAAAAACCAAGGGTTTTGCAGATCTGATGTCTCCTTGCGGAGATAGCCCATGTTGTACCTCGCATATGTTAGGAAAAACTGCTTATAGCCTGAAAAGTGCCCGTTGCAGATAGAGCTCAAATTTGAAAAACAAACACATATTCATGTTCCCCCAGCTCCCAAAAGACCAAAAAACCAAGGGTTTTGCAGATCTGATGTCTCCTTGCGGAGATAGCCCATGTTATATCTTGCATTTGTTAGGAAAAACTGCTTATAGCATGAAACGTGCCCATTGCAGATAGAGCTCAAATTCGAAAAACAAACACATATTCATGTTCCCCCAGCTCCCAAAAGACCAAAAAACCAAGGGTTTTGCAGATCTGATGTCTCCTTGCGGAGATAGCCCATGTTATATCTTGCATTTGTTAGGAAAAACTGCTTATAGCATGAAAAGTGCCCGTTGCAGATAGAGCTCAAATTCGAAAAACAAACACATATTCATGTTCCCCCAGCTCCCAAGAGACCGAAAAACCAAAGGTTTTGCAGATCTGATGTCTCCTTGCGGATATAGCCCATGTTATATCTTGCATTTGTTAGGAAAAAAACTCCTTATAGCATGAAAAGTGCCCATTGCAGATAGAGCTCAAATTCGAAAAACAAACACATATTCATGTTCCCCCAATTCCCTGAAGAACAAAAAACCATGAGTTTTCCAGATCTGATGTTTCCTTGCGGAGATAGCCCATGTTACATCTTGCATTTGTTAGGAATAACTGCTTATAGCATGAAAAGTGCCCGTTGCAGATAGAGCTCAAATTCGAAAAACAAACACATATTCATGTTCCCCCGGCTCCCCGAAGAACAAAAAAACCATGAGTTTTGCAGATCTGATGTTTCCTTGCGGAGATAGCCCATGTTGTACCTTGCATTTGTTAGGAAAAACTGCTCATAGCATGAAAAGTGCCCATTGCAGATAGAGCTCAAATTCGAAATACAAACACATATTCATGTTCCCCCGGCTCCCCGAAGACCAAAAAACCATTAGTTTTGCAGAGGTGATGTTTCCTTGCGGAGATAGCCCATGTTGTACCTTGCATTTGTTAGGAAAAACTGCTCATAGCATGAAAAGTGCCCATTGCAGATAGAGCTCAAATTCGAAAAACAAAAACATATTCATGTTCCCCCGGCTCCCCGAAGACCAAAAAACCATGAGTTTTCCAGATCTGATGTTTCCTTGCGGAGATAGCCCATGTTGTACCTTGCATTTGTTACGAAAAACTGCTTATAGGCTGAAAAGTGCCCGTTGCAGATAGAGCTCAAATTCGAAAAACAAACACATATTCATATTCCCCCGGCTCACCGAAGACCAAAGAAACACGAGTTTTGCAGATCTGATGGCTCCTTGCGAAGATAGCCCATGTTACATCTTGCATTTGTTAGGAAAAACTGCTTATGGCATGAAAAGTGCCTGTTGTAGATAGAGCTCAAATTCGAAAAACAAACACATATTCATGTTTCCCCAGCTCCCTGAAGACTAAAGAAACACGAGTTTTGCAGATCTGATGGCTCCTTGCGAAGATAGCCCATGTTACATCTTGCATTTGTTAGGAAAAACTGTTTATAGCATGAAAAGTGCCCGTTGCAGATAGAGTTCAAATTCGAAAAACAAACACACATTCATATTCCCCCAGAACCCAAAAGACCGAAAAACCAAGGGTTTTTCAGATCTGATGTCTCCTTGCGGAGATAGCCCATGTTATATCTTGCATTTGTTAGGGAAAAAACTGCTTATAGCATGAAAAGTGCCCGTTGCAGATAGAGCTCAAATTGGAAAAACAAACACGTATTCATGTTCCCCCGGCGCCCCGAAGACCAAAAAACCATGAGATTTGCAGGTCTGATATTTCCTTGCAGAGATAGCCCATGTTGTACCTTGCATTTGTTAGGAAAAACTGCTTATAGCCTGAAAGGTTCCCGTTGCAGATAGAGCTCAAATTCAAAAAACAAACACATATTCATGTTCCCCCATCTCACTGAAGACCAAAAAACCATTTTTTGCAGATCTGATGTCTCCTTGCGGAGATAGCCCATGTTACATCTTGCATTTGTTAGGGAAAACTGCTTATAGCCTGAAAAGTGCCCGTTGCAGATAGAGTTCAAATTCAAAAAACAAACACACATTCATATACCCCCAGCTCCCAAAAGACCGAAAAACCAAGGGTTTTGCAGATCTGATGTCTCCTTGCGGAGATAGCCCATGTTATATCTTGCATTTGTTAGGGAAAAAACTGCTTATAGCATGAAAAGTGCCCGTTGTAGATAGAGCTCAAATTCGAAAAACAAACACATATTCATGTTTCCCCAGCTCCCAAAAGACCGAAAAACCAAGGGTTTTGCAGATCTGATGTCTCCTTGCGGAGATAGCCCATGTTATATCTTGCATTTCTTAGGAAAAACTGCTTTTAGCAAGAAAAGTGCCCTTTGCAGATAGAGCTCAAATTCGAAAAACAAACACATATTCATGTTCCCCCGGCTCACCGAAGACCAAAAAACCATGAGTTATGCAGATCTGATGTCTCCTTGCGGAGATAGCCCATGTTATATATTGCATTTGTTAGGAAAAACTGCTTTTAGCAAGAAAAGTGCCCTTTGCAGACAGAGCTCAAATTCGAAAAACAAATACGTATTCATGTTCCCCAACCTCCCCGAAGACCAAAAAACCATGCGTTTTGCAGTTCTGATGTCTCCTTGCGGAGATAGCCCATGTTATATCTTGCATTTGTTAGTAAAAACTGCTTATAGCATGAAAAGTGCCCTTTGCAGATAGAGCTCAAATTCGAAAAACAAACTCATATTCATGTTCCCCCGGCTCCCCGAAGACCAAAAAACCATTAGTTTTGCAGATCTGATGTTTCCTTGTGGAGATAGCCCATGTTGTACCTTGCATTTGTTAGGAAAAACTGCTCATAGCATGAAAAGTGCCCATTGCAGATAGAGCTCAAATTCGAAAAACAAACACATATTCATGTTCCCTCGGCTCACCCAAGACCAAAAAACCACGAGTTATGCAGATCTGATGTCTCCTTGCGGAGATAGCCCATGTTGTACCTTGCATTTGTTACGAAAAACTGCTTATAGGCTGAAAAGTGCCCGTTGCAGATAGAGCTCAAATTCGAAAAACAAACACATATTCATATTCCCCCGGCTCCGCGAAGACCAAAGAAACATGAGTTTTGCAGATCTGATGGCTCCTTGCGAAGATAGCCCATGTTACATCTTGCATTTGTTAGGAAAAACTGCTTATAGCATGAAAAGTGCCCGTTGTAGATAGAGCTTAAATTCGAAAAACAAACACATATTCATGTTCCCCCAGCTCCCCGAAGACTAAAGAAACACGAGTTTTGCAGATCTGATGGCTCCTTGCGAAGATAGCCCATGTTACATCTTGCTTTTGTTAGGAAAAACTATTTATAGCATGAAAAGTGCCCGTTGCAGATAGAGTTCAAATTCAAAAAACAAACACACATTCAAATTCCCCCAGAACCCAAAAGACCGAAAAACTAAGGGTTTTGCAGATCTGATGTCTCCTTGCGGAGATAGCCCATGTTATATCTTGCATTTGTTAGGGAAAAAACTGCTTATAGCATGAAAAGTGCCCATTGCAGATAGAGCTCAAATTGGAAAAACAAACACGTATTCATGTTCCCCCGGCTCCCCGAAGACCAAAAAACCATGAGATTTGCAGGTCTGATATTTCCTTGCAGAGATAGCCCATGTTGTACCTTGCATTTGTTAGGAAAAACTGCTTATAGCCTGAAAAGTTCCCGTTGCAGATAGAGCTCAAATTCAAAAAACAAACACATATTCATGTTCCCCCATCTCCCCGAAGACCAAAAAACCATTAGTTTTGCAGATCTGATGTCTCCTTGCGGAGATAGCCCATGTTACATCTTGGATTTGTTAGGAAAAACTGCTTATAGCCTGAAAAGTGCCCGTTGCAGATAGAGTTCAAATTCGAAAAACAAACACACATTCATGTTCCCCCGGCTCGCCGAAGACCAAAAAACCATGAGTTATGCAGATCTGATGTCTCCTTGCGGAGATAGCCCATGTTATATCTTGCATTTGTTAGGAAAAACTGCTTTTAGCAAGAAAAGTGCCCTTTGCAGATAGAGCTCAAATTCGAAAAACAAATACGTATTCATGTTCCCCAACCTCCCCGAAGACCAAAAAACCATGCGTTTTGCAGTTCTGATGTCTCCTTGCGGAGATAGCCCATGTTATATCTTGCATTTGTTAGTAAAAACTGCATATAGCATGAAAAGTGCCCTTTGCAGATAGAGCTCAAATTTGAAAAACAAACACATATTCATGTTCCCCCGGCTCCCCGAAGACCAAAAAACCATGAGTTTTCCAGATCTGATGTTTCCTTGCGGAGATAGCCCATGTTGTACCTTGCATTTGTTACGAAAAACTGCTTATAGCCTGAAAAGTGCCCGTTGCAGATAGAGCTCAAATTCGAAAAACAAACACATATTCATATTCCCCCGGCTCACCGAAGACCAAAGAAATACGAGTTTTGCAGATCTGATGGCTCCTTGCGAAGATAGCCCATGTTATATCTTGCATTTGTTAGGAAAAACTGCTTATAGCATGAAAAGTGCCCGTTGTAGATAGAGCTCAAATTCGAAAAACAAACACATATTCATGTTTCCCCAGCTCCCCGAAGACTAAAGAAACACGAGTTTTGCAGATCTGATGGCTCCTTGCGAAGATAGCCCATGTTACATCTTGCATTTGTTAGGAAAAACTGTTTATAGCTTGAAAAGTGCCCGTTGCAGATACAGGTCAAATTCGAAAAACAAACACACATTCATATTCCCCCAGAACCCAAAAGACCGAAAAACCAAGGGTTTTGCAGATCTGATGTCTCCTTGCGGAGATAGCCCATGTTATATCTTGTATTTGTTAGGGAAAAAACTGCTTATAGCATGAAAAGTGCCCGTTGCAGATAGAGCTCAAATTGGAAAAACAAACACATATTCATGTTCCCCCGGCTCACCGAAGACCAAAAAACCATGAGTTTTGCAGATCTGATATTTCCTTGCAGAGATAGCCCATGTTGTACCTTGCATTTGTTAGGAAAAACTGCTTATAGCCTGAAAGGTTCCCGTTGCAGATAGAGCTCAAATTCAAAAAACAAACACATATTCATGTTCCCCCATCTCACTGAAGACCAAAAAACCATTTTTTGCAGATCTGATGTCTCCTTGCGGAGATAGCCCATGTTACATCTTGCATTTGTTAGGGAAAACTGCTTATAGCCTGAAAAGTGCCCGTTGCAGATAGAGTTCAAATTCAAAAAACAAACACACATTCATATACCCCCAGCTCCCAAAAGACCGAAAAACCAAGGGTTTTGCAGATCTGATGTCTCCTTGCGGAGATAGCCCATGTTATATCTTGCATTTGTTAGGGAAAAAACTGCTTATAGCATGAAAAGTGCCCGTTGTAGATAGAGCTCAAATTCGAAAAACAAACACATATTCATGTTTCCCCAGCTCCCAAAAGACCGAAAAACCAAGGGTTTTGCAGATCTGATGTCTCCTTGCGGAGATAGCCCATGTTATATCTTGCATTTCTTAGGAAAAACTGCTTTTAGCAAGAAAAGTGCCCTTTGCAGATAGAGCTCAAATTCGAAAAACAAACACATATTCATGTTCCCCCGGCTCACCGAAGACCAAAAAACCATGAGTTATGCAGATCTGATGTCTCCTTGCGGAGATAGCCCATGTTATATATTGCATTTGTTAGGAAAAACTGCTTTTAGCAAGAAAAGTGCCCTTTGCAGACAGAGCTCAAATTCGAAAAACAAATACGTATTCATGTTCCCCAACCTCCCCGAAGACCAAAAAACCATGCGTTTTGCAGTTCTGATGTCTCCTTGCGGAGATAGCCCATGTTATATCTTGCATTTGTTAGTAAAAACTGCTTATAGCATGAAAAGTGCCCTTTGCAGATAGAGCTCAAATTCAAAAAACAAACACATATTCATGTTCCCCCGGCTCACCGAAGACCAAAAAACCATGAGTTTTGCAGATCTGATGTCTCCTTGCGGAGATAGCCCATGTTGTACCTCGCATTTGTTAGGAAAAACTGCTTATAGCCTGAAAAGTGCCCGTTGCAGATAGAGCTCAAATTCGAAAAACAAACACATATTCATGTTCCCCCGGCTCCCCGAAGACCAAAAAACCATGGGTTTTGCAGATCTGATGTCTCCTTGCGGAGATAGCCCATGTTATATCTTGCATTTGTTAGGAAAAATTGCTTATAGCATGAAACGTGCCCATTGCAGATAGAGCTCAAATTTGAAAAACAAACACATATTCATGTTCCCCCAGCTCCCAAAAGACCAAAAAACCAAGGGTTTTGCAGATCTGATGTCTCCTTGCAGACATAGCCCATGTTATATCTTGCATTTGTTAGGAAAAAACTGCTTATAGCCTGAAAAGTGCCCGTTGCAATTAGAGCTCAAATTCGAAAAAGAAACACATATTCATGTTCCTCCAGATCCCTGAAGACCAAAAACCATGAGTTTTGTACATCTGATGTTTCCTTGCGGAGATAGCCCATGTTGTACCTCGCATATGTTAGGAAAAACTGCTTATAGCCTGAAAAGTGCCCGTTGCAGATAGAGCTCAAATTCGAAAAACAAACACATATTCATGTTCCCCCAGCTCCCAAAAGACCAAAAAAACAAGGGTTTTGCAGATCTGATGTCTCCTTGCGGAGATAGCCCATGTTATATCTTGCATTTGTTAGGAAAAACTGCTTATAGCCTGAAAAGTGCCCGTTGCAGATAGAGCTCAAATTCGAAAAACAAACACATATTCATGTTCCCCCGGCTCCCCGAAGACCAAAAAACCATGGGTTTTGCAGATCTGATGTCTCCTTGCGGAGATAGCCCATGTTGTACCTTGCATTTGTTAGGAAAAACTGCTTATAGCCTGAAAAGTGCCCGTTGCAGATAGAGCTCAAATTCGAAAAACAAACACATATTCATATTTCCCCAGCTCCCAAAAGACCAAAAAACCAAGGGTTTTGCAGATCTGATGTCTCCTTGCGGAGATAGCCCATGTTGTACCTTGCATTTGTTAGGAAAAAGTGCTTATAGCCTGAAAAGTGCCGGTTGCAGATAGAGCTCAAATTCGAAAAACAAACACATATTCATGTTCCCCCGGCTCCCCGAAGACAAAAAAACCATGGGTTTTGCAGATCTGATGTCTCCTTGCGGAGATAGCCCATGTTGTACCTTGCATTTGTTAGGAAAAACTGCTTATAGCCTGAAAAGTGCCCGTTGCAGATAGAGGTCAAATTCGAAAAACAAACACATATTCATGTTCCCCCGGCTCCCCGAAGACCAAAAAACCATGGGCTTTGCAGATCTGATGTCTCCTTGCGGAGATAGCCCATGTTATATCTTGCATTTGTTAGGAAAAATTGCTTATAGCATTAAACGTGCCCATTGCAGATAGAGCTCAAATTCGAAAAACAAACACATATTCATGTTCCCCCAGCTCCCAAAAGACCAAAAAACCAAGGGTTTTGCAGATCTGATGTCTCCTTGCGGAGATAGCCCATGTTATATCTTGCATTTGTTAGGAAAAACTGCTTATAGCATGAAAAGTGCCCATTGCAGATAGAGCTCAAATTTGAAAAACAAACACATATTCATGTTCCCCCAGCTCCCAAAAGACCAAAAAACCAAGGGTTTTGCAGATCTGATGTCTCCTTGCGGAGATAGCCCATGTTATATCTTGCATTTGTTAGGAAAAACTGCTTATAGCATGAAACGTGCCCATTGCAGATAGAGCTGAAATTCGAAAAACAAACACATATTCATGTTCCCCCGGCTCCCAAAAGACCAAAAAACCAAGGGTTTTGCAGATCTGATGTCTCCTTGCGGAGATAGCCCATGTTATATCTTGCATTTGTTAGGAAAAACTGCTTATAGCATGAAAAGTGCCCATTGCAGATAGAGCTCAAATTCAAAAAACAAACACATATTCATCTTCCCCCAGCTCCCAAGAGACCGAAAAACCAAAGGTTTTGCAGATCTGATGTCTCCTTGCGGAGATAGCCCATGTTATATCTTGCATTTGTTAGGAAAAAAACTCCTTATAGCATGAAAAGTGCCCATTGCAGATAGAGCTCAAATTCGAAAAACAAACACATATTCATGTTCCCCCAATTCCCCGAAGAACAAAAAACCATGAGTTTTCCAGATCTGATGTTTCCTTGCGGAGATAGCCCATGTTACATCTTGCGTTTGTTAGGAATAACTGCTTATAGCATGAAAAGTGCCCGTTGCAGATAGAGCTCAAATTCGAAAAACAAACACATATTCATGTTCCCCCGGCTCCCCGAAGAACAAAAAAACCATGAGTTTTGCAGATCTGATATTTCCTTGCGGAGATAGCCCATGTTGTACCTTGCATTTGTTAGGAAAAACTGCTCATAGCATGAAAAGTGCCCATTGCAGATAGAGCTCAAATTCGAAAAACAAACACATATTCATATTCCCCCGGCTCCCCGAAAACTAAAGAAACACGAGTTTTGCAGATCTGATGGCTCCTTGCGAAGATAGCCCATGTTACATCTTGCATTTGTTAGGAAAAACTGTTTATAGCATGAAAAGTGCCCGTTGCAGATAGAGGTCAAATTCGAAAAACAAACACACATTCATATTCCCCCAGAACCCAAAAGACCGAAAAACCAAGGGTTTTGCAGATCTGATGTCTCCTTGCGGAGATAGCCCATGTTATATCTTGCATTTGTTAGGGAAAAAACTGCTTATAGCATGAAAAGTGCCCGTTGCAGATAGAGCTCAAATTGGAAAAACAAACACGTATTCATGTTCCCCCGGCGCCCCGAAGACCAAAAAACCATGAGATTTGCAGGTCTGATATTTCCTTGCAGAGATAGCCCATGTTGTACCTTGCATTTGTTAGGAAAAACTGCTTATAGCCTGAAAGGTTCCCGTTGCAGATAGAGCTCAAATTCAAAAAACAAACACATATTCATGTTCCCCCATCTCACTGAAGACCAAAAAACCATTTTTTGCAGATCTGATGTCTCCTTGCGGAGATAGCCCATGTTACATCTTGCATTTGTTAGGAAAAACTGCTTATAGCCTGAAAAGTGCCCGTTGCAGATAGAGTTCAAATTCAAAAAACAAACACACATTCATATTCCCCCAGCTCCCAAAAGACCGAAAAACCAAGGGTTTTGCAGATCTGATGTCTCCTTGCGGAGATAGCCCATGTTATATCTTGCATTTGTTAGGGAAAAAACTGCTTATAGCATGAAAAGTGCCCGTTGTAGATAGAGCTCAAATTCGAAAAACAAACACATATTCATGTTTCCCCAGCTCCCCGAAGACTAAAGAAACACGAGTTTTGCAGATCTGATGGCTCCTTGCGAAGATAGCCCATGTTACATCTTGCACTTGTTAGGAAAAACTGTTTATAGCATGAAACGTGCCCATTGCAGATAGACCTCAAATTCGAAAAACAAACACATATTCATGTTTCCCCAGCTCCCAAAAGACCAAAAAACCAAGGGTTTTGCAGATCTGATGTCTCCTTGCGGAGATAGCCCATGTTGTACCTCGCATATGTTAGGAAAAACTGCTTATAGCCTGAAAAGTGCCCGTTGCAGATAGAGCTCAAATTTGAAAAACAAACACATATTCATGTTCCCCCAGCTCCCAAAAGACCAAAAAACCAAGGGTTTTGCAGATCTGATGTCTCCTTGCGGAGATAGCCCATGTTATATCTTGCATTTGTTAGGAAAAACTGCTTATAGCATGAAACGTGCCCATTGCAGATAGAGCTCAAATTCGAAAAACAAACACATATTCATGTTCCCCCAGCTCCCAAAAGACCAAAAAACCAAGGGTTTTGCAGATCTGATGTCTCCTTGCGGAGATAGCCCATGTTATATCTTGCATTTGTTAGGAAAAACTGCTTATAGCATGAAAAGTGCCCGTTGCAGATAGAGCTCAAATTCGAAAAACAAACACATATTCATGTTCCCCCAGCTCCCAAGAGACCGAAAAACCAAAGGTTTTGCAGATCTGATGTCTCCTTGCGGATATAGCCCATGTTATATCTTGCATTTGTTAGGAAAAAAACTCCTTATAGCATGAAAAGTGCCCATTGCAGATAGAGCTCAAATTCGAAAAACAAACACATATTCATGTTCCCCCAATTCCCTGAAGAACAAAAAACCATGAGTTTTCCAGATCTGATGTTTCCTTGCGGAGATAGCCCATGTTACATCTTGCATTTGTTAGGAATAACTGCTTATAGCATGAAAAGTGCCCGTTGCAGATAGAGCTCAAATTCGAAAAACAAACACATATTCATGTTCCCCCGGCTCCCCGAAGAACAAAAAAACCATGAGTTTTGCAGATCTGATGTTTCCTTGCGGAGATAGCCCATGTTGTACCTTGCATTTGTTAGGAAAAACTGCTCATAGCATGAAAAGTGCCCATTGCAGATAGAGCTCAAATTCGAAATACAAACACATATTCATGTTCCCCCGGCTCCCCGAAGACCAAAAAACCATTAGTTTTGCAGAGGTGATGTTTCCTTGCGGAGATAGCCCATGTTGTACCTTGCATTTGTTAGGAAAAACTGCTCATAGCATGAAAAGTGCCCATTGCAGATAGAGCTCAAATTCGAAAAACAAAAACATATTCATGTTCCCCCGGCTCCCCGAAGACCAAAAAACCATGAGTTTTCCAGATCTGATGTTTCCTTGCGGAGATAGCCCATGTTGTACCTTGCATTTGTTACGAAAAACTGCTTATAGGCTGAAAAGTGCCCGTTGCAGATAGAGCTCAAATTCGAAAAACAAACACATATTCATATTCCCCCGGCTCACCGAAGACCAAAGAAACACGAGTTTTGCAGATCTGATGGCTCCTTGCGAAGATAGCCCATGTTACATCTTGCATTTGTTAGGAAAAACTGCTTATGGCATGAAAAGTGCCTGTTGTAGATAGAGCTCAAATTCGAAAAACAAACACATATTCATGTTTCCCCAGCTCCCTGAAGACTAAAGAAACACGAGTTTTGCAGATCTGATGGCTCCTTGCGAAGATAGCCCATGTTACATCTTGCATTTGTTAGGAAAAACTGTTTATAGCATGAAAAGTGCCCGTTGCAGATAGAGTTCAAATTCGAAAAACAAACACACATTCATATTCCCCCAGAACCCAAAAGACCGAAAAACCAAGGGTTTTTCAGATCTGATGTCTCCTTGCGGAGATAGCCCATGTTATATCTTGCATTTGTTAGGGAAAAAACTGCTTATAGCATGAAAAGTGCCCGTTGCAGATAGAGCTCAAATTGGAAAAACAAACACGTATTCATGTTCCCCCGGCGCCCCGAAGACCAAAAAACCATGAGATTTGCAGGTCTGATATTTCCTTGCAGAGATAGCCCATGTTGTACCTTGCATTTGTTAGGAAAAACTGCTTATAGCCTGAAAGGTTCCCGTTGCAGATAGAGCTCAAATTCAAAAAACAAACACATATTCATGTTCCCCCATCTCACTGAAGACCAAAAAACCATTTTTTGCAGATCTGATGTCTCCTTGCGGAGATAGCCCATGTTACATCTTGCATTTGTTAGGGAAAACTGCTTATAGCCTGAAAAGTGCCCGTTGCAGATAGAGTTCAAATTCAAAAAACAAACACACATTCATATACCCCCAGCTCCCAAAAGACCGAAAAACCAAGGGTTTTGCAGATCTGATGTCTCCTTGCGGAGATAGCCCATGTTATATCTTGCATTTGTTAGGGAAAAAACTGCTTATAGCATGAAAAGTGCCCGTTGTAGATAGAGCTCAAATTCGAAAAACAAACACATATTCATGTTTCCCCAGCTCCCAAAAGACCGAAAAACCAAGGGTTTTGCAGATCTGATGTCTCCTTGCGGAGATAGCCCATGTTATATCTTGCATTTCTTAGGAAAAACTGCTTTTAGCAAGAAAAGTGCCCTTTGCAGATAGAGCTCAAATTCGAAAAACAAACACATATTCATGTTCCCCCGGCTCACCGAAGACCAAAAAACCATGAGTTATGCAGATCTGATGTCTCCTTGCGGAGATAGCCCATGTTATATATTGCATTTGTTAGGAAAAACTGCTTTTAGCAAGAAAAGTGCCCTTTGCAGACAGAGCTCAAATTCGAAAAACAAATACGTATTCATGTTCCCCAACCTCCCCGAAGACCAAAAAACCATGCGTTTTGCAGTTCTGATGTCTCCTTGCGGAGATAGCCCATGTTATATCTTGCATTTGTTAGTAAAAACTGCTTATAGCATGAAAAGTGCCCTTTGCAGATAGAGCTCAAATTCAAAAAACAAACACATATTCATGTTCCCCCGGCTCACCGAAGACCAAAAAACCATGAGTTTTGCAGATCTGATGTCTCCTTGCGGAGATAGCCCATGTTGTACCTCGCATTTGTTAGGAAAAACTGCTTATAGCCTGAAAAGTGCCCGTTGCAGATAGAGCTCAAATTCGAAAAACAAACACATATTCATGTTCCCCCGGCTCCCCGAAGACCAAAAAACCATGGGTTTTGCAGATCTGATGTCTCCTTGCGGAGATAGCCCATGTTATATCTTGCATTTGTTAGGAAAAATTGCTTATAGCATGAAACGTGCCCATTGCAGATAGAGCTCAAATTTGAAAAACAAACACATATTCATGTTCCCCCAGCTCCCAAAAGACCAAAAAACCAAGGGTTTTGCAGATCTGATGTCTCCTTGCAGACATAGCCCATGTTATATCTTGCATTTGTTAGGAAAAAACTGCTTATAGCCTGAAAAGTGCCCGTTGCAATTAGAGCTCAAATTCGAAAAACAAACACATATTCATGTTCCTCCAGATCCCTGAAGACCAAAAACCATGAGTTTTGTACATCTGATGTTTCCTTGCGGAGATAGCCCATGTTGTACCTCGCATATGTTAGGAAAAACTGCTTATAGCCTGAAAAGTGCCCGTTGCAGATAGAGCTCAAATTCGAAAAACAAACACATATTCATGTTCCCCCAGCTCCCAAAAGACCAAAAAAACAAGGGTTTTGCAGATCTGATGTCTCCTTGCGGAGATAGCCCATGTTATATCTTGCATTTGTTAGGAAAAACTGCTTATAGCCTGAAAAGTGCCCGTTGCAGATAGAGCTCAAATTCGAAAAACAAACACATATTCATGTTCCCCCGGCTCCCCGAAGACCAAAAAACCATGGGTTTTGCAGATCTGATGTCTCCTTGCGGAGATAGCCCATGTTGTACCTTGCATTTGTTAGGAAAAACTGCTTATAGCCTGAAAAGTGCCCGTTGCAGATAGAGCTCAAATTCGAAAAACAAACACATATTCATATTTCCCCAGCTCCCAAAAGACCAAAAAACCAAGGGTTTTGCAGATCTGATGTCTCCTTGCGGAGATAGCCCATGTTGTACCTTGCATTTGTTAGGAAAAAGTGCTTATAGCCTGAAAAGTGCCGGTTGCAGATAGAGCTCAAATTCGAAAAACAAACACATATTCATGTTCCCCCGGCTCCCCGAAGACAAAAAAACCATGGGTTTTGCAGATCTGATGTCTCCTTGCGGAGATAGCCCATGTTGTACCTTGCATTTGTTAGGAAAAACTGCTTATAGCCTGAAAAGTGCCCGTTGCAGATAGAGGTCAAATTCGAAAAACAAACACATATTCATGTTCCCCCGGCTCCCCGAAGACCAAAAAACCATGGGCTTTGCAGATCTGATGTCTCCTTGCGGAGATAGCCCATGTTATATCTTGCATTTGTTAGGAAAAATTGCTTATAGCATTAAACGTGCCCATTGCAGATAGAGCTCAAATTCGAAAAACAAACACATATTCATGTTCCCCCAGCTCCCAAAAGACCAAAAAACCAAGGGTTTTGCAGATCTGATGTCTCCTTGCGGAGATAGCCCATGTTATATCTTGCATTTGTTAGGAAAAACTGCTTATAGCATGAAAAGTGCCCATTGCAGATAGAGCTCAAATTTGAAAAACAAACACATATTCATGTTCCCCCAGCTCCCAAAAGACCAAAAAACCAAGGGTTTTGCAGATCTGATGTCTCCTTGCGGAGATAGCCCATGTTATATCTTGCATTTGTTAGGAAAAACTGCTTATAGCATGAAACGTGCCCATTGCAGATAGAGCTGAAATTCGAAAAACAAACACATATTCATGTTCCCCCGGCTCCCAAAAGACCAAAAAACCAAGGGTTTTGCAGATCTGATGTCTCCTTGCGGAGATAGCCCATGTTATATCTTGCATTTGTTAGGAAAAACTGCTTATAGCATGAAAAGTGCCCATTGCAGATAGAGCTCAAATTCAAAAAACAAACACATATTCATCTTCCCCCAGCTCCCAAGAGACCGAAAAACCAAAGGTTTTGCAGATCTGATGTCTCCTTGCGGAGATAGCCCATGTTATATCTTGCATTTGTTAGGAAAAAAACTCCTTATAGCATGAAAAGTGCCCATTGCAGATAGAGCTCAAATTCGAAAAACAAACACATATTCATGTTCCCCCAATTCCCCGAAGAACAAAAAACCATGAGTTTTCCAGATCTGATGTTTCCTTGCGGAGATAGCCCATGTTACATCTTGCGTTTGTTAGGAATAACTGCTTATAGCATGAAAAGTGCCCGTTGCAGATAGAGCTCAAATTCGAAAAACAAACTCATATTCATGTTCCCCCGGCTCCCCGAAGAACAAAAAAACCATGAGTTTTGCAGATCTGATATTTCCTTGCGGAGATAGCCCATGTTGTACCTTGCATTTGTTAGGAAAAACTGCTCATAGCATGAAAAGTGCCCATTGCAGATAGAGCTCAAATTCGAAAAACAAACACATATTCATATTCCCCCGGCTCCCCGAAAACTAAAGAAACACGAGTTTTGCAGATCTGATGGCTCCTTGCGAAGATAGCCCATGTTACATCTTGCATTTGTTAGGAAAAACTGTTTATAGCATGAAAAGTGCCCGTTGCAGATAGAGGTCAAATTCGAAAAACAAACACACATTCATATTCCCCCAGAACCCAAAAGACCGAAAAACCAAGGGTTTTGCAGATCTGATGTCTCCTTGCGGAGATAGCCCATGTTATATCTTGCATTTGTTAGGGAAAAAACTGCTTATAGCATGAAAAGTGCCCGTTGCAGATAGAGCTCAAATTGGAAAAACAAACACGTATTCATGTTCCCCCGGCGCCCCGAAGACCAAAAAACCATGAGATTTGCAGGTCTGATATTTCCTTGCAGAGATAGCCCATGTTGTACCTTGCATTTGTTAGGAAAAACTGCTTATAGCCTGAAAGGTTCCCGTTGCAGATAGAGCTCAAATTCAAAAAACAAACACATATTCATGTTCCCCCATCTCACTGAAGACCAAAAAACCATTTTTTGCAGATCTGATGTCTCCTTGCGGAGATAGCCCATGTTACATCTTGCATTTGTTAGGAAAAACTGCTTATAGCCTGAAAAGTGCCCGTTGCAGATAGAGTTCAAATTCAAAAAACAAACACACATTCATATTCCCCCAGCTCCCAAAAGACCGAAAAACCAAGGGTTTTGCAGATCTGATGTCTCCTTGCGGAGATAGCCCATGTTATATCTTGCATTTGTTAGGGAAAAAACTGCTTATAGCATGAAAAGTGCCCGTTGTAGATAGAGCTCAAATTCGAAAAACAAACACATATTCATGTTTCCCCAGCTCCCCGAAGACTAAAGAAACACGAGTTTTGCAGATCTGATGGCTCCTTGCGAAGATAGCCCATGTTACATCTTGCACTTGTTAGGAAAAACTGTTTATAGCATGAAACGTGCCCATTGCAGATAGACCTCAAATTCGAAAAACAAACACATATTCATGTTTCCCCAGCTCCCAAAAGACCAAAAAACCAAGGGTTTTGCAGATCTGATGTCTCCTTGCGGAGATAGCCCATGTTGTACCTCGCATATGTTAGGAAAAACTGCTTATAGCCTGAAAAGTGCCCGTTGCAGATAGAGCTCAAATTTGAAAAACAAACACATATTCATGTTCCCCCAGCTCCCAAAAGACCAAAAAACCAAGGGTTTTGCAGATCTGATGTCTCCTTGCGGAGATAGCCCATGTTATATCTTGCATTTGTTAGGAAAAACTGCTTATAGCATGAAACGTGCCCATTGCAGATAGAGCTCAAATTCGAAAAACAAACACATATTCATGTTCCCCCAGCTCCCAAAAGACCAAAAAACCAAGGGTTTTGCAGATCTGATGTCTCCTTGCGGAGATAGCCCATGTTATATCTTGCATTTGTTAGGAAAAACTGCTTATAGCATGAAAAGTGCCCGTTGCAGATAGAGCTCAAATTCGAAAAACAAACACATATTCATGTTCCCCCAGCTCCCAAGAGACCGAAAAACCAAAGGTTTTGCAGATCTGATGTCTCCTTGCGGATATAGCCCATGTTATATCTTGCATTTGTTAGGAAAAAAACTCCTTATAGCATGAAAAGTGCCCATTGCAGATAGAGCTCAAATTCGAAAAACAAACACATATTCATGTTCCCCCAATTCCCTGAAGAACAAAAAACCATGAGTTTTCCAGATCTGATGTTTCCTTGCGGAGATAGCCCATGTTACATCTTGCATTTGTTAGGAATAACTGCTTATAGCATGAAAAGTGCCCGTTGCAGATAGAGCTCAAATTCGAAAAACAAACACATATTCATGTTCCCCCGGCTCCCCGAAGAACAAAAAAACCATGAGTTTTGCAGATCTGATGTTTCCTTGCGGAGATAGCCCATGTTGTACCTTGCATTTGTTAGGAAAAACTGCTCATAGCATGAAAAGTGCCCATTGCAGATAGAGCTCAAATTCGAAATACAAACACATATTCATGTTCCCCCGGCTCCCCGAAGACCAAAAAACCATTAGTTTTGCAGAGGTGATGTTTCCTTGCGGAGATAGCCCATGTTGTACCTTGCATTTGTTAGGAAAAACTGCTCATAGCATGAAAAGTGCCCATTGCAGATAGAGCTCAAATTCGAAAAACAAAAACATATTCATGTTCCCCCGGCTCCCCGAAGACCAAAAAACCATGAGTTTTCCAGATCTGATGTTTCCTTGCGGAGATAGCCCATGTTGTACCTTGCATTTGTTACGAAAAACTGCTTATAGGCTGAAAAGTGCCCGTTGCAGATAGAGCTCAAATTCGAAAAACAAACACATATTCATATTCCCCCGGCTCACCGAAGACCAAAGAAACACGAGTTTTGCAGATCTGATGGCTCCTTGCGAAGATAGCCCATGTTACATCTTGCATTTGTTAGGAAAAACTGCTTATGGCATGAAAAGTGCCTGTTGTAGATAGAGCTCAAATTCGAAAAACAAACACATATTCATGTTTCCCCAGCTCCCTGAAGACTAAAGAAACACGAGTTTTGCAGATCTGATGGCTCCTTGCGAAGATAGCCCATGTTACATCTTGCATTTGTTAGGAAAAACTGTTTATAGCATGAAAAGTGCCCGTTGCAGATAGAGTTCAAATTCGAAAAACAAACACACATTCATATTCCCCCAGAACCCAAAAGACCGAAAAACCAAGGGTTTTTCAGATCTGATGTCTCCTTGCGGAGATAGCCCATGTTATATCTTGCATTTGTTAGGGAAAAAACTGCTTATAGCATGAAAAGTGCCCGTTGCAGATAGAGCTCAAATTGGAAAAACAAACACGTATTCATGTTCCCCCGGCGCCCCGAAGACCAAAAAACCATGAGATTTGCAGGTCTGATATTTCCTTGCAGAGATAGCCCATGTTGTACCTTGCATTTGTTAGGAAAAACTGCTTATAGCCTGAAAGGTTCCCGTTGCAGATAGAGCTCAAATTCAAAAAACAAACACATATTCATGTTCCCCCATCTCACTGAAGACCAAAAAACCATTTTTTGCAGATCTGATGTCTCCTTACGGAGATAGCCCATGTTACATCTTGCATTTGTTAGGGAAAACTGCTTATAGCCTGAAAAGTGCCCGTTGCAGATAGAGTTCAAATTCAAAAAACAAACACACATTCATATACCCCCAGCTCCCAAAAGACCGAAAAACCAAGGGTTTTGCAGATCTGATGTCTCCTTGCGGAGATAGCCCATGTTATATCTTGCATTTGTTAGGGAAAAAACTGCTTATAGCATGAAAAGTGCCCGTTGTAGATAGAGCTCAAATTCGAAAAACAAACACATATTCATGTTTCCCCAGCTCCCAAAAGACCGAAAAACCAAGGGTTTTGCAGATCTGATGTCTCCTTGCGGAGATAGCCCATGTTATATCTTGCATTTCTTAGGAAAAACTGCTTTTAGCAAGAAAAGTGCCCTTTGCAGATAGAGCTCAAATTCGAAAAACAAACACATATTCATGTTCCCCCGGCTCACCGAAGACCAAAAAACCATGAGTTATGCAGATCTGATGTCTCCTTGCGGAGATAGCCCATGTTATATATTGCATTTGTTAGGAAAAACTGCTTTTAGCAAGAAAAGTGCCCTTTGCAGACAGAGCTCAAATTCGAAAAACAAATACGTATTCATGTTCCCCAACCTCCCCGAAGACCAAAAAACCATGCGTTTTGCAGTTCTGATGTCTCCTTGCGGAGATAGCCCATGTTATATCTTGCATTTGTTAGTAAAAACTGCTTATAGCATGAAAAGTGCCCTTTGCAGATAGAGCTCAAATTCAAAAAACAAACACATATTCATGTTCCCCCGGCTCACCGAAGACCAAAAAACCATGAGTTTTGCAGATCTGATGTCTCCTTGCGGAGATAGCCCATGTTGTACCTCGCATTTGTTAGGAAAAACTGCTTATAGCCTGAAAAGTGCCCGTTGCAGATAGAGCTCAAATTCGAAAAACAAACACATATTCATGTTCCCCCGGCTCCCCGAAGACCAAAAAACCATGGGTTTTGCAGATCTGATGTCTCCTTGCGGAGATAGCCCATGTTATATCTTGCATTTGTTAGGAAAAATTGCTTATAGCATGAAACGTGCCCATTGCAGATAGAGCTCAAATTTGAAAAACAAACACATATTCATGTTCCCCCAGCTCCCAAAAGACCAAAAAACCAAGGGTTTTGCAGATCTGATGTCTCCTTGCAGACATAGCCCATGTTATATCTTGCATTTGTTAGGAAAAAACTGCTTATAGCCTGAAAAGTGCCCGTTGCAATTAGAGCTCAAATTCGAAAAACAAACACATATTCATGTTCCTCCAGATCCCTGAAGACCAAAAACCATGAGTTTTGTACATCTGATGTTTCCTTGCGGAGATAGCCCATGTTGTACCTCGCATATGTTAGGAAAAACTGCTTATAGCCTGAAAAGTGCCCGTTGCAGATAGAGCTCAAATTCGAAAAACAAACACATATTCATGTTCCCCCAGCTCCCAAAAGACCAAAAAAACAAGGGTTTTGCAGATCTGATGTCTCCTTGCGGAGATAGCCCATGTTATATCTTGCATTTGTTAGGAAAAACTGCTTATAGCCTGAAAAGTGCCCGTTGCAGATAGAGCTCAAATTCGAAAAACAAACACATATTCATGTTCCCCCGGCTCCCCGAAGACCAAAAAACCATGGGTTTTGCAGATCTGATGTCTCCTTGCGGAGATAGCCCATGTTGTACCTTGCATTTGTTAGGAAAAACTGCTTATAGCCTGAAAAGTGCCCGTTGCAGATAGAGCTCAAATTCGAAAAACAAACACATATTCATATTTCCCCAGCTCCCAAAAGACCAAAAAACCAAGGGTTTTGCAGATCTGATGTCTCCTTGCGGAGATAGCCCATGTTGTACCTTGCATTTGTTAGGAAAAAGTGCTTATAGCCTGAAAAGTGCCGGTTGCAGATAGAGCTCAAATTCGAAAAACAAACACATATTCATGTTCCCCCGGCTCCCCGAAGACAAAAAAACCATGGGTTTTGCAGATCTGATGTCTCCTTGCGGAGATAGCCCATGTTGTACCTTGCATTTGTTAGGAAAAACTGCTTATAGCCTGAAAAGTGCCCGTTGCAGATAGAGGTCAAATTCGAAAAACAAACACATATTCATGTTCCCCCGGCTCCCCGAAGACCAAAAAACCATGGGCTTTGCAGATCTGATGTCTCCTTGCGGAGATAGCCCATGTTATATCTTGCATTTGTTAGGAAAAATTGCTTATAGCATTAAACGTGCCCATTGCAGATAGAGCTCAAATTCGAAAAACAAACACATATTCATGTTCCCCCAGCTCCCAAAAGACCAAAAAACCAAGGGTTTTGCAGATCTGATGTCTCCTTGCGGAGATAGCCCATGTTATATCTTGCATTTGTTAGGAAAAACTGCTTATAGCATGAAAAGTGCCCATTGCAGATAGAGCTCAAATTTGAAAAACAAACACATATTCATGTTCCCCCAGCTCCCAAAAGACCAAAAAACCAAGGGTTTTGCAGATCTGATGTCTCCTTGCGGAGATAGCCCATGTTATATCTTGCATTTGTTAGGAAAAACTGCTTATAGCATGAAACGTGCCCATTGCAGATAGAGCTGAAATTCGAAAAACAAACACATATTCATGTTCCCCCGGCTCCCAAAAGACCAAAAAACCAAGGGTTTTGCAGATCTGATGTCTCCTTGCGGAGATAGCCCATGTTATATCTTGCATTTGTTAGGAAAAACTGCTTATAGCATGAAAAGTGCCCATTGCAGATAGAGCTCAAATTCAAAAAACAAACACATATTCATCTTCCCCCAGCTCCCAAGAGACCGAAAAACCAAAGGTTTTGCAGATCTGATGTCTCCTTGCGGAGATAGCCCATGTTATATCTTGCATTTGTTAGGAAAAAAACTCCTTATAGCATGAAAAGTGCCCATTGCAGATAGAGCTCAAATTCGAAAAACAAACACATATTCATGTTCCCCCAATTCCCCGAAGAACAAAAAACCATGAGTTTTCCAGATCTGATGTTTCCTTGCGGAGATAGCCCATGTTACATCTTGCGTTTGTTAGGAATAACTGCTTATAGCATGAAAAGTGCCCGTTGCAGATAGAGCTCAAATTCGAAAAACAAACACATATTCATGTTCCCCCGGCTCCCCGAAGAACAAAAAAACCATGAGTTTTGTACATCTGATGTTTCCTTGCGGAGATAGCCCATGTTGTACCTCGCATATGTTAGGAAAAACTGCTTATAGCCTGAAAAGTGCCCGTTGCAGATAGAGCTCAAATTCGAAAAACAAACACATATTCATGTTCCCCCAGCTCCCAAAAGACCAAAAAAACAAGGGTTTTGCAGATCTGATGTCTCCTTGCGGAGATAGCCCATGTTATATCTTGCATTTGTTAGGAAAAACTGCTTATAGCCTGAAAAGTGCCCGTTGCAGATAGAGCTCAAATTCGAAAAACAAACACATATTCATGTTCCCCCGGCTCCCCGAAGACCAAAAAACCATGGGTTTTGCAGATCTGATGTCTCCTTGCGGAGATAGCCCATGTTGTACCTTGCATTTGTTAGGAAAAACTGCTTATAGCCTGAAAAGTGCCCGTTGCAGATAGAGCTCAAATTCGAAAAACAAACACATATTCATATTTCCCCAGCTCCCAAAAGACCAAAAAACCAAGGGTTTTGCAGATCTGATGTCTCCTTGCGGAGATAGCCCATGTTGTACCTTGCATTTGTTAGGAAAAAGTGCTTATAGCCTGAAAAGTGCCGGTTGCAGATAGAGCTCAAATTCGAAAAACAAACACATATTCATGTTCCCCCGGCTCCCCGAAGACAAAAAAACCATGGGTTTTGCAGATCTGATGTCTCCTTGCGGAGATAGCCCATGTTGTACCTTGCATTTGTTAGGAAAAACTGCTTATAGCCTGAAAAGTGCCCGTTGCAGATAGAGGTCAAATTCGAAAAACAAACACATATTCATGTTCCCCCGGCTCCCCGAAGACCAAAAAACCATGGGCTTTGCAGATCTGATGTCTCCTTGCGGAGATAGCCCATGTTATATCTTGCATTTGTTAGGAAAAATTGCTTATAGCATTAAACGTGCCCATTGCAGATAGAGCTCAAATTCGAAAAACAAACACATATTCATGTTCCCCCAGCTCCCAAAAGACCAAAAAACCAAGGGTTTTGCAGATCTGATGTCTCCTTGCGGAGATAGCCCATGTTATATCTTGCATTTGTTAGGAAAAACTGCTTATAGCATGAAAAGTGCCCATTGCAGATAGAGCTCAAATTTGAAAAACAAACACATATTCATGTTCCCCCAGCTCCCAAAAGACCAAAAAACCAAGGGTTTTGCAGATCTGATGTCTCCTTGCGGAGATAGCCCATGTTATATCTTGCATTTGTTAGGAAAAACTGCTTATAGCATGAAACGTGCCCATTGCAGATAGAGCTGAAATTCGAAAAACAAACACATATTCATGTTCCCCCGGCTCCCAAAAGACCAAAAAACCAAGGGTTTTGCAGATCTGATGTCTCCTTGCGGAGATAGCCCATGTTATATCTTGCATTTGTTAGGAAAAACTGCTTATAGCATGAAAAGTGCCCATTGCAGATAGAGCTCAAATTCAAAAAACAAACACATATTCATCTTCCCCCAGCTCCCAAGAGACCGAAAAACCAAAGGTTTTGCAGATCTGATGTCTCCTTGCGGAGATAGCCCATGTTATATCTTGCATTTGTTAGGAAAAAAACTCCTTATAGCATGAAAAGTGCCCATTGCAGATAGAGCTCAAATTCGAAAAACAAACACATATTCATGTTCCCCCAATTCCCCGAAGAACAAAAAACCATGAGTTTTCCAGATCTGATGTTTCCTTGCGGAGATAGCCCATGTTACATCTTGCGTTTGTTAGGAATAACTGCTTATAGCATGAAAAGTGCCCGTTGCAGATAGAGCTCAAATTCGAAAAACAAACACATATTCATGTTCCCCCGGCTCCCCGAAGAACAAAAAAACCATGAGTTTTGCAGATCTGATATTTCCTTGCGGAGATAGCCCATGTTGTACCTTGCATTTGTTAGGAAAAACTGCTCATAGCATGAAAAGTGCCCATTGCAGATAGAGCTC
Source organism: Vipera ursinii (assembly GCF_947247035.1). Lineage (NCBI taxonomy): Eukaryota > Metazoa > Chordata > Lepidosauria > Squamata > Viperidae > Vipera > Vipera ursinii. The sequence goes on from NC_139512.1 coordinate 185,193,056, forward strand.
AAATTCGAAAAACAAACACATATTCATATTCCCCCGGCTCCCCGAAGACTAAAGAAACACGAGTTTTGCAGATCTGATGGCTCCTTGCGAAGATAGCCCATGTTACATCTTGCATTTGTTAGGAAAAACTGTTTATAGCATGAAAAGTGCCCGTTGCAGATAGAGGTCAAATTCGAAAAACAAACACACATTCATATTCCCCCAGAACCCAAAAGACCGAAAAACCAAGGGTTTTGCAGATCTGATGTCTCCTTGCGGAGATAGCCCATGTTATATCTTGCATTTGTTAGGGAAAAAACTGCTTATAGCATGAAAAGTGCCCGTTGCAGATAGAGCTCAAATTGGAAAAACAAACACGTATTCATGTTCCCCCGGCGCCCCGAAGACCAAAAAACCATGAGATTTGCAGGTCTGATATTTCCTTGCAGAGATAGCCCATGTTGTACCTTGCATTTGTTAGGAAAAACTGCTTATAGCCTGAAAGGTTCCCGTTGCAGATAGAGCTCAAATTCAAAAAACAAACACATATTCATGTTCCCCCATCTCACTGAAGACCAAAAAACCATTTTTTGCAGATCTGATGTCTCCTTGCGGAGATAGCCCATGTTACATCTTGCATTTGTTAGGAAAAACTGCTTATAGCCTGAAAAGTGCCCGTTGCAGATAGAGTTCAAATTCAAAAAACAAACACACATTCATATTCCCCCAGCTCCCAAAAGACCGAAAAACCAAGGGTTTTGCAGATCTGATGTCTCCTTGCGGAGATAGCCCATGTTATATCTTGCATTTGTTAGGGAAAAAACTGCTTATAGCATGAAAAGTGCCCGTTGTAGATAGAGCTCAAATTCGAAAAACAAACACATATTCATGTTTCCCCAGCTCCCCGAAGACTAAAGAAACACGAGTTTTGCAGATCTGATGGCTCCTTGCGAAGATAGCCCATGTTACATCTTGCACTTGTTAGGAAAAACTGTTTATAGCATGAAACGTGCCCATTGCAGATAGACCTCAAATTCGAAAAACAAACACATATTCATGTTTCCCCAGCTCCCAAAAGACCAAAAAACCAAGGGTTTTGCAGATCTGATGTCTCCTTGCGGAGATAGCCCATGTTGTACCTCGCATATGTTAGGAAAAACTGCTTATAGCCTGAAAAGTGCCCGTTGCAGATAGAGCTCAAATTTGAAAAACAAACACATATTCATGTTCCCCCAGCTCCCAAAAGACCAAAAAACCAAGGGTTTTGCAGATCTGATGTCTCCTTGCGGAGATAGCCCATGTTATATCTTGCATTTGTTAGGAAAAACTGCTTATAGCATGAAACGTGCCCATTGCAGATAGAGCTCAAATTCGAAAAACAAACACATATTCATGTTCCCCCAGCTCCCAAAAGACCAAAAAACCAAGGGTTTTGCAGATCTGATGTCTCCTTGCGGAGATAGCCCATGTTATATCTTGCATTTGTTAGGAAAAACTGCTTATAGCATGAAAAGTGCCCGTTGCAGATAGAGCTCAAATTCGAAAAACAAACACATATTCATGTTCCCCCAGCTCCCAAGAGACCGAAAAACCAAAGGTTTTGCAGATCTGATGTCTCCTTGCGGATATAGCCCATGTTATATCTTGCATTTGTTAGGAAAAAAACTCCTTATAGCATGAAAAGTGCCCATTGCAGATAGAGCTCAAATTCGAAAAACAAACACATATTCATGTTCCCCCAATTCCCTGAAGAACAAAAAACCATGAGTTTTCCAGATCTGATGTTTCCTTGCGGAGATAGCCCATGTTACATCTTGCATTTGTTAGGAATAACTGCTTATAGCATGAAAAGTGCCCGTTGCAGATAGAGCTCAAATTCGAAAAACAAACACATATTCATGTTCCCCCGGCTCCCCGAAGAACAAAAAAACCATGAGTTTTGCAGATCTGATGTTTCCTTGCGGAGATAGCCCATGTTGTACCTTGCATTTGTTAGGAAAAACTGCTCATAGCATGAAAAGTGCCCATTGCAGATAGAGCTCAAATTCGAAAAACAAACACATATTCATGTTCCCCCGGCTCCCCGAAGACCAAAAAACCATTAGTTTTGCAGAGGTGATGTTTCCTTGCGGAGATAGCCCATGTTGTACCTTGCATTTGTTAGGAAAAACTGCTCATAGCATGAAAAGTGCCCATTGCAGATAGAGCTCAAATTCGAAAAACAAAAACATATTCATATTCCCCCGGCTCCCCGAAGACCAAAAAACCATGAGTTTTCCAGATCTGATGTTTCCTTGCGGAGATAGCCCATGTTACATCTTGCATTTGTTACGAAAAACTGCTTATAGGCTGAAAAGTGCCCGTTGCAGATAGAGCTCAAATTCGAAAAACAAACACATATTCATATTCCCCCGGCTCACCGAAGACCAAAGAAACACGAGTTTTGCAGATCTGATGGCTCCTTGCGAAGATAGCCCATGTTACATCTTGCATTTGTTAGGAAAAACTGCTTATGGCATGAAAAGTGCCTGTTGTAGATAGAGCTCAAATTCGAAAAACAAACACATATTCATGTTTCCCCAGCTCCCTGAAGACTAAAGAAACACGAGTTTTGCAGATCTGATGGCTCCTTGCGAAGATAGCCCATGTTACATCTTGCATTTGTTAGGAAAAACTGTTTATAGCATGAAAAGTGCCCGTTGCAGATAGAGTTCAAATTCGAAAAACAAACACACATTCATATTCCCCCAGAACCCAAAAGACCGAAAAACCAAGGGTTTTTCAGATCTGATGTCTCCTTGCGGAGATAGCCCATGTTATATCTTGCATTTGTTAGGGAAAAAACTGCTTATAGCATGAAAAGTGCCCGTTGCAGATAGAGCTCAAATTGGAAAAACAAACACGTATTCATGTTCCCCCGGCGCCCCGAAGACCAAAAAACCATGAGATTTGCAGGTCTGATATTTCCTTGCAGAGATAGCCCATGTTGTACCTTGCATTTGTTAGGAAAAACTGCTTATAGCCTGAAAGGTTCCCGTTGCAGATAGAGCTCAAATTCAAAAAACAAACACATATTCATGTTCCCCCATCTCACCGAAGACCAAAAAACCATTTTTTGCAGATCTGATGTCTCCTTGCGGAGATAGCCCATGTCACATCTTGCATTTGTTAGGAAAAACTGCTTATAGCCTGAAAAGTGCCCGTTGCAGATAGAGTTCAAATTCGAAAAACAAACACACATTCATATTCCCCCCAGCTCCCAAAAGACCGAAAAACCAAGGGTTTTGCAGATCTGATGTCTCCTTGCGGAGATAGCCCATGTTATATCTTGCATTTGTTAGGGAAAAAACTGCTTATAGCATGAAAAGTGCCCGTTGCAGATAGAGCTCAAATTCGAAAAACAAACACATATTCATGTTCCCCCGGCTCCCCGAAGACCAAAAAACCATGGGTTTTGCAGATCTGATGTCTCCTTGCGGAGATAGCCCATGTTGTACCTCGCATTTGTTAGGAAAAACTGCTTATAGCCTGAAAAGTGCCCGTTGCAGATAGAGCTCAAATTCGAAAAACAAACACATATTCATGTTCCCCCGGCTCCCCGAAGACCAAAAAACCATGGGTTTTGCAGATCTGATGTCTCCTTGCGGAGATAGCCCATGTTATATCTTGCATTTGTTAGGAAAAATTGCTTATAGCATGAAACGTGCCCATTGCAGATAGAGCTCAAATTTGAAAAACAAACACATATTCATGTTCCCCCAGCTCCCAAAAGACCAAAAAACCAAGGGTTTTGCAGATCTGATGTCTCCTTGCAGACATAGCCCATGTTATATCTTGCATTTGTTAGGAAAAAACTGCTTATAGCCTGAAAAGTGCCCGTTGCAATTAGAGCTCAAATTCGAAAAACAAACACATATTCATGTTCCTCCAGATCCCTGAAGACCAAAAACCATGAGTTTTGTACATCTGATGTTTCCTTGCGGAGATAGCCCATGTTGTACCTTGCATTTGTTAGGAAAAACTGCTTATAGCCTGAAAAGTGCCCGTTGCAGATAGAGCTCAAATTCGAAAAACAAACACATATTCATGTTCCCCCGGCTCCCCGAAGACCAAAAAACCATGGGTTTTGCAGATCTGATGTCTCCTTGCGGAGATAGCCCATGTTGTACCTTGCATTTGTTAGGAAAAACTGCTTATAGCCTGAAAAGTGCCCGTTGCAGATAGAGCTCAAATTCGAAAAACAAACACATATTCATATTTCCCCAGCTCCCAAAAGACCAAAAAACCAAGGTTTTTGCAGATCTGATGTCTCCTTGCGGAGATAGCCCATGTTGTACCTTGCATTTGTTAGGAAAAAGTGCTTATAGCCTGAAAAGTGCCGGTTGCAGATAGAGCTCAAATTCGAAAAACAAACACATATTCATGTTCCCCCGGCTCCCCGAAGACCAAAAAACCATGGGTTTTGCAGATCTGATGTCTCCTTGCGGAGATAGCCCATGTTATATCTTGCATTTGTTAGGAAAAACTGCTCATAGCATGAAAAGTGCCCATTGCAGATAGAGCTCAAATTCGAAAAACAAACTCATATTCATGTTCCCCCGGCTCCCCGAAGACCAAAAAACCATTAGTTTTGCAGATCTGATGTTTCCTTGTGGAGATAGCCCATGTTGTACCTTGCATTTGTTAGGAAAAACTGCTCATAGCATGAAAAGTGCCCATTGCAGATAGAGCTCAAATTCGAAAAACAAACACATATTCATGTTCCCTCGGCTCACCCAAGACCAAAAAACCACGAGTTATGCAGATCTGATGTCTCCTTGCGGAGATAGCCCATGTTGTACCTTGCATTTGTTACGAAAAACTGCTTATAGGCTGAAAAGTGCCCGTTGCAGATAGAGCTCAAATTCGAAAAACAAACACATATTCATATTCCCCCGGCTCCCCGAAGACCAAAGAAACACGAGTTTTGCAGATCTGATGGCTCCTTGCGAAGTTAGCCCATGTTACATCTTGCATTTGTTAGGAAAAACTGCTTATAGCATGAAAAGTGCCCGTTGTAGATAGAGCTCAAATTCGAAAAACAAACACATATTCATGTTCCCCCAGCTCCCCGAAGACTAAAGAAACACGAGTTTTGCAGATCTGATGGCTCCTTGCGAAGATAGCCCATGTTACATCTTGCTTTTTTTAGGAAAAACTATTTATAGCATGAAAAGTGCCCGTTGCAGATAGAGTTCAAATTCAAAAAACAAACACACATTCATATTCCCCCAGAACCCAAAAGACCGAAAAACCAAGGGTTTTGCAGATCTGATGTCTCCTTGCGGAGATAGCCCATGTTATATCTTGCATTTGTTAGGAAAAACTGCTTTTAGCAAGAAAAGTGCCCTTTGCAGATAGAGCTCAAATTCGAAAAACAAATACGTATTCATGTTCCCCAACCTCCCCGAAGACCAAAAAACCATGCGTTTTGCAGTTCTGATGTCTCCTTGCGGAGATAGCCCATGTTATATCTTGCATTTGTTAGTAAAAACTGCATATAGCATGAAAAGTGCCCTTTGCAGATAGAGCTCAAATTTGAAAAACAAACACATATTCATGTTCCCCCGGCTCCCCGAAGACCAAAAAACCATGAGTTTTCCAGATCTGATGTTTCCTTGCGGAGATAGCCCATGTTGTACCTTGCATTTGTTACGAAAAACTGCTTATAGCCTGAAAAGTGCCCGTTGCAGATAGAGCTCAAATTCGAAAAACAAACACATATTCATATTCCCCCGGCTCACCGAAGACCAAAGAAACACGAGTTTTGCAGATCTGATGGCTCCTTGCGAAGATAGCCCATGTTATATCTTGCATTTGTTAGGAAAAACTGCTTATAGCATGAAAAGTGCCCGTTGTAGATAGAGCTCAAATTCGAAAAACAAACACATATTCATGTTTCCCCAGCTCCCCGAAGACTAAAGAAACACGAGTTTTGCAGATCTGATGGCTCCTTGCGAAGATAGCCCATGTTACATCTTGCATTTGTTAGGAAAAACTGTTTATAGCTTGAAAAGTGCCCGTTGCAGATAGAGGTCAAATTCGAAAAACAAACACACATTCATATTCCCCCAGAACCCAAAAGACCGAAAAACCAAGAGTTTTGCAGATCTGATGTCTCCTTGCGGAGATAGCCCATGTTATATCTTGTATTTGTTAGGGAAAAAACTGCTTATAGCATGAAAAGTGCCCGTTGCAGATAGAGCTCAAATTGGAAAAACAAACACGTATTCATGTTCCCCCGGCGCCCCGAAGACCAAAAAACCATGAGATTTGCAGGTCTGATATTTCCTTGCAGAGATAGCCCATGTTGTACCTTGCATTTGTTAGGAAAAACTGCTTATAGCCTGAAAGGTTCCCGTTGCAGATAGAGCTCAAATTCAAAAAACAAACACATATTCATGTTCCCCCATCTCACTGAAGACCAAAAAACCATTTTTTGCAGATCTGATGTCTCCTTGCGGAGATAGCCCATGTTACATCTTGCATTTGTTAGGAAAAACTGCTTATAGCCTGAAAAGTGCCCGTTGCAGATAGAGTTCAAATTCAAAAAACAAACACACATTCATATACCCCCAGCTCCCAAAAGACCGAAAAACCAAGGGTTTTGCAGATCTGATGTCTCCTTGCGGAGATAGCCCATGTTATATCTTGCATTTGTTAGGGAAAAAACTGCTTATAGCCTGAAAGGTTCCCGTTGCAGATAGAGCTCAAATTCAAAAAACAAACACATATTCATGTTCCCCCATCTCCCCGAAGACCAAAAAACCATTTTTTGCAGATCTGATGTCTCCTTGCGGAGATAGCCCATGTTATATCTTGCATTTGTTAGGGAAAAAACTGCTTATAGCATGAAAAGTGCCCGTTGTAGATAGAGCTCAAATTCAAAAAACAAACACATATTCATGTTTCCCCAGCTCCCAAAAGACCGAAAAACCAAGGGTTTTGCAGATCTGATGTCTCCTTGCGGAGATAGCCCATGTTATATCTTGCATTTCTTAGGAAAAACTGCTTTTAGCAAGAAAAGTGCCCTTTGCAGATAGAGCTCAAATTCGAAAAACAAACACATATTCATGTTCCCCCGGCTCACCGAAGACCAAAAAACCATGAGTTTTGCAGATCTGATGTCTCCTTGCGGAGATAGCCCATGTTGTACCTCGCATTTGTTAGGAAAAACTGCTTATAGCCTGAAAAGTGCCTGTTGCAGATAGAGCTCAAATTCGAAAAACAAACACATATTCATGTTCCCCCGGCTCCCCGAAGACCAAAAAACCATGGGTTTTGCAGATCTGATGTCTCCTTGCGGAGATAGCCCATGTTATATCTTGCATTTGTTAGGAAAAATTGCTTATAGCATGAAACGTGCCCATTGCAGATAGAGCTCAAATTTGAAAAACAAACACATATTCATGTTCCCCCAGCTCCCAAAAGACCAAAAAACCAAGGGTTTTGCAGATCTGATGTCTCCTTGCAGACATAGCCCATGTTATATCTTGCATTTGTTAGGAAAAAACTGCTTATAGCCTGAAAAGTGCCCGTTGCAATTAGAGCTCAAATTCGAAAAACAAACACATATTCATGTTCCTCCAGATCCCTGAAGACCAAAAACCATGAGTTTTGTACATCTGATGTTTCCTTGCGGAGATAGCCCATGTTGTACCTTGCATTTGTTAGGAAAAACTGCTTATAGCCTGAAAAGTGCCCGTTGCAGATAGAGCTCAAATTCGAAAAACAAACACATATTCATGTTCCCCCAGCTCCCAAAAGACCAAAAAAACAAGGGTTTTGCAGATCTGATGTCTCCTTGCGGAGATAGCCCATGTTATATCTTGCATTTGTTAGGAAAAACTGCTTATAGCCTGAAAAGTGCCCGTTGCAGATAGAGCTCAAATTCGAAAAACAAACACATATTCATGTTCCCCCGGCTCCCCGAAGACCAAAAAACCATGGGTTTTGCAGATCTGATGTCTCCTTGCGGAGATAGCCCATGTTGTACCTTGCATTTGTTAGGAAAAACTGCTTATAGCCTGAAAAGTGCCCGTTGCAGATAGAGCTCAAATTCGAAAAACAAACACATATTCATATTTCCCCAGCTCCCAAAAGACCAAAAAACCAAGGGTTTTGCAGATCTGATGTCTCCTTGCGGAGATAGCCCATGTTGTACCTTGCATTTGTTAGGAAAAAGTGCTTATAGCCTGAAAAGTGCCGGTTGCAGATAGAGCTCAAATTCGAAAAACAAACACATATTCATGTTCCCCCGGCTCCCCGAAGACAAAAAAAACATGGGTTTTGCAGATCTGATGTCTCCTTGCGGAGATAGCCCATGTTGTACCTTGCATTTGTTAGGAAAAACTGCTTATAGCCTGAAAAGTGCCCGTTGCAGATAGAGGTCAAATTCGAAAAACAAACACATATTCATGTTCCCCCGGCTCCCGGAAGACCAAAAAACCATGGGCTTTGCAGATCTGATGTCTCCTTGCGGAGATAGCCCATGTTATATCTTGCATTTGTTAGGAAAAACTGCTTATAGCATGAAAAGTGCCCATTGCAGATAGAGCTCAAATTTGAAAAACAAACACATATTCATGTTCCCCCAGCTCCCAAAAGACCAAAAAACCAAGGGTTTTGCAGATCTGATGTCTCCTTGCGGAGATAGCCCATGTTATATCTTGCATTTGTTAGGAAAAACTGCTTATAGCATGAAACGTGCCCATTGCAGATAGAGCTGAAATTCGAAAAACAAACACATATTCATGTTCCCCCGGCTCCCAAAAGACCAAAAAACCAAGGGTTTTGCAGATCTGATGTCTCCTTGCGGAGATAGCCCATGTTATATCTTGCATTTGTTAGGAAAAACTGCTTATAGCATGAAAAGTGCCCATTGCAGATAGAGCTCAAATTCAAAAAACAAACACATATTCATGTTCCCCCAGCTCCCAAGAGACCGAAAAACCAAAGGTTTTGCAGATCTGATGTCTCCTTGCGGAGATAGCCCATGTTATATCTTGCATTTGTTAGGAAAAAAACTCCTTATAGCATGAAAAGTGCCCATTGCAGATAGAGCTCAAATTCGAAAAACAAACACATATTCATGTTCCCCCAATTCCCCGAAGAACAAAAAACCATGAGTTTTCCAGATCTGATGTTTCCTTGCGGAGATAGCCCATGTTACATCTTGCGTTTGTTAGGAATAACTGCTTATAGCATGAAAAGTGCCCGTTGCAGATAGAGCTCAAATTCGAAAAACAAACACATATTCATGTTCCCCCGGCTCCCCGAAGAACAAAAAAACCATGAGTTTTGCAGATCTGATATTTCCTTGCGGAGATAGCCCATGTTGTACCTTGCATTTGTTAGGAAAAACTGCTCATAGCATGAAAAGTGCCCATTGCAGATAGAGCTCAAATTCGAAAAACAAACACATATTCATATTCCCCCGGCTCACCGAAGACCAAAGAAACACGAGTTTTGCAGATCTGATGGCTCCTTGCGAAGATAGCCCATGTTACATCTTGCATTTGTTAGGAAAAACTGCTTATAGCATGAAAAGTGCCCGTTGTAGATAGAGCTCAAATTCGAAAAACAAACACATATTCATGTTTCCCCAGCTCCCCGAAGACTAAAGAAACACGAGTTTTGCAGATCTGATGGCTCCTTGCGAAGATAGCCCATGTTACATCTTGCATTTGTTAGGAAAAACTGTTTATAGCATGAAAAGTGCCCGTTGCAGATAGAGGTCAAATTCGAAAAACAAACACACATTCATATTCCCCCAGAACCCAAAAGACCGAAAAACCAAGGGTTTTGCAGATCTGATGTCTCCTTGCGGAGATAGCCCACGTTATATCTTGCATTTGTTAGGGAAAAAACTGCTTATAGCATGAAAAGTGCGCGTTGCAGATAGAGCTCAAATTGGAAAAACAAACACGTATTCATGTTCCCCCGGCGCCCCGAAGACCAAAAAACCATGAGATTTGCAGGTCTGATATTTCCTTGCAGAGATAGCCCATGTTGTACCTTGCTTTTGTTAGGAAAAACTGCTTATAGCCTGAAAGGTTTCCGTTGCAGATAGAGCTCAAATTCAAAAAACAAACATATATTCATGTTCCCCCATCTCACTGAAGACCAAAAAACCATTTTTTGCAGATCTGATGTCTCCTTGCGGAGATAGCCCATGTTACATCTTGCATTTGTTAGGAAAAACTGCTTATAGCCTGAAAAGTGCCCGTTGCAGATAGAGTTCAAATTCAAAAAACAAACACACATTCATATTCCCCCAGCTCCCAAAAGACCGAAAAACCAAGGGTTTTGCAGATCTGATGTCTCCTTGTGGAGATAGCCCATGTTATATCTTGCATTTGTTAGGGAAAAAACTGCTTATAGCATGAAAAGTGCCCGTTGCAGATAGAGCTCAAATTCGAAAAACAAACACATATTCATGTTCCCCCATCTCCCCGAAGACCAAAAAAGCATTAGTTTTGCAGATCTGATGTCTCCTTGCGGAGATAGCCCATGTTATACCTTGCATTTGTTTGCAAAAACTGCTTATATTGAAAAGTGCCCATTCCAGATAGAGCTCAAATTCGAAAAACAAACACATATTCATGTTTCCCCAGCTCCCAAAAGACCAAAAAACCAAGGGTTTTGCAGATCTGATGTCTCCTTGCGGAGATAGCCCTTGTTGTACCTCGCATATGTTAGGAAAAACTGCTTATAGCCTGAAAGGTTCCCGTTGCAGATAGAGCTCAAATTCAAAAAACAAACACATATTCATGTTCCCCCATCTCACTGAAGACCAAAAAACCATTTTTTGCAGATCTGATGTCTCCTTGCGGAGATAGCCCATGTTACATCTTGCATTTGTTAGGAAAAACTGCTTATAGCCTGAAAAGTGCCCGTTGCAGATAGAGTTCAAATTCAAAAAACAAACACACATTCATATTCCCCCAGCTCCCAAAAGACCGAAAAACCAAGGGTTTTGCAGATCTGATGTCTCCTTGCGGAGATAGCCCATGTTATATCTTGCATTTGTTAGGGAAAAAACTGCTTATAGCATGAAAAGTGCCCGTTGTAGATAGAGCTCAAATTCGAAAAACAAACACATATTCATGTTTCCCCAGCTCCCTGAAGACTAAAGAAACACGAGTTTTGCAGATCTGATGGCTCCTTGCGAAGATAGCCCATGTTACATCTTGCACTTGTTAGGAAAAACTGTTTATAGCATGAAACGTGCCCATTGTAGATAGACCTCAAATTCGAAAAACAAACACATATTCATGTTTCCCCAGCTCCCAAAAGACCAAAAAACCAAGGGTTTTGCAGATCTGATGTCTCCTTGCGGAGATAGCCCATGTTGTACCTCGCATATGTTAGGAAAAACTGCTTATAGCCTGAAAAGTGCCCGTTGCAGATAGAGCTCAAATTTGAAAAACAAACACATATTCATGTTCCCCCAGCTCCCAAAAGACCAAAAAACCAAGGGTTTTGCAGATCTGATGTCTCCTTGCGGAGATAGCCCATGTTATATCTTGCATTTGTTAGGAAAAACTGCTTATAGCATGAAACGTGCCCATTGCAGATAGAGCTCAAATTCGAAAAACAAACACATATTCATGTTCCCCCAGCTCCCAAAAGACCAAAAAACCAAGGGTTTTGCAGATCTGATGTCTCCTTGCGGAGATAGCCCATGTTATATCTTGCATTTGTTAGGAAAAACTGCTTATAGCATGAAAAGTGCCCGTTGCAGATAGAGCTCAAATTCGAAAAACAAACACATATTCATGTTCCCCCAGCTCCCAAGAGACCGAAAAACCAAAGGTTTTGCAGATCTGATGTCTCCTTGCGGAGATAGCCCATGTTATATCTTGCATTTGTTAGGAAAAAAACTCCTTATAGCATGAAAAGTGCCCATTGCAGATAGAGCTCAAATTCGAAAAACAAACACATATTCATGTTCCCCCAATTCCCTGAAGAACAAAAAACCATGAGTTTTCCAGATCTGATGTTTCCTTGCGTAGATAGCCCGTGTTACATCTTGCATTTGTTAGGAATAACTGCTTATAGCATGAAAAGTGCCCGTTGCAGATAGAGCTCAAATTCGAAAAACAAACACATATTCATGTTCCCCCGGCTCCCCGAAGAACAAAAAAACCATGAGTTTTGCAGATCTGATGTTTCCTTGCGTAGATAGCCCATGTTGTACCTTGCATTTGTTAGGAAAAACTGCTCATAGCATGAAAAGTGCCCATTGCAGATAGAGCTCAAATTCGAAAAACAAACACATATTCATGTTCCCCCGGCTCCCCGAAGACCAAAAAACCATTAGTTTTGCAGAGGTGATGTTTCCTTGCGGAGATAGCCCATGTTGTACCTTGCATTTGTTAGGAAAAACTGCTCATAGCATGAAAAGTGCCCATTGCAGATAGAGCTCAAATTCGAAAAACAAAAACATATTCATGTTCCCCCGGCTCCCCGAAGACCAAAAAACCATGAGTTTTCCAGATCTGATGTTTCCTTGCGGAGATAGCCCATGTTGTACCTTGCATTTGTTACGAAAAACTGCTTATAGGCTGAAAAGTGCCCGTTGCAGATAGAGCTCAAATTCGAAAAACAAACACATATTCATATTCCCCCGGGTCACCGAAGACCAAAGAAACACGAGTTTTGCAGATCTGATGGCTCCTTGCGAAGATAGCCCATGTTACATCTTGCATTTGTTAGGAAAAACTGCTTATGGCATGAAAAGTGCCTGTTGTAGATAGAGCTCAAATTCGAAAAACAAACACATATTCATGTTTCCCCAGCTCCCTGAAGACTAAAGAAACACGAGTTTTGCAGATCTGATGGCTCCTTGCGAAGATAGCCCATGTTACATCTTGCATTTGTTAGGAAAAACTGTTTATAGCATGAAAAGTGCCCGTTGCAGATAGAGTTCAAATTCGAAAAACAAACACACATTCATATTCCCCCAGAACCCAAAAGACCGAAAAACCAAGGGTTTTTCAGATCTGATGTCTCCTTGCGGAGATAGCCCATGTTATATCTTGCATTTGTTAGGGAAAAAACTGCTTATAGCATGAAAAGTGCGCGTTGCAGATAGAGCTCAAATTGGAAAAACAAACACGTATTCATGTTCCCCCGGCGCCCCGAAGACCAAAAAACCATGAGATTTGCAGGTCTGATATTTCCTTGCAGAGATAGCCCATGTTGTACCTTGCATTTGTTAGGAAAAACTGCTTATAGCCTGAAAGGTTCCCGTTGCAGATAGAGCTCAAATTCAAAAAACAAACACATATTCATGTTCCCCCATCTCACTGAAGACCAAAAAACCATTTTTTGCAGATCTGATGTCTCCTTGCGGAGATAGCCCATGTTACATCTTGCATTTGTTAGGAAAAACTGCTTATAGCCTGAAAAGTGCCCGTTGCAGATAGAGTTCAAATTCAAAAAACAAACACACATTCATATACCCCCAGCTCCCAAAAGACCGAAAAACCAAGGGTTTTGCAGATCTGATGTCTCCTTGCGGAGATAGCCCATGTTATATCTTGCATTTGTTAGGGAAAAAACTGCTTATAGCATGAAAAGTGCCCGTTGTAGATAGAGCTCAAATTCGAAAAACAAACACATATTCATGTTTCCCCAGCTCCCCGAAGACTAAAGAAACACGAGTTTTGCAGATCTGATGGCTCCTTGCGAAGATAGCCCATGTTACATCTTGCATTTGTTAGGAAAAACTGTTTATAGCATGAAAAGTGCCCGTTGCAGATAGAGGTCAAATTCGAAAAACAAACACACATTCATATTCCCCCAGAACCCAAAAGACCGAAAAACCAAGGGTTTTGCAGATCTGATGTCTCCTTGCGGAGATAGCCCACGTTATATCTTGCATTTGTTAGGGAAAAAACTGCTTATAGCATGAAAAGTGCGCGTTGCAGATAGAGCTCAAATTGGAAAAACAAACACGTATTCATGTTCCCCCGGCGCCCCGAAGACCAAAAAACCATGAGATTTGCAGGTCTGATATTTCCTTGCAGAGATAGCCCATGTTGTACCTTGCATTTGTTAGGAAAAACTGCTTATAGCCTGAAAGGTTTCCGTTGCAGATAGAGCTCAAATTCAAAAAACAAACATATATTCATGTTCCCCCATCTCACTGAAGACCAAAAAACCATTTTTTGCAGATCTGATGTCTCCTTGCGGAGATAGCCCATGTTACATCTTGCATTTGTTAGGAAAAACTGCTTATAGCCTGAAAAGTGCCCGTTGCAGATAGAGTTCAAATTCAAAAAACAAACACACATTCATATTCCCCCAGCTCCCAAAAGACCGAAAAACCAAGGGTTTTGCAGATCTGATGTCTCCTTGTGGAGATAGCCCATGTTATATCTTGCATTTGTTAGGGAAAAAACTGCTTATAGCATGAAAAGTGCCCGTTGCAGATAGAGCTCAAATTCGAAAAACAAACACATATTCATGTTCCCCCATCTCCCCGAAGACCAAAAAAGCATTAGTTTTGCAGATCTGATGTCTCCTTGTGGAGATAGCCCATGTTATACCTTGCATTTGTTTGCAAAAACTGCTTATATTGAAAAGTGCCCATTCCAGATAGAGCTCAAATTCGAAAAACAAACACATATTCATGTTTCCCCAGCTCCCAAAAGACCAAAAAACCAAGGGTTTTGCAGATCTGATGTCTCCTTGCGGAGATAGCCCATGTTGTACCTCGCATATGTTAGGAAAAACTGCTTATAGCCTGAAAGGTTCCCGTTGCAGATAGAGCTCAAATTCAAAAAACAAACACATATTCATGTTCCCCCATCTCACTGAAGACCAAAAAACCATTTTTTGCAGATCTGATTTCTCCTTGCGGAGATAGCCCATGTTACATCTTGCATTTGTTAGGAAAAACTGCTTATAGCCTGAAAAGTGCCCGTTGCAGATAGAGTTCAAATTCAAAAAACAAACACACATTCATATTCCCCCAGCTCCCAAAAGACCGAAAAACCAAGGGTTTTGCAGATCTGATGTCTCCTTGCGGAGATAGCCCATGTTATATCTTGCATTTGTTAGGGAAAAAACTGCTTATAGCATGAAAAGTGCCCGTTGTAGATAGAGCTCAAATTCGAAAAACAAACACATATTCATGTTTCCCCAGCTCCCCGAAGACTAAAGAAACACGAGTTTTGCAGATCTGATGGCTCCTTGCGAAGATAGCCCATGTTACATCTTGCACTTGTTAGGAAAAACTGCTTATAGCCTGAAAAGTGCCCGTTGCAGATAGAGCTCCAATTTGAAAAACAAACACATATTCATGTTCCCCCAGCTCCCAAAAGACCAAAAAACCAAGGGTTTTGCAGATCTGATGTCTCCTTGCGGAGATAGCCCATGTTATATCTTGCATTTGTTATGAAAAACTGCTTATAGCATGAAACGTGCCCATTGCAGATAGAGCTCAAATTCGAAAAACAAACACATATTCATGTTCCCCCAGCTCCCAAAAGACCAAAAAACCAAGGGTTTTGCAGATCTGATGTCTCCTTGCGGAGATAGCCCATGTTATATCTTGCATTTGTTAGGAAAAACTGCTTATAGCATGAAAAGTGCCCGTTGCAGATAGAGCTCAAATTCGAAAAACAAACACATATTCATGTTCCCCCAGCTCCCAAGAGACCGAAAAACCAAAGGTTTTGCAGATCTGATGTCTCCTTGCGGTGATAGCCCATGTTATATCTTGCATTTGTTAGGAAAAAAACTCCTTATAGCATGAAAAGTGCCCATTGCAGATAGAGCTCAAATTCGAAAAACAAACACATATTCATGTTCCCCCAATTCCCTGAAGAACAAAAAACCATGAGTTTTCCAGATCTGATGTTTCCTTGCGGAGATAGCCCATGTTACATCTTGCATTTGTTAGGAATAACTGCTTATAGCATGAAAAGTGCCCGTTGCAGATAGAGCTCAAATTCGAAAAACAAACACATATTCATGTTCCCCCGGCTCCCCGAAGAACAAAAAAACCATGAGTTTTGCAGATCTGATGTTTCCTTGCGGAGATAGCCCATGTTGTACCTTGCATTTGTTAGGAAAAACTGCTCATAGCATGAAAAGTGCCCATTGCAGATAGAGCTCAAATTCGAAAAACAAACACATATTCATGTTCCCCCGGCTCCCCGAAGACCAAAAAACCATTAGTTTTGCAGAGGTGATGTTTCCTTGCGGAGATAGCCCATGTTGTACCTTGCATTTGTTAGGAAAAACTGCTCATAGCATGAAAAGTGCCCATTGCAGATTGAGCTCAAATTCGAAAAACAAAAACATATTCATGTTCCCCCGGCTCCCCGAAGACCAAAAAACCATGAGTTTTCCAGATCTGATGTTTCCTTGCGGAGATAGCCCATGTTGTACCTTGCATTTGTTACGAAAAACTGCTTATAGGCTGAAAAGTGCCCGTTGCAGATAGAGCTCAAATTCGAAAAACAAACACATATTCATATTCCCCCGGCTCACCGAAGACCAAAGAAACACGAGTTTTGCAGATCTGATGGCTCCTTGCGAAGATAGCCCATGTTACATCTTGCATTTGTTAGGAAAAATTGCTTATGGCATGAAAAGTGCCTGTTGTAGATAGAGCTCAAATTCGAAAAACAAACACATATTCATGTTTCCCCAGCTCCCTGAAGACTAAAGAAACACGAGTTTTGCAGATCTGATGGCTCCTTGCGAAGATAGCCCATGTTACATCTTGCATTTGTTAGGAAAAACTGTTTATAGCATGAAAAGTGCCCGTTGCAGATAGAGTTCAAATTCGAAAAACAAACACACATTCATATTCCCCCAGAACCCAAAAGACCGAAAAACCAAGGGTTTTTCAGATCTGATGTCTCCTTGCGGAGATAGCCCATGTTGTACCTCGCATTTGTTAGGAAAAACTGCTTATAGCCTGAAAAGTGCCCGTTGCAGATAGAGCTCAAATTCGAAAAACAAACACATATTCATGTTCCCCCGGCTCCCCGAAGACCAAAAAACCATGGGTTTTGCAGATCTGATGTCTCCTTGCGGAGATAGCCCATGTTATATCTTGCATTTGTTAGGAAAAATTGCTTATAGCATGAAACGTGCCCATTGCAGATAGAGCTCAAATTTGAAAAACAAACACATATTCATGTTCCCCCAGCTCCCAAAAGACCAAAAAACCAAGGGTTTTGCAGATCTGATGTCTCCTTGCAGACATAGCCCATGTTATATCTTGCATTTGTTAGGAAAAAACTGCTTATAGCCTGAAAAGTGCCCGTTGCAATTAGAGCTCAAATTCGAAAAACAAACACATATTCATGTTCCTCCAGATCCCTGAAGACCAAAAACCATGAGTTTTGTACATCTGATGTTTCCTTGCGGAGATAGCCCATGTTGTACCTTGCATTTGTTAGGAAAAACTGCTTATAGCCTGAAAAGTGCCCGTTGCAGATAGAGCTCAAATTCGAAAAACAAACACATATTCATGTTCCCCCGGCTCCCCGAAGACCAAAAAACCATGGGTTTTGCAGATCTGATGTCTCCTTGCGGAGATAGCCCATGTTGTACCTTGCATTTGTTAGGAAAAACTGCTTATAGCCTGAAAAGTGCCCGTTGCAGATAGAGCTCAAATTCGAAAAACAAACACATATTCATATTTCCCCAGCTCCCAAAAGACCAAAAAACCAAGGTTTTTGCAGATCTGATGTCTCCTTGCGGAGATAGCCCATGTTGTACCTTGCATTTGTTAGGAAAAAGTGCTTATAGCCTGAAAAGTGCCGGTTGCAGATAGAGCTCAAATTCGAAAAACAAACACATATTCATGTTCCCCCGGCTCCCCGAAGACCAAAAAACCATGGGTTTTGCAGATCTGATGTCTCCTTGCGGAGATAGCCCATGTTATATCTTGCATTTGTTAGGAAAAACTGCTCATAGCATGAAAAGTGCCCATTGCAGATAGAGCTCAAATTCGAAAAACAAACTCATATTCATGTTCCCCCGGCTCCCAGAAGACCAAAAAACCATTAGTTTTGCAGATCTGATGTTTCCTTGTGGAGATAGCCCATGTTGTACCTTGCATTTGTTAGGAAAAACTGCTCATAGCATGAAAAGTGCCCATTGCAGATAGAGCTCAAATTCGAAAAACAAACACATATTCATGTTCCCTCGGCTCACCCAAGACCAAAAAACCACGAGTTATGCAGATCTGATGTCTCCTTGCGGAGATAGCCCATGTTGTACCTTGCATTTGTTACGAAAAACTGCTTATAGGCTGAAAAGTGCCCGTTGCAGATAGAGCTCAAATTCGAAAAACAAACACATATTCATATTCCCCCGGCTCTCCGAAGACCAAAGAAACACGAGTTTTGCAGATCTGATGGCTCCTTGCGAAGTTAGCCCATGTTACATCTTGCATTTGTTAGGAAAAACTGCTTATAGCATGAAAAGTGCCCGTTGTAGATCGAGCTCAAATTCGAAAAACAAACACATATTCATGTTCCCCCAGCTCCCCGAAGACTAAAGAAACACGAGTTTTGCAGATCTGATGGCTCCTTGCGAAGATAGCCCATGTTACATCTTGCTTTTGTTAGGAAAAACTATTTATAGCATGAAAAGTGCCCGTTGCAGATAGAGTTCAAATTCAAAAAACAAACACACATTCATATTCCCCCAGAACCCAAAAGACCGAAAAACCAAGGGTTTTGCAGATCTGATGTCTCCTTGCGGAGATAGCCCATGTTATATCTTGCATTTGTTAGGGAAAAAACTGCTTATAGCATGAAAAGTGCCCGTTGCAGATAGAGCTCAAATTGGAAAAACAAACACGTATTCATGTTCCCCCGGCTCCCCGAAGACCAAAAAACCATGAGATTTGCAGGTCTGATATTTCCTTGCAGAGATAGCCCATGTTGTACCTTGCATTTGTTAGGAAAAACTGCTTATAGCCTGAAAAGTTCCCGTTGCAGATAGAGCTCAAATTCAAAAAACAAACACATATTCATGTTCCCCCATCTCCCCGAAGACCAAAAAACCAATAGTTTTGCAGATCTGATGTCTCCTTGCGGAGATAGCCCATGTTACATCTTGGATTTGTTAGGAAAAACTGCTTATAGCCTGAAAAGTGCCCGTTGCAGATAGAGTTCAAATTCGAAAAACAAACACACATTCATGTTCCCCCGGCTCACCGAAGACCAAAAAACCATGAGTTATGCAGATCTGATGTCTCCTTGCGGAGATAGCCCATGTTATATCTTGCATTTGTTAGGAAAAACTGCTTTTAGCAAGAAAAGTGCCCTTTGCAGATAGAGCTCAAATTCGAAAAACAAATACGTATTCATGTTCCCCAACCTCCCCGAAGACCAAAAAACCATGCGTTTTGCAGTTCTGATGTCTCCTTGCGGAGATAGCCCATGTTATATCTTGCATTTGTTAGTAAAAACTGCATATAGCATGAAAAGTGCCCTTTGCAGATAGAGCTCAAATTTGAAAAACAAACACATATTCATGTTCCCCCGGCTCCCCGAAGACCAAAAAACCATGAGTTTTCCAGATCTGATGTTTCCTTGCGGAGATAGCCCATGTTGTACCTTGCATTTGTTACGAAAAACTGCTTATAGCCTGAAAAGTGCCCGTTGCAGATAGAGCTCAAATTCGAAAAACAAACACATATTCATATTCCCCCGGCTCACCGAAGACCAAAGAAACACGAGTTTTGCAGATCTGATGGCTCCTTGCGAAGATAGCCCATGTTATATCTTGCATTTGTTAGGAAAAACTGCTTATAGCATGAAAAGTGCCCGTTGTAGATAGAGCTCAAATTCGAAAAACAAACACATATTCATGTTTCCCCAGCTCCCCGAAGACTAAAGAAACACGAGTTTTGCAGATCTGATGGCTCCTTGCGAAGATAGCCCATGTTACATCTTGCATTTGTTAGGAAAAACTGTTTATAGCTTGAAAAGTGCCCGTTGCAGATTGAGGTCAAATTCGAAAAACAAACACACATTCATATTCCCCCAGAACCCAAAAGACCGAAAAACCAAGAGTTTTGCAGATCAACCTGAGATACTTGGTAGTACTTGATTCCCAATCCTAAATGTTTTCTGGGGAGCTCTCTTTCGATCTGTTTGCCTGTTGTGTGATTCTCTGGCCTTATCCAAGGTAGTTTTTAGGGTTTCCATCCATACAGCCAAAGATAATGAGGAGGGAGATTCCCTCGGCAGTTCTGGCATCAGTACTTTGAACGGGGTGAATCCAATGCTACTATGTACCGAGTTATTATATGCCACTTCTGCAAAGTAGAAGTTCCACCTAATTGGTCTGCTGATAATTCACATAGCAATGTAAATATTGCTCTATTATTGAGTTGGTCCTTTCAGCCACCCCACTAGTACTCAGATGAAACCCAGAACTAAGCCCCTGTGAGGAGCCTATTAGCTTTATAAACTTCCACCATGAACTGCACCCCCCCAGTCAAAGATGATGTGCCTTGCAGCCAATAAACATGCTCTACAAACAATTTGGCCAAATTTCAGGTTGATGGGATTTTCGGGCACGCCACAAAATGTGCTTGTTTAGAAAACAGGTCGATCACAGTCCAAATCACTGTATTCCCAGAACTCTCAGGCAGTTCCACAATGAAATCCATAGCAATTTCTTCCCACAGTCTGCTGGGGTTAGTCATACTGGGTGCAATATTCCAGAAGGTTTTCCTAGAAATCTTTTCATGGATGGGCATACTGGGGATTCGGAAATGTAGCTCTCTATATCCTTGTTCATCTTGGGCCACCAGAACTGCCTCCTGGCTAGATGGAGGGTTTTCACGAACCCGAAACAGTCCACGGGTTTCACATCATGGCATCATTGCAGGATCTGATCTCTTAGGTTAGGCGGAACATACAACTTTCAGGTCAGATCCTCTCTCATGGTCAAATCCTCTATATGCATTCATCCTCCCCTAGGATTTCCTTCAATTTTTAGGTGATTTTGCTATCGGCTGGTTGAGGGGGAGGTGACAATCTTGGCTTTGTGAAGCTTTGTGCTGCCTGGAGGGGATGATCGAGTTAACTATCTCTTCCCTCCCACTTTTAAGAACAACCATACTGAAATTTGGCCATTTTTTATTTTTTTAATCCCATTTATATCTCCCCCTTCTCCGAAGACTCAGGGCGGCTTACAATCTAAGCACAAATCAATGTGCTTAGCAATAGCCTTCATTCTATGTATATGCCTGCTTATTAGGGCTTTCCCACCCACCCCCCAAGCGGCATTATTACAAAGTCATCTTATTGCCCCCAACAATCTGGGTCCTCATTTTACCTACCTCGGAAGGATGGAAGGCTGAGTCAACCTTGAGCCTGGTGGGATGCGAACCTGCACTAATTGCAGGCAGCTGGTGTTACTTAAGGAGGCATTAGCCCACTGCTCCACCAAGGCTGTTTTTAACATTGCACTCTCAGGAATCCAGGGAGCCACAGATTGGATGCCACTAGGCCTTGGCTGTTCCACCTCTACTGTAACTGTCAGAGCTTTGTTGTCCATATACCAGGCCTATAAAGTGTGTTTAGCCTGTTTAGTTCAAGAGCAACAAGTGAAAACACCTGTATTGCTAGAATTCATTTTTAGAATTTAGGATTGTAATTAAAATATGTGAATCAGAATATGGATATATTACAATTGAAAGATATATACATTACACATTAATTCATGCTAGCTTAAGTCTCAAAGATGCATTTATATATGAAATTAAAGTTATATGCTGAGGATGTTTGAAAATGTTAAAATTAATTTGTAATAGTATAGTAATAACAGTAATAGTAATTGTTTACTATTAAAACAATTTCTCCCCTACTTAACAGAAAACCACCACGACCCAGTAGTGCACGACCAGCTCCACCCCGTATAAAACGACAACAAAGTACAGAGATTTTAATTCCAGAAAGGTAGGGACAAATTATGAATAAAGAAAAATTCTTAATACTGCTGATATACTTACTATTCTATGAGAGCCAGTTTGGTGTAGTGATTAAGGCATCAGGCCAAAAATGGGACATTTTGAATTCTAGTCCCTCCTTAGAGCACAAATCAGCTAGGTGATCTTTGGCCAGTCATTTGCTCTCAGCCCTAGGAAGGAGACAATGGCAAACCACTTCTGAAAAACCTTACTAAGAAAACTGCAGGAACTTGCCAGGCAGTCTCTGAGAATTGTACATGATTGAATGGAAGGGAAAAAACTATTCTATAATATATCCAATTAGAAAACACAGTCCAGTTTGCATAATCAAACATGATCACTAGCCAGTAAGCTAATAAAAAGACTGTCCATTTCACCATTTTTCCAGATTGTTTGAAAATTTTAATACATGCTATTTGCAGGCAAGATCAACAAAATATGTGTTATAGTTTGCCTTTCTATTTCTTTGATTATTTGCTACAATTATATTATCCAAATAAGGGTTAATAATAATTATAGATTCAATGGTTCAAACCTATTCTTAACTTCTATGGCATGCATAAATGAGATGTTGTTCACATTGAATTTGGGGGGATAGTACCTTATTTCACTTAGCACAGTTTGAGCTTCAGTTTAGCCACTAATAGCTGAGGGTCTGGGCTACAATCAGTGCCAGGAAGTATATTGACTTAACAGATGCAACTGAATCTTTCCAGCATTGTTAGCATAAAATGAAGTCTATTTGATTTTTATGTTGCTCATTTGGTGCTGCCCATGTGAATAAACATTACTTGTATTGAATAAAGAATATGTTTATTATGCTGAGATGATTTACCTGTCAAAATTACACTAGGCAGTTGCCAGCTTCATTCCATTCACCTGGCCCAAACTTGCATACTGTTTTTGGAACTTTTCCTTGGCTTACTTTTGCATTGAAATCGCCCATATTACTGTATACAAAATATCTTTTTTTTGGTGTATGCTTGAGAGCACATTGAAACTGATGGTAAAACAGTTCAGTTTCATTGTCATTTGAATCTATAGTTGGACCGTAGATTTGTAGTATGGTGATATTGAGTGGCTTGCCTCAAATTTGGATAGATATTATGCGATCACTATATGCTCTGTGATTCTCAACACATTTAACCCGTGATTACAAGAAAATAACTCCTTTTCGTATGATGATATTGTTTCCCAAAAAATAAACCATAAAGTCATCTTATTTGAATTGACCACTGCCTGTCCAGTGAAATCACTGATGCCAAGGATGTCTATGTTCACTCCAAACATTTCTCTTTTTACAATTTTGAGTTTTCCAAAGGACATGCCTCTAACATATACCATGCCTCTGATATAATTTTGTACAGTAAAGGCAACCTTTTTCGTCATGGGCATCATCAATAGGTGTCATCTGCAAATTTGATGAGTTTCCCTTATATTCCCTCATCTAAATCATTTATGAAGATATTAAGGAGTACTGGGCCTAAGACAGAATCTTGGAGTAGCCACTGCTTACTTCCCTCCATGTAGATGTAGTTCCATTAAGAACTACTTGTTGAAGGCAGTTTGTCAGCCAGTTACAAATCCATCTGGTGGTGATGCTGTTTATCTTCTAGCTCAGAAATCCCCAACCTTTCTGGCAGCTGGGACCGGTTTCATGGAAGACAATTTTTCCATGGGAACCTCATCAGCTTTTTCCAGGTCCTCTGGTAGTTCCCCAGTGCTCCAGGGTCTTTGAAAGATATGGTTCAATGGTTCCAAGTTCAAATCTGCTATCTCCTTCAGAACTCTTGGATGTAATCTGCCAGACCCTGGTGATTTGAACTCATCTAGAGTGGACAGATGTTCTCTTACCATTTTCTTGCCTATTTTAATTTGAATTCCTAGTCTGTTTTGGTAGTTTGGGCTATTTTTTCTTTTTGGGTGAAGACAAGATGCAAGGAAAGAATAAAGTAGCTGTGCAATCTCTATACTGCCTGTCACTTCCTTGCCATATTCTCCCATTAGTTGGGATTGTTTCTTTGACTTTTTTCTTGTTTTTTATATGTTGAAAGAAACCTTTTTTTTAATCATATTTGACATTTATTGCAAATCTTAATTCATTCTGAGCCTTAGCTTTCTGACTTCATTGTTGCAGATTTGGGCTATATGCTATTTTGCCTTAGTTATGTGCCCCTCTTTCCATTTTTATATACTTGTCCTTTTTGTATTTTGTATTTTAGTTTGTTGTTGTTAGCTGTGAAGTCGTGTCCGACCCATTGCGACCCCATGGACAACATTCCTCCAGGCCTTCCTGTCCTGTACCATCTTCTGGAGTCCATTTAAGCTCACGCCTACTGCTTCAGTGACTCCATCCAGCCACCTCATTCTCTGCCGTCCCCTTCTTCTATTGCCCTCAATCTTTCCCAGCATTAGGCTCTTCTCCAGTGAGTCCTTCCTTCTCATTAGGTGGCCAAAGTATTTGAGTTTCAACTTCAGGATCTGGCCTTCTAAAGAGAAGTCAGGGTTGATCTCTTCTAAGACTGACTGGTTTGATCGCCTTGCAGTCCAAGGGACTCACAGGAGTCTTCTCCAGCACCATAGTTCAAAGGCCTCAATTCTTTGGCATTTAGCCTTTCTTATGGTCCAACTTTCACTGCCATACATTGCAACTGGGAAGACCATAGCCTTGACTATCTGCACTTTTGTTGACAGGGTGATGTCTCTGCTTTTTAGTGTGCTGTCTAGATTTGCCATGGCTTTCCTCCCCAGGAGCAAGCATCTTTTAATTTCTTGGCTACAGTTCCCATGTGCAGTGATCTTGGAGCCCAGGAAAATAAAATCTGTCACTACCTCTATTTCCTCCCCATCTATTTGCCAGGAATTGAGAGGGCCGGATACCATGATCTTGGTTTTCTTAATGTTAGTTTATCAGAGTCTAATTTGGGCAACTATGCTGGTTTGTTTTGGATTTCCTGCTGTTCTTTTTCAGTGGTAATGCTAGACTGGACTTTTTAATCACATTTTTCAGTTTCCCAAACTTCTTATTTTCTCCCTTTAAGATTTTCATCCATGGAATCCTTCCCAAGCTTTCTCTAGGTTTGTTGAAATCAGCTCTTTTAAAGTTTGATTTTGTTCTATTTCTTGTATATGCATTATATTGAATTCCAATATAACATGGTCACTCTCCCCCAAAATTCTTCTCTTCTTATAAATTCTTCTCTGCTAGTAAGAATTACTGTAGGTCCTGTACAGTTGTCCCTCTAGTTAACCTCCTCTATCTTCTAGATGACAAAGTTTTCAGCTAGGTTGGTCAGGAACCTGTTTGATATCCCACTTGATGCTGGGTTTGAGTTAATGTCAGGGTAGTTAAAATCCCACATTACTACTGTGGTATGTTTCCTACATGCATTAGTTAAATAATTAGCAAACATTTCATCTATTTTTGTTTTGTTTGGCTAGATGGCCTATGGCAATTTCATGTCTTTTTCATTTTATGTTAACCAATATGCTTTCTAGGAGGCTTTCATCCTTGGTTTTATGCATTTCTGTAGAGATGTAGTGATCTCTTACACATACAACTCTGCCTCCTCTTGCCAGGTCTGTTCCTTTTGAACAGTTTATATCTATACATAAGTATATTCCATTCATGAGTTTCATCCCATCAAGTTTTATTAATGGCAACTATATATATCTACCTTCATGTACTAGTATTTCAAGTTCTCCCTGGTTATTCCCCAGACTTTGAACATTAGTGTATAGTAATCTGAGTCCTTTATGGGTGACTCTGGGTATGCTTCCTATATCTTCTAATTTCTGTCTGAGCTTCTCTGTCCTATCACACACTCCTCTCCATACTTCCTTGCTTGGGATCCATGCTTGGAATTAGATCCTAAAGGTCCTAGGAATTGGCAACTGTCCCCGCTCAGTTTTAGTTTAAAGCTGCTCAGATAAACCCTTCGGAGGTGTAGCTCATCCCTTGCCAAAAGCCTTCATGTAGGTAATACAGACCATTATCTAGGAATCCAAATTCTTTTGACAGCACCAACCCTTAAACCAGTGGTTCATTTCTAAAATCGTTTGTTTCCTCATTGGAAATTGACCTTTTGTTGGAAGTACAGATGAAGACACCACCTGACCTCCGAACTCCTTATCTTTCTTGCCAAGTTGTTCAGTCTTTTGATATTCTTTTTAGGTTCATTTTCATCTCATTCATCCCTGCATGAAGGAAAAGAATGGGATAGTAATCTGTGGACTTGACTATCTTAGTAAGATTCTCGGCCACATCTTTGTTTTTTGCTCCAGGGAGACAATATACCTCCCTAAATTGATTGTCTGGTCTACAGATGGTTGATTCTGTTCCCCTGAGAATTGAATCTCCTATCCTAATACTTGCCTTTTTTTCTAGGAAAGTCTGGACTACTTTTCTTCCTTGTGCAGGAACACTTGATGATGCCTCTTTACTAGGTGTCTGCATGTTTTCTTCCAGGGGTAGGATATGAAATTGATTGCTCAGCTCCAATGGGGCTGCACTGGACTGGGCTGAACTAGATAGCAGGGACTTTGCTCTTGGTTGTTGTTTTCTTCTAAGATTGACATATTTCCGTTGGTCTGTCCCTAAAGGTTCATGTATTGGTTCATTTCTTCTGGTAGTTGTTTGTTCTTTATTCAGTTTGTATGTAATCTTCTTGCTTAGTTTGGAATTTCTTATTTTGTAGATTGAGGCTCTAAATCCTTTATCATGATGTTAAGACCAGAGAAGAGAGGTGATGTCAGCCCCTCTGGATAAAACCAGACCAGGAAATCAATTCCACAGGAAAGCTAAGACTACTTTTACTGAGATTGGCTATAATACTAGAATTTTTCAAATCTGGTTGTGCTATACCTATTACCCTTTTTATACTCCACTGAATTAGGGTGGCACCTGCCTGAGCTGCTTCCAAATGTTGTGCCCCTTTTTGGACCGAGATGCCCTATGCACGGTCACCCATGCCCTTGTCACCTCTCGCCTGGATTACTGCAATGCTCTCTACATGGGGCTGCCCTTGAAGTGCGCCCGGAGGCTTCAACTGGTGCAAAATGCGGCCGCGCGGGTGCTTATGGGAATATCTCGATACTCCCATGTTACACCACTCCATGTTACATCTTGCATTTGTTAGGAAAAACTGTTTATAGCATGAAAAGTGCCCGTTGCAGATAGAGTTCAAATTCAAAAAACAAACACACATTCATATTCCCCCAGAACCCAAAAGACCGAAAAACCAAGGGTTTTGCAGATCTGATGTCTCCTTGCGGAGATAGCCCATGTTATATCTTGCATTTGTTAGGGAAAAAACTGCTTATAGCATGAAAAGTGCCCGTTGCAGATAGAACTCAAATTGGAAAAACAAACACGTATTCATGTTCCCCCGGCTCCCCGAAGACCAAAAAACCATGAGATTTGCAGGTCTGATATTTCCTTGCAGAGATAGCCCATGTTGTACCTTGCATTTGTTAGGAAAAACTGCTTATAGCCTGAAAAGTTCCCGTTGCAGATAGAGCTCAAATTCAAAAAACAAACACATATTCATGTTCCCCCATCTCCCCGAAGACCAAAAAACCATTAGTTTTGCAGATCTGATGTCTCCTTGCGGAGATAGCCCATGTTACATCTTGCATTTGTTAGGAAAAACTGCTTATAGCCTGAAAAGTGCCCGTTGCAGATAGAGTTCAAATTCGAAAAACAAACACACATTCATATTCCCCCAGCTCCCAAAAGACCGAAAAACCAAGGGTTTTGCAGATCTGATGTCTCCTTGCGGAGATAGCCCATGTTATATCTTGCATTTCTTAGGAAAAACTGCTTTTAGCAAGAAAAGTGCCCTTTGCAGATAGAGCTCAAATTCGAAAAACAAACACATATTCATGTTCCCCCGGCTCACCGAAGACCAAAAAACCATGAGTTATGCAGATCTGATGTCTCCTTGCGGAGATAGCCCATGTTATATCTTGCATTTGTTAGGAAAAACTGCTTTTAGCAAGAAAAGTGCCCTTTGCAGATAGAGCTCAAATTCGAAAAACAAATACGTATTCATGTTCCCCAACCTCCCCGAAGACCAAAAAACCATGCGTTTTGCAGTTCTGATGTCTCCTTGCGGACATAGCCCATGTTATATCTTGCATTTGTTAGTGAAAACTGCTTATAGCATGAAAAGTGCCCTTTACAGATAGAGCTCAAATTCGAAAAACAAACACATATTCATGTTCCCCCGGCTCACCGAAGACCAAAAAACCATGAGTTTTGCAGATCTGATGTCTCCTTGCGGAGATAGCCCATGTTGTACCTCGCATTTGTTAGGAAAAACTGCTTATAGCCTGAAAAGTGCCCGTTGCAGATAGAGCTCAAATTTGAAAAACAAACACATATTCATGTTCCCCCGGCTCCCCGAAGACCAAAAAACCATGGGTTTTGCAGATCTGATGTCTCCTTGCGGAGATAGCCCATGTTATATCTTGCATTTGTTAGGAAAAATTGCTTATAGCATGAAACGTGCCCATTGCAGATAGAGCTCAAATTTGAAAAACAAACACATATTCATGTTCCCCCAGCTCCCAAAAGACCAAAAAACCAAGGGTTTTGCAGATCTGATGTCTCCTTGCAGAAATAGCCCATGTTATATCTTGCATTTGTTAGGAAAAACTGTTTATAGCTTGAAAAGTGCCCGTTGCAGATAGAGGTCAAATTCGAAAAACAAACACACATTCATATTCCCCCAGAACCCAAAAGACCGAAAAACCAAGGGTTTTGCAGATCTGATGTCTCCTTGCGGAGATAGCCCATGTTATATCTTGTATTTGTTAGGGAAAAAACTGCTTATAGCATGAAAAGTGCCCGTTGCAGATAGAGCTCAAATTGGAAAAACAAACACGTATTCATGTTCCCCCGGCGCCCCGAAGACCAAAAAACCATGAGATTTGCAGGTCTGATATTTCCTTGCAGAGATAGCCCATGTTGTACCTTGCATTTGTTAGGAAAAACTGCTTATAGCCTGAAAAGTGCCCGTTGCAGATAGAGTTCAAATTCAAAAAACAAACACACATTCATATACCCCCAGCTACCAAAAGACCGAAAAACCAAGGGTTTTGCAGATCTGATGTCTCCTTGCGGAGATAGCCCATGTTATATCTTGCATTTGTTAGGGAAAAAACTGCTTATAGCATGAAAAGTGCCCGTTGTAGATAGAGCTCAAATTCGAAAAACAAACACATATTCATGTTTCCCCAGCTCCCAAAAGACCGAAAAACCAAGGGTTTTGCAGATCTGATGTCTCCTTGCGGAGATAGCCCATGTTATATCTTGCATTTCTTAGGAAAAACTGCTTTTAGCAAGAAAAGTGCCCTTTGCAGATAGAGCTCAAATTCGAAAAACAAACACATATTCATGTTCCCCCGGCTCACCGAAGACCAAAAAACCATGAGTTATGCAGATCTGATGTCTCCTTGCGGAGATAGCCCATGTTATATATTGCATTTGTTAGGAAAAACTGCTTTTAGCAAGAAAAGTGCCCTTTGCAGACAGAGCTCAAATTCGAAAAACAAATACGTATTCATGTTCCCCAACCTCCCCGAAGACCAAAAAACCATGCGTTTTGCAGTTCTGATGTCTCCTTGCGGAGATAGCCCATGTTATATCTTGCATTTGTTAGTAAAAACTGCTTATAGCATGAAAAGTGCCCTTTGCAGATAGAGCTCAAATTCGAAAAACAAACACATATTCATGTTCCCCCGGCTCACCGAAGACCAAAAAACCATGAGTTTTGCAGATCTGATGTCTCCTTGCGGAGATAGCCCATGTTGTACCTCGCATTTGTTAGGAAAAACTGCTTATAGCCTGAAAAGTGCCCGTTGCAGATAGAGCTCAAATTCGAAAAACAAACACATATTCATGTTCCCCCGGCTCCCCGAAGACCAAAAAACCATGGGTTTTGCAGATCTGATGTCTCCTTGCGGAGATAGCCCATGTTATATCTTGCATTTGTTAGGAAAAATTGCTTATAGCATTAAACGTGCCCATTGCAGATAGAGCTCAAATTTGAAAAACAAACACATATTCATGTTCCCCCAGCTCCCAAAAGACCAAAAAACCAAGGGTTTTGCAGATCTGATGTCTCCTTGCAGACATAGCCCATGTTATATCTTGCATTTGTTAGGAAAAAACTGCTTATAGCCTGAAAAGTGCCCGTTGCAATTAGAGCTCAAATTCGAAAAACAAACACATATTCATGTTCCTCCAGATCCCTGAAAACCAAAAACCATGAGTTTTGTACATCTGATGTTTCCTTGCGGAGATAGCCCATGTTGTACCTCGCATATGTTAGGAAAAACTGCTTATAGCCTGAAAAGTGCCCGTTGCAGATAGAGCTCAAATTCGAAAAACAAACACATATTCATGTTCCCCCAGCTCCCAAAAGACCAAAAAAACAAGGGTTTTGCAGATCTGATGTCTCCTTGCGGAGATAGCCCATGTTATATCTTGCATTTGTTAGGAAAAACTGCTTATAGCCTGAAAAGTGCCCGTTGCAGATAGAGCTCAAATTCGAAAAACAAACACATATTCATGTTCCCCCGGCTCCCCGAAGACCAAAAAACCATGGGTTTTGCAGATCTGATGTCTCCTTGCGGAGATAGCCCATGTTGTACCTTGCATTTGTTAGGAAAAACTGCTTATAGCCTGAAAAGTGCCCGTTGCAGATAGAGCTCAAATTCGAAAAACAAACACATATTCATATTTCCCCAGCTCCCAAAAGACCAAAAAACCAAGGGTTTTGCAGATCTGATGTCTCCTTGCGGAGATAGCCCATGTTGTACCTTGCATTTGTTAGGAAAAAGTGCTTATAGCCTGAAAAGTGCCGGTTGCAGATAGACCTCAAATTCGAAAAACAAACACATATTCATGTTCCCCCGGCTCCCCGAAGACAAAAAAACCATGGGTTTTGCAGATCTGATGTCTCCTTGCGGAGATAGCCCATGTTGTACCTTGCATTTGTTAGGAAAAACTGCTTATAGCCTGAAAAGTGCCCGTTGCAGATAGAGGTCAAATTCGAAAAACAAACACATATTCATGTTCCCCCGGCTCCCCGAAGACCAAAAAACCATGGGCTTTGCAGATCTGATGTCTCCTTGCGGAGATAGCCCATGTTATATCTTGCATTTGTTAGGAAAAATTGCTTATAGCATTAAACGTGCCCATTGCAGATAGAGCTCAAATTCGAAAAACAAACACATATTCATGTTCCCCCAGCTCCCAAAAGACCAAAAAACCAAGGGTTTTGCAGATCTGATGTCTCCTTGCGGAGATAGCCCATGTTATATCTTGCATTTGTTAGGAAAAACTGCTTATAGCATGAAAAGTGCCCATTGCAGATAGAGCTCAAATTTGAAAAACAAACACATATTCATGTTCCCCCAGCTCCCAAAAGACCAAAAAACCAAGGGTTTTGCAGATCTGATGTCTCCTTGCGGAGATAGCCCATGTTATATCTTGCATTTGTTAGGAAAAACTGCTTATAGCATGAAACGTGCCCATTGCAGATAGAGCTGAAATTCGAAAAACAAACACATATTCATGTTCCCCCGGCTCCCAAAAGACCAAAAAACCAAGGGTTTTGCAGATCTGATGTCTCCTTGCGGAGATAGCCCATGTTATATCTTGCATTTGTTAGGAAAAACTGCTTATAGCATGAAAAGTGCCCATTGCAGATAGAGCTCAAATTCAAAAAACAAACACATATTCATCTTCCCCCAGCTCCCAAGAGACCGAAAAACCAAAGGTTTTGCAGATCTGATGTCTCCTTGCGGAGATAGCCCATGTTATATCTTGCATTTGTTAGGAAAAAAACTCCTTATAGCATGAAAAGTGCCCATTGCAGATAGAGCTCAAATTCGAAAAACAAACACATATTCATGTTCCCCCAATTCCCCGAAGAACAAAAAACCATGAGTTTTCCAGATCTGATGTTTCCTTGCGGAGATAGCCCATGTTACATCTTGCGTTTGTTAGGAATAACTGCTTATAGCATGAAAAGTGCCCGTTGCAGATAGAGCTCAAATTCGAAAAACAAACACATATTCATGTTCCCCCGGCTCCCCGAAGAACAAAAAAACCATGAGTTTTGCAGATCTGATATTTCCTTGCGGAGATAGCCCATGTTGTACCTTGCATTTGTTAGGAAAAACTGCTCATAGCATGAAAAGTGCCCATTGCAGATAGAGCTCAAATTCGAAAAACAAACACATATTCATATTCCCCCGGCTCACCGAAGACCAAAGAAACACGAGTTTTGCAGATCTGATGGCTCCTTGCGAAGATAGCCCATGTTACATCTTGCATTTGTTAGGAAAAACTGCTTATAGCATGAAAAGTGCCCGTTGTAGATAGAGCTCAAATTCGAAAAACAAACACATATTCATGTTTCCCCAGCTCCCCGAAGACTAAAGAAACACGAGTTTTGCAGATCTGATGGCTCCTTGCGAAGATAGCCCATGTTACATCTTGCATTTGTTAGGAAAAACTGTTTATAGCATGAAAAGTGCCCGTTGCAGATAGAGGTCAAATTCGAAAAACAAACACACATTCATATTCCCCCAGAATCCAAAAGACCGAAAAACCAAGGGTTTTGCAGATCTGATGTCTCCTTGCGGAGATAGCCCATGTTATATCTTGCATTTGTTAGGGAAAAAACTGCTTATAGCATGAAAAGTGCCCGTTGCAGATAGAGCTCAAATTGGAAAAACAAACACGTATTCATGTTCCCCCGGCGCCCCGAAGACCAAAAAACCATGAGATTTGCAGGTCTGATATTTCCTTGCAGAGATAGCCCATGTTGTACCTTGCATTTGTTAGGAAAAACTGCTTATAGCCTGAAAGGTTCCCGTTGCAGATAGAGCTCAAATTCAAAAAACAAACACATATTCATGTTCCCCCATCTCACTGAAGACCAAAAAACCATTTTTTGCAGATCTGATGTCTCCTTGCGGAGATAGCCCATGTTACATCTTGCATTTGTTAGGAAAAACTGCTTATAGCCTGAAAAGTGCCCGTTGCAGATAGAGTTCAAATTCAAAAAACAAACACACATTCATATTCCCCCAGCTCCCAAAAGACCGAAAAACCAAGGGTTTTGCAGATCTGATGTCTCCTTGCGGAGATAGCCCATGTTATATCTTGCATTTGTTAGGGAAAAAACTGCTTATAGCATGAAAAGTGCCCGTTGTAGATAGAGCTCAAATTCGAAAAACAAACACATATTCATGTTTCCCCAGCTCCCCGAAGACTAAAGAAACACGAGTTTTGCAGATCTGATGGCTCCTTGCGAAGATAGCCCATGTTACATCTTGCACTTGTTAGGAAAAACTGTTTATAGCATGAAACGTGCCCATTGCAGATAGACCTCAAATTCGAAAAACAAACACATATTCATGTTTCCCCAGCTCCCAAAAGACCAAAAAACCAAGGGTTTTGCAGATCTGATGTCTCCTTGCGGAGATAGCCCATGTTGTACCTCGCATATGTTAGGAAAAACTGCTTATAGCATGAAAAGTGCCCGTTGCAGATAGAGCTCAAATTCGAAAAACAAACACATATTCATGTTCCCCCAATTCCCCGAAGAACAAAAAACCATGAGTTTTCCAGATCTGATGTTTCCTTGCGGAGATAGCCCATGTTACATCTTGCGTTTGTTAGGAATAACTGCTTATAGCATGAAAAGTGCCCGTTGCAGATAGAGCTCAAATTCGAAAAACAAACACATATTCATGTTCCCCCGGCTCCCCGAAGAACAAAAAAACCATGAGTTTTGCAGATCTGATATTTCCTTGCGGAGATAGCCCATGTTGTACCTTGCATTTGTTAGGAAAAACTGCTCATAGCATGAAAAGTGCCCATTGCAGATAGAGCTCAAATTCGAAAAACAAACACATATTCATATTCCCCCGGCTCACCGAAGACCAAAGAAACACGAGTTTTGCAGATCTGATGGCTCCTTGCGAAGATAGCCCATGTTACATCTTGCATTTGTTAGGAAAAACTGCTTATAGCATGAAAAGTGCCCGTTGTAGATAGAGCTCAAATTCGAAAAACAAACACATATTCATGTTTCCCCAGCTCCCCGAAGACTAAAGAAACACGAGTTTTGCAGATCTGATGTCTCCTTGCGGAGATAGCCCATGTTACATCTTGCATTTGTTAGGAAAAACTGCTTATAGCCTGAAAAGTGCCCGTTGCAGATAGAGTTCAAATTCAAAAAACAAACACACATTCATATTCCCCCAGCTCCCAAAAGACCGAAAAACCAAGGGTTTTGCAGATCTGATGTCTCCTTGCGGAGATAGCCCATGTTATATCTTGCATTTGTTAGGGAAAAAACTGCTTATAGCATGAAAAGTGCCCGTTGTAGATAGAGCTCAAATTCGAAAAACAAACACATATTCATGTTTCCCCAGCTCCCTGAAGACTAAAGAAACACGAGTTTTGCAGATCTGATGGCTCCTTGCGAAGATAGCCCATGTTACATCTTGCACTTGTTAGGAAAAACTGTTTATAGCATGAAACGTGCCCATTGTAGATAGACCTCAAATTCGAAAAACAAACACATATTCATGTTTCCCCAGCTCCCAAAAGACCAAAAAACCAAGGGTTTTGCAGATCTGATGTCTCCTTGCGGAGATAGCCCATGTTGTACCTCGCATATGTTAGGAAAAACTGCTTATAGCCTGAAAAGTGCCCGTTGCAGATAGAGCTCAAATTTGAAAAACAAACACATATTCATGTTCCCCCAGCTCCCAAAAGACCAAAAAACCAAGGGTTTTGCAGATCTGATGTCTCCTTGCGGAGATAGCCCATGTTATATCTTGCATTTGTTAGGAAAAACTGCTTATAGCATGAAACGTGCCCATTGCAGATAGAGCTCAAATTCGAAAAACAAACACATATTCATGTTCCCCCAGCTCCCAAAAGACCAAAAAACCAAGGGTTTTGCAGATCTGATGTCTCCTTGCGGAGATAGCCCATGTTATATCTTGCATTTGTTAGGAAAAACTGCTTATAGCATGAAAAGTGCCCGTTGCAGATAGAGCTCAAATTCGAAAAACAAACACATATTCATGTTCCCCCAGCTCCCAAGAGACCGAAAAACCAAAGGTTTTGCAGATCTGATGTCTCCTTGCGGAGATAGCCCATGTTATATCTTGCATTTGTTAGGAAAAAAACTCCTTATAGCATGAAAAGTGC
Source organism: Vipera ursinii (assembly GCF_947247035.1). Lineage (NCBI taxonomy): Eukaryota > Metazoa > Chordata > Lepidosauria > Squamata > Viperidae > Vipera > Vipera ursinii. Next base: position 185,228,287 of record NC_139512.1, read on the forward strand.
CCATTGCAGATAGAGCTCAAATTCGAAAAACAAACACATATTCATGTTCCCCCAATTCCCTGAAGAACAAAAAACCATGAGTTTTCCAGATCTGATGTTTCCTTGCGTAGATAGCCCGTGTTACATCTTGCATTTGTTAGGAATAACTGCTTATAGCATGAAAAGTGCCCGTTGCAGATAGAGCTCAAATTCGAAAAACAAACACATATTCATGTTCCCCCGGCTCCCCGAAGAACAAAAAAACCATGAGTTTTGCAGATCTGATGTTTCCTTGCGTAGATAGCCCATGTTGTACCTTGCATTTGTTAGGAAAAACTGCTCATAGCATGAAAAGTGCCCATTGCAGATAGAGCTCAAATTCGAAAAACAAACACATATTCATGTTCCCCCGGCTCCCCGAAGACCAAAAAACCATTAGTTTTGCAGAGGTGATGTTTCCTTGCGGAGATAGCCCATGTTGTACCTTGCATTTGTTAGGAAAAACTGCTCATAGCATGAAAAGTGCCCATTGCAGATAGAGCTCAAATTCGAAAAACAAAAACATATTCATGTTCCCCCGGCTCCCCGAAGACCAAAAAACCATGAGTTTTCCAGATCTGATGTTTCCTTGCGGAGATAGCCCATGTTGTACCTTGCATTTGTTACGAAAAACTGCTTATAGGCTGAAAAGTGCCCGTTGCAGATAGAGCTCAAATTCGAAAAACAAACACATATTCATATTCCCCCGGGTCACCGAAGACCAAAGAAACACGAGTTTTGCAGATCTGATGGCTCCTTGCGAAGATAGCCCATGTTACATCTTGCATTTGTTAGGAAAAACTGCTTATGGCATGAAAAGTGCCTGTTGTAGATAGAGCTCAAATTCGAAAAACAAACACATATTCATGTTTCCCCAGCTCCCTGAAGACTAAAGAAACACGAGTTTTGCAGATCTGATGGCTCCTTGCGAAGATAGCCCATGTTACATCTTGCATTTGTTAGGAAAAACTGTTTATAGCATGAAAAGTGCCCGTTGCAGATAGAGTTCAAATTCGAAAAACAAACACACATTCATATTCCCCCAGAACCCAAAAGACCGAAAAACCAAGGGTTTTTCAGATCTGATGTCTCCTTGCGGAGATAGCCCATGTTATATCTTGCATTTGTTAGGGAAAAAACTGCTTATAGCATGAAAAGTGCGCGTTGCAGATAGAGCTCAAATTGGAAAAACAAACACGTATTCATGTTCCCCCGGCGCCCCGAAGACCAAAAAACCATGAGATTTGCAGGTCTGATATTTCCTTGCAGAGATAGCCCATGTTGTACCTTGCATTTGTTAGGAAAAACTGCTTATAGCCTGAAAGGTTCCCGTTGCAGATAGAGCTCAAATTCAAAAAACAAACACATATTCATGTTCCCCCATCTCACTGAAGACCAAAAAACCATTTTTTGCAGATCTGATGTCTCCTTGCGGAGATAGCCCATGTTACATCTTGCATTTGTTAGGAAAAACTGCTTATAGCCTGAAAAGTGCCCGTTGCAGATAGAGTTCAAATTCAAAAAACAAACACACATTCATATACCCCCAGCTCCCAAAAGACCGAAAAACCAAGGGTTTTGCAGATCTGATGTCTCCTTGCGGAGATAGCCCATGTTATATCTTGCATTTGTTAGGGAAAAAACTGCTTATAGCATGAAAAGTGCCCGTTGTAGATAGAGCTCAAATTCGAAAAACAAACACATATTCATGTTTCCCCAGCTCCCCGAAGACTAAAGAAACACGAGTTTTGCAGATCTGATGGCTCCTTGCGAAGATAGCCCATGTTACATCTTGCATTTGTTAGGAAAAACTGTTTATAGCATGAAAAGTGCCCGTTGCAGATAGAGGTCAAATTCGAAAAACAAACACACATTCATATTCCCCCAGAACCCAAAAGACCGAAAAACCAAGGGTTTTGCAGATCTGATGTCTCCTTGCGGAGATAGCCCACGTTATATCTTGCATTTGTTAGGGAAAAAACTGCTTATAGCATGAAAAGTGCGCGTTGCAGATAGAGCTCAAATTGGAAAAACAAACACGTATTCATGTTCCCCCGGCGCCCCGAAGACCAAAAAACCATGAGATTTGCAGGTCTGATATTTCCTTGCAGAGATAGCCCATGTTGTACCTTGCATTTGTTAGGAAAAACTGCTTATAGCCTGAAAGGTTTCCGTTGCAGATAGAGCTCAAATTCAAAAAACAAACATATATTCATGTTCCCCCATCTCACTGAAGACCAAAAAACCATTTTTTGCAGATCTGATGTCTCCTTGCGGAGATAGCCCATGTTACATCTTGCATTTGTTAGGAAAAACTGCTTATAGCCTGAAAAGTGCCCGTTGCAGATAGAGTTCAAATTCAAAAAACAAACACACATTCATATTCCCCCAGCTCCCAAAAGACCGAAAAACCAAGGGTTTTGCAGATCTGATGTCTCCTTGTGGAGATAGCCCATGTTATATCTTGCATTTGTTAGGGAAAAAACTGCTTATAGCATGAAAAGTGCCCGTTGCAGATAGAGCTCAAATTCGAAAAACAAACACATATTCATGTTCCCCCATCTCCCCGAAGACCAAAAAAGCATTAGTTTTGCAGATCTGATGTCTCCTTGTGGAGATAGCCCATGTTATACCTTGCATTTGTTTGCAAAAACTGCTTATATTGAAAAGTGCCCATTCCAGATAGAGCTCAAATTCGAAAAACAAACACATATTCATGTTTCCCCAGCTCCCAAAAGACCAAAAAACCAAGGGTTTTGCAGATCTGATGTCTCCTTGCGGAGATAGCCCATGTTGTACCTCGCATATGTTAGGAAAAACTGCTTATAGCCTGAAAGGTTCCCGTTGCAGATAGAGCTCAAATTCAAAAAACAAACACATATTCATGTTCCCCCATCTCACTGAAGACCAAAAAACCATTTTTTGCAGATCTGATTTCTCCTTGCGGAGATAGCCCATGTTACATCTTGCATTTGTTAGGAAAAACTGCTTATAGCCTGAAAAGTGCCCGTTGCAGATAGAGTTCAAATTCAAAAAACAAACACACATTCATATTCCCCCAGCTCCCAAAAGACCGAAAAACCAAGGGTTTTGCAGATCTGATGTCTCCTTGCGGAGATAGCCCATGTTATATCTTGCATTTGTTAGGGAAAAAACTGCTTATAGCATGAAAAGTGCCCGTTGTAGATAGAGCTCAAATTCGAAAAACAAACACATATTCATGTTTCCCCAGCTCCCCGAAGACTAAAGAAACACGAGTTTTGCAGATCTGATGGCTCCTTGCGAAGATAGCCCATGTTACATCTTGCACTTGTTAGGAAAAACTGCTTATAGCCTGAAAAGTGCCCGTTGCAGATAGAGCTCCAATTTGAAAAACAAACACATATTCATGTTCCCCCAGCTCCCAAAAGACCAAAAAACCAAGGGTTTTGCAGATCTGATGTCTCCTTGCGGAGATAGCCCATGTTATATCTTGCATTTGTTATGAAAAACTGCTTATAGCATGAAACGTGCCCATTGCAGATAGAGCTCAAATTCGAAAAACAAACACATATTCATGTTCCCCCAGCTCCCAAAAGACCAAAAAACCAAGGGTTTTGCAGATCTGATGTCTCCTTGCGGAGATAGCCCATGTTATATCTTGCATTTGTTAGGAAAAACTGCTTATAGCATGAAAAGTGCCCGTTGCAGATAGAGCTCAAATTCGAAAAACAAACACATATTCATGTTCCCCCAGCTCCCAAGAGACCGAAAAACCAAAGGTTTTGCAGATCTGATGTCTCCTTGCGGTGATAGCCCATGTTATATCTTGCATTTGTTAGGAAAAAAACTCCTTATAGCATGAAAAGTGCCCATTGCAGATAGAGCTCAAATTCGAAAAACAAACACATATTCATGTTCCCCCAATTCCCTGAAGAACAAAAAACCATGAGTTTTCCAGATCTGATGTTTCCTTGCGGAGATAGCCCATGTTACATCTTGCATTTGTTAGGAATAACTGCTTATAGCATGAAAAGTGCCCGTTGCAGATAGAGCTCAAATTCGAAAAACAAACACATATTCATGTTCCCCCGGCTCCCCGAAGAACAAAAAAACCATGAGTTTTGCAGATCTGATGTTTCCTTGCGGAGATAGCCCATGTTGTACCTTGCATTTGTTAGGAAAAACTGCTCATAGCATGAAAAGTGCCCATTGCAGATAGAGCTCAAATTCGAAAAACAAACACATATTCATGTTCCCCCGGCTCCCCGAAGACCAAAAAACCATTAGTTTTGCAGAGGTGATGTTTCCTTGCGGAGATAGCCCATGTTGTACCTTGCATTTGTTAGGAAAAACTGCTCATAGCATGAAAAGTGCCCATTGCAGATTGAGCTCAAATTCGAAAAACAAAAACATATTCATGTTCCCCCGGCTCCCCGAAGACCAAAAAACCATGAGTTTTCCAGATCTGATGTTTCCTTGCGGAGATAGCCCATGTTGTACCTTGCATTTGTTACGAAAAACTGCTTATAGGCTGAAAAGTGCCCGTTGCAGATAGAGCTCAAATTCGAAAAACAAACACATATTCATATTCCCCCGGCTCACCGAAGACCAAAGAAACACGAGTTTTGCAGATCTGATGGCTCCTTGCGAAGATAGCCCATGTTACATCTTGCATTTGTTAGGAAAAATTGCTTATGGCATGAAAAGTGCCTGTTGTAGATAGAGCTCAAATTCGAAAAACAAACACATATTCATGTTTCCCCAGCTCCCTGAAGACTAAAGAAACACGAGTTTTGCAGATCTGATGGCTCCTTGCGAAGATAGCCCATGTTACATCTTGCATTTGTTAGGAAAAACTGTTTATAGCATGAAAAGTGCCCGTTGCAGATAGAGTTCAAATTCGAAAAACAAACACACATTCATATTCCCCCAGAACCCAAAAGACCGAAAAACCAAGGGTTTTTCAGATCTGATGTCTCCTTGCGGAGATAGCCCATGTTGTACCTCGCATTTGTTAGGAAAAACTGCTTATAGCCTGAAAAGTGCCCGTTGCAGATAGAGCTCAAATTCGAAAAACAAACACATATTCATGTTCCCCCGGCTCCCCGAAGACCAAAAAACCATGGGTTTTGCAGATCTGATGTCTCCTTGCGGAGATAGCCCATGTTATATCTTGCATTTGTTAGGAAAAATTGCTTATAGCATGAAACGTGCCCATTGCAGATAGAGCTCAAATTTGAAAAACAAACACATATTCATGTTCCCCCAGCTCCCAAAAGACCAAAAAACCAAGGGTTTTGCAGATCTGATGTCTCCTTGCAGACATAGCCCATGTTATATCTTGCATTTGTTAGGAAAAAACTGCTTATAGCCTGAAAAGTGCCCGTTGCAATTAGAGCTCAAATTCGAAAAACAAACACATATTCATGTTCCTCCAGATCCCTGAAGACCAAAAACCATGAGTTTTGTACATCTGATGTTTCCTTGCGGAGATAGCCCATGTTGTACCTTGCATTTGTTAGGAAAAACTGCTTATAGCCTGAAAAGTGCCCGTTGCAGATAGAGCTCAAATTCGAAAAACAAACACATATTCATGTTCCCCCGGCTCCCCGAAGACCAAAAAACCATGGGTTTTGCAGATCTGATGTCTCCTTGCGGAGATAGCCCATGTTGTACCTTGCATTTGTTAGGAAAAACTGCTTATAGCCTGAAAAGTGCCCGTTGCAGATAGAGCTCAAATTCGAAAAACAAACACATATTCATATTTCCCCAGCTCCCAAAAGACCAAAAAACCAAGGTTTTTGCAGATCTGATGTCTCCTTGCGGAGATAGCCCATGTTGTACCTTGCATTTGTTAGGAAAAAGTGCTTATAGCCTGAAAAGTGCCGGTTGCAGATAGAGCTCAAATTCGAAAAACAAACACATATTCATGTTCCCCCGGCTCCCCGAAGACCAAAAAACCATGGGTTTTGCAGATCTGATGTCTCCTTGCGGAGATAGCCCATGTTATATCTTGCATTTGTTAGGAAAAACTGCTCATAGCATGAAAAGTGCCCATTGCAGATAGAGCTCAAATTCGAAAAACAAACTCATATTCATGTTCCCCCGGCTCCCAGAAGACCAAAAAACCATTAGTTTTGCAGATCTGATGTTTCCTTGTGGAGATAGCCCATGTTGTACCTTGCATTTGTTAGGAAAAACTGCTCATAGCATGAAAAGTGCCCATTGCAGATAGAGCTCAAATTCGAAAAACAAACACATATTCATGTTCCCTCGGCTCACCCAAGACCAAAAAACCACGAGTTATGCAGATCTGATGTCTCCTTGCGGAGATAGCCCATGTTGTACCTTGCATTTGTTACGAAAAACTGCTTATAGGCTGAAAAGTGCCCGTTGCAGATAGAGCTCAAATTCGAAAAACAAACACATATTCATATTCCCCCGGCTCTCCGAAGACCAAAGAAACACGAGTTTTGCAGATCTGATGGCTCCTTGCGAAGTTAGCCCATGTTACATCTTGCATTTGTTAGGAAAAACTGCTTATAGCATGAAAAGTGCCCGTTGTAGATCGAGCTCAAATTCGAAAAACAAACACATATTCATGTTCCCCCAGCTCCCCGAAGACTAAAGAAACACGAGTTTTGCAGATCTGATGGCTCCTTGCGAAGATAGCCCATGTTACATCTTGCTTTTGTTAGGAAAAACTATTTATAGCATGAAAAGTGCCCGTTGCAGATAGAGTTCAAATTCAAAAAACAAACACACATTCATATTCCCCCAGAACCCAAAAGACCGAAAAACCAAGGGTTTTGCAGATCTGATGTCTCCTTGCGGAGATAGCCCATGTTATATCTTGCATTTGTTAGGGAAAAAACTGCTTATAGCATGAAAAGTGCCCGTTGCAGATAGAGCTCAAATTGGAAAAACAAACACGTATTCATGTTCCCCCGGCTCCCCGAAGACCAAAAAACCATGAGATTTGCAGGTCTGATATTTCCTTGCAGAGATAGCCCATGTTGTACCTTGCATTTGTTAGGAAAAACTGCTTATAGCCTGAAAAGTTCCCGTTGCAGATAGAGCTCAAATTCAAAAAACAAACACATATTCATGTTCCCCCATCTCCCCGAAGACCAAAAAACCAATAGTTTTGCAGATCTGATGTCTCCTTGCGGAGATAGCCCATGTTACATCTTGGATTTGTTAGGAAAAACTGCTTATAGCCTGAAAAGTGCCCGTTGCAGATAGAGTTCAAATTCGAAAAACAAACACACATTCATGTTCCCCCGGCTCACCGAAGACCAAAAAACCATGAGTTATGCAGATCTGATGTCTCCTTGCGGAGATAGCCCATGTTATATCTTGCATTTGTTAGGAAAAACTGCTTTTAGCAAGAAAAGTGCCCTTTGCAGATAGAGCTCAAATTCGAAAAACAAATACGTATTCATGTTCCCCAACCTCCCCGAAGACCAAAAAACCATGCGTTTTGCAGTTCTGATGTCTCCTTGCGGAGATAGCCCATGTTATATCTTGCATTTGTTAGTAAAAACTGCATATAGCATGAAAAGTGCCCTTTGCAGATAGAGCTCAAATTTGAAAAACAAACACATATTCATGTTCCCCCGGCTCCCCGAAGACCAAAAAACCATGAGTTTTCCAGATCTGATGTTTCCTTGCGGAGATAGCCCATGTTGTACCTTGCATTTGTTACGAAAAACTGCTTATAGCCTGAAAAGTGCCCGTTGCAGATAGAGCTCAAATTCGAAAAACAAACACATATTCATATTCCCCCGGCTCACCGAAGACCAAAGAAACACGAGTTTTGCAGATCTGATGGCTCCTTGCGAAGATAGCCCATGTTATATCTTGCATTTGTTAGGAAAAACTGCTTATAGCATGAAAAGTGCCCGTTGTAGATAGAGCTCAAATTCGAAAAACAAACACATATTCATGTTTCCCCAGCTCCCCGAAGACTAAAGAAACACGAGTTTTGCAGATCTGATGGCTCCTTGCGAAGATAGCCCATGTTACATCTTGCATTTGTTAGGAAAAACTGTTTATAGCTTGAAAAGTGCCCGTTGCAGATTGAGGTCAAATTCGAAAAACAAACACACATTCATATTCCCCCAGAACCCAAAAGACCGAAAAACCAAGAGTTTTGCAGATCAACCTGAGATACTTGGTAGTACTTGATTCCCAATCCTAAATGTTTTCTGGGGAGCTCTCTTTCGATCTGTTTGCCTGTTGTGTGATTCTCTGGCCTTATCCAAGGTAGTTTTTAGGGTTTCCATCCATACAGCCAAAGATAATGAGGAGGGAGATTCCCTCGGCAGTTCTGGCATCAGTACTTTGAACGGGGTGAATCCAATGCTACTATGTACCGAGTTATTATATGCCACTTCTGCAAAGTAGAAGTTCCACCTAATTGGTCTGCTGATAATTCACATAGCAATGTAAATATTGCTCTATTATTGAGTTGGTCCTTTCAGCCACCCCACTAGTACTCAGATGAAACCCAGAACTAAGCCCCTGTGAGGAGCCTATTAGCTTTATAAACTTCCACCATGAACTGCACCCCCCCAGTCAAAGATGATGTGCCTTGCAGCCAATAAACATGCTCTACAAACAATTTGGCCAAATTTCAGGTTGATGGGATTTTCGGGCACGCCACAAAATGTGCTTGTTTAGAAAACAGGTCGATCACAGTCCAAATCACTGTATTCCCAGAACTCTCAGGCAGTTCCACAATGAAATCCATAGCAATTTCTTCCCACAGTCTGCTGGGGTTAGTCATACTGGGTGCAATATTCCAGAAGGTTTTCCTAGAAATCTTTTCATGGATGGGCATACTGGGGATTCGGAAATGTAGCTCTCTATATCCTTGTTCATCTTGGGCCACCAGAACTGCCTCCTGGCTAGATGGAGGGTTTTCACGAACCCGAAACAGTCCACGGGTTTCACATCATGGCATCATTGCAGGATCTGATCTCTTAGGTTAGGCGGAACATACAACTTTCAGGTCAGATCCTCTCTCATGGTCAAATCCTCTATATGCATTCATCCTCCCCTAGGATTTCCTTCAATTTTTAGGTGATTTTGCTATCGGCTGGTTGAGGGGGAGGTGACAATCTTGGCTTTGTGAAGCTTTGTGCTGCCTGGAGGGGATGATCGAGTTAACTATCTCTTCCCTCCCACTTTTAAGAACAACCATACTGAAATTTGGCCATTTTTTATTTTTTTAATCCCATTTATATCTCCCCCTTCTCCGAAGACTCAGGGCGGCTTACAATCTAAGCACAAATCAATGTGCTTAGCAATAGCCTTCATTCTATGTATATGCCTGCTTATTAGGGCTTTCCCACCCACCCCCCAAGCGGCATTATTACAAAGTCATCTTATTGCCCCCAACAATCTGGGTCCTCATTTTACCTACCTCGGAAGGATGGAAGGCTGAGTCAACCTTGAGCCTGGTGGGATGCGAACCTGCACTAATTGCAGGCAGCTGGTGTTACTTAAGGAGGCATTAGCCCACTGCTCCACCAAGGCTGTTTTTAACATTGCACTCTCAGGAATCCAGGGAGCCACAGATTGGATGCCACTAGGCCTTGGCTGTTCCACCTCTACTGTAACTGTCAGAGCTTTGTTGTCCATATACCAGGCCTATAAAGTGTGTTTAGCCTGTTTAGTTCAAGAGCAACAAGTGAAAACACCTGTATTGCTAGAATTCATTTTTAGAATTTAGGATTGTAATTAAAATATGTGAATCAGAATATGGATATATTACAATTGAAAGATATATACATTACACATTAATTCATGCTAGCTTAAGTCTCAAAGATGCATTTATATATGAAATTAAAGTTATATGCTGAGGATGTTTGAAAATGTTAAAATTAATTTGTAATAGTATAGTAATAACAGTAATAGTAATTGTTTACTATTAAAACAATTTCTCCCCTACTTAACAGAAAACCACCACGACCCAGTAGTGCACGACCAGCTCCACCCCGTATAAAACGACAACAAAGTACAGAGATTTTAATTCCAGAAAGGTAGGGACAAATTATGAATAAAGAAAAATTCTTAATACTGCTGATATACTTACTATTCTATGAGAGCCAGTTTGGTGTAGTGATTAAGGCATCAGGCCAAAAATGGGACATTTTGAATTCTAGTCCCTCCTTAGAGCACAAATCAGCTAGGTGATCTTTGGCCAGTCATTTGCTCTCAGCCCTAGGAAGGAGACAATGGCAAACCACTTCTGAAAAACCTTACTAAGAAAACTGCAGGAACTTGCCAGGCAGTCTCTGAGAATTGTACATGATTGAATGGAAGGGAAAAAACTATTCTATAATATATCCAATTAGAAAACACAGTCCAGTTTGCATAATCAAACATGATCACTAGCCAGTAAGCTAATAAAAAGACTGTCCATTTCACCATTTTTCCAGATTGTTTGAAAATTTTAATACATGCTATTTGCAGGCAAGATCAACAAAATATGTGTTATAGTTTGCCTTTCTATTTCTTTGATTATTTGCTACAATTATATTATCCAAATAAGGGTTAATAATAATTATAGATTCAATGGTTCAAACCTATTCTTAACTTCTATGGCATGCATAAATGAGATGTTGTTCACATTGAATTTGGGGGGATAGTACCTTATTTCACTTAGCACAGTTTGAGCTTCAGTTTAGCCACTAATAGCTGAGGGTCTGGGCTACAATCAGTGCCAGGAAGTATATTGACTTAACAGATGCAACTGAATCTTTCCAGCATTGTTAGCATAAAATGAAGTCTATTTGATTTTTATGTTGCTCATTTGGTGCTGCCCATGTGAATAAACATTACTTGTATTGAATAAAGAATATGTTTATTATGCTGAGATGATTTACCTGTCAAAATTACACTAGGCAGTTGCCAGCTTCATTCCATTCACCTGGCCCAAACTTGCATACTGTTTTTGGAACTTTTCCTTGGCTTACTTTTGCATTGAAATCGCCCATATTACTGTATACAAAATATCTTTTTTTTGGTGTATGCTTGAGAGCACATTGAAACTGATGGTAAAACAGTTCAGTTTCATTGTCATTTGAATCTATAGTTGGACCGTAGATTTGTAGTATGGTGATATTGAGTGGCTTGCCTCAAATTTGGATAGATATTATGCGATCACTATATGCTCTGTGATTCTCAACACATTTAACCCGTGATTACAAGAAAATAACTCCTTTTCGTATGATGATATTGTTTCCCAAAAAATAAACCATAAAGTCATCTTATTTGAATTGACCACTGCCTGTCCAGTGAAATCACTGATGCCAAGGATGTCTATGTTCACTCCAAACATTTCTCTTTTTACAATTTTGAGTTTTCCAAAGGACATGCCTCTAACATATACCATGCCTCTGATATAATTTTGTACAGTAAAGGCAACCTTTTTCGTCATGGGCATCATCAATAGGTGTCATCTGCAAATTTGATGAGTTTCCCTTATATTCCCTCATCTAAATCATTTATGAAGATATTAAGGAGTACTGGGCCTAAGACAGAATCTTGGAGTAGCCACTGCTTACTTCCCTCCATGTAGATGTAGTTCCATTAAGAACTACTTGTTGAAGGCAGTTTGTCAGCCAGTTACAAATCCATCTGGTGGTGATGCTGTTTATCTTCTAGCTCAGAAATCCCCAACCTTTCTGGCAGCTGGGACCGGTTTCATGGAAGACAATTTTTCCATGGGAACCTCATCAGCTTTTTCCAGGTCCTCTGGTAGTTCCCCAGTGCTCCAGGGTCTTTGAAAGATATGGTTCAATGGTTCCAAGTTCAAATCTGCTATCTCCTTCAGAACTCTTGGATGTAATCTGCCAGACCCTGGTGATTTGAACTCATCTAGAGTGGACAGATGTTCTCTTACCATTTTCTTGCCTATTTTAATTTGAATTCCTAGTCTGTTTTGGTAGTTTGGGCTATTTTTTCTTTTTGGGTGAAGACAAGATGCAAGGAAAGAATAAAGTAGCTGTGCAATCTCTATACTGCCTGTCACTTCCTTGCCATATTCTCCCATTAGTTGGGATTGTTTCTTTGACTTTTTTCTTGTTTTTTATATGTTGAAAGAAACCTTTTTTTTAATCATATTTGACATTTATTGCAAATCTTAATTCATTCTGAGCCTTAGCTTTCTGACTTCATTGTTGCAGATTTGGGCTATATGCTATTTTGCCTTAGTTATGTGCCCCTCTTTCCATTTTTATATACTTGTCCTTTTTGTATTTTGTATTTTAGTTTGTTGTTGTTAGCTGTGAAGTCGTGTCCGACCCATTGCGACCCCATGGACAACATTCCTCCAGGCCTTCCTGTCCTGTACCATCTTCTGGAGTCCATTTAAGCTCACGCCTACTGCTTCAGTGACTCCATCCAGCCACCTCATTCTCTGCCGTCCCCTTCTTCTATTGCCCTCAATCTTTCCCAGCATTAGGCTCTTCTCCAGTGAGTCCTTCCTTCTCATTAGGTGGCCAAAGTATTTGAGTTTCAACTTCAGGATCTGGCCTTCTAAAGAGAAGTCAGGGTTGATCTCTTCTAAGACTGACTGGTTTGATCGCCTTGCAGTCCAAGGGACTCACAGGAGTCTTCTCCAGCACCATAGTTCAAAGGCCTCAATTCTTTGGCATTTAGCCTTTCTTATGGTCCAACTTTCACTGCCATACATTGCAACTGGGAAGACCATAGCCTTGACTATCTGCACTTTTGTTGACAGGGTGATGTCTCTGCTTTTTAGTGTGCTGTCTAGATTTGCCATGGCTTTCCTCCCCAGGAGCAAGCATCTTTTAATTTCTTGGCTACAGTTCCCATGTGCAGTGATCTTGGAGCCCAGGAAAATAAAATCTGTCACTACCTCTATTTCCTCCCCATCTATTTGCCAGGAATTGAGAGGGCCGGATACCATGATCTTGGTTTTCTTAATGTTAGTTTATCAGAGTCTAATTTGGGCAACTATGCTGGTTTGTTTTGGATTTCCTGCTGTTCTTTTTCAGTGGTAATGCTAGACTGGACTTTTTAATCACATTTTTCAGTTTCCCAAACTTCTTATTTTCTCCCTTTAAGATTTTCATCCATGGAATCCTTCCCAAGCTTTCTCTAGGTTTGTTGAAATCAGCTCTTTTAAAGTTTGATTTTGTTCTATTTCTTGTATATGCATTATATTGAATTCCAATATAACATGGTCACTCTCCCCCAAAATTCTTCTCTTCTTATAAATTCTTCTCTGCTAGTAAGAATTACTGTAGGTCCTGTACAGTTGTCCCTCTAGTTAACCTCCTCTATCTTCTAGATGACAAAGTTTTCAGCTAGGTTGGTCAGGAACCTGTTTGATATCCCACTTGATGCTGGGTTTGAGTTAATGTCAGGGTAGTTAAAATCCCACATTACTACTGTGGTATGTTTCCTACATGCATTAGTTAAATAATTAGCAAACATTTCATCTATTTTTGTTTTGTTTGGCTAGATGGCCTATGGCAATTTCATGTCTTTTTCATTTTATGTTAACCAATATGCTTTCTAGGAGGCTTTCATCCTTGGTTTTATGCATTTCTGTAGAGATGTAGTGATCTCTTACACATACAACTCTGCCTCCTCTTGCCAGGTCTGTTCCTTTTGAACAGTTTATATCTATACATAAGTATATTCCATTCATGAGTTTCATCCCATCAAGTTTTATTAATGGCAACTATATATATCTACCTTCATGTACTAGTATTTCAAGTTCTCCCTGGTTATTCCCCAGACTTTGAACATTAGTGTATAGTAATCTGAGTCCTTTATGGGTGACTCTGGGTATGCTTCCTATATCTTCTAATTTCTGTCTGAGCTTCTCTGTCCTATCACACACTCCTCTCCATACTTCCTTGCTTGGGATCCATGCTTGGAATTAGATCCTAAAGGTCCTAGGAATTGGCAACTGTCCCCGCTCAGTTTTAGTTTAAAGCTGCTCAGATAAACCCTTCGGAGGTGTAGCTCATCCCTTGCCAAAAGCCTTCATGTAGGTAATACAGACCATTATCTAGGAATCCAAATTCTTTTGACAGCACCAACCCTTAAACCAGTGGTTCATTTCTAAAATCGTTTGTTTCCTCATTGGAAATTGACCTTTTGTTGGAAGTACAGATGAAGACACCACCTGACCTCCGAACTCCTTATCTTTCTTGCCAAGTTGTTCAGTCTTTTGATATTCTTTTTAGGTTCATTTTCATCTCATTCATCCCTGCATGAAGGAAAAGAATGGGATAGTAATCTGTGGACTTGACTATCTTAGTAAGATTCTCGGCCACATCTTTGTTTTTTGCTCCAGGGAGACAATATACCTCCCTAAATTGATTGTCTGGTCTACAGATGGTTGATTCTGTTCCCCTGAGAATTGAATCTCCTATCCTAATACTTGCCTTTTTTTCTAGGAAAGTCTGGACTACTTTTCTTCCTTGTGCAGGAACACTTGATGATGCCTCTTTACTAGGTGTCTGCATGTTTTCTTCCAGGGGTAGGATATGAAATTGATTGCTCAGCTCCAATGGGGCTGCACTGGACTGGGCTGAACTAGATAGCAGGGACTTTGCTCTTGGTTGTTGTTTTCTTCTAAGATTGACATATTTCCGTTGGTCTGTCCCTAAAGGTTCATGTATTGGTTCATTTCTTCTGGTAGTTGTTTGTTCTTTATTCAGTTTGTATGTAATCTTCTTGCTTAGTTTGGAATTTCTTATTTTGTAGATTGAGGCTCTAAATCCTTTATCATGATGTTAAGACCAGAGAAGAGAGGTGATGTCAGCCCCTCTGGATAAAACCAGACCAGGAAATCAATTCCACAGGAAAGCTAAGACTACTTTTACTGAGATTGGCTATAATACTAGAATTTTTCAAATCTGGTTGTGCTATACCTATTACCCTTTTTATACTCCACTGAATTAGGGTGGCACCTGCCTGAGCTGCTTCCAAATGTTGTGCCCCTTTTTGGACCGAGATGCCCTATGCACGGTCACCCATGCCCTTGTCACCTCTCGCCTGGATTACTGCAATGCTCTCTACATGGGGCTGCCCTTGAAGTGCGCCCGGAGGCTTCAACTGGTGCAAAATGCGGCCGCGCGGGTGCTTATGGGAATATCTCGATACTCCCATGTTACACCACTCCATGTTACATCTTGCATTTGTTAGGAAAAACTGTTTATAGCATGAAAAGTGCCCGTTGCAGATAGAGTTCAAATTCAAAAAACAAACACACATTCATATTCCCCCAGAACCCAAAAGACCGAAAAACCAAGGGTTTTGCAGATCTGATGTCTCCTTGCGGAGATAGCCCATGTTATATCTTGCATTTGTTAGGGAAAAAACTGCTTATAGCATGAAAAGTGCCCGTTGCAGATAGAACTCAAATTGGAAAAACAAACACGTATTCATGTTCCCCCGGCTCCCCGAAGACCAAAAAACCATGAGATTTGCAGGTCTGATATTTCCTTGCAGAGATAGCCCATGTTGTACCTTGCATTTGTTAGGAAAAACTGCTTATAGCCTGAAAAGTTCCCGTTGCAGATAGAGCTCAAATTCAAAAAACAAACACATATTCATGTTCCCCCATCTCCCCGAAGACCAAAAAACCATTAGTTTTGCAGATCTGATGTCTCCTTGCGGAGATAGCCCATGTTACATCTTGCATTTGTTAGGAAAAACTGCTTATAGCCTGAAAAGTGCCCGTTGCAGATAGAGTTCAAATTCGAAAAACAAACACACATTCATATTCCCCCAGCTCCCAAAAGACCGAAAAACCAAGGGTTTTGCAGATCTGATGTCTCCTTGCGGAGATAGCCCATGTTATATCTTGCATTTCTTAGGAAAAACTGCTTTTAGCAAGAAAAGTGCCCTTTGCAGATAGAGCTCAAATTCGAAAAACAAACACATATTCATGTTCCCCCGGCTCACCGAAGACCAAAAAACCATGAGTTATGCAGATCTGATGTCTCCTTGCGGAGATAGCCCATGTTATATCTTGCATTTGTTAGGAAAAACTGCTTTTAGCAAGAAAAGTGCCCTTTGCAGATAGAGCTCAAATTCGAAAAACAAATACGTATTCATGTTCCCCAACCTCCCCGAAGACCAAAAAACCATGCGTTTTGCAGTTCTGATGTCTCCTTGCGGACATAGCCCATGTTATATCTTGCATTTGTTAGTGAAAACTGCTTATAGCATGAAAAGTGCCCTTTACAGATAGAGCTCAAATTCGAAAAACAAACACATATTCATGTTCCCCCGGCTCACCGAAGACCAAAAAACCATGAGTTTTGCAGATCTGATGTCTCCTTGCGGAGATAGCCCATGTTGTACCTCGCATTTGTTAGGAAAAACTGCTTATAGCCTGAAAAGTGCCCGTTGCAGATAGAGCTCAAATTTGAAAAACAAACACATATTCATGTTCCCCCGGCTCCCCGAAGACCAAAAAACCATGGGTTTTGCAGATCTGATGTCTCCTTGCGGAGATAGCCCATGTTATATCTTGCATTTGTTAGGAAAAATTGCTTATAGCATGAAACGTGCCCATTGCAGATAGAGCTCAAATTTGAAAAACAAACACATATTCATGTTCCCCCAGCTCCCAAAAGACCAAAAAACCAAGGGTTTTGCAGATCTGATGTCTCCTTGCAGAAATAGCCCATGTTATATCTTGCATTTGTTAGGAAAAACTGTTTATAGCTTGAAAAGTGCCCGTTGCAGATAGAGGTCAAATTCGAAAAACAAACACACATTCATATTCCCCCAGAACCCAAAAGACCGAAAAACCAAGGGTTTTGCAGATCTGATGTCTCCTTGCGGAGATAGCCCATGTTATATCTTGTATTTGTTAGGGAAAAAACTGCTTATAGCATGAAAAGTGCCCGTTGCAGATAGAGCTCAAATTGGAAAAACAAACACGTATTCATGTTCCCCCGGCGCCCCGAAGACCAAAAAACCATGAGATTTGCAGGTCTGATATTTCCTTGCAGAGATAGCCCATGTTGTACCTTGCATTTGTTAGGAAAAACTGCTTATAGCCTGAAAAGTGCCCGTTGCAGATAGAGTTCAAATTCAAAAAACAAACACACATTCATATACCCCCAGCTACCAAAAGACCGAAAAACCAAGGGTTTTGCAGATCTGATGTCTCCTTGCGGAGATAGCCCATGTTATATCTTGCATTTGTTAGGGAAAAAACTGCTTATAGCATGAAAAGTGCCCGTTGTAGATAGAGCTCAAATTCGAAAAACAAACACATATTCATGTTTCCCCAGCTCCCAAAAGACCGAAAAACCAAGGGTTTTGCAGATCTGATGTCTCCTTGCGGAGATAGCCCATGTTATATCTTGCATTTCTTAGGAAAAACTGCTTTTAGCAAGAAAAGTGCCCTTTGCAGATAGAGCTCAAATTCGAAAAACAAACACATATTCATGTTCCCCCGGCTCACCGAAGACCAAAAAACCATGAGTTATGCAGATCTGATGTCTCCTTGCGGAGATAGCCCATGTTATATATTGCATTTGTTAGGAAAAACTGCTTTTAGCAAGAAAAGTGCCCTTTGCAGACAGAGCTCAAATTCGAAAAACAAATACGTATTCATGTTCCCCAACCTCCCCGAAGACCAAAAAACCATGCGTTTTGCAGTTCTGATGTCTCCTTGCGGAGATAGCCCATGTTATATCTTGCATTTGTTAGTAAAAACTGCTTATAGCATGAAAAGTGCCCTTTGCAGATAGAGCTCAAATTCGAAAAACAAACACATATTCATGTTCCCCCGGCTCACCGAAGACCAAAAAACCATGAGTTTTGCAGATCTGATGTCTCCTTGCGGAGATAGCCCATGTTGTACCTCGCATTTGTTAGGAAAAACTGCTTATAGCCTGAAAAGTGCCCGTTGCAGATAGAGCTCAAATTCGAAAAACAAACACATATTCATGTTCCCCCGGCTCCCCGAAGACCAAAAAACCATGGGTTTTGCAGATCTGATGTCTCCTTGCGGAGATAGCCCATGTTATATCTTGCATTTGTTAGGAAAAATTGCTTATAGCATTAAACGTGCCCATTGCAGATAGAGCTCAAATTTGAAAAACAAACACATATTCATGTTCCCCCAGCTCCCAAAAGACCAAAAAACCAAGGGTTTTGCAGATCTGATGTCTCCTTGCAGACATAGCCCATGTTATATCTTGCATTTGTTAGGAAAAAACTGCTTATAGCCTGAAAAGTGCCCGTTGCAATTAGAGCTCAAATTCGAAAAACAAACACATATTCATGTTCCTCCAGATCCCTGAAAACCAAAAACCATGAGTTTTGTACATCTGATGTTTCCTTGCGGAGATAGCCCATGTTGTACCTCGCATATGTTAGGAAAAACTGCTTATAGCCTGAAAAGTGCCCGTTGCAGATAGAGCTCAAATTCGAAAAACAAACACATATTCATGTTCCCCCAGCTCCCAAAAGACCAAAAAAACAAGGGTTTTGCAGATCTGATGTCTCCTTGCGGAGATAGCCCATGTTATATCTTGCATTTGTTAGGAAAAACTGCTTATAGCCTGAAAAGTGCCCGTTGCAGATAGAGCTCAAATTCGAAAAACAAACACATATTCATGTTCCCCCGGCTCCCCGAAGACCAAAAAACCATGGGTTTTGCAGATCTGATGTCTCCTTGCGGAGATAGCCCATGTTGTACCTTGCATTTGTTAGGAAAAACTGCTTATAGCCTGAAAAGTGCCCGTTGCAGATAGAGCTCAAATTCGAAAAACAAACACATATTCATATTTCCCCAGCTCCCAAAAGACCAAAAAACCAAGGGTTTTGCAGATCTGATGTCTCCTTGCGGAGATAGCCCATGTTGTACCTTGCATTTGTTAGGAAAAAGTGCTTATAGCCTGAAAAGTGCCGGTTGCAGATAGACCTCAAATTCGAAAAACAAACACATATTCATGTTCCCCCGGCTCCCCGAAGACAAAAAAACCATGGGTTTTGCAGATCTGATGTCTCCTTGCGGAGATAGCCCATGTTGTACCTTGCATTTGTTAGGAAAAACTGCTTATAGCCTGAAAAGTGCCCGTTGCAGATAGAGGTCAAATTCGAAAAACAAACACATATTCATGTTCCCCCGGCTCCCCGAAGACCAAAAAACCATGGGCTTTGCAGATCTGATGTCTCCTTGCGGAGATAGCCCATGTTATATCTTGCATTTGTTAGGAAAAATTGCTTATAGCATTAAACGTGCCCATTGCAGATAGAGCTCAAATTCGAAAAACAAACACATATTCATGTTCCCCCAGCTCCCAAAAGACCAAAAAACCAAGGGTTTTGCAGATCTGATGTCTCCTTGCGGAGATAGCCCATGTTATATCTTGCATTTGTTAGGAAAAACTGCTTATAGCATGAAAAGTGCCCATTGCAGATAGAGCTCAAATTTGAAAAACAAACACATATTCATGTTCCCCCAGCTCCCAAAAGACCAAAAAACCAAGGGTTTTGCAGATCTGATGTCTCCTTGCGGAGATAGCCCATGTTATATCTTGCATTTGTTAGGAAAAACTGCTTATAGCATGAAACGTGCCCATTGCAGATAGAGCTGAAATTCGAAAAACAAACACATATTCATGTTCCCCCGGCTCCCAAAAGACCAAAAAACCAAGGGTTTTGCAGATCTGATGTCTCCTTGCGGAGATAGCCCATGTTATATCTTGCATTTGTTAGGAAAAACTGCTTATAGCATGAAAAGTGCCCATTGCAGATAGAGCTCAAATTCAAAAAACAAACACATATTCATCTTCCCCCAGCTCCCAAGAGACCGAAAAACCAAAGGTTTTGCAGATCTGATGTCTCCTTGCGGAGATAGCCCATGTTATATCTTGCATTTGTTAGGAAAAAAACTCCTTATAGCATGAAAAGTGCCCATTGCAGATAGAGCTCAAATTCGAAAAACAAACACATATTCATGTTCCCCCAATTCCCCGAAGAACAAAAAACCATGAGTTTTCCAGATCTGATGTTTCCTTGCGGAGATAGCCCATGTTACATCTTGCGTTTGTTAGGAATAACTGCTTATAGCATGAAAAGTGCCCGTTGCAGATAGAGCTCAAATTCGAAAAACAAACACATATTCATGTTCCCCCGGCTCCCCGAAGAACAAAAAAACCATGAGTTTTGCAGATCTGATATTTCCTTGCGGAGATAGCCCATGTTGTACCTTGCATTTGTTAGGAAAAACTGCTCATAGCATGAAAAGTGCCCATTGCAGATAGAGCTCAAATTCGAAAAACAAACACATATTCATATTCCCCCGGCTCACCGAAGACCAAAGAAACACGAGTTTTGCAGATCTGATGGCTCCTTGCGAAGATAGCCCATGTTACATCTTGCATTTGTTAGGAAAAACTGCTTATAGCATGAAAAGTGCCCGTTGTAGATAGAGCTCAAATTCGAAAAACAAACACATATTCATGTTTCCCCAGCTCCCCGAAGACTAAAGAAACACGAGTTTTGCAGATCTGATGGCTCCTTGCGAAGATAGCCCATGTTACATCTTGCATTTGTTAGGAAAAACTGTTTATAGCATGAAAAGTGCCCGTTGCAGATAGAGGTCAAATTCGAAAAACAAACACACATTCATATTCCCCCAGAATCCAAAAGACCGAAAAACCAAGGGTTTTGCAGATCTGATGTCTCCTTGCGGAGATAGCCCATGTTATATCTTGCATTTGTTAGGGAAAAAACTGCTTATAGCATGAAAAGTGCCCGTTGCAGATAGAGCTCAAATTGGAAAAACAAACACGTATTCATGTTCCCCCGGCGCCCCGAAGACCAAAAAACCATGAGATTTGCAGGTCTGATATTTCCTTGCAGAGATAGCCCATGTTGTACCTTGCATTTGTTAGGAAAAACTGCTTATAGCCTGAAAGGTTCCCGTTGCAGATAGAGCTCAAATTCAAAAAACAAACACATATTCATGTTCCCCCATCTCACTGAAGACCAAAAAACCATTTTTTGCAGATCTGATGTCTCCTTGCGGAGATAGCCCATGTTACATCTTGCATTTGTTAGGAAAAACTGCTTATAGCCTGAAAAGTGCCCGTTGCAGATAGAGTTCAAATTCAAAAAACAAACACACATTCATATTCCCCCAGCTCCCAAAAGACCGAAAAACCAAGGGTTTTGCAGATCTGATGTCTCCTTGCGGAGATAGCCCATGTTATATCTTGCATTTGTTAGGGAAAAAACTGCTTATAGCATGAAAAGTGCCCGTTGTAGATAGAGCTCAAATTCGAAAAACAAACACATATTCATGTTTCCCCAGCTCCCCGAAGACTAAAGAAACACGAGTTTTGCAGATCTGATGGCTCCTTGCGAAGATAGCCCATGTTACATCTTGCACTTGTTAGGAAAAACTGTTTATAGCATGAAACGTGCCCATTGCAGATAGACCTCAAATTCGAAAAACAAACACATATTCATGTTTCCCCAGCTCCCAAAAGACCAAAAAACCAAGGGTTTTGCAGATCTGATGTCTCCTTGCGGAGATAGCCCATGTTGTACCTCGCATATGTTAGGAAAAACTGCTTATAGCATGAAAAGTGCCCGTTGCAGATAGAGCTCAAATTCGAAAAACAAACACATATTCATGTTCCCCCAATTCCCCGAAGAACAAAAAACCATGAGTTTTCCAGATCTGATGTTTCCTTGCGGAGATAGCCCATGTTACATCTTGCGTTTGTTAGGAATAACTGCTTATAGCATGAAAAGTGCCCGTTGCAGATAGAGCTCAAATTCGAAAAACAAACACATATTCATGTTCCCCCGGCTCCCCGAAGAACAAAAAAACCATGAGTTTTGCAGATCTGATATTTCCTTGCGGAGATAGCCCATGTTGTACCTTGCATTTGTTAGGAAAAACTGCTCATAGCATGAAAAGTGCCCATTGCAGATAGAGCTCAAATTCGAAAAACAAACACATATTCATATTCCCCCGGCTCACCGAAGACCAAAGAAACACGAGTTTTGCAGATCTGATGGCTCCTTGCGAAGATAGCCCATGTTACATCTTGCATTTGTTAGGAAAAACTGCTTATAGCATGAAAAGTGCCCGTTGTAGATAGAGCTCAAATTCGAAAAACAAACACATATTCATGTTTCCCCAGCTCCCCGAAGACTAAAGAAACACGAGTTTTGCAGATCTGATGGCTCCTTGCGAAGATAGCCCATGTTACATCTTGCATTTGTTAGGAAAAACTGTTTATAGCATGAAAAGTGCCCGTTGCAGATAGAGGTCAAATTCGAAAAACAAACACACATTCATATTCCCCCAGAACCCAAAAGACCGAAAAACCAAGGGTTTTGCAGATCTGATGTCTCCTTGCGGAGATAGCCCATGTTATATCTTGCATTTGTTAGGAAAAACTGCTTATAGCATGAAAAGTGCCCATTGCAGATAGAGCTCAAATTTGAAAAACAAACACATATTCATGTTCCCCCAGCTCCCAAAAGACCAAAAAACCAAGGGTTTTGCAGATCTGATGTCTCCTTGCGGAGATAGCCCATGTTATATCTTGCATTTGTTAGGAAAAACTGCTTATAGCATGAAACGTGCCCATTGCAGATAGAGCTGAAATTCGAAAAACAAACACATATTCATGTTCCCCCGGCTCCCAAAAGACCAAAAAACCAAGGGTTTTGCAGATCTGATGTCTCCTTGCGGAGATAGCGCATGTTATATCTTGCATTTGTTAGGAAAAACTGCTTATAGCATGAAAAGTGCCCATTGCAGATAGAGCTCAAATTCAAAAAACAAACACATATTCATCTTCCCCCAGCTCCCAAGAGACCGAAAAACCAAAGGTTTTGCAGATCTGATGTCTCCTTGCGGAGATAGCCCATGTTATATCTTGCATTTGTTAGGAAAAAAACTCCTTATAGCATGAAAAGTGCCCATTGCAGATAGAGCTCAAATTCGAAAAACAAACACATATTCATGTTCCCCCAATTCCCCGAAGAACAAAAAACCATGAGTTTTCCAGATCTGATGTTTCCTTGCGGAGATAGCCCATGTTACATCTTGCGTTTGTTAGGAATAACTGCTTATAGCATGAAAAGTGCCCGTTGCAGATAGAGCTCAAATTCGAAAAACAAACACATATTCATGTTCCCCCGGCTCCCCGAAGACCAAAAAACCATTAGTTTTGCAGATCTGATGTTTCCTTGTGGAGATAGCCCATGTTATATCTTGCATTTGTTAGGAAAAACTGCTCATAGCATGAAAAGTGCCCGTTGCAGATAGAGCTCAAATTGGAAAAACAAACACGTATTCATGTTCCCCCGGCGCCCCGAAGACCAAAAAACCATGAGATTTGCAGGTCTGATATTTCCTTGCAGAGATAGCCCATGTTGTACCTTGCATTTGTTAGGAAAAACTGCTTATAGCCTGAAAGGTTCCCGTTGCAGATAGAGCTCAAATTCAAAAAACAAACACATATTCATGTTCCCCCATCTCACTGAAGACCAAAAAACCATTTTTTGCAGATCTGATGTCTCCTTGCGGAGATAGCCCATGTTACATCTTGCATTTGTTAGGAAAAACTGCTTATAGCCTGAAAAGTGCCCGTTGCAGATAGAGTTCAAATTCAAAAAACAAACACACATTCATATTCCCCCAGCTCCCAAAAGACCGAAAAACCAAGGGTTTTGCAGATCTGATGTCTCCTTGCGGAGATAGCCCATGTTATATCTTGCATTTGTTAGGGAAAAAACTGCTTATAGCATGAAAAGTGCCCGTTGTAGATAGAGCTCAAATTCGAAAAACAAACACATATTCATGTTTCCCCAGCTCCCCGAAGACTAAAGAAACACGAGTTTTGCAGATCTGATGGCTCCTTGCGAAGATAGCCCATGTTACATCTTGCACTTGTTAGGAAAAACTGTTTATAGCATGAAACGTGCCCATTGCAGATAGACCTCAAATTCGAAAAACAAACACATATTCATGTTTCCCCAGCTCCCAAAAGACCAAAAAACCAAGGGTTTTGCAGATCTGATGTCTACTTGCGGAGATAGCCCATGTTGTACCTCGCATATGTTAGGAAAAACTGCTTATAGCCTGAAAAGTGCCCGTTGCAGATAGAGCTCAAATTTGAAAAACAAACACATATTCATGTTCCCCCAGCTCCCAAAAGACCAAAAAACCAAGGGTTTTGCAGATCTGATGTCTCCTTGCGGAGATAGCCCATGTTATATCTTGCATTTGTTAGGGAAAAAACTGCTTATAGCATGAAAAGTGCCCGTTGCAGATAGAGCTCAAATTGGAAAAACAAACACGTATTCATGTTCCCCCGGCGCCCCGAAGACCAAAAAACCATGAGATTTGCAGGTCTGATATTTCCTTGCAGAGATAGCCCATGTTGTACCTTGCATTTGTTAGGAAAAACTGCTTATAGCCTGAAAGGTTCCCGTTGCAGATAGAGCTCAAATTCAAAAAACAAACACATATTCATGTTCCCCCATCTCACTGAAGACCAAAAAACCATTTTTTGCAGATCTGATGTCTCCTTGCGGAGATAGCCCATGTTACATCTTGCATTTGTTAGGAAAAACTGCTTATAGCCTGAAAAGTGCCCGTTGCAGATAGAGTTCAAATTCAAAAAACAAACACACATTCATATTCCCCCAGCTCCCAAAAGACCGAAAAACCAAGGGTTTTGCAGATCTGATGTCTCCTTGCGGAGATAGCCCATGTTATATCTTGCATTTGTTAGGGAAAAAACTGCTTATAGCATGAAAAGTGCCCGTTGTAGATAGAGCTCAAATTCGAAAAACAAACACATATTCATGTTTCCCCAGCTCCCCGAAGACTAAAGAAACACGAGTTTTGCAGATCTGATGGCTCCTTGCGAAGATAGCCCATGTTACATCTTGCACTTGTTAGGAAAAACTGTTTATAGCATGAAACGTGCCCATTGCAGATAGACCTCAAATTCGAAAAACAAACACATATTCATGTTTCCCCAGCTCCCAAAAGACGAAAAAACCAAGGGTTTTGCAGATCTGATGTCTCCTTGCGGAGATAGCCCATGTTGTACCTCGCATATGTTAGGAAAAACTGCTTATAGCATGAAAAGTGCCCGTTGCAGATAGAGCTCAAATTCGAAAAACAAACACATATTCATGTTCCCCCAATTCCCCGAAGAACAAAAAACCATGAGTTTTCCAGATCTGATGTTTCCTTGCGGAGATAGCCCATGTTACATCTTGCGTTTGTTAGGAATAACTGCTTATAGCATGAAAAGTGCCCGTTGCAGATAGAGCTCAAATTCGAAAAACAAACACATATTCATGTTCCCCCGGCTCCCCGAAGAACAAAAAAACCATGAGTTTTGCAGATCTGATATTTCCTTGCGGAGATAGCCCATGTTGTACCTTGCATTTGTTAGGAAAAACTGCTCATAGCATGAAAAGTGCCCATTGCAGATAGAGCTCAAATTCGAAAAACAAACACATATTCATATTCCCCCGGCTCACCGAAGACCAAAGAAACACGAGTTTTGCAGATCTGATGGCTCCTTGCGAAGATAGCCCATGTTACATCTTGCATTTGTTAGGAAAAACTGCTTATAGCATGAAAAGTGCCCGTTGTAGATAGAGCTCAAATTCGAAAAACAAACACATATTCATGTTTCCCCAGCTCCCCGAAGACTAAAGAAACACGAGTTTTGCAGATCTGATGGCTCCTTGCGAAGATAGCCCATGTTACATCTTGCATTTGTTAGGAAAAACTGTTTATAGCATGAAAAGTGCCAGTTGCAGATAGAGGTCAAATTCGAAAAACAAACACACATTCATATTCCCCCAGAACCCAAAAGACCGAAAAACCAAGGGTTTTGCAGATCTGA
Source organism: Vipera ursinii (assembly GCF_947247035.1). Taxonomy (NCBI): domain Eukaryota; kingdom Metazoa; phylum Chordata; class Lepidosauria; order Squamata; family Viperidae; genus Vipera; species Vipera ursinii. The sequence continues at coordinate 185,254,209 of NC_139512.1, forward strand.
TGTCTCCTTGCGGAGATAGCCCATGTTATATCTTGCATTTGTTAGGGAAAAAACTGCTTATAGCATGAAAAGTGCCCGTTGCAGATAGAGCTCAAATTGGAAAAACAAACACGTATTCATGTTCCCCCGGCGCCCCGAAGACCAAAAAACCATGAGATTTGCAGGTCTGATATTTCCTTGCAGAGATAGCCCATGTTGTACCTTGCATTTGTTAGGAAAAACTGCTTATAGCCTGAAAGGTTCCCGTTGCAGATAGAGCTCAAATTCAAAAAACAAACACATATTCATGTTCCCCCATCTCACTGAAGACCAAAAAACCATTTTTTGCAGATCTGATGTCTCCTTGCGGAGATAGCCCATGTTACATCTTGCATTTGTTAGGAAAAACTGCTTATAGCCTGAAAAGTGCCCGTTGCAGATAGAGTTCAAATTCAAAAAACAAACACACATTCATATTCCCCCAGCTCCCAAAAGACCGAAAAACCAAGGGTTTTGCAGATCTGATGTCTCCTTGCGGAGATAGCCCATGTTATATCTTGCATTTGTTAGGGAAAAAACTGCTTATAGCATGAAAAGTGCCCGTTGTAGATAGAGCTCAAATTCGAAAAACAAACACATATTCATGTTTCCCCAGCTCCCCGAAGACTAAAGAAACACGAGTTTTGCAGATCTGATGGCTCCTTGCGAAGATAGCCCATGTTACATCTTGCACTTGTTAGGAAAAACTGTTTATAGCATGAAACGTGCCCATTGCAGATAGACCTCAAATTCGAAAAACAAACACATATTCATGTTTCCCCAGCTCCCAAAAGACCAAAAAACCAAGGGTTTTGCAGATCTGATGTCTACTTGCGGAGATAGCCCATGTTGTACCTCGCATATGTTAGGAAAAACTGCTTATAGCCTGAAAAGTGCCCGTTGCAGATAGAGCTCAAATTTGAAAAACAAACACATATTCATGTTCCCCCAGCTCCCAAAAGACCAAAAAACAAGGGTTTTGCAGATCTGATGTCTCCTTGCGGAGATAGCCCATGTTATATCTTGCATTTGTTAGGAAAAACTGCTTATAGCATGAAACGTGCCCATTGCAGATAGAGCTCAAATTCGAAAAACAAACACATATTCATGTTCCCCCAGCTCCCAAAAGACCAAAAAACCAAGGGTTTTGCAGATCTGATGTCTCCTTGCGGAGATAGCCCATGTTATATCTTGCATTTGTTAGGAAAAACTGCTTATAGCATGAAAAGTGCCCGTTGCAGATAGAGCTCAAATTCGAAAAACAAACACATATTCATGTTCCCCCAGCTCCCAAGAGACCGAAAAACCAAAGGTTTTGCAGATCTGATGTCTCCTTGCGGAGATAGCCCATGTTATATCTTGCATTTGTTAGGAAAAAAACTCCTTATAGCATGAAAAGTGCCCATTGCAGATAGAGCTCAAATTCGAAAAACAAACACATATTCATGTTCCCCCAATTCCCTGAAGAACAAAAAACCATGAGTTTTCCAGATCTGATGTTTCCTTGCGGAGATAGCCCATGTTACATCTTGCATTTGTTAGGAATAACTGCTTATAGCATGAAAAGTGCCCGTTGCAGATAGAGCTCAAATTCGAAAAACAAACACATATTCATGTTCCCCCGGCTCCCCGAAGAACAAAAAAACCATGAGTTTTGCAGATCTGATGTTTCCTTGCGGAGATAGCCCATGTTGTACCTTGCATTTGTTAGGAAAAACTGCTCATAGCATGAAAAGTGCCCATTGCAGATAGAGCTCAAATTCGAAAAACAAACACATATTCATGTTCCCCCGGCTCCCCGAAGACCAAAAAACCATTAGTTTTGCAGAGGTGATGTTTCCTTGCGGAGATAGCCCATGTTGTACCTTGCATTTGTTAGGAAAAACTGCTCATAGCATGAAAAGTGCCCATTGCAGATAGAGCTCAAATTCGAAAAACAAAAACATATTCATGTTCCCCCGGCTCCCCGAAGACCAAAAAACCATGAGTTTTCCAGATCTGATGTTTCCTTGCGGAGATAGCCCATGTTGTACCTTGCATTTGTTACGAAAAACTGCTTATAGGCTGAAAAGTGCCCGTTGCAGATAGAGCTCAAATTCGAAAAACAAACACATATTCATATTCCCCCGGCTCACCGAAGACCAAAGAAACACGAGTTTTGCAGATCTGATGGCTCCTTGCGAAGATAGCCCATGTTACATCTTGCATTTGTTAGGAAAAACTGCTTATGGCATGAAAAGTGCCTGTTGTAGATAGAGCTCAAATTCGAAAAACAAACACATATTCATGTTTCCCCAGCTCCCTGAAGACTAAAGAAACACGAGTTTTGCAGATCTGATGGCTCCTTGCGAAGATAGCCCATGTTACATCTTGCATTTGTTAGGAAAAACTGTTTATAGCATGAAAAGTGCCCGTTGCAGATAGAGTTCAAATTCGAAAAACAAACACACATTCATATTCCCCCAGAACCCAAAAGACCGAAAAACCAAGGGTTTTTCAGATCTGATGTCTCCTTGCGGAGATAGCCCATGTTATATCTTGCATTTGTTAGGGAAAAAACTGCTTATAGCATGAAAAGTGCCCGTTGCAGATAGAGCTCAAATTGGAAAAACAAACACGTATTCATGTTCCCCCGGCGCCCCGAAGACCAAAAAACCATGAGATTTGCAGGTCTGATATTTCCTTGCAGAGATAGCCCATGTTGTACCTTGCATTTGTTAGGAAAAACTGCTTATAGCCTGAAAGGTTCCCGTTGCAGATAGAGCTCAAATTCAAAAAACAAACACATATTCATGTTCCCCCATCTCACCGAAGACCAAAAAACCATTTTTTGCAGATCTGATGTCTCCTTGCGGAGATAGCCCATGTCACATCTTGCATTTGTTAGGAAAAACTGCTTATAGCCTGAAAAGTGCCCGTTGCAGATAGAGTTCAAATTCGAAAAACAAACACACATTCATATTCCCCCAGCTCCCAAAAGACCGAAAAACCAAGGGTTTTGCAGATCTGATGTCTCCTTGCGGAGATAGCCCATGTTATATCTTGCATTTGTTAGGGAAAAAACTGCTTATAGCATGAAAAGTGCCCGTTGCAGATAGAGCTCAAATTCGAAAAACAAACATATATTCATGTTCCCCCGGCTCCCCGAAGACCAAAAAACCATGGGTTTTGCAGATCTGATGTCTCCTTGCGGAGATAGCCCATGTTATATCTTGCATTTGTGAGGAAAAACTGCTCATAGCATGAAAAGTGCCCATTGCAGATAGAGCTCAAATTCGAAAAACAAACTCATATTCATGTTCCCCCGGCTCCCCGAAGACCAAAAAACCATTAGTTTTGCAGATCTGATGTTTCCTTGTGGAGATAGCCCATGTTGTACCTTGCATTTGTTAGGAAAAACTGCTCATAGCATGAAAAGTGCCCATTGCAGATAGAGCTCAAATTCGAAAAACAAACACATATTCATGTTCCCTCGGCTCACCCAAGACCAAAAAACCACGAGTTATGCAGATCTGATGTCTCCTTGCGGAGATAGCCCATGTTGTACCTTGCATTTGTTACGAAAAACTGCTTATAGGCTGAAAAGTGCCCGTTGCAGATAGAGCTCAAATTCGAAAAACAAACACATATTCATATTCCCCCGGCTCCCCGAAGACCAAAGAAACACGAGTTTTGCAGATCTGATGGCTCCTTGCGAAGTTAGCCCATGTTACATCTTGCATTTGTTAGGAAAAACTGCTTATAGCATGAAAAGTGCCCGTTGTAGATAGAGCTCAAATTCGAAAAACAAACACATATTCATGTTCCCCCAGCTCCCCGAAGACTAAAGAAACACGAGTTTTGCAGATCTGATGGCTCCTTGCGAAGATAGCCCATGTTACATCTTGCTTTTGTTAGGAAAAACTATTTATAGCATGAAAAGTGCCCGTTGCAGATAGAGTTCAAATTCAAAAAACAAACACACATTCATATTCCCCCAGAACCCAAAAGACCGAAAAACCAAGGGTTTTGCAGATCTGATGTCTCCTTGCGGAGATAGCCCATGTTATATCTTGCATTTGTTAGGGAAAAAACTGCTTATAGCATGAAAAGTGCCCGTTGCAGATAGAGCTCAAATTGGAAAAACAAACACGTATTCATGTTCCCCCGGCTCCCCGAAGACCAAAAAACCATGAGATTTGCAGGTCTGATATTTCCTTGCAGAGATAGCCCATGTTGTACCTTGCATTTGTTAGGAAAAACTGCTTATAGCCTGAAAAGTTCCCGTTGCAGATAGAGCTCAAATTCAAAAAACAAACACATATTCATGTTCCCCCATCTCCCCGAAGACCAAAAAACCATTAGTTTTGCAGATCTGATGTCTCCTTGCGGAGATAGCCCATGTTACATCTTGGATTTGTTAGGAAAAACTGCTTATAGCCTGAAAAGTGCCCGTTGCAGATAGAGTTCAAATTCGAAAAACAAACACACATTCATGTTCCCCCGGCTCACCGAAGACCAAAAAACCATGAGTTATGCAGATCTGATGTCTCCTTGCGGAGATAGCCCATGTTATATCTTGCATTTGTTAGGAAAAACTGCTTTTAGCAAGAAAAGTGCCCTTTGCAGATAGAGCTCAAATTCGAAAAACAAATACGTATTCATGTTCCCCAACCTCCCCGAAGACCAAAAAACCATGCGTTTTGCAGTTCTGATGTCTCCTTGCGGAGATAGCCCATGTTATATCTTGCATTTGTTAGTAAAAACTGCATATAGCATGAAAAGTGCCCTTTGCAGATAGAGCTCAAATTTGAAAAACAAACACATATTCATGTTCCCCCGGCTCCCCGAAGACCAAAAAACCATGAGTTTTCCAGATCTGATGTTTCCTTGCGGAGATAGCCCATGTTGTACCTTGCATTTGTTAGGAAAAACTGCTTATAGCCTGAAAGGTTCCCGTTGCAGATAGAGCTCAAATTCAAAAAACAAACACATATTCATGTTCCCCCATCTCACTGAAGACCAAAAAACCATTTTTTGCAGATCTGATGTCTCCTTGCGGAGATAGCCCATGTTACATCTTGCATTTGTTAGGAAAAACTGCTTATAGCCTGAAAAGTGCCCGTTGCAGATAGAGTTCAAATTCAAAAAACAAACACACATTCATATACCCCCAGCTCCCAAAAGACCGAAAAACCAAGGGTTTTGCAGATCTGATGTCTCCTTGCGGAGATAGCCCATGTTATATCTTGCATTTGTTAGGGAAAAAACTGCTTATAGCCTGAAAGGTTCCCGTTGCAGATAGAGCTCAAATTCAAAAAACAAACACATATTCATGTTCCCCCATCTCACTGAAGACCAAAAAACCATTTTTTGCAGATCTGATGTCTCCTTGCGGAGATAGCCCATGTTACATCTTGCATTTGTTAGGAAAAACTGCTTATAGCCTGAAAAGTGCCCGTTGCAGATAGAGTTCAAATTCAAAAAACAAACACACATTCATATACCCCCAGCTCCCAAAAGACCGAAAAACCAAGGGTTTTGCAGATCTGATGTCTCCTTGCGGAGATAGCCCATGTTATATCTTGCATTTGTTAGGGAAAAAACTGCTTATAGCATGAAAAGTGCCCGTTGTAGATAGAGCTCAAATTCAAAAAACAAACACATATTCATGTTTCCCCAGCTCCCAAAAGACCGAAAAACCAAGGGTTTTGCAGATCTGATGTCTCCTTGCGGAGATAGCCCATGTTATATCTTGCATTTCTTAGGAAAAACTGCTTTTAGCAAGAAAAGTGCCCTTTGCAGATAGAGCTCAAATTCGAAAAACAAACACATATTCATGTTCCCCCGGCTCACCGAAGACCAAAAAACCATGAGTTATGCAGATCTGATGTCTCCTTGCGGAGATAGCCCATGTTATATATTGCATTTGTTAGGAAAAACTGCTTTTAGCAAGAAAAGTGCCCTTTGCAGATAGAGCTCAAATTCGAAAAACAAATACGTATTCATGTTCCCCAACCTCCCCGAAGACCAAAAAACCATGCGTTTTGCAGTTCTGATGTCTCCTTGCGGAGATAGCCCATGTTATATCTTGCATTTGTTAGTAAAAACTGCTTATAGCATGAAAAGTGCCCTTTGCAGATAGAGCTCAAATTCGAAAAACAAACACATATTCATGTTCCCCCGGCTCACCGAAGACCAAAAAACCATGAGTTTTGCAGATCTGATGTCTCCTTGCGGAGATAGCCCATGTTGTACCTCGCATTTGTTAGGAAAAACTGCTTATAGCCTGAAAAGTGCCCGTTGCAGATAGAGCTCAAATTCGAAAAACAAACACATATTCATGTTCCCCCGGCTCCCCGAAGACCAAAAAACCATGGGTTTTGCAGATCTGATGTCTCCTTGCGGAGATAGCCCATGTTATATCTTGCATTTGTTAGGAAAAATTGCTTATAGCATGAAACGTGCCCATTGCAGATAGAGCTCAAATTTGAAAAACAATCACATATTCATGTTCCCCCAGCTCCCAAAAGACCAAAAAACCAAGGGTTTTGCAGATCTGATGTCTCCTTGCAGACATAGCCCATGTTATATCTTGCATTTGTTAGGAAAAAACTGCTTATAGCCTGAAAAGTGCCCGTTGCAATTAGAGCTCAAATTCGAAAAACAAACACATATTCATGTTCCTCCAGATCCCTGAAGACCAAAAACCATGAGTTTTGTACATCTGATGTTTCCTTGCGGAGATAGCCCATGTTGTACCTCGCATATGTTAGGAAAAACTGCTTATAGCCTGAAAAGTGCCCGTTGCAGATAGAGCTCAAATTCGAAAAACAAACACATATTCATGTTCCCCCAGCTCCCAAAAGACCAAAAAAACAAGGGTTTTGCAGATCTGATGTCTCCTTGCGGAGATAGCCCATGTTATATCTTGCATTTGTTAGGAAAAACTGCTTATAGCCTGAAAAGTGCCCGTTGCAGATAGAGCTCAAATTCGAAAAACAAACACATATTCACGTTCCCCCGGCTCCCCGAAGACCAAAAAACCATGGGTTTTGCAGATCTGATGTCTCCTTGCGGAGATAGCCCATGTTGTACCTTGCATTTGTTAGGAAAAACTGCTTATAGCCTGAAAAGTGCCCGTTGGAGATAGAGCTCAAATTCGAAAAACAAACACATATTCATATTTCCCCAGCTCCCAAAAGACCAAAAAACCAAGGGTTTTGCAGATCTGATGTCTCCTTGCGGAGATAGCCCATGTTGTACCTTGCATTTGTTAGGAAAAAGTGCTTATAGCCTGAAAAGTGCCGGTTGCAGATAGAGCTCAAATTCGAAAAACAAACACATATTCATGTTCCCCCGGCTCCCTGAAGACAAAAAAACCATGGGTTTTGCAGATCTGATGTCTCCTTGCGGAGATAGCCCATGTTGTACCTTGCATTTGTTAGGAAAAACTGCTTATAGCCTGAAAAGTGCCCGTTGCAGATAGAGGTCAAATTCGAAAAACAAACACATATTCATGTTCCCCCGGCTCCCGGAAGACCAAAAAACCATGGGCTTTGCAGATCTGATGTCTCCTTGCGGAGATAGCCCATGTTATATCTTGCATTTGTTAGGAAAAACTGCTTATAGCATGAAAAGTGCCCATTGCAGATAGAGCTCAAATTTGAAAAACAAACACATATTCATGTTCCCCCAGCTCCCAAAAGACCAAAAAACCAAGGGTTTTGCAGATCTGATGTCTCCTTGCGGAGATAGCCCATGTTATATCTTGCATTTGTTAGGAAAAACTGCTTATAGCATGAAACGTGCCCATTGCAGATAGAGCTGAAATTCGAAAAACAAACACATATTCATGTTCCCCCGGCTCCCAAAAGACCAAAAAACCAAGGGTTTTGCAGATCTGATGTCTCCTTGCGGAGATAGCCCATGTTATATCTTGCATTTGTTAGGAAAAACTGCTTATAGCATGAAAAGTGCCCATTGCAGATAGAGCTCAAATTCAAAAAACAAACACATATTCATGTTCCCCCAGCTCCCAAGAGACCGAAAAACCAAAGGTTTTGCAGATCTGATGTCTCCTTGCGGAGATAGCCCATGTTATATCTTGCATTTGTTAGGAAAAAAACTCCTTATAGCATGAAAAGTGCCCATTGCAGATAGAGCTCAAATTCGAAAAACAAACACATATTCATGTTCCCCCAATTCCCCGAAGAACAAAAAACCATGAGTTTTCCAGATCTGATGTTTCCTTGCGGAGATAGCCCATGTTACATCTTGCGTTTGTTAGGAATAACTGCTTATAGCATGAAAAGTGCCCGTTGCAGATAGAGCTCAAATTCGAAAAACAAACACATATTCATGTTCCCCCGGCTCCCCGAAGAACAAAAAAACCATGAGTTTTGCAGATCTGATATTTCCTTGCGGAGATAGCCCATGTTGTACCTTGCATTTGTTAGGAAAAACTGCTCATAGCATGAAAAGTGCCCATTGCAGATAGAGCTCAAATTCGAAAAACAAACACATATTCATATTCCCCCGGCTCACCGAAGACCAAAGAAACACGAGTTTTGCAGATCTGATGGGTCCTTGCGAAGATAGCCCATGTTACATCTTGCATTTGTTAGGAAAAACTGCTTATAGCATGAAAAGTGCCCGTTGTAGATAGAGCTCAAATTCGAAAAACAAACACATATTCATGTTTCCCCAGCTCCCCGAAGACTAAAGAAACACGAGTTTTGCAGATCTGATGGCTCCTTGCGAAGATAGCCCATGTTACATCTTGCATTTGTTAGGAAAAACTGTTTATAGCATGAAAAGTGCCCGTTGCAGATAGAGGTCAAATTCGAAAAACAAACACACATTCATATTCCCCCAGAACCCAAAAGACCGAAAAACCAAGGGTTTTGCAGATCTGATGTCTCCTTGCGGAGATAGCCCATGTTATATCTTGCATTTGTTAGGGAAAAAACTGCTTATAGCATGAAAAGTGCCCGTTGCAGATAGAGCTCAAATTGGAAAAACAAACACGTATTCATGTTCCCCCGGCGCCCCGAAGACCAAAAAACCATGAGATTTGCAGGTCTGATATTTCCTTGCAGAGATAGCCCATGTTGTACCTTGCATTTGTTAGGAAAAACTGCTTATAGCCTGAAAGGTTCCCGTTGCAGATAGAGCTCAAATTCAAAAAACAAACACATATTCATGTTCCCCCATCTCACTGAAGACCAAAAAACCATTTTTTGCAGATCTGATGTCTCCTTGCGGAGATAGCCCATGTTACATCTTGCATTTGTTAGGAAAAACTGCTTATAGCCTGAAAAGTGCCCGTTGCAGATAGAGTTCAAATTCAAAAAACAAACACACATTCATATACCCCCAGCTCCCAAAAGACCGAAAAACCAAGGGTTTTGCAGATCTGATGTCTCCTTGCGGAGATAGCCCATGTTATATCTTGCATTTGTTAGGGAAAAAACTGCTTATAGCATGAAAAGTGCCCGTTGTAGATAGAGCTCAAATTCGAAAAACAAACACATATTCATGTTTCCCCAGCTCCCCGAAGACTAAAGAAACACGAGTTTTGCAGATCTGATGGCTCCTTGCGAAGATAGCCCATGTTACATCTTGCATTTGTTAGGAAAAACTGTTTATAGCATGAAAAGTGCCCGTTGCAGATAGAGGTCAAATTCGAAAAACAAACACACATTCATATTCCCCCAGAACCCAAAAGACCGAAAAACCAAGGGTTTTGCAGATCTGATGTCTCCTTGCGGAGATAGCCCACGTTATATCTTGCATTTGTTAGGGAAAAAACTGCTTATAGCATGAAAAGTGCGCGTTGCAGATAGAGCTCAAATTGGAAAAACAAACACGTATTCATGTTCCCCCGGCGCCCCGAAGACCAAAAAACCATGAGATTTGCAGGTCTGATATTTCCTTGCAGAGATAGCCCATGTTGTACCTTGCATTTGTTAGGAAAAACTGCTTATAGCCTGAAAGGTTTCCGTTGCAGATAGAGCTCAAATTCAAAAAACAAACATATATTCATGTTCCCCCATCTCACTGAAGACCAAAAAACCATTTTTTGCAGATCTGATGTCTCCTTGCGGAGATAGCCCATGTTACATCTTGCATTTGTTAGGAAAAACTGCTTATAGCCTGAAAAGTGCCCGTTGCAGATAGAGTTCAAATTCAAAAAACAAACACACATTCATATTCCCCCAGCTCCCAAAAGACCGAAAAACCAAGGGTTTTGCAGATCTGATGTCTCCTTGTGGAGATAGCCCATGTTATATCTTGCATTTGTTAGGGAAAAAACTGCTTATAGCATGAAAAGTGCCCGTTGCAGATAGAGCTCAAATTCGAAAAACAAACACATATTCATGTTCCCCCATCTCCCCGAAGACCAAAAAAGCATTAGTTTTGCAGATCTGATGTCTCCTTGCGGAGATAGCCCATGTTATACCTTGCATTTGTTTGCAAAAACTGCTTATATTGAAAAGTGCCCATTCCAGATAGAGCTCAAATTCGAAAAACAAACACATATTCATGTTTCCCCAGCTCCCAAAAGACCAAAAAACCAAGGGTTTTGCAGATCTGATGTCTCCTTGCGGAGATAGCCCATGTTGTACCTCGCATATGTTAGGAAAAACTGCTTATAGCCTGAAAGGTTCCCGTTGCAGATAGAGCTCAAATTCAAAAAACAAACACATATTCATGTTCCCCCATCTCACTGAAGACCAAAAAACCATTTTTTGCAGATCTGATGTCTCCTTGCGGAGATAGCCCATGTTACATCTTGCATTTGTTAGGAAAAACTGCTTATAGCCTGAAAAGTGCCCGTTGCAGATAGAGTTCAAATTCAAAAAACAAACACACATTCATATTCCCCCAGCTCCCAAAAGACCGAAAAACCAAGGGTTTTGCAGATCTGATGTCTCCTTGCGGAGATAGCCCATGTTATATCTTGCATTTGTTAGGAAAAACTGCTTATAGCATGAAAAGTGCCCGTTGCAGATAGAGCTCAAATTCGAAAAACAAACACATATTCATGTTTCCCCAGCTCCCCGAAGACTAAAGAAACACGAGTTTTGCAGATCTGATGGCTCCTTGCGAAGATAGCCCATGTTACATCTTGCACTTGTTAGGAAAAACTGTTTATAGCATGAAACGTGCCCATTGCAGATAGACCTCAAATTCGAAAAACAAACACATATTCATGTTTCCCCAGCTCCCAAAAGACCAAAAAACCAAGGGTTTTGCAGATCTGATGTCTCCTTGCGGAGATAGCCCATGTTGTACCTCGCATATGTTAGGAAAAACTGCTTATTGCCTGAAAAGTGCCCGTTGCAGATAGAGCTCAAATTTGAAAAACAAACACATATTCATGTTCCCCCAGCTCCCAAAAGACCAAAAAACCAAGGGTTTTGCAGATCTGATGTCTCCTTGCGGAGATAGCCCATGTTATATCTTGCATTTGTTAGGAAAAACTGCTTATAGCATGAAACGTGCCCATTGCAGATAGAGCTCAAATTCGAAAAACAAACACATATTCATGTTCCCCCAGCTCCCAAAAGACCAAAAAACCAAGGGTTTTGCAGATCTGATGTCTCCTTGCGGAGATAGCCCATGTTATATCTTGCATTTGTTAGGAAAAACTGCTTATAGCATGAAAAGTGCCCGTTGCAGATAGAGCTCAAATTCGAAAAACAAACACATATTCATGTTCCCCCAGCTCCCAAGAGACCAAAAAACCAAAGGTTTTGCAGATCTGATGTCTCCTTGCGGAGATAGCCCATGTTATATCTTGCATTTGTTAGGAAAAAAACTCCTTATAGCATGAAAAGTGCCCATTGCAGATAGAGCTCAAATTCGAAAAACAAACACATATTCATGTTCCCCCAATTCCCTGAAGAACAAAAAACCATGAGTTTTCCAGATCTGATGTTTCCTTGCGGAGATAGCCCATGTTACATCTTGCATTTGTTAGGAATAACTGCTTATAGCATGAAAAGTGCCCGTTGCAGATAGAGCTCAAATTCGAAAAACAAACACATATTCATGTTCCCCCGGCTCCCCGAAGAACAAAAAAACCATGAGTTTTGCAGATCTGATGTTTCCTTGCGGAGATAGCCCATGTTGTACCTTGCATTTGTTAGGAAAAACTGCTCATAGCATGAAAAGTGCCCATTGCAGATAGAGCTCAAATTAGAAAAACAAACACATATTCATGTTCCCCCGGCTCCCCGAAGACCAAAAAACCATTAGTTTTGCAGAGGTGATGTTTCCTTGCAGAGATAGCCCATGTTGTACCTTGCATTTGTTAGGAAAAACTGCTCATAGCATGAAAAGTGCCCATTGCAGATAGAGCTCAAATTCGAAAAACAAAAACATATTCATGTTCCCCCGGCTCCCCGAAGACCAAAAAACCATGAGTTTTCCAGATCTGATGTTTCCTTGCGGAGATAGCCCATGTTGTACCTTGCATTTGTTACGAAAAACTGCTTATAGGCTGAAAAGTGCCCGTTGCAGATAGAGCTCAAATTCGAAAAACAAACACATATTCATATTCCCCCGGCTCACCGAAGACTAAAGAAACACGAGTTTTGCAGATCTGATGGCTCCTTGCGAAGATAGCCCATGTTACATCTTGCATTTGTTAGGAAAAACTGCTTATGGCATGAAAAGTGCCTGTTGTAGATAGAGCTCAAATTCGAAAAACAAACACATATTCATGTTTCCCCAGCTCCCTGAAGACTAAAGAAACACGAGTTTTGCAGATCTGATGGCTCCTTGCGAAGATAGCCCATGTTACATCTTGCATTTGTTAGGAAAAACTGTTTATAGCATGAAAAGTGCCCGTTGCAGATAGAGTTCAAATTCGAAAAACAAACACACATTCATATTCCCCCAGAACCCAAAAGACCGAAAAACCAAGGGTTTTTCAGATCTGATGTCTCCTTGCGGAGATAGCCCATGTTATATCTTGCATTTGTTAGGGAAAAAACTGCTTATAGCATGAAAAGTGCCCGTTGCAGATAGAGCTCAAATTGGAAAAACAAACACGTATTCATGTTCCCCCGGCGCCCCGAAGACCAAAAAACCATGAGATTTGCAGGTCTGATATTTCCTTGCAGAGATAGCCCATGGTGTACCTTGCATTTGTTAGGAAAAACTGCTTATAGCCTGAAAGGTTCCCGTTGCAGATAGAGCTCAAATTCAAAAAACAAACACATATTCATGTTCCCCCATCTCACCGAAGACCAAAAAACCATTTTTTGCAGATCTGATGTCTCCTTGCGGAGATAGCCCATGTCACATCTTGCATTTGTTAGGAAAAACTGCTTATAGCCTGAAAAGTGCCCGTTGCAGATAGAGTTCAAATTCGAAAAACAAACACACATTCATATTCCCCCAGCTCCCAAAAGACCGAAAAACCAAGGGTTTTGCAGATCTGATGTCTCCTTGCGGAGATAGCCCATGTTATATCTTGCATTTGTTAGGGAAAAAACTGCTTATAGCATGAAAAGTGCCCGTTGCAGATAGAGCTCAAATTCGAAAAACAAACACATATTCATGTTCCCCCATCTCCCCGAACACCAAAAAAGCATTAGTTTTGCAGATCTGATGTCTCCTTGCGGAGATAGCCCATGTTATACCTTGCATTTGTTTGCAAAAACTGCTTATATTGAAAAGTGCCCATTCCAGATAGAGCTCAAATTCAAAAAACAAACACATATTCATGTTCCCCCGGCTACCCGAAGACCAAAGAACCAGGAGTTTTGCAGATCTGATGGCTCCTTGCGAAGATAGCCCATGTTACATCTTGCATTTGTTAGGAAAAACTGCTTATAGTCTGAAAAGTGACCGTTGCAGATAGAGCTCAAATTCCAAGAACAAACACATATTCATGTTCCCCCGGCTCCCCGAAGATGAAAAAACCATGGGTTTTGCAGATCTGATGTCTCCTTGCGGAGATAGCCCATGTTGTACCTCGCATTTGTTAGGAAAAACTGCTTATAGCCTGAAAAGTGCCCGTTGCAGATAGAGCTCAAATTCGAATAACAAACACATATTCATGTTCCCCCAGCTCCCAAAAGACCAAAAAACCAAGGGTTTTGCAGATCTGATGTCTCCTTGCGGAGATAGCCCATGTTATATCTTGCATTTGTTAGGAAAAAAACTCCTTATAGCATGAAAAGTGCCCATTGCAGATAGAGCTCAAATTCGAAAAACAAACACATATTCATGTTCCCCCAATTCCCTGAAGAACAAAAAACCATGAGTTTTCCAGATCTGATGTTTCCTTGCGGAGATAGCCCATGTTACATCTTGCATTTGTTAGGAATAACTGCTTATAGCATGAAAAGTGCCCGTTGCAGATAGAGCTCAAATTCGAAAAACAAACACATATTCATGTTCCCCCGGCTCCCCGAAGAACAAAAAAACCATGAGTTTTGCAGATCTGATGTTTCCTTGCGGAGATAGCCCATGTTGTACCTTGCATTTGTTAGGAAAAACTGCTCATAGCATGAAAAGTGCCCATTGCAGATAGAGCTCAAATTAGAAAAACAAACACATATTCATGTTCCCCCGGCTCCCCGAAGACCAAAAAACCATTAGTTTTGCAGAGGTGATGTTTCCTTGCAGAGATAGCCCATGTTGTACCTTGCATTTGTTAGGAAAAACTGCTCATAGCATGAAAAGTGCCCATTGCAGATAGAGCTCAAATTCGAAAAACAAAAACATATTCATGTTCCCCCGGCTCCCCGAAGACCAAAAAACCATGAGTTTTCCAGATCTGATGTTTCCTTGCGGAGATAGCCCATGTTGTACCTTGCATTTGTTACGAAAAACTGCTTATAGGCTGAAAAGTGCCCGTTGCAGATAGAGCTCAAATTCGAAAAACAAACACATATTCATATTCCCCCGGCTCACCGAAGACCAAAGAAACACGAGTTTTGCAGATCTGATGGCTCCTTGCGAAGATAGCCCATGTTACATCTTGCATTTGTTAGGAAAAACTGCTTATGGCATGAAAAGTGCCTGTTGTAGATAGAGCTCAAATTCGAAAAACAAACACATATTCATGTTTCCCCAGCTCCCTGAAGACTAAAGAAACACGAGTTTTGCAGATCTGATGGCTCCTTGCGAAGATAGCCCATGTTACATCTTGCATTTGTTAGGAAAAACTGTTTATAGCATGAAAAGTGCCCGTTGCAGATAGAGTTCAAATTCGAAAAACAAACACACATTCATATTCCCCCAGAACCCAAAAGACCGAAAAACCAAGGGTTTTTCAGATCTGATGTCTCCTTGCGGAGATAGCCCATGTTATATCTTGCATTTGTTAGGGAAAAAACTGCTTATAGCATGAAAAGTGCCCGTTGCAGATAGAGCTCAAATTGGAAAAACAAACACGTATTCATGTTCCCCCGGCGCCCCGAAGACCAAAAAACCATGAGATTTGCAGGTCTGATATTTCCTTGCAGAGATAGCCCATGGTGTACCTTGCATTTGTTAGGAAAAACTGCTTATAGCCTGAAAGGTTCCCGTTGCAGATAGAGCTCAAATTCAAAAAACAAACACATATTCATGTTCCCCCATCTCACCGAAGACCAAAAAACCATTTTTTGCAGATCTGATGTCTCCTTGCGGAGATAGCCCATGTCACATCTTGCATTTGTTAGGAAAAACTGCTTATAGCCTGAAAAGTGCCCGTTGCAGATAGAGTTCAAATTCGAAAAACAAACACACATTCATATTCCCCCAGCTCCCAAAAGACCGAAAAACCAAGGGTTTTGCAGATCTGATGTCTCCTTGCGGAGATAGCCCATGTTATATCTTGCATTTGTTAGGGAAAAAACTGCTTATAGCATGAAAAGTGCCCGTTGCAGATAGAGCTCAAATTCGAAAAACAAACACATATTCATGTTCCCCCATCTCCCCGAACACCAAAAAAGCATTAGTTTTGCAGATCTGATGTCTCCTTGCGGAGATAGCCCATGTTATACCTTGCATTTGTTTGCAAAAACTGCTTATATTGAAAAGTGCCCATTCCAGATAGAGCTCAAATTCAAAAAACAAACACATATTCATGTTCCCCCGGCTACCCGAAGACCAAAGAACCAGGAGTTTTGCAGATCTGATGGCTCCTTGCGAAGATAGCCCATGTTACATCTTGCATTTGTTAGGAAAAACTGCTTATAGTCTGAAAAGTGACCGTTGCAGATAGAGCTCAAATTCCAAGAACAAACACATATTCATGTTCCCCCGGCTCCCCGAAGATGAAAAAACCATGGGTTTTGCAGATCTGATGTCTCCTTGCGGAGATAGCCCATGTTGTACCTCGCATTTGTTAGGAAAAACTGCTTATAGCCTGAAAAGTGCCCGTTGCAGATAGAGCTCAAATTCGAATAACAAACACATATTCATGTTCCCCCAGCTCCCAAAAGACCAAAAAACCAAGGGTTTTGCAGATCTGATGTCTCCTTGCGGAGATAGCCCATGTTATATCTTGCATTTGTTAGGAAAAACTGCTTATAGCATGAAAAGTGCCCTTTGCAGATAGAGCTCAAATTCGAAAAACAAACACATATTCATGTTCCTCCGGATCCCAGAAGACCAAAAAACCATGAGTTTTGCAGATCTGATGTTTCCTTGCGGAGATAGCCCATGTTGCACCTTGCATTTGTTACGAAAAACTGCTCATAGCATGAAAAGTGCCCGTTGCAGATAGAGCTCAAATTCGAAAAACAAACACATATTCATGTTCCCCCGGCTCCCCGAAGACCAAAAAACCATGAGTTTTCCAGATCTGATGTTTCCTTGCGGAGATAGCCCAAGTTGTACCTTGCATTTGTTAGGAAAAACTGCTTATAGGCTGAAAAGTGCCCGTTGCAGATAGAGCTCAAATTCGAAAAACAAACACATATTCATATTCCCCCGGCTCACCGAAGACCAAAGAAACACGAGTTTTGCAGATCTGATGGCTCCTTGCGAAGATAGCCCATGTTACATCTTGCATTTGTTAGGAAAAACTGCTTATAGCATGAAAAGTGCCTGTTGTAGATAGAGCTCAAATTCGAAAAACAAACACATATTCATGTTTCCCCAGCTCCCTGAAGACTAAAGAAACACGAGTTTTGCAGATCTGATGGCTCCTTGCGAAGATAGCCCATGTTACATCTTGCATTTGTTAGGAAAAACTGTTTATAGCATGAAAAGTGCCCGTTGCAGATAGAGTTCAAATTCGAAAAACAAACACACATTCATATTCCCCCAGAACCCAAAAGACCGAAAAACCAAGGGTTTTGCAGATCTGATGTCTCCTTGCGGAGATAGCCCATGTTATATCTTGCATTTGTTAGGGGAAAAACTGCTTATAGCATGAAAAGTGCCCGTTGCAGATAGAGCTCAAATTGGAAAAACAAACACGTATTCATGTTTCCCCGGCGCCCCGAAAACCAAAAAACCATGAGATTTGCAGGTCTGATATTTCCTTGCAGAGATAGCCCATGTTGTACCTTGCATTTGTTAGGAAAAACTGCTTATAGCCTGAAAGGTTCCCGTTGCAGATAGAGCTCAAATTCAAAAAACAAACACATATTCATGTTCCCCCATCTCACCGAAGACCAAAAAACCATTTTTTGCAGATCTGATGTCTCCTTGCGGAGATAGCCCATGTTACATCTTGCATTTGTTAGGAAAAACTGCTTATAGCCTGAAAAGTTCCCGTTGCAGATAGAGCTCAAATTCGAAAAACAAACACATATTCATGTTCCCCCATCTCCCCGAAGACCAAAAAACCATTAGTTTTGCAGATCTGATGTCTCCTTGCGGAGATAGCCCATGTTACATCTTGCATTTGTTAGGAAAAACTGCTTATAGCCTGAAAAGTGCCCGTTGCAGATAGAGTTCAAATTCGAAAAACAAACACACATTCATATTCCCCCAGCTCCCAAAAGACCGAAAAACCAAGGGTTTTGCAGATCTGATGTCTCCTTGCGGAGATAGCCCATGTTATACCTTGCATTTGTTTGCAAAAACTGCTTATATTGAAAAGTGCCCATTCCAGATAGAGCTCAAATTCAAAAAACAAACACATATTCATGTTCCCCCGGCTACCCGAAGACCAAAGAACCAGGAGTTTTGCAGATCTGATGGCTCCTTGCGAAGATAGCCCATGTTACATCTTGCATTTGTTAGGAAAAACTGCTTATAGTCTGAAAAGTGCCCGTTGCAGATAGAGCTCAAATTCGAAAAACAAACACATATTCATGTTCCCCGGCTCCCCGAAGACCAAAAAACCAAGGGTTTTGCAGATCTGATGTTTCCTTGCGGAGATAGCCCATGTTGTACCTTGCATTTGTTAGGAAAAACTGCTTTTAGCCTGAAAAGTGCCCGTTGCAGATAGAGCTCAAATTCGAAAAACAAAGACATATTCATGTTCCTCCGGATCCCAGAAGACCAAAAAACCATGAGTTTTGCAGATCTGATGTTTCCTTGCGGAGATAGCCCATGTTGCACCTTGTATTTGTTAGGAAAAACTGCTCATAGCATGAAAAGTGCCCGTTGCAGATAGAGCTCAAATTTGAAAAACAAACACATATTCATGTTCCCCCAGCTCCCAAAAGACCAAAAAACCATGGGTTTTGCAGATCTGATGTCTCCTTGCGGAGATAGCCCATGTTATATCTTGCATTTGTTAGGAAAAACTGCTTATAGCATGAAACGTGCCCATTGCAGATAGACCTCAAATTCGAAAAACAAACAGATATTCATGTTCCCCCAGCTCCCAAAAGACCAAAAAACCATGAGTTTTGCAGATCTGATGTTTCCTTGCGGATATAGCCCATGTTATATCTTGCATTTGTTAGGAAAAAACTGCTTATAGCCTGAAAAGTGCCCGTTGCAGATAGAGCTCAAATTCAAAAAACAGACACATATTCATGTTCCCCCATCTCCCCGAAGACCAAAAAACCATTAGTTTTGCAGATCTGATGTCTCCTTGCGGAGATAGCCCATGTTACATCTTGCATTTGTTAGGAAAAACTGCTTATAGCCTGAAAAGTGCCCGTTGCAGATAGAGCTCAAATTTGAAAAACAAACACATATTCATGTTCCCCCAGCTCCCAAAAGACGAAAAAACCATGAGTTTTGCAGATCTGATGTCTCCTTGCGGAGATAGCCCATGTTATATCTTGCATTTGTTAGGAAAAACTGCTTATAGCATGAAACGTGCCCATTGCAGATAGAGCTCAAATTCGAAAAACAAACACAGATTCATGTTCCCCCAGCTCCCAAAGACCAAAAAACCAAGGGTTTTGCAGATCTAATGTCTCCTTGCGGAGATAGCCCATGTTATATCTTGCATTTGTTAGGAAAAAACTGCTTATAGCCTGAAAAGTGCCCGTTGTAGATAGAGCTCAAATTCGAAAAACAAACACATATTCATGTTCCTCCGGATCCCAGAAGACCAAAAAACCATGAGTTTTGCAGATCTGATGTTTCCTTGCGGAGATAGCCCATGTTGCACCTTGCATTTGTTAGGAAAAACTGCTCATAGCATGAAAAGTGCCCGTTGCAGATAGAGCTCAAATTCGAAAAACAAACACATATTTATGTTCCCCCGGCTCCCCGAAGACCAAAAAACCATTAGTTTTGCAGATCTGATGTTTCCTTGCGGAGATAGCCCATGTTGTACCTTGCATTTGTTACGAAAAACTGCTTATAGGCTGAAAAGTGCCCTTTGCAGATAGAGCTCAAATTCGAAAAACAAACACATATTCATATTCCCCCGGCTCACCGAAGACCAAAGAAACACGAGTTTTGCAGATCTGATGGCTCCTTGCGAAGATAGCCCATGTTACATCTTGCATTTGTTAGGAAAAACTGCTTATAGCATGAAAAGTGCCCGTTGTAGATAGAGCTCAAATTCGAAAAACAAACACATATTCATGTTCCCCCAGCTCCCCGAAGACTAAAAAAACATGAGTTTTGCAGATCTGATGGCTCCTTGCGAAGATAGCCCATGTTACATCTTGCATTTGTTAGGAAAAACTGTTTATAGCATGAAAAGTGCCCATTGCAGATAGAGTTCAAATTCAAAAAACAAACACACATTCATATTTCCCCAGAACCCAAAAGACCGAAAAGCCAAGGGTTTTGCAGATCTGATGGCTCCTTGCGGAGATAGCCCATGTTGTACCTCGCATTTGTTAGGAAAAACTGCTTATAGCCTGAAAAGTGCCCGTTGCAGATAGAGCTCAAATTCGAAAAACAAACACATATTCATGTTCCTCCGGATCCCAGAAGACCAAAAAACCATTAGTTTTGCAGATCTGATGTCTCCTTGCGGAGATAGCCCATGTTACATCTTGCATTTGTTAGGAAAAACTGCTTATAGCCTGAAAAGTGCCCGTTGCAGATAGAGCTCAAATTTGAAAAACAAACACATATTCATGTTCCCCCAGCTCCCAAAAGACGAAAAAACCATGGGTTTTGCAGATCTGATGTCTCCTTGCGGAGATAGCCCATGTTATATCTTGCATTTGTTAGGAAAAACTGCTTATAGCATGAAACGTGCCCATTGCAGATAGAGCTCAAATTCGAAAAACAAACACAGATTCATGTTCCCCCAGCTCCCAAAGACCAAAAAACCAAGGGTTTTGCAGATCTAATGTCTCCTTGCGGAGATAGCCCATGTTATATCTTGCATTTGTTAGGAAAAAACTGCTTATAGCCTGAAAAGTGCCCGTTGTAGATAGAGCTCAAATTCGAAAAACAAACACATATTCATGTTCCTCCGGATCCCAGAAGACCAAAAAACCATGAGTTTTGCAGATCTGATGTTTCCTTGCGGAGATAGCCCATGTTGCACCTTGCATTTGTTAGGAAAAACTGCTCATAGCATGAAAAGTGCCCGTTGCAGATAGAGCTCAAATTCGAAAAACAAACACATATTCATGTTCCCCCGGCTCCCCGAAGACCAAAAAACCATTAGTTTTGCAGAGGTGATGTTTCCTTGCGGAGATAGCCCATGTTGTACCTTGCATTTGTTAGGAAAAACTGCTCATAGCATGAAAAGTGCCCATTGCAGATAGAGCTCAAATTCAAAAAACAAACACATATTCATGTTCCCCCAGCTCCCAAAAGACCAAAAAACCAAGGGTTTTGCAGATCTGATGTCTCCTTGCGGAGATAGCCCATGTTATATCTTGCATTTGTTAGGAAAAAACTGCTTATAGCATGAAAACTGCCCGTTGCAGATAGAGCTCAAATTCGAAAAACAAACACATATTCATGTTCCCCCGGCTCCCCGAAGACCAAAAAACAATTAGTTTTGCAGAGGTGATGTTTCCTTGCGGAGATAGCCCATGTTGTACCTTGCATTTGTTAGGAAAAACTGCTCATAGCATGAAAAGTGCCCATTGCAGATAGAGCTCAAATTCGAAAAACAAAAACATATTCATGTTCCCCCAGCTCCCCGAAGACCAAAAAACCATGAGTTTTCCAGATCTGATGTTTCCTTGCGGAGATAGCCCATGTTGTACCTTGCATTTGTTAGGAAAAACTGCTTATAGGCTGAAAAGTGCCCGTTGCAGATAGAGCTCAAATTCGAAAAACAAACACATATTCATATTCCCCCGGCTCACCGAAGACCAAAGAAACACGAGTTTTGCAGATCTGATGGCTCCTTGCGAAGATAGCCCATGTTACATCTTGCATTTGTTAGGAAAAACTGCTTATAGCATGAAAAGTGCCTGTTGTAGATAGAGCTCAAATTCGAAAAACAAACACATATTCATGTTTCCCCAGCTCCCTGAAGACTAAAGAAACACGAGTTTTGCAGATCTGATGGCTCCTTGCGAAGATAGCCCATGTTACATCTTGCATTTGTTAGGAAAAACTGTTTATAGCATGAAAAGTGCCCGTTGCAGATAGAGTTCAAATTCGAAAAACAAACACACATTCATATTCCCCCAGAACCCAAAAGACCGAAAAACCAAGGGTTTTGCAGATCTGATGTCTCCTTGCGGAGATAGCCCATGTTATATCTTGCATTTGTTAGGGAAAAAACTGCTTATAGCATGAAAAGTGCCCGTTGCACATAGAGCTCAAATTGGAAAAACAAACACGTATTCATGTTCCCCCGGCGCCCCGAAAACCAAAAAACCATGAGATTTGCAGGTCTGATGTCTTTTTGCGGAGATAGCCCATGTTGTACCTTGCATTTGTTAGGAAAAACTGCTTATAGGCTGAAAAGTGCCCGTTGCAGATAGAGCTCAAATTCGAAAAACAAACACATATTCATATTCCCCCGGCTCACCGAAGACCAAAGAAACACGAGTTTTGCAGATCTGATGGCTCCTTGCGAAGATAGCCCATGTTACATCTTGCATTTGTTAGGAAAAACTGCTTATAGCATGAAAAGTGCCTGTTGTAGATAGAGCTCAAATTCGAAAAACAAACACATATTCATGTTCCCCCAGCTCCCCGAAGACTAAAAAAACATGAGTTTTGCAGATCTGATGGCTCCTTGCGAAGATAGCCCATGTTACATCTTGCATTTGTTAGGAAAAACTGTTTATAGCATGAAAAGTGCCCATTGCAGATAGAGTTCAAATTCAAAAAACAAACACACATTCATATTTCCCCAGAACCCAAAAGACCGAAAAGCCAAGGGTTTTGCAGATCTGATGGCTCCTTGCGGAGATAGCCCATGTTGTACCTCGCATTTGTTAGGAAAAACTGCTTATAGCCTGAAAAGTGCCCGTTGCAGATAGAGCTCAAATTCGAAAAACAAACACATATTCATGTTCCTCCGGATCCCAGAAGACCAAAAAACCATTAGTTTTGCAGATCTGATGTCTCCTTGCGGAGATAGCCCATGTTACATCTTGCATTTGTTAGGAAAAACTGCTTATAGCCTGAAAAGTGCCCGTTGCAGATAGAGCTCAAATTTGAAAAACAAACACATATTCATGTTCCCCCAGCTCCCAAAAGACGAAAAAACCATGGGTTTTGCAGATCTGATGTCTCCTTGCGGAGATAGCCCATGTTATATCTTGCATTTGTTAGGAAAAACTGCTTATAGCATGAAACGTGCCCATTGCAGATAGAGCTCAAATTCGAAAAACAAACACAGATTCATGTTCCCCCAGCTCCCAAAGACCAAAAAACCAAGGGTTTTGCAGATCTAATGTCTCCTTGCGGAGATAGCCCATGTTATATCTTGCATTTGTTAGGAAAAAACTGCTTATAGCCTGAAAAGTGCCCGTTGTAGATAGAGCTCAAATTCGAAAAACAAACACATATTCATGTTCCTCCGGATCCCAGAAGACCAAAAAACCATGAGTTTTGCAGATCTGATGTTTCCTTGCGGAGATAGCCCATGTTGCACCTTGCATTTGTTAGGAAAAACTGCTCATAGCATGAAAAGTGCCCGTTGCAGATAGAGCTCAAATTCGAAAAACAAACACATATTCATGTTCCCCCGGCTCCCCGAAGACCAAAAAACCATTAGTTTTGCAGAGGTGATGTTTCCTTGCGGAGATAGCCCATGTTGTACCTTGCATTTGTTAGGAAAAACTGCTCATAGCATGAAAAGTGCCCATTGCAGATAGAGCTCAAATTCAAAAAACAAACACATATTCATGTTCCCCCAGCTCCCAAAAGACCAAAAAACCAAGGGTTTTGCAGATCTGATGTCTCCTTGCGGAGATAGCCCATGTTATATCTTGCATTTGTTAGGAAAAAACTGCTTATAGCATGAAAACTGCCCGTTGCAGATAGAGCTCAAATTCGAAAAACAAACACATATTCATGTTCCCCCGGCTCCCCGAAGACCAAAAAACAATTAGTTTTGCAGAGGTGATGTTTCCTTGCGGAGATAGCCCATGTTGTACCTTGCATTTGTTAGGAAAAACTGCTCATAGCATGAAAAGTGCCCATTGCAGATAGAGCTCAAATTCGAAAAACAAAAACATATTCATGTTCCCCCAGCTCCCCGAAGACCAAAAAACCATGAGTTTTCCAGATCTGATGTTTCCTTGCGGAGATAGCCCATGTTGTACCTTGCATTTGTTAGGAAAAACTGCTTATAGGCTGAAAAGTGCCCGTTGCAGATAGAGCTCAAATTCGAAAAACAAACACATATTCATATTCCCCCGGCTCACCGAAGACCAAAGAAACACGAGTTTTGCAGATCTGATGGCTCCTTGCGAAGATAGCCCATGTTACATCTTGCATTTGTTAGGAAAAACTGCTTATAGCATGAAAAGTGCCTGTTGTAGATAGAGCTCAAATTCGAAAAACAAACACATATTCATGTTTCCCCAGCTCCCTGAAGACTAAAGAAACACGAGTTTTGCAGATCTGATGGCTCCTTGCGAAGATAGCCCATGTTACATCTTGCATTTGTTAGGAAAAACTGTTTATAGCATGAAAAGTGCCCGTTGCAGATAGAGTTCAAATTCGAAAAACAAACACACATTCATATTCCCCCAGAACCCAAAAGACCGAAAAACCAAGGGTTTTGCAGATCTGATGTCTCCTTGCGGAGATAGCCCATGTTATATCTTGCATTTGTTAGGGAAAAAACTGCTTATAGCATGAAAAGTGCCCGTTGCAGATAGAGCTCAAATTGGAAAAACAAACACGTATTCATGTTCCCCCAGCTCCCCGAAGACCAAAAAACCATGAGTTTTCCAGATCTGATGTTTCCTTGCGGAGATAGCCCATGTTGTACCTTGCATTTGTTAGGAAAAACTGCTTATAGGCTGAAAAGTGCCCGTTGCAGATAGAGCTCAAATTCGAAAAACAAACACATATTCATATTCCCCCGGCTCACCGAAGACCAAAGAAACACGAGTTTTGCAGATCTGATGGCTCCTTGCGAAGATAGCCCATGTTACATCTTGCATTTGTTAGGAAAAACTGCTTATAGCATGAAAAGTGCCTGTTGTAGATAGAGCTCAAATTCGAAAAACAAACACATATTCATGTTTCCCCAGCTCCCCGAAGACTAAAGAAACACGAGTTTTGCAGATCTGATGGCTCCTTGCGAAGATAGCCCATGTTACATCTTGCATTTGTTAGGAAAAACTGTTTATAGCATGAAAAGTGCCCGTTGCAGATAGAGTTCAAATTCGAAAAACAAACACACATTCATATTCCCCCAGAACCCAAAAGACCGAAAAACCAAGGGTTTTGCAGATCTGATGTCTCCTTGCGGAGATAGCCCATGTTATATCTTGCATTTGTTAGGGAAAAAACTGCTTATAGCATGAAAAGTGCCCGTTGCAGATAGAGCTCAAATTGGAAAAACAAACACGTATTCATGTTCCCCCGGCGCCCCGAAAACCAAAAAACCATGAGATTTGCAGGTCTGATGTCTTTTTGCGGAGATAGCCCATGTTATATCTTGCATTTGTTAGGAAAAACTGCTCATAGCATGAAAAGTGCCCATTGCTGATAGAGGTCAAATTCGAAAAACAAACAAATATTCATGTTCCCCCGGCTCACCGAGGACTAAAAAACCATGAGTTTTGCAGATCTGATGTCTCCTTGGGGAGATAGCCCATGTTATATCTTGCATTTGTTAGGAAAAACTGCTCATAGCATGAAAAATGCCCATTGCTGATAGAGCTCAAATTCGAAAAACAAACACATATTCATGTTCCCCCGGCTCACCAAAGACCAAAAAACCATGAGTTTTGCAGATCTGATGTCTCCTTGCGGAGATAGCCCATGTTATATCTTGCATTTGTTAGGAAAAACTGCTTATAGGCTGAAAAGTGCCCGTTGCAGATAGAGCTCAAATTCGAAAAACAAACACATATTCATATTCCCCCGGCTCACCGAAGACCAAAGAAACACGAGTTTTGCAGATCTGATGGCTCCTTGCGAAGATAGCCCATGTTACATCTTGCATTTGTTAGGAAAAACTGCTTATAGCATGAAAAGTGCCTGTTGTAGATAGAGCTCAAATTCGAAAAACAAACACATATTCATGTTCCCCCAGCTCCCCGAAGACTAAAAAAACATGAGTTTTGCAGATCTGATGGCTCCTTGCGAAGATAGCCCATGTTACATCTTGCATTTGTTAGGAAAAACTGTTTATAGCATGAAAAGTGCCCATTGCAGATAGAGTTCAAATTCAAAAAACAAACACACATTCATATTTCCCCAGAACCCAAAAGACCGAAAAGCCAAGGGTTTTGCAGATCTGATGGCTCCTTGCGGAGATAGCCCATGTTGTACCTCGCATTTGTTAGGAAAAACTGCTTATAGCCTGAAAAGTGCCCGTTGCAGATAGAGCTCAAATTCGAAAAACAAACACATATTCATGTTCCTCCGGATCCCAGAAGACCAAAAAACCATTAGTTTTGCAGATCTGATGTCTCCTTGCGGAGATAGCCCATGTTACATCTTGCATTTGTTAGGAAAAACTGCTTATAGCCTGAAAAGTGCCCGTTGCAGATAGAGCTCAAATTTGAAAAACAAACACATATTCATGTTCCCCCAGCTCCCAAAAGACGAAAAAACCATGGGTTTTGCAGATCTGATGTCTCCTTGCGGAGATAGCCCATGTTATATCTTGCATTTGTTAGGAAAAACTGCTTATAGCATGAAACGTGCCCATTGCAGATAGAGCTCAAATTCGAAAAACAAACACAGATTCATGTTCCCCCAGCTCCCAAAGACCAAAAAACCAAGGGTTTTGCAGATCTAATGTCTCCTTGCGGAGATAGCCCATGTTATATCTTGCATTTGTTAGGAAAAAACTGCTTATAGCCTGAAAAGTGCCCGTTGTAGATAGAGCTCAAATTCGAAAAACAAACACATATTCATGTTCCTCCGGATCCCAGAAGACCAAAAAACCATGAGTTTTGCAGATCTGATGTTTCCTTGCGGAGATAGCCCATGTTGCACCTTGCATTTGTTAGGAAAAACTGCTCATAGCATGAAAAGTGCCCGTTGCAGATAGAGCTCAAATTCGAAAAACAAACACATATTCATGTTCCCCCGGCTCCCCGAAGACCAAAAAACCATTAGTTTTGCAGAGGTGATGTTTCCTTGCGGAGATAGCCCATGTTGTACCTTGCATTTGTTAGGAAAAACTGCTCATAGCATGAAAAGTGCCCATTGCAGATAGAGCTCAAATTCAAAAAACAAACACATATTCATGTTCCCCCAGCTCCCAAAAGACCAAAAAACCAAGGGTTTTGCAGATCTGATGTCTCCTTGCGGAGATAGCCCATGTTATATCTTGCATTTGTTAGGAAAAAACTGCTTATAGCATGAAAACTGCCCGTTGCAGATAGAGCTCAAATTCGAAAAACAAACACATATTCATGTTCCCCCGGCTCCCCGAAGACCAAAAAACAATTAGTTTTGCAGAGGTGATGTTTCCTTGCGGAGATAGCCCATGTTGTACCTTGCATTTGTTAGGAAAAACTGCTCATAGCATGAAAAGTGCCCATTGCAGATAGAGCTCAAATTCGAAAAACAAAAACATATTCATGTTCCCCCAGCTCCCCGAAGACCAAAAAACCATGAGTTTTCCAGATCTGATGTTTCCTTGCGGAGATAGCCCATGTTGTACCTTGCATTTGTTAGGAAAAACTGCTTATAGGCTGAAAAGTGCCCGTTGCAGATAGAGCTCAAATTCGAAAAACAAACACATATTCATATTCCCCCGGCTCACCGAAGACCAAAGAAACACGAGTTTTGCAGATCTGATGGCTCCTTGCGAAGATAGCCCATGTTACATCTTGCATTTGTTAGGAAAAACTGCTTATAGCATGAAAAGTGCCTGTTGTAGATAGAGCTCAAATTCGAAAAACAAACACATATTCATGTTTCCCCAGCTCCCTGAAGACTAAAGAAACACGAGTTTTGCAGATCTGATGGCTCCTTGCGAAGATAGCCCATGTTACATCTTGCATTTGTTAGGAAAAACTGTTTATAGCATGAAAAGTGCCCGTTGCAGATAGAGTTCAAATTCGAAAAACAAACACACATTCATATTCCCCCAGAACCCAAAAGACCGAAAAACCAAGGGTTTTGCAGATCTGATGTCTCCTTGCGGAGATAGCCCATGTTATATCTTGCATTTGTTAGGGAAAAAACTGCTTATAGCATGAAAAGTGCCCGTTGCAGATAGAGCTCAAATTGGAAAAACAAACACGTATTCATGTTCCCCCGGCGCCCCGAAAACCAAAAAACCATGAGATTTGCAGGTCTGATGTCTTTTTGCGGAGATAGCCCATGTTATATCTTGCATTTGTTAGGAAAAACTGCTCATAGCATGAAAAGTGCCCATTGCTGATAGAGGTCAAATTCGAAAAACAAACAAATATTCATGTTCCCCCGGCTCACCGAGGACTAAAAAACCATGAGTTTTGCAGATCTGATGTCTCCTTGGGGAGATAGCCCATGTTATATCTTGCATTTGTTAGGAAAAACTGCTCATAGCATGAAAAATGCCCATTGCTGATAGAGCTCAAATTCGAAAAACAAACACATATTCATGTTCCCCCGGCTCACCAAAGACCAAAAAACCATGAGTTTTGCAGATCTGATGTCTCCTTGCGGAGATAGCCCATGTTATATCTTGCATTTGTTAGGAAAAACTGCTTATAGGCTGAAAAGTGCCCGTTGCAGATAGAGCTCAAATTCGAAAAACAAACACATATTCATATTCCCCCGGCTCACCGAAGACCAAAGAAACACGAGTTTTGCAGATCTGATGGCTCCTTGCGAAGATAGCCCATGTTACATCTTGCATTTGTTAGGAAAAACTGCTTATAGCATGAAAAGTGCCTGTTGTAGATAGAGCTCAAATTCGAAAAACAAACACATATTCATGTTCCCCCAGCTCCCCGAAGACTAAAAAAACATGAGTTTTGCAGATCTGATGGCTCCTTGCGAAGATAGCCCATGTTACATCTTGCATTTGTTAGGAAAAACTGTTTATAGCATGAAAAGTGCCCATTGCAGATAGAGTTCAAATTCAAAAAACAAACACACATTCATATTTCCCCAGAACCCAAAAGACCGAAAAGCCAAGGGTTTTGCAGATCTGATGGCTCCTTGCGGAGATAGCCCATGTTGTACCTCGCATTTGTTAGGAAAAACTGCTTATAGCCTGAAAAGTGCCCGTTGCAGATAGAGCTCAAATTCGAAAAACAAACACATATTCATGTTCCTCCGGATCCCAGAAGACCAAAAAACCATTAGTTTTGCAGATCTGATGTCTCCTTGCGGAGATAGCCCATGTTACATCTTGCATTTGTTAGGAAAAACTGCTTATAGCCTGAAAAGTGCCCGTTGCAGATAGAGCTCAAATTTGAAAAACAAACACATATTCATGTTCCCCCAGCTCCCAAAAGACGAAAAAACCATGGGTTTTGCAGATCTGATGTCTCCTTGCGGAGATAGCCCATGTTATATCTTGCATTTGTTAGGAAAAACTGCTTATAGCATGAAACGTGCCCATTGCAGATAGAGCTCAAATTCGAAAAACAAACACAGATTCATGTTCCCCCAGCTCCCAAAGACCAAAAAACCAAGGGTTTTGCAGATCTAATGTCTCCTTGCGGAGATAGCCCATGTTATATCTTGCATTTGTTAGGAAAAAACTGCTTATAGCCTGAAAAGTGCCCGTTGTAGATAGAGCTCAAATTCGAAAAACAAACACATATTCATGTTCCTCCGGATCCCAGAAGACCAAAAAACCATGAGTTTTGCAGATCTGATGTTTCCTTGCGGAGATAGCCCATGTTGCACCTTGCATTTGTTAGGAAAAACTGCTCATAGCATGAAAAGTGCCCGTTGCAGATAGAGCTCAAATTCGAAAAACAAACACATATTCATGTTCCCCCGGCTCCCCGAAGACCAAAAAACCATTAGTTTTGCAGAGGTGATGTTTCCTTGCGGAGATAGCCCATGTTGTACCTTGCATTTGTTAGGAAAAACTGCTCATAGCATGAAAAGTGCCCATTGCAGATAGAGCTCAAATTCAAAAAACAAACACATATTCATGTTCCCCCAGCTCCCAAAAGACCAAAAAACCAAGGGTTTTGCAGATCTGATGTCTCCTTGCGGAGATAGCCCATGTTATATCTTGCATTTGTTAGGAAAAAACTGCTTATAGCATGAAAACTGCCCGTTGCAGATAGAGCTCAAATTCGAAAAACAAACACATATTCATGTTCCCCCGGCTCCCCGAAGACCAAAAAACAATTAGTTTTGCAGAGGTGATGTTTCCTTGCGGAGATAGCCCATGTTGTACCTTGCATTTGTTAGGAAAAACTGCTCATAGCATGAAAAGTGCCCATTGCAGATAGAGCTCAAATTCGAAAAACAAAAACATATTCATGTTCCCCCAGCTCCCCGAAGACCAAAAAACCATGAGTTTTCCAGATCTGATGTTTCCTTGCGGAGATAGCCCATGTTGTACCTTGCATTTGTTAGGAAAAACTGCTTATAGGCTGAAAAGTGCCCGTTGCAGATAGAGCTCAAATTCGAAAAACAAACACATATTCATATTCCCCCGGCTCACCGAAGACCAAAGAAACACGAGTTTTGCAGATCTGATGGCTCCTTGCGAAGATAGCCCATGTTACATCTTGCATTTGTTAGGAAAAACTGCTTATAGCATGAAAAGTGCCTGTTGTAGATAGAGCTCAAATTCGAAAAACAAACACATATTCATGTTTCCCCAGCTCCCTGAAGACTAAAGAAACACGAGTTTTGCAGATCTGATGGCTCCTTGCGAAGATAGCCCATGTTACATCTTGCATTTGTTAGGAAAAACTGTTTATAGCATGAAAAGTGCCCGTTGCAGATAGAGTTCAAATTCGAAAAACAAACACACATTCATATTCCCCCAGAACCCAAAAGACCGAAAAACCAAGGGTTTTGCAGATCTGATGTCTCCTTGCGGAGATAGCCCATGTTATATCTTGCATTTGTTAGGGAAAAAACTGCTTATAGCATGAAAAGTGCCCGTTGCAGATAGAGCTCAAATTGGAAAAACAAACACGTATTCATGTTCCCCCGGCGCCCCGAAAACCAAAAAACCATGAGATTTGCAGGTCTGATGTCTTTTTGCGGAGATAGCCCATGTTATATCTTGCATTTGTTAGGAAAAACTGCTCATAGCATGAAAAGTGCCCATTGCTGATAGAGGTCAAATTCGAAAAACAAACAAATATTCATGTTCCCCCGGCTCACCGAGGACTAAAAAACCATGAGTTTTGCAGATCTGATGTCTCCTTGGGGAGATAGCCCATGTTATATCTTGCATTTGTTAGGAAAAACTGCTCATAGCATGAAAAATGCCCATTGCTGATAGAGCTCAAATTCGAAAAACAAACACATATTCATGTTCCCCCGGCTCACCAAAGACCAAAAAACCATGAGTTTTGCAGATCTGATGTCTCCTTGCGGAGATAGCCCATGTTATATCTTGCATTTGTTAGGAAAAACTGCTTATAGCATGAAAAGTGCCCATTGCAGATAGAGCTCAAAGTCGAAAAACAAACACGTATTCATGTTCCCCTGGCTCACCGAAGACCAAAAAACCATGAGTTTTGCAGATCTGATGTCTCCTTGCGGAGATAGCCCATGTTATATCTTGCATTTGTTAGGAAAAAACTGCTTATAGCCTGAAAAGTGCCCGTTTCAGATAGAGCTCAAATTCAAAAAACAAACACATTCATGTTCCCCTGGCTAAGCGAAGAGTTTTGCAGATCTGATGTCTCCTTGCGGAGATAGCCCAGGTTATATCTTGCATTTGTTAGGAAAAACTGCTTATAGCATGAAAAGTGCCTATTGCAGATAGAGCTCATATTCGAAAAACAAACACAGATTCATGTTCCCCCGGCTCAGCGAACACCAAAAAATCATGAGTTTTGCAGATCTGATGTCTCCTTGCGGAGATAGCCCAGGTTATATCTTGCATTTCTTAGGAAAAACTGCTTATAGTATGGAAAGTGCCCATTGCAGATAGAGCTCAAATTCGAAAAACAAACACAGATTCACGTTCCCCCTGCTCAGCGAAGACCAAAAACCCATGAGTTTTGCAGATCTGATGTCTCCTTGCGGAGATAGCCCAGGCTATATCTTGCACTTCTTAGGAAAAACTGCTTATAGTATGGAAAGTGCCCATTGCAGATAGAGCTAAAATTCGAAAAACAAACACAGATTCACGTTCCCCCTGCTCAGCGAAGACCAAAAACCCATGAGTTTTGCAAGTCTGATGTCTCCTTGCGGAGATAGCCCAGGTTATATCTTGCATTTCTTAGGAAAAACTGCTTATAGCATGAAAAGTGCCCATTGCAGATAGAGCTCAAGTTCGAAAAACAACCATATATTCATGTTCCCCCGGCTCACCGAAGACGAAAAAATCACGAGTTTTGCAGATCTGATGTCTCCTTGCAGAGATGGCCCATGTTATATCTTGCATTTCTTAGGAAAAACTGCTTATAGCATGCTGAATGGGATTTTAAGCAACAAATGTGAGACATGCTGAGGAATCTGTTTGAGGCAGTGGTCTTTTCAGAAAACAAGTTGGTTTTTTGGCTTTTCCAAACCTGTATATACGTTTGCTTTTCATATTTGCGCTCTGTTTCAAAAGTTGACTTTTGAGGCTCATTTGGATTTTTACCAAGAAATGTGAGATATGCCCTTGGCTAACTTCTCAGGGAGAAGTCGGTTACAGAAAACAAATGGTTTTTTGGATTCTCCAACATGGGGGAACCTGAATATATGTTTGCCTTTTGTATTTGAGTTCTCTCTCAAATTTTGACTCTTGATGCTTAATGGGTTTTTTTGCAAAAAATGTGAGATACGCTCTGGGCTAACTCCTCTTGGGGAGGTCAGTTCTGGAAAACAAGTGGTTTTTCGGCTTCCCCAGCCAGGGGGAACTTGAATATACATTTGCTTTTCATATTTGATGTCTGTCTCAAAATTTTACTGGCAGAATGTGAAATCACAACTTTCTGAGTTCCACCAGTAAACCTACCCCTTGAACCTGGCTCATATTCTATAAATCTGTTTTCTGATCTTTTTCTCTTTCCTTCCTTCTAGTGCTTTTATGATTATGGACCCAGGCATAACTACCAAAAGTTCTTAGGTGAGCTAATGAGGGTTTCTTACCATATAACAAGAAATACGTTAACAGCAGAACTCCATAATCTATTTATTAAATAGCTAGCCATTTTTATGGCTTCTCCCCAGTACCCTCTACTCATGCCTGCATCTGTTGCAATACCTCTGTTTTGTGTTTGAATAAATAACAAAATCTATATTTGGTATAATCATCTACAATTACCAGAGCATACCTTGCTCCTCCAATAGATGGTGGCATAGGACCTATTAAGTCAACTGTAAAACTTTGTATTAAGATTTTCTTGCTTACAGGATAAACCCTAGATTTTGACTCCTTACAAATGGCACAATCTAGGTACACATCACAGTTCTACATTTTCAGTCCTTCTGCTATTTTTGGCATTTTCTGTAGCACTCTAAAGCTGGCATGACCTAATCTCCTATGCATTAGATGCACATAGTTATCAGGTGTGGATGTGTTTGTCAGAGTATGTGCACAAACATCCTTGTTTTCCTAATACGTACGAACCATTCTGTCCAATGCCCCATGCACAAATCCTCCCATCTTTCTTGATAGTATATTGCCCTCTAGCAAACATTACTTCATATCCCTCATTATCTAGACATGCAACACTTAGTAAATTAGGGTCTATGTCTGGCACATATAACAACTTTTTCAATGTTATTCCTAATTCAGGTACATAGACATTTCCTTCCCCTTTAATTGCTGACCATTGTCCATTAGGCTGACAAAATCCTGGTTAGTTGGCCTTAAACCAATAAAACATGTGGGTTTGCTGCAACATGCTGGCTTGCCCCCTAAATAATGTTCTATCTTTGGTTGGTTGTATAGTTCTATATCCTTGTTTTGCTGTGTTTCTGCTTTTCCTCTCTGGACAGTGTCTTTGGAGATATTCTGTATGCGTAGCAATGTTTTTCAGTTTTTCAGTTCAAATGGTCTCAGCTCTTTCTCTGATGTTGGTGTCATAGGTCTGGTTTGAGCCTTTTCTCCTCCCTTTCCTCAGTGCCTATCCAACTATTTCTGCTTTTCCTCCAGTAACCGGCCAGTTAGTTAAATAGTTAAATCCTGTTCATTCATGGATTCTAAACTTGTTACTGGAACATCCCATGAATTGTCCAATGAACTGAGCACCATGTATATTTTGTGTGCCTCAGTAAAGGTCATTCTTCTTTCTTCTAATTCTAGGAATGTTTTTCTCATGTTCTGCAAATGCTTAGACATGCTCTCTCCCTGTTTAAGTTGTTTTTTATACAGTCTCCTTGTCAACATTACTTTGCTGCCCAGAGTCTTTCTTACATAGACACTGAGCAAAGCTTCCCAGCCCTCTTTTGCAGATTGGAGACCTCTTACATGTATCAGTTGGTTATCCTCCAAACTTAAGATAATGTTAGCTAACTCTTTCTCATTTGTTCTTTGGTCCCCTTCATCCAGTTCTGTTGGAGAATTAATAACTATTATCCACAGCAGTAGTATAAGTACATACAAACTTTTAATGGAACTTATCAGTAGTTTTGATCAGTGACGTCATCAAAGTAAACAAAGCCACATGCTGATTACGTCACCAGCCCATGCCCATAAACGGAAGTGATGTGTGCAGCCCTCCTCCCCGGATGTGGCGTGCATAATCCACACCCCCACCCCTCGTGGTACAGGACTCACAAGGCCATAACCCTAGCCAGATATGACGTGTCGGCCCATCCCCATCAAAATAAGCATGGGTAACCCTAACAGATAAGGTGTGGTGTAAGGTCATAGCCCTATTTCCAGATGGTGCTTGCCGAACCTAATCCCATCAACAAACATGTGGCGGTCAAGCTTCTGTGCACTTGATTACATTAACCCTAGACTAATTCCATGGACGTGCAAATCCAAAAGAAACACAGAGACCTGTGTTTTTGGGAAACAAAACCCTGCATTTGGGGGGGGGTGGTAATTAAAAAAAAGCTTTTTATTTCTAATCATTCTAGCCTAATGATGCTTTTAATTTTTGTGGAGTTTTAAAAATCAATACCTCAAAAGCTGGGGGTGGGGGGGGAAAGGATCACCTAAAAGGCGGCCAGGGTTTGCATTTAAACCAGGCAATTTTAAAAACATTTTCCCTGAATGTAGGGGGAAAAAAACCACAGACCTTTTTAAGCCCACAGCTGGTTTTTTACCTTTGTAAAAATCTAAAGACATATATTTTGGCATGTCTAACCTTACAGCAAAAGCAAAGCGTTTCTGACTGGCCAGAACAGATTGATGTTTTAGGTATGTGTGTTGTGGGCCTGTCTGGACATGTCATTCCCCGTGATTCTGGACAGGCACAAGGCTCAAGGACGTGTCATAGCATGTGTGGGGGTGTTGTACAGGCAGGTCTGAACAGCTAGCAAATTAATTCCAGCAGTC
Organism: Vipera ursinii; assembly: GCF_947247035.1. Lineage (NCBI taxonomy): Eukaryota > Metazoa > Chordata > Lepidosauria > Squamata > Viperidae > Vipera > Vipera ursinii. The sequence continues at coordinate 185,289,739 of NC_139512.1, forward strand.
TTTTGAAGATGTCAAATATTGATGGTGATTTGTTTGATGTAAATTTGACCCCCAAACCTCCCAAGCGTAGACGTAGAATAAGAAAAGGACCTGACCTATGTGGCATCGTGGAAGACAACAAATTTGTAAAGCCTTGTTGTTGCAGATTCTGCGAAACATCAAATGGTAAGTAAATATAAAAATTAAGAAAACAGTATTTTGATTAGTTGAAACAGCTAGATTAATTCTACCTTATTTCCTGTTTTAGAAACGGTGGAATCTCAAAATGCCAGCATGCCTCAGATTCTGAAAGCGTGTATCATTAAAATATTACACCATTGTTTAATGGGGTGCCTACAATCAGATGAAGACCATACGGATGGAACCAGTGAAACAGAGCTTATTAGCAGCTTATGCTTTAGACTTTCAATGCCTCATGTTCTCTGGGTCATCGTCAGTATTTCTGACAAAGTGAATAACTTATATTTCACCAGGGATTCCCTTGGGGAGCTCAAGAAATTTATACATCGTATAGCGCTTATGCGTGATCCGCTGTCATTAATGTCAAAGATTGAAGCCAAATTGCCATTGTCTCTGAAGAGGATCATATGTCAGAATGTAACAGAAATTGATTACAAGAAACTGTTAATGCTATGAAATTTATAAAAAAAGGTGCTTTACAAATCACATGAAAGTTGTATTATATTTTTTTCTTGATATGAGGGTGGACTGGTCAAAAGGGGTGAAGAACTCAGCAGAATTAATTACAAGAAACTATTAACACTATGAAGTTTACATTTGCTGGTCTTATGTTTAATCCTATCAGGTGCTAGACACAGATATATAATCTAATCATTCGGCTGGGGGGTTACCTGATTGGTGGGCGATGTGATTTTTGACATAGCCAGAGTGTACAAAAAGTAGGATTCATACTGACCCCAGACACGTTTGTCAGTTTCTGGCATATTCATACCTCTGGACCCCTGTGATCTGCTAAGAAGACCCTCTTTACAGAATGGATGCTACAAATGTAAGTAATTTTATTGCTAATTTTTGAAACATTGTTCCTCTTAGCTATAAAAAATGTGTTTATAATATTCATGGCCTGTTTGTTTTCTTTTACTAGATGGAATTAACTGATTCTGAATGTGTAAGGGGTGCAGATCTTGTAAGTAGTTTTGTTGCTAAAATTTTGAAACACTGCCCCTCTTAGATGTAAAAAAAGAATGTGATTATAATATTCTTGGCATGTTTGTTTTCTTTTACTAGATGGAACTGACTGATTCCGAATGTCTGAGGTTTTATAATGGTATTTGTTTTTCATAGCTACATACATTCAGATTCTTACAAAATTTTCTGCAACATTTCTGACCATTGGGGTTTTCTTTTCCTTCAGAATGGGAAGATGATCAACCATTTGTGGATCTCACTATACCCACAGAACAGGAAGGACCCAAGCATGACATGACCCCTCAACCATGCACAAGCCACACAGCACAAGAGTTAGGAGGTACAACATCTAGCATTTTATCCAACTACAAATCCATTCATATTATTTTATAATCTAAAAAGGGGTGTGTTTGTATTACATTATTAGGAATGTAGGTGATAACATTTTGTTTGTTTGATTAACCAGGGCCACCCTGCAAAAAAGCAAAAATGCATGGAGGCGAACTCCCCGCATACCCAGCAGACAGTGATAGTAGTGAACCTACGCCTGTATCTCAACAAGAAGAGGAGATAAATCATTCTATGCCCCAGCTACAAAGCACTAACTCTTCAAACTCTCAGAATTTGAACAATGTTTATCTGGATTTGGTGCAAGAGTGGGAGCATCCTATCCGAAATTTCATGGCTGTGGAATACTATCAGCGATATAGATTCGTTAATGTTGACCAAATTCAGTCTTTTGTACATGCTATAGATGCTATTCATAATGCTATACAGCATGTTTTGAATAATGTTGCTAGAGACATAGCTGCAAATGATTTTGTTCAACTCCGGTTGGATGCAGATGGGTTAAATCATCCTCTCTTTTCTCTGAGGAGGAATATGGATGGTTTAAATGCTGATGATTTTCTGACCAGTATTGAAAATCTGCTTCAAAGTAAAGCAGAGACATTGTGTGTGTGTGGGGGGGAGATTTACAATTAGTGGTTACCATTGTGAGGAACAATGAGGGGGGAGGGCTTAGGAAGTTAAGCACTGTGCTGCTCACCAAAGTAATGGAGAAAAAAAGACGTCACCTAGTAGATTTCAATGTAGAAGGCGCATTTCTGTGTTTTGCTAACTGCTTGCTCTGGCTCATTGACGGGGGTGTTAGTAATGAAGAAATTATTACCAGGGCCAGGGAACTTCACATCAGACTGGGTATTTCCACAGAAAACATGGTTAACTGAGGACATCCGGTGGCGACGCGACGCTGAAGACAGCCATCTCCGGGCTGTCCGCTCCGCGGCTTCGTAGAACTGCTGAAAACAGCGCCGATCAGCTGTTTCAGCGGTTCGGAAGCCCCCTCCTTGGGAGAAGAGGAGGGGGTGAAGCCCCAGGTAGGGGTTGAGCTCTCCGGGGCCGCCTGAGCTTTTAGTTCGGGCGGCTGAAGGATCGAGCCCCCACGAAGCCTGGGTTTGCTCCGGGCTGCGCAGTGTTTCTGCTCCGTGCTTTTGGGAGCAGAACTAAGTGTTAGCAACCACCCCTGCCAGAAGGAAGGACTTTGGAGTGTGAAGAGGCAGGCAGAGCGATACAGGAGGTCAAGGTGAAGTGGATTTTTGTTCTCTAGTTCAATGGATTTTATGGACTTTAAAAGTGAAAGTGCGTAGCAAGTGAAAGTGGGGGAAGATGGCGGCTAAAACTTCTAAAGTTCTCCGGAGTGCGGGGGCTTCCCTGGTGCAGCAGTCCTCGCTGCAAGCCTTATTGCCTCCTGCACCTGCTCTGGCACTGACGGTTAAAGATTTACAGGATGCTTTGGAAAAGCACTCACAACAAATAGCAGATATTATAGATGAAAAGATGGAAAAGCTGGAGGAGAAGTTTACAGCAATGAGGGCAGACATCTTGCCTGCACTTCAAGGTGTGGCTTCATGTATTCAATGCTTGGATGAAAAAATGGAAGATCTCAGCCAAAAGAATTCCAGATTAGAAGTAAAAGTGTTAGAGAATGAAAATGTGATGGATAAAATGGACGGTGATTTGACTCTGGTCCAGTACCACCAGATGGAGTTTGCTATCAGAATCAGAGGTTTAAAAGAGAATCCTAAAGAAGATTTAAAGCAGATAGTCTCTGAGGCTTTGGAAGTGGTACTGGGACAGACAGCAGCTGAAATTGAGGGAAATATAGTCAAAATCTTTCATGTGAATTCATGGATTGCAAGGCAGAGGAAGCTACCTAGAGATGTGGTGGTTTATTTCACAAAGAGAGCAATCAGGAATGAAGTTATCCAAGTTTCTTATGATACTAAGCTTGTGGTTGCTGAGCAAGAAGTTTTGGTTTTAAAAGAGATTCCTCCAAGAATTTTAAGGAGAAGGAAAGATTTTACTTTTCTGGCACAGGAACTTAAGAAACGCGATATCATGTTTAGATGGGAGATACCAGTGGGCATGGTGGTGATGCATGAAGGCACGAGACACCGTTTGGTCACAGTGATCCAGGCACGTGAATTTTATAGCAATGTTTTAAAAGCAACCTCTTTACCACTTTTGGAATCTGCAAAGAAAAATGGCGAGGGAAAGCCACAAGATGCTGAAGGAACACAGATAGATGAGAAAGCTACTGGAGGGGATCAAATTACAGCTTCATCGGAAGATACCAAAGAGCAGAGGATGACGAGCGAGACAAGAGCGAGACGAGCGAGACAAGAGCAAGAGCAAGACCAGCAGAAAGATATGGAACCTCCAAAGTGTACCTATAGCAAAGCTATGGGAGGGGCGCGGCCTAAGGAAGTTAAGGGACTTCTGGAAGACGTGCTCCAGAAGCTTCGGGCTGCCAAGGATGGCGACTAAGTTTCTAACTTGGAATGTCAATGGCTTAAACTCACCACAGAAGAGAAAGAAAGTTTTTCAATACTTAAAACAATTTAAGACTGATGTTATTTGCTTGCAAGAAACACATATTAGGGTTATGGACCAAAAGTACCTATTGAACTCTAGATTGGGTACACAATTTAGTGCTTCTGCAATGAATAAGAAAAATGGAGTGGTTATTTATGTCAAGAATACTGTGACAGCGGAGCTAATAGAAGCAGATAAACAAGGAAGATATGTTATAATAGATTTGCTGTTAGAAGGCAAAAAAACATTTTTGGTTGGACTGTACGCTCCTAATCAACAACAAGCTGACTTTTATAGTTCATTACACACCAAGATTATTCAGTTGGATTATAAATCTTTTATTTTTATGGGAGATTGGTACGGAGTCTTGGACATACAGCTGGACAAGTGTGGCTCTTTTAGACATATTCCACGCCACGCTAGATTGCCTAACTCTTTTTTTGAAATGAAGGATGATTTGGAGTTGCGAGACATTTGGAGAGAAATACACTTACAAGAAAAGGATTACACTTTTTTTCTGATAGACATCAATCTTTTTCCAGAATTGATTTTATATTACTGACTAATGATTTTTTTTCCAGGATTAAAAAGATAAAGATTTGTCCAAGAACTATGTCTGATCATAGTCCAGTTTGGTTAGAGATTGACAAGGATAATAGAGACAGCCGCTCTTGGTGCTTAAATGAGAACTTGTTTAGAAATCAGAGAAATGTGGAAGAATGTAAAAAACAGATGAAGGACTTTTTTGAAACTAACATGAATAAGGGCACTTCTATGGACATGGTTTGGGATGCTAGTAAAGCTTATATGAGAGGGGTGTTAATATATATGAATAACAAATACAGACGTAACTTGGAATTTAGGAGGAAAGAATTGGATAATGAAATTAGAGAAAAAGAAAAGGCCCTAATTCGGAATCCATCGGATGTGAAGATCAAAGAGGTTATTAATTTGTTAAGAGGACAATTTGATAAGTTGATGGCTGATCAGGTGGCAACTAATTTACGGTTTGCTAGGCACAACACTTTTTGCAATGCCAATAAACCAGGCAGATGGTTAGCTTAAAGGTTAAGGAAGAAGCAAAGGGCTTCTAACATAGATAAAATAGAACATAAGGGTAAGGTCGTGTATCAACAGGACCTTATTAAGGAAGTCTTTCTGGACTTTTATTCCAAATTATATGCTAAAGATAAGATTAATGAAGCAGATATTGATGTATATTTGAGGAATGCCAACATCTCGGTTCTTACACAAGAACAAAATGAAGAGATTAATCAACTGATAACAGAAGAAGAAATTCTTTTAGCAATTAAACAATTGAAGGTGGATAAAGCGCCAGGTACGGATGGACTGACTGCGGTGTACTACAAAAACCTACAATTGGAGATGATAAAGCCACTAAGGGAATTGTTTCAGACAATTCAAAGGGGAGGAAGGGTGCCTCCATCTTGGAGAACTGCCTTTATTTTTTTGATTCCGAAGGAAGATCAGGACGTCACTCAAGTAAGAAATTATAGACCAATATCACTTTTGAATACGGACTACAAGATATTTGCTAAGGTTTTAGCTAACAGATTGATGAGGGTACTGCAAAAGATAATTCATGGGGACCAAACTGGGTTTATCACTGGTAGACAAATGAAAAATAATGTGAGGCATATAGTAGACTTGTTGGAATTTTTGGAAAGGAACAACCAGATCCCTGCAGCACTGATCTTTTTAGACGCCGAAAAATCCTTTGATCAACTGGATTGGCAATTTTTGATGAAAGTTTTAGATAAAATGAATTTTGGGGATAAATTCTTACAACCAATTAGGGCATTATATCAAAAACAAACAGCCCGAATAATAGTAAATAATAGTTTGACTGAAGTATGTAATATTGAAAAGGGCACAAGACAAGGGTGTCCATTGTCACCTTTATTATTTATCTTAACATTGGAGATATTATTGATTAAAATACGGAATTCGGAAAAAATTAAGGGAATTCAAATTAGAGATCAGGATTATAGACTGAGGGCGTTTGCAGACAATCTGGTTGTTTATGGTGACCCAGCCAAAAAATTCTGTTGTGGACCTGATGGAGATAATAATGCAATATGGAAAGGTTTCTGGATTTAAGGTTAATATACAAAAAACTAAAATATTGGCTAAAAATATGACAGTATTGCAAAAGGCCCTTTTAGAAGGGTTAACTGGATTTGAGATTGTTAAAAGGGGGTGTATTTGGGGGTGTATTTGTCACCCTCAAATGCAAAGTTATATAAAAATAATTATGAAAGGTTATGGGGAAAAATTCAAAAAGAATTGGAGAGCTGGGAAAAATGGCAGTTGTCTCTACTGGGAAGAATTGCAGCAGTGAAAATGAATGTTTTGCCTAAATTTCTATTTTTATTTCAAATGATACCTATTCTTAAAAAAGACTCAAATTTGGAGGAATGGCAAAAGGGTATCAATAAATTTGTATGGGCAGGGAAAAGGCCACGAGTTAAATTTTTTTTTTTAATTCCATTTATATCCCGCCCTTCTCCAAAGACTCAGGGCGGCTTACAATTCTTAGCAGTAGCTAAGAATTTAAGATTATGCAGGATACGCGTGAAAGAGGTGGTCTTAAAATGCTCAATTTTAAATTATATTATGAAGCTGCTGCATTGTCAGCGATAAGTGACTGGATTAATTTAACACAAGGGAGATTATTAAATCTTGAAGGCCACGACTTGTTATTTGGCTGGCATGCATATTTATTGTATGATAAGAAGGTAGATAATATGTTTAAGGTGCATATTTTAAGACATGCATTGTTGAGAGTTTGGAAAAAGTTAATTACGGAGGAACTGCCGACTATAGAAGAATGGACTCTAAAAGTCTCTGACCTGGCGGAAATGGCAAAGATTTCGGCTTATTTGAAAGACCATTCGCAACAACGTTATATTATGGAGTGGAAAAAGTGGATTGATTATATCCAGAACAAATATGGGACCAAAAAGTTTCATTTAGCATTTGTATAAGTTTTTTATGTGATATTAGTATTGCTTGTAGTCATTTCATATGAGCTAGAGTGCGATAGACTTAATAGTTTATTGTTGTTAACATATGGTTGTTTATGATTGTTTTTACTTTTATACCTTGTATTTAGCTCTGGGAAGTCGGGGAGGGGGGAGGGGGGAAGGGGGGGAGGGTTAGGGAGGGTTAGGAAGGGTTGGGTGGGAGGGGGGGAGGGATTGTTAAAGATAAAATGTATTGTAAAACTTTTCAATAAAAAAAAAGAAATGGTTAACTTTTCTCAGATACACCTCTTTGAAAAAGCTTTAGGGGTTACTATAAAGATCTTGTTTTATCTGCAGGACGGATGGAGGTTTTTTGTTACAGCCTCCCACAGCAAGAAAAAATAGTGTTTATATTGTTACACAACAATCATTACTATGCCATCAAAAATATAAAGGGTTTCCTGGGCAAACGCTATTTCTGTAAATTTTGCCACACCCACTATCACCATAAATTTAGTCATGTTTGTCAATATATCAGCAGATCATGTCTCAAGCAAGAATGCAAGCAGGTAGAGAAGGAAAAGATGCGCTGCTATAGGTGCAAAGTGGTTTGTCATTCTAAGGTATGTTTTGAAACTCACACACAGCTAGCTACGGAGGGAAAAGTTGACTGTAAGAGTAAAGAATATTGTGAAAAGTGTGGGGTTTACGTCTTTACTCCCCACATGAAATGCAAGGAACCCAAGTGTGGGCAGTGTTCCAAGAAGGTTGGAATATCATTTATGTTTTCTAAAAGAGCTGGTCCGGCCACGAATTGGCCAAAGGTACATTATTTATGATTTTGAATGCTGCCAAGAAACTGGCACACATATACCTAATTATGCATGCGTCAGGGATATGTTGAAGGATGATGATGACGAAGATGTTGTGATGTGGGATTGTTATGGTGTTAGATGTCTGGATCAGTTTGTAAAGACATTTATAAATGATAAGTTTAAAGGATGCACTTTTATCGCTCACAATGGCAAAGGTTATGACGGGTACCTAGTACTGAGGCAGTTGATCCGGGAAAAGGTTAGGGTTCAGCTTATAAGCCTGGGAGGGAAACTTCTGTGTATCACCCTGCCGGCTTACAAGATCCGTTTTATTGATAGCCTCTCATTTTTGCCCCTTAAATTAAGTAAATTACCCAAAGCTATGGGGTTTCAAGGCTGCAAAGGATATTTCCCCCATTTGTTCAATACAATGGCCAATCAGGACTACGTTGGGCCGCTCCCTGAAGCCAAGTATTATAGCCCTGAAACCATGATGCCCGGGGAGAGAGAAGAATTCCTGAAATGGCACGCTGTTAATAGAGGTACTGTATTTAAACTAAAGAAGGCTCTGGCTTACTATTACAGGAAGGATGTTGATATACTAAGAGAAGCATGTATTCGATTTAGGGAACAGGTAATGGAAATGACTGAGCGTGAGTTCGTCAAGAGGGGCGGTGGGGATATTGTTGAGGAGATAGTGATTCGTTGCATTGACCCCTTCCAATATATCACACTGGCGTCTGTCTGTATGGCACAGTACCGGTTCATGTATTTGAACAACTCCATTGCTTTGGCTCCTATGGATAATTATCACAAGACACAGAAAAGGTATTCAGCACCTGCGATACAATGGTTGATGTACATAGAGCACACTGAGAACGTCAATATCCAGCATGCCCTGAAGGTGGGTGAAAAACAAGTAGGCAAATTTTTTGGATGGTTTTGCTGTCATAAATGACACCCCCACAGCTTTTGAATTTTATGGTTGTTTTTTTTCATGGGTGCCCTGTCTGCTACTCTGAAAGAGACTTCAACAACTTACTTGGTTCAACATATGGCACCCTGCACAGCCGTACTAGGATTAAAGAAAAGGACCTCAGGAGCCAGGGTTATGCTGTGCGCTGCATCTGGGAACACGAATGGAGGGCCTTGGTGGAGGCTGACACCTCTTTGAAGCAGTTTCTGGTTGAGAATAAGCTCCCAATACCTTTGATACCTCGAGATGCTTTTTTTGGTGGTAGAACAAATGCTACATGTCTTTACTACAAACCAAAACCTGGTGAACAAATCTTATATTACGATTTCACCAGTTTGTACCCCTTTGTGAATAAGACCAAGGAGTACCCAATTGGTCAACCACAAATTATCTAACAAGATTTTTGGGACATAAAACAATATTTTGGGTTAGCCAAAGTCAAAGTGTACCCACCAAGGAATCTCTATTTTCCTGTACTACCCCACAAATCAGGGGGCAAATTAATGTTTAGTTTGTGTGCAACCTGCACAGAAAAACTGCAAACTACCCCCTGTAAACACAGTGATGAGGAAAGAGGCTCTGACTGGGACATGGTGCACTGTTGAATTGAATGTAGCTTTAGAAAAAGGTTACAGAATTGTTGAAATCTATGAGATCTGGCATTTTGAAAGTACATCAAAGGGGCTATTTTCAGATTATATTAATGCACATCTCAGACAGAAACAGGAGGCCAGAGGCTACCCTGATTGGTGCAAACAGAACAGGATAAAGAGCAATATATTCGTGATTATGAAAAGATTTCCATCCGCTTACACCGTGAACACATTGAGGTAAATCCTGCTAAAAGGCAGATTGCCAAACTCTTTTTTTTATTGAAAAGTTTTTCAATACATTTTATCTTTAACAACCCCTTCCCCCCACCCGCTACCCAGCCCTTCCTAACCCTCCCCCCTCCCCTTCCCCCCTCCCCATCCCCGACTTCCCAGAGCTAAATATAAGGTATAAAAGTAAAAGCAATCATAAACAACCATATGCTAACAACAATAAACTATTAAGTCCATCGCACTCTAGCTCATATAAAATGACTACAAGCAATACTATTATCATATCAAAACTTATTCAAATGCTAAATGAAACTTTTTGGTCCCATATTTGTTCTGGATGTAATCAATCCACTTTTTCCACTCCATAATATAACGTTGTTGCAAATGATCTTTCAAATAAGCCGATATTTTTGCCATTTCCGCCAGGTCAGAAACTTTTAAAGTCCATTCTTCTATAGTCGGCAGTTCCTCCTTCTTCCAATATTGACCTACTAAAAGTCTTGCTGCTGTAATTAAGTTCAACATCAACTTAGTGTCCACAACAGTAGTATCCGTAATTATGCCCAATAAAAACAATTGCGGACAAAACTTTATCCTTTGCTTAAATATCTTCTGCATATTCCACCAGATTTTAATCCAAAAAGCTTTAACCTTTTTACAGGTCCACCATATATGAAAATACGTTGGGTCTTCGCCACCACATCTCCAACATTTAGGTTGATAGTTCGGATACATACTTGCAAGCTTTTTAGGATCTAAATGCCACCTATAAAACATTTTGTAAAAGTTCTCTCTTAAATTTTGAACTTGCGTAAATTTTACGTTCCTCACCCAGATCTTTTCCCAAGTGTCCATTGTAATAACTTCTTGAATATTCTGAGCCCACTTTATCATACAATCTTTAACAAGTTCTGTTTCTGAGTCAATTTCTATCAATGCAAGATATATCCGTTTGATATGTGCTGGACCCTGATTTCTAATTTGCTTTACCAGATTTTCATCAGTCATTGAAAAACGAATTTTCTGATCTTCTTTCCACCTGGCCCGTAATTGCCCATATTGAAACCAGGTTTGAACAATCTTCTCTTCTCGTAAGAAATTGTACGACTTCAAACACCATACGTTCCTCTCCAAACTTAAGATTTCCTTGTATGTAGTCACATCATGTTTGAACCCAACATTTATGTTTTCTATTGCGTGTTTCGGTATTGCTCATAAAGGTATCTTGTAGTTTAGCTTATGTCTGTACTTTTTCCAAATTCTCAACAATGCATGTCTCAAAAAAAGCACCTTAAACACATTATCTACCTTCTTATCATACAATAAATATGCATGCCAGCCAAATAACAAGTCGTGGCCTTCAAGATTTAATAATCTCCCTTGTGTTAAATTAATCCAGTCACTTATCGCTGACAATGCAGCACCTTCATAATATAATTTAAAATTGGGCATTTTAAGACCACCTCTTTCACGCGTATCCTGCATAATCTTAAATTTAACTCGTGGCCTTTTCCCTGCCCATACAAATTTATTGATACCCTTTTGCCATTCCTCCAAATTTGAGTCCTTTTTAAGAATAGGTATCATTTGAAATAAAAATAAAAATTTTGGCAAAACATTCATTTTCATTGCTGCAATTCTTCCCAATAAAGACAATTGTAATTTTTTCCAGCTCTCCAATTCTTTTTGAATTTTTCCCCATAACTTTTCATAATTATTTTTATATAACTTTGCATTTGAGGGTGACAAATACACCCCCAAATATTTAACCCTTTTAACAATCTCAAATCCAGTTAACCCTTCTAAAAGGGCCTTTTGCAATACTGTCATATTTTTAGCCAATATTTTAGTTTTTTGTATATTAACCTTAAATCCAGAAACCTTCCCATATTGCATTATTATCTCCATCAGGTCCACAACAGAATTTTCTGGCTGAGTCACGGTAACAACCAGATCGTCTGCAAACGCCCTCAATCTGTAATCCTGATCTCTTATTTGAATTCCCTTAATTTTTTCCGAGTTCCGTATTTTAATCAACAATATCTCCAATGTTAAAACAAATAATAAAGGTGATAACGGACACCCTTGCCTTGTGCCCTTTTCAATATGACATACTTCAGTCAAACTATTATTTACTATTATTCGGGCTGTTTGTTTTTGATATAATGCCCTAATTGGTTGTAAGAATTTATCCCCAAAATTCATTTTATCTAATACTTTCATCTAAAATTGCCAATCCAGTTGATCAAAGGCTCTTTCGGCGTCTAGAAAGATCAGCGCCGCAGGGATCTGGTTGTTCCTTTCCAAAAATTCCAACAAGTCTACTATATGCCTCACATTATTTTTCATTTGTCTGCCACTAATAAACCCAGTTTGATCACCATGAATTATCTGTTGCAATACCCTCATCAATCTGTTAGCTAAGACCTTAGCAAATATCTTGTAGTCTGTATTCAAAAGTAATATTGGTCTATAATTTCTTACTTGAGTGACATCCTGATCTTCCTTGGGAATCAGAGAAATAAAAGCAGTTCTCCAAGACGGAGGCACCCCTCCTCCCCTTTGAATTGTCTGAAACAATTCCCTTAATGGCTTTATCATCTCCAATTGTAGGTTTTTATAATACACCGCAGTCAGTCCATCTGTGCCTGGCGCTTTATCCACCTTCAATTGTTTAATTGCTAAAAGAATTTCTTCCTCTGTTATCAATTGATTAATCTCTTCCTTTTGTTCTTGTGTAAGAACCGGGATATTAGCATTCCTCAAATATGCATCAATATCTGCTTCATTAATCTTATCTTTAGCGTATAATTTAGAATCAAAGTCCACAAAAGCTTCCTTAATACGATCCTGTTGATACACAACCTTACCCTTATATTCTATTTTATCTATATTAGAAGCCCTTTGCTTCTTCCTTAACATGTAAGCTAACCATCTTCCTGGTTTATTGGCATTACAAAAAGTATTATGCCTAGCCCCTTTCATGGATTACTGCCTTGTCGTGGCGAAGGGGCTTGCATAATTCAATGAAGCTATGAGCTATGTCGTGCAGGGCCACCCAAGACGGAAAGGTCATAGCAGAGAGTTCTGACAAAACGTGATCCACTGGAGAAGGAAATGACAACCCACTCCAGTATCTTTGCCATGAAAACCCTATGGACAGTACCAAAAGGCAAAACGATATGACACTGGAAGATGAGCCCCTCAGGTAGGAAGGCGTCTAATATGCTACTGGGGAAGATCAGAGGGCTAATACTAGTAGCGCCAGAAAGAATGAAGCGACTGGGCCAAAGCCGAAAGGACGCTCAGCTGTGGATATGTCTGCTGGTGAAAGGAAAGTCTGATGCTGTAAAGATTTTTTCTCCATAGGAACCTGGAATGTAAGATCCATGAATCAAGGAAAGCTGGACGTGGTCAAACAAGAGATGACAAGACTAAACATCGACATCTTAGGTATCAGCGAACTAAAATGGACAGGAATGGGTGAATTTAATTCAGATGACCATCAGGTATACTACTGCGGGCAAGAATCCCTCAGAAGAAATGGAGTAGCCTTCATAGTCAATAAAAAAGTAGGAAAAGCAATCCTGGGATACAATCCTCAAAATGACAGAATGATCTCAGTTCGAATCCAAGGCAAACCATTCAATATCACAGTAGTCCAAGTCTATGCCCCAACCACTGATGCTGAAGAGGATGAAATTGACCGGTTCTATGAAGCTCTACAGCACCTTATAGAACTAACACCCAAAAATGATGTCCTTATCATCATGGGGGATTGGAATGCTAAAGTAGGAAGCCAAAAGATAACTGGAATAACAGGCAAGTTTGGCCTTGGAGTACAAAATGAAGCACAGGCTGATAGAATTTTGTCAAGAGAATACGATGGTCATAGCAAACACTCTTTTCCAACAACCCAAGAGACGGCTTTACACATGGACATCACCAGACGGTCAACACAGAAATCAGATTGACTATGTGCTCTGTAGCCAAAGATGGAGAAGCTCTATACAGTCAGTAAAAACAAGACCAGGAGCTGACTGTGGCTCAGACCATGAGCTTCTTGTTGCAAAGTTTAGGCTTAAATTAAAGAAAGTAGGGAAAAGCGCTAGGCCAGTCAGGTATGAATTAAATCATATCCCTGTTGAATATACAGTAGAGGTAACAAATAGATTTAAGGAATTAGATCTGATAGACAGAGTGCCTGAAGAACTATGGACAGAGGTTCGTGACATTGTACAACAGGTAGCAACCAAAACCATCCCAAAGAAAAAGAAATGCAAGAAAGCAAAATGGCTGTCTGAGGAAGCTTTGCAAATAGCTGAGGAAAGGAGGGAAGTGAAAGGCAAGGGAGAAAAAGAAAGATATGCCCAATTAAATGCAGAATTCCAAAGAATAGCTAGAAGAGATAAGAATGTCTTCTTAAATGAACAATGCAAAGAAATAGAAGAAAACAATAGAATAGGGAGGACCAGAGATCTTTTCAAGAAAATTGGAGAGATGAAAGGAACGTTTAATGCAAAAATGGGCATGATAAAGGACCAAAATGGCAGGAACCTAACAGAGGCAGAAGAGATTAAGAAGAGGTGGAAAAATTACACAGAAGAACTATACAAGAATGAGCTTAACGTCCCTGATAATCACAATGAGGTGGTCACTGACCTTTAGCCAGACATCCTAGAATGTGAAGTGAAGTGGGCCTTAGAAAAGCTGAGCAACAACAAAGCTAGTAGAGGTGACAGTATTCCAGCTGAGCTATTCAAAATCTTAAAAGACGATGCAGTAAAAGTGCTACACTCAATTTGCCAGCAAATTTGGAACTCAAAAGTGGCCACAGGATTGGAAAAGATCAGTTTACATTCCAATTCCAAAGAACGGCAGTGCTAAAGAATGTTCAAACTATCGCACCTTTGCACTCATTTCTCATGCTAGTAATGTTTAAAATTCTACAAGCTAGACTCCAGCAGTATGTGGATCGAGAACTACCAGAAGTACAGGCAGGATTTCGAAGAGGCAGAGGAACAAGAGATCAAATTGCTAACATACGCTGGATCATGGAGGAAGCTAGAGAGTTCCAGAAAAACATCTACTTCTGCTTCATTGACTATGCTAAAGCCTTTGATTGTGTGGATCATAACAAACTGTGGCAAGTCCTTAAAGAGATGGGCATACCAGACCATCTTATTTGTCTCTTGAGAAACCTATATGCGGGTCAAGAAGCAACAGTGAGAGCTGGACATGGAACCACTGATTGGTTCAAAATTGGGAAAGGAGTCCGGCAAGGCTGTATACTGTCGCCTTGCCTATTTAACTTATATGCAGAACACATCATGAGAAAGGCAGGGCTAGATGAATCAAAAGTTGGAATTAAGATTGCCGGAAGAAACATCAACAACCTAAGATATGCAGATGATACCACTCTAATGGGTAGAGGAACTAAAGAGTGAAGAGGAACTAAAGAGCCTCTTGTTGCGAGTGAAGAAGGAGAGTGCAAAACTTGGGTTGAAACTAAACAGTAAGAAAACCAAGATCATGGCATCCGGCCCTCTCAATTCCTGGCAAATAGATAGGGAAGAAATGGAGGTAGTGACAGATTTTATTTTCCTGGGCTCCAAGATCACTGCAGATGGGGACTGTAGCCAAGAAATTAAAAGATGCTTGCTCCTTGGGAGGAAAGCCATGGGAAATCTAGACAGCACACTAAAAAGTAGAGACATCACCCTGTCAACAAAAGTGCGTATAGTCAAGGCGATGGTCTTCCCAGTTGCAATGTATGGCAGTGAAAGCTGGACCATAAGAAAGGCTGAGCACCAAAGAATTGAAGCCTTTGAACTATGGTGCTGGAGAAGACTCCTGCGAGTCCCTTGGACTGCAAGGCGATCAAACCGGTCAGTCCTAGAGGAGATCAACCCTGACTGCTCTTTAGAAGGCCAGATCCTGAAGTTAAAACTCAAATACTTTGGCCACCTAATGAGAAGGAAGGATTCACTGGAGAAGAGCCTAATGCTGGGAAAGATTGAGGGCAATAGAAGAAGGGGATGACAGAGAATGAGGTGGCTGGATGGAGTCACTGAAGCAGTAGGTGTGAGCTTAAATGGACTCCAGAAGATGGTAGAGGACAGGAAGGCCTGGAGGAACATTGTCCATAGGGTCGCAATGGGTCGGACACGACTTCGCAACTAACAACAACATTATGCCTAGCAAACTGTAGGTTAGTTGCCACCTGATCAGCCATCAGCTTGTCAAACTGTCCTCTTAACAAATTAATAACCTCTTTGATGTTCACATCTGATGGATTCAAAATTAGGGCCTTTTCTTTTTCCCTAATTTCATTCTCTAATTCTTTCCTCCTAAATTCCAAATTACGTCTATATTTGTTGTTCATGTATATTAACACCCCTCTCATATAAGCTTTGCTGGCATCCCAAACCATGTCCATAGAAGTACCCTTATTTATGTTAGTTTCAAAAAAGACCTTCATCTGTTTTTTACATTCTTCCACGTTTCCCTGATTTCTAAACAGGTTCTCATTTAGACGCCAGGAGCGCCTATCTCTATTGTCCTTATCAATCTCTAACCAGACTGGGCTATGATCAGACATAGTTCTTGGACAGATCTTTATCTTCTTGATCCTGGGAAAAAAATCATTAGTCGTTAATATAAAATCAATCCTAGAAAAAGATTGATGTCTGTCAGAAAAAAAAGTATAATCCTTTTCTTGTGAGTGTCTTTCTCTCCAAATGTCTCGCAACTCCAAATCATCCTTCATCTCAAAAAAAGATTTAGGCAATCTAGAATGGCTTGGGGTATGCCTAAAAGAACTACACTTGTTCAGTTGTACATCCAAAACGCCATTCCAATGTCCCATAAAAATAAAAGATTTATAATCCAACTGAGTGATCTTGCTGTGCAATGAACTATAAAAATCAGCTTCTTGTTGATTAGGAGCATACAGTCCAACCAAAAGTGTTTTTTTGCCTTCTAACAGCAAATCTATTATAACATATCTTCCTTGTTTGTCTGCTTCTATTAACTCCGCTGTCATAGTATTCTTGACATAGATAACCACTCCATTCTTCTTATTCATTGCAGAAGCAATGAATTGTGTACCAAATCTAGAGTTCAATAAGTACTTTTGGTCCATAGCCCTAATATGTGTTTCTTGCAAGCAAATAACATCAGTCTTAAATTGTTTTAAATATTGAAAAAAATTCTTTCTCTTCTGTGGAGAATTTAAGCCATTAACATTCCAAGTTAAAAACTTAGTCGCCATACTTAGCGACCCGAAGCTTCTGGCACATGTCTTCCAGAAGTCCCTTAACTTCCTTAGGCCACGCCCCTCCCACAGCTTCACTATAGGTACACTTTGGAGGTTCCATGACTTTCTGCTGGTCCTGTTCTTGCTCTCGTCTCGCTCGTCTCAAAGCAGCACGCGTCATCCTCTGGTCTCTGACATCTTCCGATGAAACTGTAATTTGATCCACTCCTGTAGCTTTCTCATCTGCCTGCGTTGTTCCTTCAGTGTCTTGAGGCTTTCCCTCGCCATTCTTCTTTGTAAATTCCAAAAGTGGTAAAGGGGTTGCTTTTAAAACATTGCTATAAAAATCACGTGCCTGCATCACTGTGATAAGACGATGTCTTGTACCTTCATGCATCACCACCATACCCACTGGTATCTCCCATCTAAACTTGATATCACGTCTCCTAAGTTCCTGTGCCAGAAAAGCAAACTCTTTCCTTCTCCTTAAAATTCTTGGAGGGATCTCTTTTAGAACCAAGACTTCTTGTTCAGCAACCACAAGCTTAGTATTATAAGAAACTTGGATGACTTCATTCCTAATTGCTCTCTTTGTAAAATAAACAACCACATCTCTAGGTAACTTCCTTTGCCTTGCAATCCATGAATTCACACAAAAGATTTTGTCTATGGTTTCCACAATTTCAGCTGCTGACTGTCCCAGTACCCCTTCCAAAGCTTCAGAGACTATTTGCTTCAAATCTTCTTTAGGATTCTCTTTTAAGTCTCTGATCCTGATAGCAAACTCCATCTCATGGTACTGGACCAAGGTCAAGTCGCTGTCAATTTTATCCACCACATTTTCAGTCTCTAATATTTTTGCTTCTAATCTGGAATTATTTTGGCTAAGATCTTCCACTCTTTCGCCTAAACGTTCAATACATAGAGCCATACCTTGAAGTGCAGGCAAGATGTCTGCCCTCATTTCTGCAAACTTCTCCTCCAGCTTTTCATCCATAACTTCAGATAACTTTTCTGGCAACTTGTCATCCAGCTTTTCATCTATAATATCTGTCATTTGTTGTAAGTGCTTTTCCAAAGCATCCTGCAAATCTTTAACTGTCAATGCTGGAGCAGGTGCAGGAGGCAATAAAGCTTGCAGCGAAGACTGTTGCACCGGGGAAGCCCCGCACTCCTAAGAACTTTGGAAGATTTAGCCGCCATCTTCCCCCACTTTTATTTGCTACGCACTTTCACTTTCAGAGTCTATAAAATCCGTTGAGCTAAAGAACAGAAATCCACTTTCACCTTGATCTCCTGCATCGCTCTGCCTGCGTCTTCGCACTCCAGAATCCTTTCTGCTGGCAGGGGTGGTTGCTAATGCTTTGTTCTGCTCCCAAAAACATGGAGCAGAAATGCTGCGTAGCCTGGAGCAAACCCAGGCTTCGGGGGGGCTCAATCCTTCAGCCGCCCGAACTTAAAGCTCAGGCAGCCCCGGAGAGCTCAACCCCTACCTGGGTACTCACCCCCTCCTCTTCTCCCGAGGAGGGGGCTTCTGAACCACCGAAACAGCTGATCGGCGCTGTTTTCGGCGGTTCTACAAAGCCGCGGAGCGGACAGCCTAGGAATGGTTGTCTTCAGCGTAGCGTCGCCACCGGAAGTCCACCAAACTCTTTTTAAACTCGCTGTGGGGCAAGTTTGGTCAGAGCACCAATCACCTGACAACATCTGTGGTGACAAACCCTGAATAATTATTCAAATACCTTTTTGTGCCCTATTATGATGTTTCCTACTGTGAGTTTGTGGATAGTGAGACAGCCGTTGTGATGTGGAAAACTGCCAAGAACCATCCCACCAAAGCCTCATGTACTAGCGTATTCATTGCCAGCTTTACAACAGCTGGCAATGCACGACTGGAATTATACAGGCTGCTGGATGGGCTGGGCGATAGATGCCTGTATCATGACACCAATTCAGTCATTTTTGTAAGTAGAGAGGGGGCGTGGACTCCACCTTTGGGTGATTATTTAGGACAGCTGACAAGTGAGATTCCTCCAAACACTACGATAACAGAGTTTGTTGCGGCTGGCCCCAAAACGTATGCCTATGCTTTGTCCAACGGTGAAGTGGTGCTAAAGGTGAAGGGGATCACACTAAACTGCAGTAACAGCAAAAAGGTTAATTTTGACAGCTTGAAAGATTTGGTAGATGATTATTGTCTGTCTGGTGCAGAGAGAAAAAAAGAGATCAGGGTAGAACAGTTGGGGATTGTTAGGGTTAAGAAACAGTGGTCCCTTGAAACGCGGGTCCTCCGAAAAACTCTAAAAGTAGTGTATAATAAAAGGTTATTAAAGAGCGAAGATTATTATACGCTACCTTACGGTTATTAAGGATGGCAGGAAATATTGCACAATTTGTACACCCTTTCTCGTGTATTATAAGCGGTCCGTCCAATTCTGGCAAATCTTTTTTTATCAAACAAATGTTAGAACATGGTGATGTCATGTTGTCTCAATTGCCTCAAAATATTGTATGGTTTTATAGCTGTTGGCAACCTCTGTACAAAGAACTGCTTAATAAATTCCCTTATATTAAGTTTATGGAGGGGCTTCCGTCTTCTTTTGAAGATGATGATTTGTTTCCACCAAATCAAATTACTCTAGCTGTGATAGATGATCTCATGACATCGGCCAGTGAGAGCGATCAAATAGAGAAGGCATTTACACAGTACGTTCATCACAGAAACCTGAGCATTATTCTCATACTACAAAACCTGTTTTTTCAAGGCAAGAAAATGAGAACAATAGCTCTGAATTCCAAATATTTGGTTTTATTCAGCAACCCCCGTGATCAGATGCAAATTGTCACACTGGCCAGGCAGATGTACCCCACTAACACAAAGCATTTTTTAGAAGTATTCCAAGATGCCACTCGCAAACCACACGGGTACCTTTTGGTAGATTTGGCAGCCACCACTCCAGAATCCTACAGGTTGAGAACAGGCCTCTTTCCACCTGATTGGCCTGCTGTTTACACAATGAAAAAGAAGTGTAAAAAGCAGTAGCCCGGCTGCCTTAGCACTAGTACATTTAAGATGTCAGAGAGGGTACGTAGAAATTGGGGGCTTTTAAAAATCTTAGTAAAGGCCGGACCAAGACAGAGAAAAGCCATCTTATGCAATGCTAATAATGACCTGGTGGGGGCTATAGCAGAAATAGCTTTGAACACCCTAAAAAGGAAACCTTCCTCTGAAACCTTCACAATTCCGGTCTCTAAAGAGAAAGTGGCGGAGTTGCAGTGTGTCCATACTCACATATAATCAAAGAGCACGTTCCTTGTGTGACTTATTTCAATAAGGTTTTCGAAGATTGCATAGAGAATCATGTTGACGGTGTTGGGGAGGGGTTGTGCAAATCTAATTTCAGCTCTGAGGTTACCGTTCCTGATCAAAGAATAGTGCTCAGAGCACCCCTGATCAGGACTCAAGTCAAAACAATACAAAGTATACCCTTGGTTAAACTCTTCCCTACTGATTAACAGCAGCCTGTCTTTCATGCCTTTGCCTGTGGCCTGCACCATCTGCATGTACTCTCTCACAAAAAGACCGTGCTCATAATCAGGCTGAAGAGGCTTTGCAGGGATCTGCTCGCCATCACAATGCAAGGCGCAAAAATTGACATTGCAGTGTTGAAAATTGAACGGATTTCTTTCATAATCCCCACTAAAAGATGCATTGTCCACAAACCCAATCACTAATTGTTTAGGTAGCTGGCCCAGAAATAGATTTTCCTGATTACACACAAGGCTACCTGCAGGAATGTTGTAAACCTTCATTCCCACTCAATCAATGGGGTATTTGGCATTGGAGGAGAGCAAAGCTTCTGCATGACCAAGGCACACTCCTGGGGCTACTTTTACACACTTTACAAAGAGAGAAGCCGCCAAGAGTTGCACTTTGTAATTCTCGTTGCCATCCTTCATCATGCAAAATTCATTTCTGCTTCTTGTGAGTTTGACTTTCACATCGACACCGTTAATTAGCAGTCTGTCTTGAAAAAACAGATCGCTATGCAGAGGCCCTAGCAGATCCCATTTACGACTACCGGCCATCTGTCTTGCTCTCGCTTTGAAACTGAAGTTCCCAGCAGCTGTCAGTAGAGTACTCTCCATGAGGTCCGAGTCATCTTTGTAAAAACCACCAGCTGTAAATTGAGTACCCAGCGCATCACCACCAAAGTTCAGAATCAGTTCAATCATGGCCCGGTAAGAATAGCAATGATGGCTCTGTGTAATGAGCCGATCTTCCAAGGTAACATCCAGCTGATTAAACAGTGATGCTATGGGGTAGTTGGTCAGAGCCACCCTAGCCCCATCGTCAATATCCGAACCGTCAGCCTTTACAATCTTGCAACTCACATACAGCAGGGTGTTGTTTAAATCCGTGTAATGTTAACCATGTCCCGTGATAAAAAATTCCAGGGGAGCATTGGGTGTCAGCGCTGATAAAGGCGGGATCTCGACATAAGTACTGTTTTCAATACTGGTCTGTGTAGGTGCCAGTTGAAAAAGATCCAGTTCTGATTTAACACATTCCTCTGAAGCAGAATGAATAAATGCCATATCGTATTAGAATATGTCTTCCTTGTCACAGGGCTTCCTCTTCTGTGCACGTCTCCTCTTGGTATGGTGGGTCTTTTTAACAAGTCTTCTCTTTTTAAACGGAATAGGCGGGCCCAATGCGTAATTCTTCTTGGTTATGATCATCCCTGATCCATCCTGCCCCCTCTCAACAACACGGGATACAAGATGACCCACGACATCTCTGGCAATGTTTTTGGCAGCAGATTTCACATGCGGCTTAATGATTTCTAATCCTCACCTCAAAAAGGGCATTGCTTTTCGAAAAAGCCCACGGAACAGGCCCCCTAAACCTGTCCCGTACATAATGGGGGCTCCTTGGAAGCCTGGAAGGCCCCCGCCAGCTTGTGCCCTGTAGTAAGCCATGTAGTCTTGAGGGTTCCCGTGCTCCTTGATCACAACCATCCTTCACTTTTCTGAGGCCTAAAATGAAGCTTGATAATCACCTTCCCGTGATAAAAATGCATATTTTTGTCCTGATTGGTTTTGATTTCTATGGTAATGGTATCGATGTGATGTTTCCTGACCGGTACATAATGCGGATGGTCATAGGTCATTGTGACGAAATCATTGTCTTGCCCTCGCACAGGCACACAGTGCAGTAACGGCACATAGAAGTCACCCACTATCTGGAGCTCTACAATGTCTGTGTAAACAAATAATGTGCTGAATCCAGGGAACATCCCCAACAGATGTCCGAGATCTCCGCTAACTAGAATGGTGTGCGGTTCATCTCCTTTAAGATTAATTTTTCGACCCACTGAATCATAATGTAGGGTCGTCTTAGGTGCGTCCTTGACGTTTGATATAACCTTGTTCATATTTTCTAACAGATGACGGATGCTGTTATAGTACCCGCTTCTCAAAGAAAAATGCCATCTCTTTCTCTTGTTAGCAATTTCAAAATATCCAGGTGAAGTTAATGTGTGCCAACTATGCAGATACTGTATCTCTGTTAGCGCTACTTCCCACGCTCCTGGAAGATCCAGCGCTCTCGCTAATTGTATGGTAAAATTAAAATTTTTGTTTTGAGGGAAAATTGCTGCTGATGCATTGCTGGGTAGGGTGATGTAAAACTCCTCCATATCAAAGATGTTGTACTTCAGACTCCTTAATCCAACTGTTGAACTTTTCTGGCCAACCCTGCCATTTAACCAGGAATTCTCTTTGTTTGCCCCTCCCTCTTTTCCGTAATATTTTTTCAATTCTGTAGATGCGTTCTTGATCACTAGGAATTTTTTGCAGCTCTTCTGGGTAAAAAGACCCATGTACCGGCTCTTCTGCATTCTCCATAATCCATACATCCCTTTCTCTCCGCCTAACCCTTTCTTTGACGATAAATATTTCATCTGTAAAGGTTTGCTGATATCCCTTTTCAAACATCCCCTTTAGCCTGGATATCCTAACATGATCCCCCACCTTAAAGTTTTCTGCCTTTCTGTCCGATTTTAAAATATTCCCGTATCTTTTTCATTAGATTGTTTCACCATGTTGGGGGCTGCCCGGATACTGCGATGGTAAGTGCTATTGTAACTCCGCATGAGAGCTGGTAATACATCCACATACCTGTGTGTATTTTTAGCTGTGAAAAATCTCCAGAGCTTGTTTTTCAGAGTTCTATTAAACCTCTCTATAACAGCTGCTTTAGTTTCACTATGTGTGACAAAGTGACGTATGCCATAGCGTTCAAAAAGCTTCTTTACAGGCTTGTTTAAAAACTCTTTCCCGGCATCCGACTGCAGCTTTCTGGGTGCCCTTCCTGATTGGAATATACTTTGGAAAGCACCGGCAACGCCTCGTCCAGACTTATCGGTTAAACAGACTGCCCAAGCATATTTGGAAAGTACATCAATTACCGTTAAAATAAATTTTGTGCCGCTGTTTTCAGAGGCAAATCCTGATAAATCCACAAGGTCAGCCTGCCATTGGCAGTCTATGCAGGAAACTATTGTAGCGTTCCTGGAGAATTTTATTCTTGCAGGCTTATGCAGGGTATAAGCTTCTTGACTGGAAAGCCATGTCTTGACTTGCCTCAAGGTTAACTTTTTAAAGCGTTTCCTCCCAGCCTCAAATAGGGGTTTTACTCCACCATAGCTACCTGGACGTTCCGGCGTATAATACAGTTCCTTTAGTACATTTTCACACTTCATTCTGCACCGTTCAAACCTTACAATAAACACACTGCGCTTTAGCACAAACCTTTTATTTGTAATTTAGATGCAATTATCATCACGTTCATTTACAGAATAATATCCTTCATCATTACTATCATTACCGGGGTCATCTGTATCATCAGTATCTTCATTCTCTGTAGGCATTGTACATATACAATTCGATGCACCACAATCACATTCTATATAGCAGTCATTTGGAGTATCTCTTTTGAGATCAAGCTGTAGACAACCTGGACAATCAGATGGACACGGGGCTATGTAATATCCGGGGAACCCACCTGTTTAAAAACGCACAAATAATCCGTTAGTAAAACCCTCCTTTTATTATATAATATTAATGGCAGCATGCATAGTAAAAAGACAATTCATTTACCTAGATCGACCTCTGCATCCTCTTCATCACTTGAGACGTTTGTTATTAAGGAGGTGCCGGCGTTATAGCTATACCCCGGAACAGAACCAGGAAAATGTATTTAGCCATTAGCAATCACATCGTTAACGGGGGGTTATTGCGCTTTACACATTTGAACACATCAGGTTTTTACTTACTTGGTATGGCCTCAACTTCACGACATGCCATCTTCCGCACGTTACAACAGGGCAAGCGCCATCCAGACAAGGTAGACCAGTAGTCCGGGGTTTCATCACGAACATCACAGCACATCTTATGGCAATCTTTCCAAAGAGATTGTGTCGCCAACCAAGATGCAGCAGGTTCTATACCCTTTTTATTATTTCCTTCACAAGTTCCCATGACACTGTTAAAATAAATCTACGCTTTAAAGTTTCCGAGTTGTCTGTGGCCACGCACATGCTCTATAGCAAGAGCTTACAGGTCATGTCCAGACATGCCCACAACACACATACCTAAAACATCAGTCTGTTCTGACCAGTCAGAAACGCTTCGCTTTTGCTGTAAGGTTAGAATAAATTTTATTAAATCTCTGCTATGAACGGTTACGCGTACATATGGATTCGAGGGAGTTGCAAATGCCAAAATATACGTCTTTAGATTTTTACAAAGGTAAAAAACCAGCTGTGGGCTTTAAAAGGTCTGTGGTTTTTTCCCACTACATTCAGGGAAAATGTTTTTAAAATTGCCTGGTTTAAATGCAAACCCTGGCCGCCTTTTAGGTGATCCTTTCCCCCCCCCCAGCTTTTGAGGTATTGATTTTTAAAACTCCACAAAAATTAAAAGCATCATTAGGCTAGAATGATTAGAAATAAAAAGCCTTTTTTTAATTACCACCCCCCAAAAAGCAGGGTTTTGTTTCCCAAAAACAGGTCTCTGAGTTTCTTTTGGATTTGCACGTCCATGGAATTAGTCTAGGGTTAATGTAATCAAGTACACAGAAGCTTGACCGCCACATGTTTGTTGATGGGATTAGGTTCGGCAAGCACCATCTGGAAATAGGGCTATGACCTTACACCACACCTTATCTGTTAGGGTTACCCATGCTTATTTTGATGGGGTTGGGTCGACACGTCATATCTGGCTAGGGTTATGGCCTTGTGAGTCCTGTACCATGAGGGGTGGGGGTGTGGATTATGCATGCCACATCCGGGGAGGAGGGCTGCGCACGTCACTTCCGTTTATGGGCATGGGCTGGTGACGTAATCAGCACTAATCAGCACGTGGCTTTGTTTACTTTGATGACTACTGATAAGTTCCATTAAAAGTTTGTATGTACTTATACTACCCACAGCTCCTCTCTTCGTAGATACATTTCCATTTTTAAACTCCAGGAGAGGTAGTTCATTTCATTCAGCCAGAATACTACAAAGCCTCCTCCCATAACACTGACAGAGGCCATTTTTTGACTTCTAACTTGTATAACTGTCTGAAGAATTTCCTGATTCATTTCCAGCTGGGGAAAGCCAACAATGAAGAAATTTGAGGACAGCAGCTACCGCAAACCAGGTCTTTATTTCAAGAAGGCAAAAAAGTGACAGAGAAGTGACTTCAGCGTTCCTGCCTTGCAAGGTGGTCTCCCAGTCCTGAGTTGTGATTTTTATATGCTTTTTCTGCCCTAACGGTGGGTTTGCTAGTTCCTTCTTTTGTTTTAATGGTTGTCCAATGTTCCCTTTGTTGTCTTAAGTGATATTTCTTTTGTCCAGTTTCTATTTTGGGAGTTAATCCCATCAGGGGCAGGGCAAGGAGTCCTTAGTGGCTTTGCTATCTGAGTTTCCCAATTGCCAGCTTGCTTCAGGCAAGCAGGGGTTTTGCAACATTTTATGAGGTGTTACAGAAATTTAGCAAAAGGCATTTACAGAAAAAAGTGTGTCTGCATGTTTTTCTAAAGCAGGGGTGTCAAACTCAATTTCATTGAGGGCCGCATCAGCATTGCAGTTGCCCTCAGGGTCTTGCTGAAGGAGGGTCTCTGGGCCAGGGCCAAGGCAGTGGGGGCTGTTCCCTCACTGTTTCCGGGATGGCTTCGCGGGCCACATGAAACCACTTCGCGGGCTGGATCTGGCCCCTGGTCCTTGTGTTTGACATGTCTGTTCTAAAGGGAATGAGAATATGGGAGTTTTGTCAGGGTAAATCTTCCAACATAGCCACAAACCACACTCAAAAATCATAATGCCCAGCTCCTCTAACTCTGGTCAGGTTCTCACTTGTTTTCCTCTTGGCTTTCCTTCACTCTGTGTTTTTTACTTCACACTGGGCTTTTCTTCATAAAATATAAATTATCACAGCCTTTTTCTTTTCTTTTCTTGTGATAACACAGGAGCATAAACATCTGACGGTGGTTTAAAAGATCTGTGGTTTAATATACAACATTAAAGAACTACATTCAGGGAGCATACAGAGTACAAGATAGTAATATACAAATGGTTCAAGTGAGCTAAAGATTCCAACTGGTATTCCCTCAGAGAGTCTCTTAAAGGGATACACTACTAAATTATAATTACCTTGACAAGACATGCATATCATATTACCCAATAGTGATTTCAAGGGGTTCCAGTGTAAAAATTATATATGAAAAGAATTCATGTCTGGTTTAATGATTCCTCTTTTACCGACTTCCTCTTATGAAGGAGTTTCATTTGTACGCACCGTTTAAAAACTTCACCGGTAACTTCAGCACATTCTTTTAATCAATGTTTTTTAAACCAATGAGAATACAAGGTTCCAGAGCTCCGTCACATCACAGGAATTCAATCAAGTTTGAAATGTTTTAACGTATTTAGCATATTCGTAGGACGACAGACTGATGCTTCCCCCGAATCGTGTGAAAAGACTCCCAATAATGGGGAGAATTTATATCGCTTCAGAGACGGACTTCCTACTTCCGAAATCTTCCAAATACCGTACAATTCCAAAGCTACAAAACTTGTCTCTGAAGTGGGGAGGGGAGGACGAAGCAAGCCGCGAGGGACGGTGAGTAAGAAAAACCAGAGTGCGGCTATTAATAGCTTCGTTCTGTGATTGGCTTAAGGGAGCAAGAAAAAAAAGTCTGTACCACGTGAGTTACTATGTGAAAATTCCAAGATGGCGTGTTCCGTCACGGGCTGACTCCGTTGGTGGCGTGCTCACCGTAGTGGTAGCGCCGAGGACCGTTCTAGTCCATTTCTTGGCCAACGGCGACTTCCCTGGGGGTCATTCGTTTTTTATCCTTGTTTTCTTCTTCTGTTTCCTAACACAGGTCAGTATCTGGCGCGGAGGCTTCCTGGAAGATCGCGGTATGATGCCAGTTATTGCCCAATCGTTATGGCACCTTTCCTTTAAGCCATGGGGAGAGGTTGCGGCGGAAGAGTTTCCTCCTGCACCTTTAGCACTGGTAAAGGATTGGAGCCGGGGGGAGGGGGACAGGATATTCAGGGCCATGGGGTGACTGACACTTTAGAGCACCAATCGAGGCCTCATTCGAAGACTGGCGGGTGCCTTTGAGCCATCACGCGAGGGTACCTCTTTTGATATCGGTTTCGTGGGGGCCGTCGAAGCCAGGGTGGAGTTGGGCTTTTTTAGCAGCCCGTGCCTATCAAAGGTTGGAAGGCGGGACTTAGATCGACATTGCTCCCATCTTGTTCCCCTCCCCTCTCTTCGCCGTGAGTAGCGGGTGCCACCCTCTTGGCTTCGAGGAAGCGTGTGCTTTGAGTGCCGTCTATTTGTTTGCATTTTTTTGTGAATGAAGCGGTTGGATCCAAGAACCGCACCCGTCTAGCGGCTCCCAAGAAACTTATTTCCTCCTGCTTAACCGGGGCTGAAAGAGCAACGGCTGGACGGGTAAGATGCATCTATCATGGAAACGCCCCTCGGAGTGAGGCTGGGCAGTGCCCCTCCCAACATTCCCGGCGGTGAAGGCCAAGCGGGTGGAGGAAGGAAAGGCCGAGGGGCTAGGAAGGACATCCGGCCGTGTGGCCGGCCGGGAATAGGTCTTCAATTTTTCCGTCATCAACTCACTGTGGAGGATAGGCTGTAATTGAGAGATCTCTAGTCCCGGTGACCGACCCAAATTCAATTTCGCATCATTATCCTGGACACGTATATTTGCCTTCATTCGATAGGCCATAAATCTATCGCATCTTTTCATAGAAAGGAGTACTGTTTTCATTTAAATAAAATATTGCCACACCTAGTAAGATTAAATAGTGGTATTGCCAAGGAATGAAGGGGAACCACAATAAATCTACAGCGAGAAAGCAGTTGTAAAGACCCAGTAACGGACGTAAGGTCTCATTAAATGCTTTCATTTGGGTGGTGTTTGCTTCACTCAGATGCATAATTGTGTAATTGGATATATGTGAGAGCATTTGCAGGCTGTATATTGGACTGGAAAGGATGAAATCTCTGTGCATGGGCGATGTGGGCTCATTTGCCTAATCCCTGTATATTGGCAAAAAATTACCCTGTTAATGGGGAGTTAGGAGATTTTTGGAGAAAGGGTGAGATAACAGTTTAATAATTTTCATGCCCTCCATATAATAGCCTCTATGAAGGTACTGCTTCTTTTACAGTAGATAGCCTGCTTATTGCACTGATTGCAGTATTTTTCTATAGTATGTGGCAGACACATCTAAGGATAAAGATAACACCTTGTTCATCCTGTAATCTTGTCTTTGAGAGCATACTATAGCAAGCTTCTTTGATGGCTATTGCTAGGAGGTTATTTGCAACTTAACAGGACTCACATATAGATCTTAGTTATAGTGATATCCTTCTAGTTTCTCGTCCAGTACTGTATATCTCACTAGTTATATCTTAAATTCTTCTTGTACATAAAGTCCTATGTCCAGGCTGATATTTTTGAATATGGAGAAGCTTGAATAGGATTACTGGAACTATCTCTTGGCCATACAGTTGTTGCTTGTTACATAGCAGTGGGTAAGGTAAAAACGTTCTGATGTAAGACAATTTTGTACGTATGTATATACGTATATACGTACGTGTGTATGTGTATGTATACATATACACACATATATACACTACACACACACACACACACACATATATATATATATATATATATATATATATATATATATATATATATATATACTTATGCTCTTTTTTTACAAATGCTGGCATGTGTTTGCATGTGGATTACTGCATTCCCTGTTTTCTTGAATCAGTGCAAGAATTAGAAATCACACTTCATTTAAACCTATTGCTGATACAAATGGGTAATCTATCCAAATTTGTTACTGTATGGATGTTTATGGAACACTGAGATGCAAGCAAGTTTAGCAATAAACATAAAATGATACGTTTGATAATTATAATATTTGCCAATGATATCTTTGTATGTTATGCATTTTCCACTTGAAAATTTAACAAAATATTATGTTTGGTATATGTGTGCACGTATTTCTATTACCTGTTATTGTTATCTACTCTAAATTTTGTTAGCTGAAAAAACTCTTGCCACAGTAGTTTGGATACTGTTCAGGTTATTGAATGGTTTTCCGTTTTGTCAAATTCATTTCATTAGGTTCCTTTGTTGTGTTTTAAAGATGGCTTTCTTGCATTTAGAGTTTCTTTTTTTAAAAAACAAATTTTATTAGTTTCCAATTTAAAATCTGTATATTTAGAAAGCATCATGGTAATCAAAGATTCAATAACAGAGTTTTTAATACATTCAGGTTACATTATCATAACATCCTTCTCTATTTCCCTTAACATTTTATACAACATGTTTAAACTAATGAATTTCTAAGAATAGCATGGTCAATAAAGAAATTTATCAGTCCAATTTCAATGAAGTATATCCATGTCCTGTTATTAAGTTTTATCTAATTTTGATGTTAATTATAGTATTCAAATTTAACCTTTAACCTCCCAAATAATATTTGCAACCCAAATTTCCCTCATTTTATTACACCAAAAATTGTAACATCTAACATACACACAATAGTTAAATGGCTAAACTCTTACCTAATAAACATTGTCTATTTCAAATCCTAATACATCGTATGTTAGTAATAGGACAACCTATATTTATCGGTCTACTTCTACTTATACATAACCAAAATTTTAACATCAAACGTAGGATCCATAAGCCAAATTTCCATTATGTCAGTGTACAAATTATAATGTTTGAAATAAGCCTAATAAATACTTAAACACATTCTAATTCTATCTCATAAACATTTTGTATTTCAGATCCTAATAGGTCACTGATTACTAACAAAGTAGCCTGTAATGATTCTCTAAAAACTCATTTTTTTGAAATCTAACTCTAGTTTTCTTTTTTTTGCCAATTGGATTTCCAGACCAAGACTTTTAAATTGCCAAATAGGTCTTCTTTCACTCCCATACATATTATTTGCACCAGAGGAGGCCATCTAACCATGAATAATGCACAAAGGTTAAACCATTTATAGTCATTATATTGTTGTCCTGTTAATTCCAATCTCTTTTATTTGCTCTAATATCTTTGTCTGCAATTCGGTCTGAATTCTTCCATCTGGATTCCTCTATTTTAAGTAGAAAGTCTTATCTAGTTTTGTAATTAGTACTTGACTGTCCAGGGTTTCCACAGGCTGTCTTTGTTGATTTTCGGCATCCTCTGTGTTAGCATCACTATTTTGCGCATGGTATAATTCTAGAGTTGTAAGCTCTTTAGAAAAGGTCAACAGTTTTCGTAGGTCAAACTTTTCCAACAACAACAACAACAACTTTATTGATTAGCCCTTGGGCCATATAAAAGTGCAAAGTTCCAGCAACAAACTGTCACCAAAACTTGAGAAAGGCAATCCAAAATGGAATTTGATAAAATGCAATTTAAAATGGAATTAAAATAAAATACAATTTAAGATGAAATAGTAATAAATTACAAATTTAAGATATAGCTAAAATATGATAACATTATATTTCGGAGTCGCCCTTGCAATCTACCCCAATCAGTCCCACATATGCAGATCTTAACCGGATCATTTTGTTTAAATACTCTGCTACGTTAAATGTTATTTTCAAGTTCTGACCATATGGGGATCCCAATGGGTCATTAGTTTTGGTATATATTATTTATTTATTTATTATTTAAATTTATATACCGCCCTATTCCCATAGGACTCAGGGCAGTTTACAGGGAAAATTAAAATACATAGTATACAAAATTAAAATCAATTAAAACTATTGATTAAATTATAGTCCCTGAAGTTAAACTAAAACCCAATTAAATTAAATTAAATTAAATTAAAACCCCTCAGTCTGGGCCAAACAGCTTGAAAAACCAGGTTTTCAAGTCCCGGCGAAATGAGCGAAGGTCGGGGGCAGTCCTGAGTTCCGTGGGAAGTTGGTTCCATAGGGCTGGCGCACCCACAGAGAACACCCTTCCCCTGGGAATAACCCGCCGGCATTCCTTAACCGGCGGTACCCTGAGAAGGCCCTCCCTGTGGGAGCGCACAGGACGATGGGAAGTTGATGCCGGACCCAAGCCATTTAAGGCTTTATAGGTCATTACTAGCACCTTGAATCTCACCCGGAGGGCAACCGGAAACCAATGCAGCTCACGGAGAAGAGGTGTTACACGGGAGTATCGGGAAACTCCCATAACAACTCGCGCAGCTGCATTCTGCACCAGTTGAAGCCTCCGAGTGGTCTGTAGAGAGTGTTGCAGTAGTCTAACTGGGAGGTCGCGAGCGCATGGGTGACTGTGCGTAGGGCATCTTGGTCCAGATAGGGCCACAACTGGCGCACCAGGCGAACCTGGGCAAAAGCCCCCCTGGTCACGGCTCCTATATGGTCTTCAAAATTGAGCCGTGAATCCAAGAGGATGCCCAGGTTGCAAGCCCTATCGACGGGGGGTAACACCTCACCCCCCCATCTTTAATGGTGGAACAACCTGGCTAACCCGAGATGCCGGTATTACAGCCACTCAGTCTTGGCAGGATTGAGGCGAAGCCTGTTTCTCCCCATCCAAACCCAGACCGCCTCCAGGCAACAGGACATCACGTCGAGTGCATCACTGGGTTGGTTCGGGGTGGAAAGAAAAAGTTGGGTATCATCAGTGTACTGGTGATACCCCATCCCGAAACCATGAATGACCTCACCCAGCGGTTTCATGTAGATGTTGAACAGGAGGGGAGAGAGGACCGACCCCTGAGGGACTCCACAAATGAGAGACCTCGGGGCGGACCTCTGCCCTCCCGTCAACACCGACTGCGAGCGGCCCAGGAGGTAGCAGGAGAACCACCGTAAAACAGTGCCTCCCACTACCAACCCCCTGAGACGCCGCAGTAGGATACCATGGTCGATGGTATCGAAAACCGCTGAGAGGTCTAAAAGGACTAGGACAGAGGAACATCCCCTGTCCTGAGCCCACCAGATATCATTCACCAGTGCGACCAAAGCCGTCTCCGTGCTGTATAGACCAAGATACCTGTCTCTCACCCTCTTATACAGACAGCAGTCAAATAGGATGTGAGCCAGGTCCTCTACCTCTGTCGCTCCGCAAATGCAGAGATGCTCATTGTACGGTATTGCATGAAATCTCCCATATCTGACCATTGTGTCAAGCTGTTCGAATCGTGCTCTTGTAAATATCTCCCTAAGATGTTTTGGGAGTTGTAACTTCAAATAACTGTCCACCTGAAAAGTACCGTATATACTTGAGTATAAGCCGACTCGAGTATAAGCCGAGACCCCCAATTTCACCCCCCAAAACTGGGAAAAGTTGTTGACTCGAGTATAAGCCGATCTGCCGTTCTGCAAGCCTCCGCCGCCGGCGGAGGCTGGATCCGCGCTCTGCAAGCCTCTGCCGCCAGCAGAGGCTCGATCTGCCATTTTGCAAGCCTGAATACACAGGAATACCCTGTGTGGCCGCGGCTCTCGGGGAAGCCCTGGCTGTCCGCTTCCTCGCTCCACGCTGCCATTCAGGGCCCGCGCGTTCCCCGGGCAAATCGCGGCGCCCAGCAGGCGAGGAAACACGCCCGCTCCAGTCGCCCCCCCTTCCCTCAGGAGACGCGAAGCAAGTGACCGCCCGGAGCTTACCGAGGACTTGCGCGCGGCCGAGGCTTCGGTGCTTCCAGGATCGCGCGCACCTCTTCCAAGCCGTCGCCGTCCGGAGACCTGCCGAAGTTTGGGGAGGTTTGGGGAGGTGCGCGCGCACCTCCCCAAACCTCCCCAAACGTCGGCAGGTCTCCGGACCTCCGCGCCCTGCCTGTCTGCTTCTTTCCGCTGCGGAAAGAAGCAGGCAGGCTGTTTCTTTCCGCAGCGGAAAGAAGCAGGCAGGCTGCTTCGTTCCGCAGCGGAAAGAAGCAGGCAGGCTGCTTCGTTCCGCAGCGGAAAGAAGCAGGCAGGCAGGGCGCGGAGGTCCGGAGACCTGCCGAGGTTTGGGAGGTGCGCGCGCACCTCCCCAAACCTCCCCAAACTTCGGCAGGTCTCCGGACGGCGACGGCTTGGGAGAGGTGCGCGCGATCCTGGAAGCACCGAAGCCTCGGCCGCGCGCAAGGCTGCTTCGTTCCGCAGCGGAAAGAAGCAGGCAGGCTGCTTCTTTCCGCTGCGGAAAGAAGCAGGCAGGCAGGACGCGGAGGTCCGGAGACCTGCCGACGTTTGGGGAGGTTTGCGCGCGCACCTCCCCAAAGTTCGTCAGGTCTCCGGACGGCGGTGGCTTGGGAGAGGTGCGCGCGATCCCGGAAGCACCAAAGCCTCGGCCGCGCACAAGTCCTCGGTAAGTTTTTTTTGTTGACTGGAGTATAAGCCGAAGTGGAATTTTTCAGCCCAAAAAGTGGGCTGAAAAATTCGGCTTATACTCAAGTATATACGGTACATTCGTATTTACTCAGCCATTTCAACTTACCCACCTTCCTAAGGATAGCTATATAGCATATAGGAGCTGTGACTAGGGGGGGGCCTTTGCCCTGGTGCGCCAGTTGCGGCCCTATCTGGACCGGGATGCCTTGCGCTTGTGACCTCTCGTTTAGACTACTGCAATGTGCTCTACATGGGGCTGCCCTTGAGGACCACGCAGAGGCTTCAGCTGGTTCAGAATGCAGCCGCGCGAGTGGTGTTGGGGGTCTCCCAATGCTCCCATGTAACACCTCTACTCCGCGAGCTGCATTGGCTTCCGGTTGCCCTCTGGGTGAGATTCAAGGTGCTGGTGATGACCTATAAAGCCCTAAATGGCAT
Organism: Vipera ursinii; assembly: GCF_947247035.1. Lineage (NCBI taxonomy): Eukaryota > Metazoa > Chordata > Lepidosauria > Squamata > Viperidae > Vipera > Vipera ursinii. The sequence goes on from NC_139512.1 coordinate 185,323,989, forward strand.
GGGTCCGGTTTACTTATGGGAGCACCTGTTGCATCAACTTCCCTTCGTCCAGTGCACTCCCACAGAGAGGGCCTCCTCAGGGTGCCGTCGGCCAGAGAGTGTCGACTGGCGACCCCCAGGGGGAGGGCGTTCTCTGTGGGCACGCCAGACCTTTGGAACTGTTTACCGGTTGAGCTCCGGATGTTTCCTGACCTTCGCTCCTTCCACCGAGACCTAAAAACTTATTTATTTGAACTAGCTGTCCTGGTCTGATGGGTTTGGGGAAATTTAATATTAATTTTAATTAATTTTACTCTAATTGGGCTTAATATTTAATTCTATCTTAACTTTTGTATACTGTATTTTTATTGTATCTATTGCCCTGTACACTGCCCTGAGTCCTTCGGGAGAAGGGCGGTATAGAAATTAAATATAATAATAGTAATAATATAATAATAATAATAATAATAATAATAATGATAATGATAATGATAATGATTGATAATAATAATAATAATAATAATAATAATAATAATAATAATATCAGTTTGTGCTTCTATATCCTTAATTCTTTGGGCAACACTTTTTTAAGATTGTTCTGTTACGCAAGAAACAGGAAGGCCACAGCTTCTTACAAAATTTCTTAGTTTGGTGATCCAGGAGATTTGTGATTGTAGTTTTATTTGCTCTAGTATGCACAATTTGGGGAGTCTATCAGTCTCCATTTCATTAACTTTGCACTAATAGTTATAAGCTCTAATTTTAGATAATGCCTGAATTGTATGAATTCCCAATTCAGCTCTAACTGCTGCAGCAGATGTTCTTGGATCTACACCCAAAATACATCTCAGATGCTGGGACTGTGTTTGTTTTAAAACTGTGGTTAAGTAAAGACCCCAGATTTCTGCTCCATACAAGAGCATTGTGGTAACCTTAGCCTTATAAACCTTGAGTAATGGAGCTAGGGACCCTGGGTAACTATGGTTCTTTAGTTTGAGCAATAAATTTAAACAGGCTTTTGCTCTAAATGTACTCCGTTGATGATGGCAGGCCCAAGGTGCAGTCTTGGAAAAAGTTACTTCCCAAATATACAAAGGTATTAACCTGCTCAATTGGTTCACCATCTAATTGCCACTTATGTCTCTGATGGTTTCTTCCAAACACCATTATTTTCGGTTTAGATTTGCTAATGATTAGGGAGTTATCCTGGCAATAAGAGCTGAATCTTCTTAATAGCCTACGTAATCCTACTTGTGAGTATGATAATAAAATCATATCAGCACGCTGTTACAGTAAGTATTTAGGATCATCGGCATGTGTACCATGGTATCCTTCATTAACCCTGGCAAGTCATTGATGTATAAATTAAATAATAATGGGGCCAGGATACACCCTTGCCTTATCCCTTTATTTGTGTGAATCCTGTTAGTCAGGGCCCCATTAACCCCATACTGCATCCTCAAACAGGTACTTGTGTAAAGGGCTTTAATCAAAGCCAGGAGTCTGGGTTCTATTTTAAGAGATGTCAATTTACTCCATAGTACGTCTCTATTTACCATATCAAATGCTGCTGTAAGGTCTATAAAAGCAGCAAACGGGTCTCCTCTTATAGGCATATTTGGCAATTAGATGGTTCAAGACAAAGCAGTTATCAATAGTAGATCTGTTTTGTCTAAAACCTTCTTGGTCTTCTGTGAGGATGTTGTTTTCCTCTACCCAGATTTCAGTTCTGTTCAAAAGGTACCTAGCATATATTTTTGCTACAATGTCAATCAGGCTGATGGGCCTATAATTACTAGGATCCTTTTTATTCCCTTTTTTATATATGGGGACAACTATTACCATCTTCCACCCATCTGGTATATGGCTGGTGTTATTTATGTATGTAAAAAGACCTGCTAATACAGGGCCCCACCAGTTGGGAAATTTCTTAAATAATTCTGCTGGTAAAAAATCCTCGCTTGGGGCTTTATTGCTCTTTAAGCTTTTAATGATGGACTATCTCCTTTTCTGAGACTGGTGGCCAAGGGGGGAGAGTTCTAGGATTTACCAAGTCACTGTTTAAAAATAATTTATTTTACCTCTTTACCGGTTCAGTGGGGGCAAACAAGCACTGATAATAATTTTCCCAGTCCGCGGCAGAGATTGGTATGTCAAATGCAAATCTCCGTTCCTTCAGGATACCTGCTACAGAGTGCCAAAATAATACTGAATTATGATTTCTGGCAGCCAACTCAAGTTCTGACCAGATTGAAATGGCAAAACATTTTTTCTTTAATGTTATAGTTTTTTTTATATTCCCTTCTTGTGTGCAGCATCTTCGCTTGTATATAGGCAGTAGGTTTCCTCTGGGCAAGCCTCATGGCTGCCTTCAATTTCTTTTTCTGTCGCTGGCAATCAGGATCAAACCAGCGAGGTCTACCCACTTGTGCTTGGAGGAATGTACACATTTACCAATATTAACTCAAACTGGTCATATTCGAATTTGACAGCTAGAAAGTACGGATACTTATCTTCGTTATATAATTTCTCTGCCTGCCATTGCAACTCTTGCTTTATAAGAATGCATAGCCCACCAGAGGGTCTCCCTTTGTTCTTTGTTTTTAGGGCTGGGGAGGCCTATCCCTGAAAGCCTGGCAATTGTACTGGTTCGTCCACTTCGGTTAGCCAGGTTTCTTGAAAGGCTATTACGTCAAATCTAGAGAGAAAGCTCATTAGTCCACTATCAACCATCCCTTTCCAGCCAGCTATGTTCCAGGTCAGACATGTCAAACACAAGGCCCGGCGGCCGAATCCGGCCCGCGAAGTGGTTTCATGTGGCCCGTGAAGCCATCCTGGAAACAGTGAGGGAACGGTCCCCACTGCCTTGGCCCTGGCCCAGAGACCCTCCTTCTGCCAGAGACCCTCAGATCTGTTCCACTCCTGCCCAGGCCCCCATAGGCACCCTTGATGCGAACGATGTAGAGCTGGCCATGCCCACCCAGTAGGCCATACGCACTCTAGCCATGCCCACCCAGTAGGCCATGCCCACCCTGGCCATACCCACTCGGCCCCCTGAGGGCAACTGCAATGCTGATGTGGCCCTCAATGAAATTGAGTTTGACAACCCTGTTCCAGGTCATCAACTCTATGGGGTTCTCAGAGGCAAGGTGGTTTGACTTGGTTGATTGGCTAGATGGTAAAAATGCCAGATGTCAACTTGACATTGGAGCTGGGTCAATATCATCTAAGCTTCCCATATAAATGCAGTTGTTGTGAGGTTCGATATTTCTCCTCATGGGTTGCAGAACTTGTTGTTGCTCATCTATATCTCGGTTGCCAGTGTGCCTCTGCTCTTGCTCCAAGAATGATTTTTTTTCCAATGGGCAGGTACTCTGGCTTAAGTCTATAAATGTAGATTTATGTCCATTTTTGGAGGGGCATGGCTGAGGGTTCAACTTGTAGAAAGATGTTGTGGGAACTTCTAAATCAAGTGAGGATGTAAGCTGGATTATGTCCTTAGTGTTTGTCATCTTTGGGGGCACTGTGTGATGAAGCCCTTTGTCTTTCAGTTGTTTCTCAGAGGCTGGGTCAGTCAGTGCAGTTACCCCACTCTCATCCTGTGTGACAACACCTTTTTTACTGTTGTGGTAAAGGCAGGTTGTTGATTAAATATCTTGTCACAAGGTTGCATGGTTAGTGGAGCCAAATTAAATAGAGGCTTTGGTGTAGATTGAGTTGTTGTCAGTGCCTCTTTTAGGTCATCCAATCTTTGAATGATGTTAACTTGCTCAGGTTCTGGCAATGCATTGAATAGGTCAATCAACATTTCCTCTGGCACATCCTCAGCAGTTCCTGCAGCTGTGGGTAACACAGTTCGTATATTGCTTCTTTGCTTTCTCAGGGTCAGTTCAGTTGCAGCAGCCTCAGGCTTAGTAGTGTGAGGGCTGTTGCACCCAAGATTTAAAGCGACAGTTCCATCTTGGTGACGCTGTTTCAGGAGTGGGCACACTTTTTCTGAGCAAAAGACCCTTATTGGAAATATTGAGAAAAAGCTCAGAAAGGGCTTCATTCTGAAGAGCATGGAGGGAATTGTGGGCTGCTTGAACGATAGGAGAATTCTCATACATTGTGTTCTTGCTGGCAGCCACTCTGCATGTAGTAGATCTATCAGAGTGAATTCACAGCGGAGCAGCTGCCTCAGGGACAGCCTAATAGCTTTTCTATTGCTCCAACGCCCTCTATTTACTCTCTTGTCATAAATTTGCAAAGTAACCTGGTTAGTTTGCAGACTGTAGTTATATTGGTCATCTCTTAGACCTTTGCCTGATTGAGTGTTTTCTCTGTAGGTGTTCAAATTTTTGGGAGGAGAACAAGGTCTTTCTCTAGTTTCAGTTCCTGAGTTAGCCATCCCATGTCTGTCCATGGTTATCCTCCCAAGTCCTTCTACAGTATTTGGGTGGCTCCTAACAAACTATGCAAAAGATTCTTTCAGGCAGTCGACCTTATTTATGACAATTGACAAGAGATCATATATTTAGTTTACAGTTTGAGCTATAAGAAAACATTGTCTCGAGAGGAAGTCTGTCACATTTTCCCCCTTCAAATTTGCTACATCTCCCTCCTGTGTAAAAAAGGCTGTTGCCAGATTCCAAGGAGGGGAGCCATTCTCCGAGAGGGAGGAGGACAACTCCACACGCTGTCTTCTCTCCAGTTCGGTTTGTAAGTCCCATTCCAATGAGTCACATAAATTAAATTTATCTGATAAGGTGCCTGCGAATGAGTTACTTACTGGAGCAGACTGTCTGTTTGCAATATAATCCTTCATTTTCTGCTGCTTCAAAGGCTTGGATATACTGCAGAGTGCTGTCTTTTCCTTCTTTTCCCCATTCAGGTTTGTTAAAACAGGTTTAAAAATAAGTTTTAAACTATGGTTTAAAAGGTTAAAATGGGTTAAAAATGGGTTTAAAAGTTAAAAAGGGGAGGAGCTCTTTCCAGCCTTTGCTGCCTCTCCACTTTCTTGGCTCCCCAAACTTTTCCAAAGTTTGTGGTTAGTCCTTAGGGTTGTCTGTCTTAGTGATAGTTCTTTGTACTTTTAAAATTGTAGGTTCTTTGAGTGGAGTCAAGTTTTGGATATTTTTTTTTAGTATCTTCTTGCTTATATTCCTCTGTCTCAATAGTAACTTCTTCCAATTTTGTTATGTTCTGAATTGTAAATTCTTTAGTTGGAGACTGGGTTTCAATTTATGGATTGGAGTTGGCACCTAAATTTTTCAGTCTGGAGATAGACATCTCAGTGACTTCATAGATTGTTTCAAGTATGAGCTTATAATCAAGTGAGGTTTGTGGCTGATCAGTCTCCATTTTGAAATAATTGTAAATAGTCCTTAGTGGAGGCTAATTTTCAAACAATAATTTCTAATTCCTTTCATTTTAGTCAAATGTGCTCCAATATGTTCACCAGGTTTTAATCTGGAACCATGGAACTCAGACAAAAGTAAACACGTAGACTCAATTGATGTAGGCCGATAACATGTCTCTAACTGAGTCCAAATTTGTTGGGCAGTTGCATCTTGTGAAAATGTGAGCTGCAATTCAGTGTCCATTGACATCAGTAATGTTGTGCATGCTCTATTATCCAAGTCCTATATGTCAGGAGTCCATGGCTGGGCAGGAGGATTAAACACCATCATGTGAGTACCTTCTCTGCGTAGCAAAAGTCCAACCTCACTGACCCATGCCCTGTAATTCTGTCCTGACTTCTTTAATTTTGAGTCACCAGCCAGTGGTATAATAGAAGGCGTTTGATGAGTAATATACAATTGAGGTACTGGCTGTGCAGGTTGTGCAATCCGACCATAACCTGCAGGGGGCACCAGTGGCGTCTGTGCTTGTGCCTGGACATGCGGCAATTGCATTGAAGCTGCCGGTAGTATTGGTGCTGGCTGTGACTGTCTTTGAGCTGCTGTTCCACCCTGGCCAGCAGGAGGCACTGGCGCTGGGGCTGGTGCAGTAGCATAACCTGCAGATGACACTGGCCTTCACGTATAAGAACCCGGTGGCAATTGCGTGTGGGCTAAGTATGGCTGTGCTCTGCCAGGTAGAGGGACTTGCATAGAAGCAATATTAACAGGAGAATCAATAGTAACAGGAATCCTAGCACCATCAGGGGCTGGAGCCTCAGATAATGGCAGAAATCTTGTATCTCTGAGCAAAGATTCCTGCATGGACAGTTGCGAGAGTGAGAGCTCCAATTCGTGTCTTAATGCAGCTTCACCAGTAGATGGTGCTATAACATTTGCTTCAGGCATTACTGTGGCTCTGTATGTCCTTTGGGACAGCCCATAATCATGTGACATAGGAGCCCCCAGTTCCCATTCGTCTGGCATGACACTCAATGATGGGCGTGACTTTGGCTTTGGGAAAGAAGGAGGCAATATGGCTTCTTGTGGGTGTGGCAATATGGCCGGTTCTTGCTCATAACTCCTCTCATATTGCTGAATCATTGATACATATTCCTTTGCCTGCTGCAAACGCTTTTCAAAAACCCCAATTTGTTCACAGTAGCCTTGCACAGTCCTATCTAGCATAGTTCGCTTGGGACTTGAAGGAGCAGAAGGAATTTTCTTTGGCTTAACTTTAGGTTTCGCTCCAAGCCCTTGAAATTCATCTTGAGCCCCTGGAGTGTGAACATTTTCAAGAGCAGCTGCCAGGGAGCTTGGAAAAGTACAAAAAGGAGTGCCTGACCTTGCATCGTCGACAGGAGCAGGTACGTCTTCTCCAAGGCGTGTGGCTGAAGCGATCGGAGTTTGTAAAGTTGAAGGGAGATGCCCCACAGACAGGCTCCTAGCCTCCCTTTTCATCCGTGGCTTCCTTCCTGACATGTTTCAGCAGTTAATCACCGCCGCCTCGCTAGAACTAACTAACTGATAACAGCCACAGAAACATGCATCTGTAAAAACATAAATCAAACCATCCTCGATACCAAATGTCAAGGTATAAATCACCTTTGTGGAGGGCGAAGGACCGTGCTTCAGAGGATGCATGATGTGCATGAAGGAAGGAAATAAAACACAACACATAATCTTACTAAATACCTTTTAATTACAAAAGATATATATATGTGTGTGTCTGTGTGTGTGTATGTAATGTATGTATGTATATATATATATATGTATGTGTATATATATACATATACATATATAAATATATATATATATAGAGAGAGAGAGAGTTACCTGACTACATCCTAACGTAACAGACAGTAACAGCAAAGTGAAAGAAAGAATAACTGAGAAACCTTTTCAAGACATGCACACAAAACAGTCTGAAACCATAACATAGCTGGTCATATGGGATTCACTATGGTTACCAGATAAGCTATCGCCACAGGTGTAGAGAGCAGGGGAAATGTACAGTTAGAAATGAACTTTTCTGACGAACTAAAAAAAACGTGCAGTGACAGAGTGGAAGATGGCGTTTGGTACTCGTTACGGACACTTTGAATACACGGTGATGCCGTTTGGCCTGACCAACGCCCCCGCCGTGTTTCAGCATTTCATGAACGACATTTTCCGGGATTTGTTGGATCAGCTTGTTGTGATCTACTTGGACGGCATCCTGATCTATTCCCCATCATGAGAGGTGCACCATCAGCATTTCCGTTAGGTCTTGCAGTGACTCCGAGATCATTGGCTGTTTGCCAAATTGGAGAAGTGCCAGTTCTACCGGGTGACCATCAATTTCCTGGGTCACCACATTTCTCCTGAGGGCATTGCCATGGAGCCGAGTAAGGTTGAGTCTTTGCAGAGTTGGCAACCCCCACGTCGTGTGAAGGATGTTCAGCGACTTCTTGGGTTCGCCAACTATTATCGAGCTTTCATCCCTGGGTTTGCTACCTTGATAGCCCCCCTCGCCCGGCTTCTGCAGAAGAAGACTCGGTTTCAGTGGAACACTCCAGAACAACAGGCTTTCCAGACTTTGAAGGAAGCCTTCATGAAGGAGCCGATCTTGAAGCATCCTGACCCGCAATGGCCATTTGTCGTGGAGGCGGACGCCTCCGACATTGCCATTGGGTCGGTGTTACTCCAGGCAACGCCACCCAGTGGTACCCTCTTCCCTTGCGTGTACCATTCACAAAAACAACCCTTTGGAGCGCAATTATACAATCTGGGAGAAGGAGCTGCTGGCCATCAAAGTGGTGTTTGAGGCCTGGAGGCATCATCTGGAGGGAGCACGGCATCAAATCGAGGTCCGGACGGACCATAAGAATTTGGAAAGCCTGCAGACCACTTGGAATTTGAACCAACGCCAGATCCGGTGGTCTCTTTACTTTGCGAGGTTCAACTCCTGAGTTAAGTACATACCTAGCGGGTACAATCAAAGAGCGGATGCTCTGTCCAGGAAGCCCGAATATTCCCGAATGGAAGACAAGCTTCTGCCCAGGACAGTGACCCCCATTGAGTCTTTTGCTGCAGTGCAGGAACCGGTTGATATACGGGCTCGGATCCGGGAGGCACAGGAGCAGGATGTGTGGCTCAGCGGAAGGAGGAGGTGGGGCCAGATTCTCCTTGGACGGTCACGGATGGACTCTTGTATTATCGTGACCGTCTCTACGTTCCGGGAGGGCCACTCAGGGGACTCATCCTCAGCCAGTTTCACGATAACCCGGCGGCGGGGCATTTTGGCCTGCTCAAGACCCTGAACCTGGTCTCCCGTACCGTCTGGTGGCCCTGAGTCTGACATGACGTCCAGACTTATGTCACTTCTTGTATCCCATTTACGCAGGCGAAGTTAGTGACAGGGCCCCCTCCTGGATTACTGCAGCCTTTGCCGACACCCAAAAGACCCTGGGGGGCTGTGTCCATGGACTTTCTGATGGATTTACCCCATCTTCTGTTTTTACGACAGTGTATGTGGTGGTGGACATGCTGACCAAGATGGCGCATTTCATCCCCTGTTGTTGCTTACTGTCAGCCCACGCCACTAGTCATATGTTCATTCAGCAGGTGTTTCGGCTTCACGGCCTTCCTGATAGAGTCGTCTCTGATAGAGGGGTCCAGTTTACAGCCTGTTTCTGGCAGGAGTTGATGCATGCGTTGGATATCAAGATTTGCCTCTCGTCCGCGCATCATCCTCAAACTGACGGGGGAACCGAGAAGGTTATCGGTATTCTGGAACAATATCTGCGCTGCTACATCAATCTGCGGCAAAACAATTGGGTGGACTATCTGGCCATAGCTGAATTTGCATTCAACAATTCGCAGCAAACCTCCACACAGATGACACCGTTTTTGTCCAATGTGGGATATCACCCCCGGTTTTTTCCCCTTTCTCCCGTGGACTCACTGGAGCCGGCAGTGAACGACTACATGGCAGAGTTACAGGCGATCCATCCATTGGTGCGACGTCAGAGAAGGCCAAGGCTGATTACAAAAGGTTTGGTGATCGGTCAAGGCGGGATACGCCTCCACTATCGGTGGGAGATAGGGTCTGGTTGTCCATCAGGAACCTACCGTCAACACAGCCGGTGAGAAAGTTAGATCACCGATATTTAGGACCATTCCCATTTGAGGCTCATAAATCTGGTCGCCTATTGCTTAACTCTGCCACGTTCCCTGCATGTGCATCCAGTCTTTCATCGGTCTCTGTTGGTCCCCGAGCAACCGGCCTGTCCACTCCGCTGAGCGGAACCTCCCCCATCAGGACATTGTGATGGAGACAGTACCCCGAGTACGAGGTCGCCAGCATCAGGGACTCCCATTGGCTGAAAGGTCATTTCCAGTACCTGATTGAATGGAAAGGCTACAGACCAGGGAGGATGCGACCACCGTTTATGCTCCTGCTTTGGCGTCTGCTTTTCATGAACAATTTCCATCCCGACCGCATCCAGATCGGCAGACCCGGGGGAAGGGCCCTGCGGTGCGGGATAGTGTTGTGATTCAGTGTCAGCCTGTGGGTTCGGCAGTTGGGTCAGACGATTCAGAAGAGGAGGAGGAGGGGATTGGAGAGCCTGCAGAGGACAGTTCTGAGGCATCGCAGAGCTCTCAACCAGGCCCCTCCCATCTGGTTACTATTCAGACCCAGCTGCGTGAGCCTGACAGCTTGGATGAAGATGACCCACAGCTGGCCTTGTTCAAGGAAGCCCGAAGCAGGAGGCAGTCAAGGAGGAGTGAACAGAGGAAGGCAATGGGGCACCTCGGGAGGAGGCAAAGAGAAGCCACACCTTGAAACTGTTTAAAAGGGGAATGTGTTAGAGGTGCTGGTTGCTGAAGGCAACCGTTTGAACAGCTTCTTTTTTAGTGGTTCATATTTGTTTTGCTCAGTTTGCTCTGTTTTGGATCTGTTTTGTGTAAATAAATTTGGCGGGCTTACTTCCAGCCTTTTGCCTTTTTAAAAGGAGTTGTCCCTGACATTTCTGCAGGGCCGGTAGTAGGCTGGAACAGAACACTCTCTTCTGTCTGTGCATTCGCACATTCCCCGTTCGCTCCAAGCTCCCTCTGGCGTTTCTTCCAGGCTCCCTCTCCTCTGTGCACTCGCACATTCCCCCATGAGCCCCAAGCTCTCTCTGCTGTTCCCTCCAGGCTCTCCCCTCTGTGCATTTGCACATACCCCCGTTCACTTCAAGCTCTCTCTGGCGTTCCCTCCAGGCTCGCTCTCCTCTCTGCATTCGCACATTCCCCCCCTTGTTCCAAGCTCTTTCTGGCGTTCCCTCCAGGCGCTCTCTCCGCTGTGAATTTGCACATTCCCCCATTCGCTCCAAGCTCTCTGGTGTTCAGGCTCTCTCTCCTCTGTGCATTCGCACATTCCCCCCTTTGCTCCAAGCTCTCTCTGGCATTTCCTCCAGGGTCTTCTCTGTGCAATCGCACATTTCCCCACCCTGTTCGCTCCAAGCTCTCTCTGGTGTTCCCTCCAGGCTCTCTCCTCTTTGCATTCGCACATTCCCCCATTCGCTCCAAGCTCTCTGTGGTGTTCCCTCCAGGCTCCCTCTCCTCTGTGCACTCGCACATTCCCCTGTTCGCTCCAAGCTCTTTCTGCCATTCCCTCTGGGCTCTCTCTCATCTGTGCATTCGCACATTCCCCCCGTTCGCTCCAAGCTCTCTGTGGCTTTCCCTCCAGGCTCTCTCTCCTCTGTGCATTCGCATATTGCGCCGTTCGCTCCATTCTCCCTCTGGTGTTCACTCCAGGCTCCCTCCTCTGTGCACTCGCACATTCCCCCATTAGCTCCAAGCTCTCTGCTGTTCCCTCCAGGCTCTCTCCCCTCTGTGCATTTGCACATTCCCCCGTTCGCTCCAAGCTCTCTCTGGCATGCCCTCCACACGCTCCTTTGTGCATTTGCACATTTCCCCCTTTGCTCCAAGCTCTCTGGCGTTCCCTCCTGGGTCTCTCTCTGCTGTGCATTCGCACATTCGCTTTTCACTCGAAGCTCTCTCTGGCGTTCCCTCCAGGCTCTCTCTCCTCTGTGCATTCACACATTCCCCTGCTCGCTCCAAGCTCTCTCTGGTGTTCCCTCCAGGCTCTCCTCTGTTCATTTGCACATTCTCCTCCCCTGCCCTGTTCGCTCCAAGCTCTCTCTGGCATTCCCTCCAGGCTCTCTTCTGTGCATTTACACATTCCCCCGTTCACTCCAAGCTCTCTCTTTCCCTCCAGGCTCTCTCTCCTCTCTGCATTCGCACATCCCCCCGTTTGCTCCAAACTCCCTCTGGTGTTCCCTCCAGGCTCCCTCTGTGTATTTGCACATACCCCCGTTCTCTCCAAGGTCTCTCTGCCATTCCCTCCAGGCTCTCTTCTGTGCATTCGCACGTTCCCTTTTCGCTCTAAGCGCTCTCTGGCATTCCCTCCAGGTTCTCTCTCTGTGAATTCACACATTCCCCCATTCGCTCCAAGCTCTCTCTAGCTTTACTTCCAGGCTCGCTCTCCTGTGTGCATTCGCACCTTCCCCCGTTTGCTCCAAGTTCCCTCTGGCGATCCCTCCAGGGTGCCTCTCGTCTGTGCATTTGCACATTCCCCCATTCACTCCAAGCTTTCTCTGCTGTTCCCTCCCGGCTCTCCTCTGTGCATTTGCACATTCCCTCCGTTCGCTCCAAGCTCTCTCTGCCATTCCCTCCAGGCTACCTCTCTTTTGTGCATTTGCACATCCCCCCCCCCGTTCACTCCAAGCTCTCTGTGGCATTCCCTCCAGGCTCTTTCTCCTCTGTGCATTTGCACATTCCACCGTTCGCTCCAAGCTCTCTCTGCCATTCCCTCCAGGCTCTCCTATGGGGAAAGGGTGAGTGCTGGGCCACAGAGCCCAGATGGCCAGCAGTGAGGGGAAGCCAGGCGCCACCACCCGGTGGCCATCCGGGGGTTCTGGGCATGGCCCACAGCGCGGTGAGTAGCTGCCTGTCATGGTAGGGGGAGGGAAGATTGTTGCACCAAGCTGCCGCACAGATCACTGTGCCGCCGCTATTCCCTCCCACCCGCCAGATGGATCTCCTTTCTCCCACCACCATTTTCCCCCATGAATCTGTGCCACCACCACTGTTCCCCCTGCCGCACAGATCCCCTTTCTCCTGCCATTTCCCCCCCGCACGAATCGCCGTGCCACCACCGCTGTGTCCCCCCCACTGCGCGGATCTCCTTGCTTTTCCCCCCACATGGATCACTGTACCACTGCTGCCATTTTCTCACCCGCACCCCCTGCACGGATCGCCCTGCCTTCCTTCCCGAGCTCGAATCTACGGCCACGGGGCGATTTTGCAACACCCTAGTGGTCCGATCCGAGCTCCAGAGGCTTGTAAAAGGACTCTGCTGCTCGAATTGGCCATGGGGGCCCTCCCGCAAAATCGCTGTGCAGGCTTAACTGGACTCAGGCTGTCAGCTGCCTCCACCACCCAGCCCTGATCCACCCAGCTCTTGCACGTGCTCCAACTCAAGAGTGGAGAGAGAGAGAGAGAGAGAGAGAGAGAGAGAGAGAGAGAGAGAGCGAGCGCAGGTGCATGTGGAGAGGCGGAGGGGAGTAGCCTGGCTCCGCCTTCTTCCAGGGTGATGTTTCACCACCCCTGTTATTGAGAGAAGGGAAGGCGATAGAAAGGGAGAAATAAAACTGGGTGGAGAAGGGCTACAAGAAAGAAGAATCCAATACGGAATAAAAATTATCTCTAACATTTGGGTCTTACAACAATGGGTTATTTTTCATTTTCTATAGCCGTTCATCATAACCCAGTGACTCTGGGGAAGAAACAATTACTAAAAGAGGCCTAGAATTCCTAGTCTCCCAGATTCTACCAGGTGCCCTTAACTACTAGATTTGGTGGAATATTTTCAGTGTTAAATCTATGTTGCATATATAGTTTGGAGGGTTTTCTGGCCTGACTTTGTATCCAGTATTCCAGTTACAATTTGGGCTCAGTCCTACATTAATTATCTGCAGATAATGGAACTCTGGTAAATGTCTATTGTCAAAAATGTGGGAATTAGTAAGAAAAAGTTGTTAATATGTGATGCATTCTGGCTTTCAGCTCCTTGATGTAAAGTTTGGTGTAATGCTTATCTCAGAGATGAGGAACTTTCCTGTATCTTGCTACAATAATTTAAATTATTATTCTGTTAAAGAGGCATAAGGAAGTCATAATTTCACCAGATGGGAATAGACTTTCTTGGTAATGAAATGGTGGGGTTAGATATAAGAGCAAAATGGGTGCGTTTAGCCATGCAAAGACTCAAGGCATCCATCCCCCCTCCCCCTCAATATTCTGGGATAAAGATTAGTGCATCATGAACATTATTTTGGAATGCAGTTGTGGCTTTAATTGGAATGTGTTATATTATGTTCACGTTTTATCATTCTGTGCTTGTTTAATGCTTGAAAATGATGTTTTTTAATATTACTGATAGTTCTTAGAGGGCAGTAATACCGTATAAAATGTACCAAATACATGAAACAGGGAAAAATAGATCTGAGTTTTAAAGGGGAGAAACAAGCCCACGAGCCCCTATTGTTCCCAGTAAACAGTCTTACATGCCTTGGAGCAGGCATGTCCAGCTTGTGGGCAGCATGTAATCCTGAACAGCTAATAATGCAACTCCACAAATTATAGACTTTTAACATTATTATGTGATTTATATACGTTAACTATATTATATATTTTATACGTAGAGCAAGACAATTCCTTTTCACTCAATGCGGCCTAGGCAAGCCAAAAGGTTGGACACCCATGACTTGAAGCCTGAGTATCTTCAGGACTGTTAAATCCACATAGAATCTTCTAACACAAAGGGTGTCCTGCAATTCTCTACATGTTGAGAGGTGACACATGGAGGCTGAGAGATGAGCATTCTCTTTTATGGCTTTCCTCCTTTGGAAAAACTTTGTTCCCTGAGATGAAGATTGCTTTTTCTCTGAAGATATTTAGGAAAGTTGTTGAAATGCTGCCTTTCTACAGAGCTTTCATAACTAGATGAGAAAGACTTAGGTGAATTGTGTTTATGTTTCTCTTGTAATTGAGAGGATGGTATACATATTCTGAGTGCTACATTACTTTGGCAGTTATTGATTTGATTAAGTATTGCATTATCTTGTTATGTTTCTAATTCTGTTTATCCTGTATTTTATTGGAAGCTGAATAGAATTTAACACTGAGGCAGTATATCAATAAATAAAATGGGAAAATCATTGTCTTGAGGATGATTCTAAAGGGTAAATAATAACTTTGGTTTATTAGTCAGAGTGACTTTAAAAGTAGCCTTGCTCCCACCAAATGCATAGAAGGCAAAGTATTATAGAGGAGCTTTGGAAGCTTGACTGGAAAGTGAATGCTATAGAGCAGGGCTTTTCCACCTTTTCACCCATTGTACCACTTTTAGGATAAGGCACTATCCAAGTACCACCAGTCACCCAGCAAGGTGTAAAAAACTTGACCAAAAAAGGAAAAAAATGATAAAGTACAGGTATTTCTCGACTTACAACAATTTGCTTAGTTACAACGGCACTGAAAAAAGTGACTTATGACCATTTTTCACACTTATGACGTTCAGTGTCCCAGGGTCATGTGATCACCTTTTGCAACTTTTTGACAAGCGAAGTCAATGGTTGGGGGGGCATGGCCAGCACATTCCTCAGGTTGCAGGATGCTTGTGAGGGGGAAATCTGGGTCTCTGGTAGAAGGGAGATGGGACTCCTTCTCTCCCATTGTCCCTCCCTCCCTTCCTCCCTTCCTCCCTCCCTTCCTTCCTTCCTTCCTTCCTTCCTTCCTTCCTTCCTTCCTTCATTCCTCTCACTTTTCACTCTCTTTTCTTCTTTCCTCACCTTTCTCCTCTCTTTTCCCTACTTGCTCTTCTTCCTTGCTTTCTCTCACATTTCTCTCTTCCCTTCCCTTTTTCATCTATTTATTTCTTTTCTTTCCCTTCCCCATCCACGTACTTTCCCTTTCCCTCCCTTCCCATTTGGTCAGCTGGTAAAATTGTCTGACAGATCCTTTACTACCTGACAGGTAGAGACTCCTCTTTTTGATCCTGGCTGAGAAAAGGTGTGTGTGTGTGTGTGTGTGTGTGTAAAAGAGAGAGAGAGAGAGAGGGGGGGGAGAGGAAAAATGACAGGTTTCGGGCGCAGGATGCATCTCCCCACTCCGGAGAGCCCCACTTTCCCCAGAGTGTTGCTCCCGGCCTTATTCACAGGAGAGGAAGGCTGCCTACAGCGCTGCCTCAGGACCCTCCGCGGAAGCCAAGAGGGCCAGGAGTAAAAGTGCAGTTTTGGCTGGAGAATTCAAGGAAAGGGCGCCTGGGACCGCTCCAGGGGCCAAGAGCCAGAGGGCTTCCCCGAGGGCATCTGACCCGTCCCTCCGCAGCTCGGCTGCACCACTGCAAGGCCCCATCGGGGGTGGCACACTCTGGCTTCCGGGCTGGGCTGGCAGAGGGCGAGCAGTGCCTGCAGGCCGCCCGGGTCTCTCACCTGCACCAACCAGGCGAGCGCAGGGAAACGGAGCCGGCAGCTGCCTCCCTCCGCCGGGCCCGGCGCCTCCCCTACCTGGCCACGAGGGAGCGGCGCCTGCTCTGCCCACCCACCTGCCTCGCCGGGCAGCAGCTGCTCCCTCCCTCCCTCACCGCCCACTGCCCTTCGCATTTCAGTTCCCAGCATCTCCACCCAGCAGAAGCCCCCCCAAAGAAAACGCTCAACTGCATGAGGTACCAAGTGTCCCACTCGGTGCCCTTGTTCCCCAGTGGGGCTTTCCCTAGATAGAAGTCAATTACATTCAAGGCGATGGGGGGAGGAGACGCCAGCAAATTGAGGGTCTGCTGGATGTTGCAACACCGCCTCCTTCTGTCCTCCCTCTCTTCCTCTTTGGGCTCTTCAAGGCTTTTCAGAGGCCTTCGGCCTGAACCTCAAGACAGCCACAACAAGGGACGGTGAGCGGGGGGAGAGAAGTTCTAGAGGTGGGCATGTGCATTGCTGGCCTCTCAAGTGGTGGTTCTAGCCGGCAAAGAGAGCAGAAGGGGGCAGCGAGAGGAATGCCAGGAGCCCTCTGGAGCGGTCAGGGCTGGTTCCAGACTCGCTGCCTTTCTCCCATTCTCCTCACCGGCTGGGGTCGCCACCAGGGAGCCAGCAGACCGCTGGGAGCTCTCTGCGGAGGGTGGGGGATGATCCGGCATCATACTGTGGGGAGGAGAATCCCAGTGGCATCCTCGTGGTTACAGGCATGGACCTCCCTGCAGTGGAGACCCCGCAGAAACCCCGCTCAAACATTTGGGAGGAAAGGTGGTGCTCCCTCCTTTCGGCGAGTGCAAAAGACGTCTGCACAGAACAAGCCTAGCCAGGTTCTGCCAGCCCCCACCCCCGCCCAGATGCCCTCACCACACCCAAGTGTTTTTTTACTAGCCTGCTTTCAGCTACATTCCATTTCTCTGCTTCTCTGCCTTCACCATGTGTTTCTGGCACTATCGGTAAAAAAGAAAAAATAGTTCCATGAGACTTTCCAACTTCTCACGAGATCTCGCAAGAAGTTAGAAAGTCTCATGGAACTTTTTTTGTCCCACAAACACGTAGCTGAGAAGCAAATGGAGAAACGGAATGCAGCAGGTTAGTAAAAAAAATGCTTTTTACTTTTTTTTTACAGTGCTGTTCAACCGGTCCTACGCGTACCACCAGCCAAGTGCTCACGTACCATTAGAGCTATGCGTACCACCGGTTGAAAAGCCCTGCTATAGAGGTGGTTTTGTGGGTTGCATAGATCTCCTAATTTATTTAAATCCTATGTACTTCACTGTCAGGCTAATAAAACAAAATACAATCACTGTGCATTGCATAAATAAGGATAAACCAATAGTCTTATTGGACTGTCAGTAATTACTTCCTATGTCTTTATCTCTTGAGGTACTGGACCAGGAGGCTACTCTCTTATTGCTTTTCGCCCCTTATTAGTGTCTGGCATCTTAGACCCAATTTCTTATTTCCTATTAAATATGCATGTATCAAGTGTTCTTTTCTATAGTTTTCCTTCATTAGTTGCTGTTACTATTTCTCTTCCAATCTCTTTATTGAAGTTTATAACTAGCATTTATTTTCATCTCCATCATTATGAATGTTCAGAATGTTCTGAGCTTGAAATAATTTGTGCTTGGAAAATTTTTCACTTTGAGTAGTTCAGGCTTACAACAAAACATGGCTCTTCTGAATTTTTTTTAAGTACTGTGTACAGGGTACCGCTGGTCAAGGATTGCTGGCGGGCGATCCCCAGGGGGAGGGCGTTCTTTGTGGGCATGCCTGCCCTATGGAATCAACTGCCAACGGAACTCCAGACTGCCCCTGACCTTCGTTCGTTTCGCCGGGACCTAAAAACCTGGCTCTTTGAGCTATCTGGCCTGAACTGAGGGGTTTTAATGATTTTAAATTGTGATTTTAATTTTTGGGGCTATACTTAATTTAATTTTATTTTAATTTTATACTGTATTGTTTTTAAATTTTGCCCTGTAAACTGCCCTGAGTCCTTCGGGAATAGGGCGGTATATAAACCAAATAAATAAATAAATAAATAATAATAGTAAGCTGACTCTTGGAATTTTAACCAAAATATCAGAAATACACCACTTGCAGATAGGCTGATCCTTATCATTTTCATAAATTTTAATTTTTACTACTAGCTGGTCCATAGGTGATACATTTTTTCATAGTATTTTGAAGGTACCATTTAAGGGTGTGCTTAACCACAAGTATATATGGGACATATAAATATTTTTAAAAAGCCTAGGGCAACACCTACTGTATATACTCACAGATAAGCCTGTATGCAGATAAACTAAATCCAATGTTTTTGTATATTTTAATATTTAACATTCTTGGTTAATCTGCAAATTTATACAGTAAGCTTGGGATGCAACATTGTTTTTCATTCTACAGTTGGTTTTAAAAGTCCTAAAATTGTGGAGTCCGTAAAATAGCAAGCAGAGATTCTGTTTTTGCTGCATCTACTTGATAGATAGATACAATGGAGTGAAAGTCAGTTAAGTGCATGTGCAGAATTTGAAAATATTTTTGAACTTTATGCAAATTGGAGAATCAATGGTGACCTCCCAGTGACCACACTTCCCATCCTATATGAAATAATTGTCATGGTTCCGATTAAAAAGACACATCAAAGAGCACTGATTATTTTTTGTAAAAAAGTCTATAATGAGCAGAACGGAGCATCGGCACTCATGGATGGATGCCAGAATCTGAATTCTCCTCCCCTTGACACACCACATCATACAGAATTTCCCTCCCTTATTTACACGTCATGAATCACATTTACGAATTAATTCAGCACACGAAGTTTCACTTCTCTTCTGAAGCGGATATCCCTTATCAAAACATCCAGGTTGCATTTCTCCCATGGTTAGGGTTAGGTCACCATCAACTCATAGAGCAAAATGGATATCGCCAACCACCTCCGAGTGCATGGGTATGGTTAGGAGGGCACTGAATTTTCTGGACTGTCCTATCTATGTTTCCTGGTAAGATACATGGGAAAATCCAATAGCAGGAAAATTCCACTTAGGGTGAGGGTTAGTTCACGATCAACCCGTAGAGCAAAATGGATATCCCGAACCAACTCGGAGTGCATTGGTATGGTTAGGAGGGCAATTACTTTTCTCTACTGCCCTATCTATGTTTCCTGGTAAAATACATTGGAAAATCCCATTGGAGGAAAATTTAACTTAGCGTTAGGGTTAGGTCACCATCAACTCTTAGAGCAACAACAAACTCGGAGTGCTTAGTTCTGGTTTGGAGGGTACTGAATTTTCTGGACTGTCCTATCTATATTTCCTGGTAAGATACTGGCCGCGGCGCAGACAACACTCCAGCCAAAGACTCCCGCCCCTGGAAGTCAAATTCAAGGGGGAGCCATCACGACTGGGATTCTTCCTAACTCAAGTCCTCAGCTATATGGAAGAATACGGCCGGGATATCCCCAGTGACAAAGCACGCATCCGAATTGTGCAATCTGCCCTGGACGGGACGGCTGCAGACTGGGTGGTGAACTTGCATGACTCCAACGCCCCAGAACTCAACGACTTCAACCGATTCATGTCATCTTTGAGGCGGCGGTTCGAGGATCCTTTGGCTGACCGTAAGGCCCGGGAGAGAATCAAAACGGTGAGGCAGGGAAGGCGAGCAGTGGCTGATTATACCCAAGAATTCCGAGCCATTGCCAGCAAGCTGAACTGGCCAGAAGACATCCTCCTCAGCCACTTCAAAGATGGTCTAAACTACGACCTGTATGACGCTTGCCTGCCTCGAGGAGACCCACCCCATCTCGACGACTGGTACATCCTGGCGGAGGAAGTGGAAATAGACCTACTGAAGAGACACCGCAGAGGAAAACCATGGGGCTGCCTGCCACCCGAGCAAACACGCGAGGGGGGAAAACCACCAGCCACAGCCAAAAAATCAACAGGTTGCTTCAACTGCGGGAGAGAGGGCCACCGTGCTGCAGAATGTCGTTCAAAAGCCCCCCCACGAAAACCAGAGGCATCATCCTCCAAGAAGCCGGGGAAGCCCCAAGGCAACACAAAAGAATCTTCCATGAAGGGGACAGAGGCTGTAGAGTCCACAATTCCTGTCAGGAACTGGGATTGGACTCCGGCCTGCACCGCAGGGACGGTGGACAACTCTGAAGACAGCTCAGAGGGAGAACCATTGGTAAGTGGACCCCTTCCACTTGGTAAGTGGACCCCTTCCACTTAAGACAGTGACTATATTAGTTTCCCCTATGCCTGAAGCAGCCAAAATAAAAGCTCTGATAGACTCTGGGTGCATCCGCTGCCTTATCAGCCCAACGCTGGTGGAGAGATTGAGCATCCCAGTGAGGAAGCTAAAACAACCAATCTCTTTTAGTCAGAAATGGAATGGAAATGGAACCCCGGGATAAACTGGAGGACAGCAGAACTCAATTTCCCAAAGTGGGGGGCAGAAGAACTTAGACTCCAAAAGCACCCCCCCCAACCCGGAGGGAGGAGACAGCAGCGGTGGGGAAAGAGAAGGGGTTACCAGAGATACCGGAAGAATACAGGGACCTGGCTGAGGTTTTCAGTGAGGAAAGAACAGATGAGCTTCCCCCCCACCGCCCCACAGACTGCACCATAGAATTCAAACCTGGGGCAAAACTCCCAAAACCCAGGATGTATGCCATGAGCCCAAGGGAAATGGCAGAAATGGAAAGATTCATAAAGAAAAACTTAGAAAGAGGATTTATTGAGCCTGCCAAACCCAAAGTGGCCGCCCCGGTTCTGTTCAGGGAGAAGGATGGGTCTTTTCGCTTGGTTGTGGACTATAGAAATTTGAACACAATTAGTGAATGTAATCTGTACCCCCTTCCCCTAATGAAGGATATGCTATCCCACCTATCGAAAGGAAAGATTTTTACCAAACTAGACCTGAGGGAAGCATACTACCGTATTAGGATTAAGGAAGGAGATGAATGGAAGACTGTATTCAACTGCCCAATGGGGTGCTATCAATTCAAAGTATTGCCATTCGGACTGCAAGGGGCCCCCGCAGTCTTTATGCAATTAATTAATGACGTGCTGAGAGAGCACCTATATAAGGGGGTCCTGGTTTACCTCGATGACATCCTTATCCTCACAGAAACCAAAGAGGAATATATCAAACTAGTCAGAGCAGTCCTGAAGAAGTTGCGAGCTGCCCATTTATATGCTAAATTATCGAAGTGTGAATTCCATCAGGAAAAAATCGACTACCTGGGGTATCGCATATCTCCAGAGGGCATCAAAATGGACCCTGAGAAGGTCAGTGCAGTACTAGAGTGGGCACCCCCCCGCACATGGAAGCAATTACAAAGTTTCCTGGGGTTTGCAAATTTCTACCGCCAATTCATCCCCGCATTTGGCCAAATAGCCATGCCCCTCACAAATTTGTTGAAAACGAAGGGGGGGTCACCCGTGAAACCCAGCCAGCCTCTGAAATGGT
Source organism: Vipera ursinii (assembly GCF_947247035.1). NCBI lineage: Eukaryota > Metazoa > Chordata > Lepidosauria > Squamata > Viperidae > Vipera > Vipera ursinii. Next base: position 185,345,389 of record NC_139512.1, read on the forward strand.
CAATGGAATGTCAAGCAGCATTTGAGAGGCTAAAGAGACTTTTTTCTGCTGAACCTGTCCTAAAACACCCAGATCCCGACAAACCTTTTGTAATACAGGCAGATGCGAGTGATGTAGCGGTAGGAGCCGTACTATTACAAGAAAATGATGGGGGGACATTGCAACCATGCGCATACACATCCAGAAAACTCACAGAAACAGAACAACGCTGGCCAATATGGGAAAAAGAGGCATTCTCGTTGAGGTGGGCATTACTAACATGGCGCCAATTTTTAGAAGGAAATAAAATACCTTTCCAGGTCTGGACAGACCACAAAATTTTGATAGCACTAAAAACGCCCAGGAAGCTCACTCCTAAGCAAGCCCGCTGGTCCCAACATTTTCACCGATTCAATTTCACTCTCAAACACTTACCAGGGGGGAAGAACTTCCTGGCAGATGCATTATCCCGCATGCCCCAATATAACAGCACAAGAGTTACTGACTTTAAACCACTTGTACCGGAACAACAACTGGCAGCACCAGTCACCACCAGGGCACAAGAAAAAATGAAGCCGAACGTAGATAGCCAAACTGGAATAGAATTCAGGAAGTCTTTGGAAAGTGATGAATGGTTCCAGAAAAATAGACATGTGTGCACAATTAAAGATGGACTGCCATGGGTGGGGGAGAAGCTATATATACCTGCCACACAGAGAATCAATTTCATGCAACTGTGCCATGATACAAAATCAGCAGGACACTTTGGCTTTGTAAAAACCCTACACTTAACTAAAAGGCAATTTTGGTGGCCATCTATGAAAAAGGACATAGAAAGCTATGTGGGTAGCTGTCAAATTTGCGCGATGGCCAAAAGACTGCAAGGGAAACTGCCAGGTCTGTTACAACCAGTGGCAAACCCCTCAGCCCCATGGAAAGAAATAGGCATGGATTAAAATCCATCATAGAACTGCCAGAAAGTAATGGAAACACCGTAGTCTGGACTGCCACAGATCTGTTCTCTAAGCAAGTACATTTCATACCTTGCCAAAAAATCCCGACCGCAAAAACATTAGCAAAACTTTTTGTACAGCATATTTACAGATTGCACGGGGTACCACAATGCATCATATCTGATAGAGGGGTGCAATTTACGTTGGCATTTTGGAAAGAATTTTTATCCCTCTTAGGAACCACCCAAGGACTGTCATCTAGTCACCACCCTCAGATGGACAGGGCTTCTGAAAGACTTAATGCTGTACTTGAACAATATCTAAGATGCTTTATTAATTTTCAGCAGTCCAACTGGACGGACCTACTGCCTTTCGCAGAAGTAGCATATAATAATGAAGTCCACTCAAGTAGCTACAGGCCAGAGTTTCAACCCAATACCAGAACTAACCCCAAAAGAACCGGTCATCCCTGATCTGAAGGAATGGATTGCTCAATTACAAAATACCTGGCCAATCGTTAGGAAAGCGTTGGAAGATGCCAGAAAAGCATACAAGACACAGGCAGACAAAAAAAGAACTGATCCCACACCATTCAGGGTAGGAGAGATGGTATATTTATCCACAAAATACCTGAAATCACTCCAACCCTGTAAAAAACTAGGACCAAAATATATTGGACCCTTTCCAATTAAAAGAATCATAAACCCAGTTAATGAATACACCCAACCTTTCACTGCAGCCTAATAAAGAGAGAACAACAATCACCCCTACGAACAAAAATCCCACCACCACCACCACCCATCATGGTGGAAGGAGAACAACATTTTGAAGTGAAAGAAATCTTAGATTCCAGAAAACACCATGGAATGATACAATATTTAGTGGCATGGAAACACCTCCCCTCCTCAGACAATGAGTAGGTTAACAAACTCCATGTTAAAGCACCTAAGTTGCTTAAGAGGTTTCATACAGAATATCCAAACAAACCAGGCTAACATATGTTTTCTTTTCCCCGCAGATGGACCCATCTTTTTTCTAAAAGGAGAGCCGATTGTCAGAATCCATTTATATCACACTTCATAAATGTATGGGTAGAATATTGTGCTTATTCTGGGGATTCTGCCATCTCTCCGAGGGGGGGGAGAGGATGGTTACTTAGATTGAAATGGGCTATCTTCAAACACCAGGGAAATGTTTGATGGGGGGGAGAGGGGGAGAGAGAGATCTGGATTGCACCTTCATTTACAACTGAAAAGGAAGAAGCAATAACAATAAAAACAAGGAGAGTTCCCTTTCCCACGGAAGGGCCTGACACCTAAGTAAATGATGGGAGCCTGACCAAATGGATGAGGGGAGGGGGTTGAAATGGGAAAATAGGATTGAAATGTAACTGTTAGATTCCGTCTTGTATTGCTACAATCGATTCCATCCTAGTAAACATTTTCCTTTTGGACTAAACTTGCATTTCCTAAGATGTGGATTGAGGTGGGTCCTGACACCAACTTTGTGAAGAGACAGGCTCGGCTTAACCGCTCCAGGCATTCTACAATGAGCAGGAGCGGGTATCGGTTCTTCACTGTGATGGCATTGAGCTTGCGATAGTCATAGCACAACCTTAGTTCCCATGACTTTGTCAAAGCAAGAAGATCCGATGTTAGCAGCTTGACAGACTTTTTGATGAAGAAAACCTCAGCTACCAAAGGGGATGTCGACAGCTAGATGAAGCCCTTCAAATTCTTTTCAATAAAGTCCTTGAGGGCTTCAAGCTCAGGCTCAGACAAAGATTATATCTGACCCACCGGGAGCTTGAAATTTAATAATATTTAACAACAACAACAACACTAATGATGATGATGATGATGTTGGAAGGGACCTTGGAGGTCATCTAGTCCAGCCCCTGCTTAGGGAGGAAACCCTGTACCATTTCAGACAAATAGGTGTGCAATCTCTTCTTAAAAACTTCCAGTGTTGGAGCATTCACAGCTTCTGGAGGCAGGTTGTTCCACTGATTAATTGTTTTGTCAGGAAGTTTCTCCTTAGCTCCAGATGGCTTCTCTCTTTGGTCAGTTTCCATCCATTGCTTCTTGTCTTGCCTTCAGGTGCTTTGGAGAATAGCTTGACTCCCTCTTCTTTGTGGCAACCCCTGAGTTGGAACAGTGCTATCATGTCATCCCTCATCCTTCTCTTCATTAAACTAGACATACCCAATTCCAGCAACCATTCCTTATATGTTTTAGCCTCCAGCCCCCTAATCATCTTTGCTGCTTTTCTCTGTACTCTTTCTAGAGTCTCAACATCTTTTTTACATCGTGGTGACCAAAACTGGATGCAGTATTCCAAGTGTGGCCTTACCAAGGCATTGTAAACTAGTATTAACTCTTCATGTGATCTTGATTCTATCCCTCTTTTAATGTAGCCTAGCACTGTGTTCGCTTTTTTGGCAGCTGCAGCACACACACTCATATTTAAGTGATTGTCCACTAGGAACATGTCCATTTGGAACTAGGTTGATTGGACAGTTGTATCAGCAGTGGGGATGCTCTTCCTCTCAGTCACTAAACATGTTGATATAGTCTGCGATCATCTGTGGAAGATCCAGGGACTGGGCAGTGGCCCCTTCAGCCATGCACACCTGTACCCAATTAATATAACATACACACACACACACACACACACACACACACACGTGTGTGTGTGTATGTGTGTATGTATATATATATATATATGTATGTATGTATGTATGTATGTATGTTAAGTATTTGTTAAGTATTTTAGAATACTTTGCAAGGCCCAAATACGGGCCAAATCTTATTGCCTGTATCAGCCTAACCTAAGGCCATCCATAGGCTATAGTCACAACTGTGACAACTCATTATTTGTGTAATTTTTTTGGATTTAATTCCCTTTAATTTTTTGCTAGCAATCCAAAATATTTACATATACGTGTGTGTGTATACACACACACACACACACACACACACACACACACACACACACACACACACTAGTTTTTATAGAATTAGGAATAAGGTGGGATTGGGGTTGGGATTAGGGTTAAATTTTCAAATAACTCAATATTTAGCAAACATAATGTCTGGGTTCATGCATTTTAAAAAACGAGCAGTATTTAATTATAAACAATATGTTAATTAACTGCTTGATGCTCTTTTTCTTACTAATATATATTCAAAGTTTCATATTACATTCCTGTCTAATTTTTCTAGCCATTGATAAAAATTATCCCATGTTCTAAAATGCACTGAGAATTCTTTCTCTTTTATCTCTAAAGTCAATCTAAATCTGTCCATTTCTGCACATTCTAAAATCTTCTTAATTAATTCTTCAGTTGGTAAATTTTCATTTTCCGACTTCCAGTTTGCCAAAGCTGCCATCATGGACATCTGGAGGATGGCTCTCGTCTTCCATGTCCAGATTCGCATTGCCGGGGGGTGTGTGTCATAAAACTGCTGAAGAGTCACCCTAGAGGGGCGACCAGCAAGAAGGGGCTTTTGCAGAAACACAGGGGAGCCACAACCCTCCCGTTAGTGCCTGCATTCACTTCGAACCGGTGGACGAAAGACCAGCCATAGCAACATTTTGCGGCTCCCAGGGTTGTTTTTAGTGAGAGAACCGGTTCTAAGTGGCTCTTTCACCGATTCAGGTTGCCTACCCCTGAGTTAGACAGAGGCTTAAACCACCACTTGTAATTCGGGAGGGGGGGGAATGAAAGGAAAAAAGTCCATCCCCCTCCCTGATAGTAAGGTCTTCACTTTCAAGGGCTGGAAAAGTGCTTTCTGCTAAGGATCATGGCTTGTAGGGAGAGTAAAAGGAATTTTCTCACCCAGCTCAGCCGATTGCTGTTTCAATTGCTGTTCTTTTGTCTCTGCCAAACAGCTGCTAATTACAGAACGCAAGATGCGGTCCGCCTTTCTTCCTGCCGGTTCCAGGGGCTCTGTTGGGACCAGCGGTCTGGCTGCCGCCTAGCCTCAGTCCTCAGACACTCGCCCATTATGAGCCACCTCTACAGGGCAGCATTCAGTCCATTCAGACCCACCAGCTGGTAGAATTCGGACCCAGGGGAAGAGAGAGAGAATTCCCCAAGTCTATCTTCAGGTGACGTCAGCAGAAACTCCATAGTGTACATTCTTGGCCGTGGAAGTTTGGCCCCTGGCAACAGTTCAATGGTACAACCACTGGGCCAGTGAGGAGGCAAGGTATCACATTGTTTCTCACTGAATGTCTCTGCTAGGTCCCAATACTCGCTGGGGATGAGCGGCTCGCCTGGTGGCCGTGAGGCAGCCATGTGCGCTTGCTCATTGGGTGGGCTGAAATTCCCTGTGACTGTTGAATTAGTGAGGGGATCGGGCTCTATAGGTAGTCTCACAGTTCTCATGCCTTTCTCCCACCAGATAAACGGCTTCCATTTATCCAACCAGGTTAATCCTAAGATCACTGCCTCAGTCATTTTTGGAGCCACCAGGAAATGAATGAACTCCCAGTGCTCACCTATTTCTAGGCGTAGGGGCTCCGTAAATTGCGTGACTAAAGTCCCTCCCATCAAGGAGCCATCAGCTTGCTCAAACCTCACAGTGTTGGAGAGCATTTTTGCTCGTATGACCAATTTTATGGCAAATAGCAAACTAATGACGCATCGGGAGCATCCAGAATCAACTAGCACTTTTAAATTTACCTGCGTACCCGATTTAGGATTATGAGCTTGGCAGGTAGTGAGAAAGGTGGGACATGTCAGCTCACCATCGGGTTGTTCTCTCCGTCATCGCTGTTGAAAGAGGTTAGAATGAGTCCCTGCATCCTGTTGAAAGAGGTTAGAATGAGTCCCTGCATCCTGCTGTGTGGGGGATGTGACTGGGCAACAGGTCCCTGTGTGATCTGCTTGGATTTGTTTCTTACTGGCTGCTGTGCAGGTTTCTTTCTCGCTGCTGGTCCCGGTTTGTTCTGCTGTTTGGGGTAGGGGATTGGGAAGATCACTGCTGATGTCCCTGCTGTCTGCATTGGAAGCACTTGATTGGCGGGCCTGCAGGTGACCTGGGTGGTGGTTGCTGTTCGGGTTGCTCTGGGCTCGGATCGGCTTGGGGAGGTTTCTTATACCTAGCAAGCTGAATGTCTAGTTTTACTGCTGCCTGGTACCATGCTTGCAGCTGATCAGGTACAGCTCGATAGATGCAGGACCGAGAGAGGTGGTCATCCAACCTTCCCTGAAGGGATGGACTATGGACTGCTCAGGCCACCTCTGTAGGCTATCTTGTGAAACTCTCATACATACTCCAGAGCAGGCCTGCTGGCTTGCTTTATCTTGTGGATTTGTTCTTCTTCTTTGAGGGCAATGGACGGGTCCTCAAATCTTTCAGTCCTAGGAGGAAAAGTGGGGGATCCTCCAATTCAGGGGCTTGCTCATTGTATAAATTATTCAGCCATTCAGATGCCTCTCCCTCTAGGCTGGACACAATCACATCGACCATAGCAGCTGGGTCTGGGTAGAGGTAGGCACAGTGGTTCAAATGAGAGTGCACTTGGTTGAGAAAGAAAACCAGCTTCTCTGGGTCACCATCTAAGGTTGCCCTGAAAAGTGGATCAAACACTGGTTGCTGCATGCCCTGGGGTTGCACATTTAGGGGCTGTGGCCACGCCCCCTGCTGTGGTTGTAATATCTGCAGTTGCAACCTCCTGGGTTGCCAGGGGTCTCCCAAAGACAGCTGCCTGGGTTGGGGCTGTTGTTGAACTTCCTGCTGTTGGCTAACATAGAGTTGTGGCACCCGCTGCTGTTGTAGACCCCTCAAATTGTTGCTGCTGGTTCTACCAGCTGCTGATCTCCTGGCTTCTGCACCACCCCAAGCTGTTGCAAGGCCTCTATTAGCTGTGGCAAGCTCAGAGGTTGCTGACTGTCTACTGCGGGTGCTGCCAAACTCCCCATTGCTGCAGAGGCCTCAGACTAGGGTTCTCTCTCTCTGTGGGGCTGGAGGCCCTTGTAGGGGAAGACAGGGTCTGGAAGGCTGTCTGATCTGCAATGGAGGGGCTATAGGCTCCTCTTAGTAGGAGTTGATTTCTTCTTCTCATCTCTAGCTTTTCAAATCTTTCCAGTGACTCACCCGAACCTTCAGTGGCAGACGATCGGGTAGCTCTCCACCGGTCTGCTTTTGAAAACTTTGAGGGTAGCAAGGCAGTCTTCAGGCGTCTGGAGTCTCTACTGGGCTGGCCCTGCTCTAAGGGCCAGATCAGCTCTCCTAGCTGGGAGACCTGCCAAAGTTTTTCTTCCCCCAGCTTGTCGCTTCTGTCGCTTCTCCCATGGGATAGCAGCCGCTGCCAGGTTGCTAGCTTCAAGCGGTTTCTCTTTCCCATGATGAAATCTTCTCTTGAATCTCTGCCAGCTCTCCTCAAGTCTGGAAAGAGCGGCTGGGGTTCAAGACTCCTAAATAGTTTGAAAAGTTTTAGATCTTGGCTTAATTTCATGGTTCCAACAAATGCAGTACTTCAAAGAACTTCAAGGCATTGTTTACCTTAAAGAATCTTTTATTACACTCGCATAGCTTCAGCACGTACATATTAGAAGCCAAGATCTGAATTCTCCTCCCCTGAACACATCTTATCAAACACAATTCCCTCCCTTAAGCGTCATAAATCACATTCTCCACTTAGTTTAAAATGCAAACTTTCCCTCCTGTTTAACAACCCGCCAAATTCTTCTCTTCTCTTATTACAAACAGTCTTGAGATATGTTCTCCCTACTATCCCCAGTGTCCACTAATTCTAGCTCTAAAAATAATATATGAGTTAAAGGAAGACTACATCTCCCTATGTTGTCAAGCAAGAACATCTGATATTAGCAGCATTGACAGGAAGCATATAATTTCCAAAATTTGGGGTTTTCCAGTAGTTTGTACTGTTCATCTTTAATATGTACTTCTTGAAGGCAAATCAAATCTAAATTCAATTTTTAAAATTTATTTTTAAAAATGCCTTTTTCACTACTGAATTCAGTCTGTTAATGTTCACTGATAGTAAGGTGATTTATTCCTCCATCATTTCACTTATAAATAGGTCTAGCTGTCCTGGTGGTTCTTATTTCTCTCTGTTCCTTTGCTCTAGTTCAGGGGTCAGCAACCTGAAACAGTGAAAGAGCTACTCGGAACCGGTTCCCTCACAAAAGGAAAAACTGGGAGCCGCAAAAAATGTGTGTACATGTGCGCATGCGCAGAACAGGATTTGACTGAAGAGTGGAGCCAAGGCGAGATATGCACCTACCCTGCATATTTGAATTGATTGGTTGAACTTTTTTAGTCCCACTTTTTTTTTTGACTGCACATGGCAGAGGACTGGGAGCCGCAGGAGTCGGCTGAAAGAAGCCGTTGCAGACCTGTGCTCTAGTTCCTTCCCGTTCTGCTCGCTCTTTTTGTTCCATTTCATTTTCTTTTAACTGTACAGTTCGCTCTCCAGTCAATTCTTCTTGTCCCTTATCATCCATTTTCACTCTTTTCTTCTTTTCTTCCTCCATACCATAATGATAGTCATAAAATTCTATTGCCTTGTCTATTGAATCTAGCCTATATCTTTTATCATGCCAAGTCACCAATAGTCCTTCAGGTATCAACCATCTAAAGTTTATATCATATTTGATCAGTTTTCTTGCCAGAAATTGGTGTTTCCTTGTATCTCTCACTCTTCTAGGTATCTGTTTTAAGATAACTGTTTATTTCTCTTTGTAAACTATTGACTTTCCTTTTACTCTTTGCAGTATTTCCATTCTAACCTACTTCAAAAATCTAACATGTATTTCTCTGGGAAGTTTATTCCTCCTTGCATAATTTGTGTGAACTTGGAAAATTTCAGAAAACGCCTCCTGTTTACCTCAGCCAGCAACTTTCCCATTTTATCGGCAAGAGCTTCCCCTTTCTCTTCTTCTACATTTTGAAATCTCAAAAAGTGTTCAACCTTCTCCATTTCTAAAGATATTACTGTTCCCTCAAGGCTCTTGCCTTCCTAAGTCAATCTCTGGTCTCCTTTTCTCCTCCTTTTTTCTCAGTTTGTTCTGACTTTTCTTCTATCTTCTTAATTCTTCATTTTTAGTCATTATTTGTTGAATATTTTCTACTTTGTCATCCACTTTTTGTATTCTTTCCTTCATCTCTTCATGTAGTTTGGTTATTGATTCCCGAATTGATTGAAACATCATTTTTGTTTCCGCTTGCATCACATTTGTTTTCTCCTGTTGCAAAATATTATCCAGAGATCTTTGACTGGCTGGACTCAAAGCTACTGCTGAGGAGGGGGCTGATGTAGTTTTCTTCATCTTTAAATATTAACAAATAAAAGAAACCAAAATTTCACAACACACTCTGAAGTAGCCGAAGGACCACTCGGGACGACAGGCTAGTTAACAACAGGTTTATTAAAAACAAAGGCAAACATAGAATAACTTGTCCGGCTTTTATAGCCGGCAGCTGGTAGCGAGGACCAATCAGAGGTGTTTCTTTTGGCGCCGTGTCAGGCAGGGACCAATCCGCGTTGTCTTCTGTTGACAGCTCCGGCTTCCGCGTGGCGAGCTGTCAGAGGTTGCGCCTGCGCTGTGCGGTGGACGCTTGACAGCTCAGGCTTCCTCATGGTCCGGAGTTTGACAGCCGCGAGCTGTCAGTGGTGGCGCCTGCGCTGTGCGGGGAACTTTGACAGCTGTCAAAGTTCCCGCGTGTTTTCCTGTCAGCTGGCTTTATGTTTATACACTTTGATGCTGCAGTATTATTTGTATTGTTAACATATATACACATTAATTAAAGGATTGTTTACATATATAACACACACTCCCAGACATTCCACAGTCCCCCACCCAATTGCCTCCCAGCTTCAATAAATTCGTTATGTTGACAATCTCATTACCAGATCTCTCTGTCACTCTTATTACAACCTCTGTCCAGAGAACCTATAGTATATTAATCCAAGAATTCTTTTAAATATAGTTCTTTACCCTTTTTCTCTTCTTCTTTATAATAATATGTAGAAATATTATATGAAATTATTTATAGTCCACAAAAACCCAAATACATCTCTAAATGTCTTTTGCGAAATAGACCAAAACATCCTTCATGAACCGTCTTCAACTCTTCTTCTCTTCCTCTTTGACAAATCTTATATCAGAAATTATTTGTAAGGCCCAGCTGTGTCCCCAACAATCTTTCACAAAATAACCCAAGAGTTTTTCTATAACTATTTTAGTCTCTTCTTTTTTTCCTCTTTAACAAATATCAAATCAAAAATTATTTGTAGTTCATCAAAGCCTATCAAAGTTATTTAATCCATCAAAGTCTGGCAGGTCTCTATATTTTCCAAGTCTATATTTTACAAACCTCAAAAAAAAATTATCCTATTTAGCCTGAAAGCAAGTTCCTGCTGTTTCCTAGCTTCAGCCTGCTTGATTGTTTATTATCTGTTAGAGCCAGAGAGCTGCTAGTTTCACACAATGCTTCTACTCTGTTTCAGCTTTCCAGACCAAACAATTTTCCGGTGCCAAAGTTAGTTATTATTTACAGTTTCCACTCCAATCTACACTTCATGTTCAAGGTCAACCATTTTCTCTTCTTGATATCTTTTTCTGCCAGTAAGGACCAGTAAATGACACACTTTCTGCTTGCCTCTATTTTAGTCTCTTTTTATTTTAGTTTTAAAGTTTTTTTATAAAGTATAAATTGTCCAACTTCCAGCTCTTATTGAAAATCTTATTGAAAAAAGAAAAACAAGAATTCAATCCCATTAATTTCTTAGTGTCTGTTTTTTTTCTTAAAAAGGGAGTAATAAATCCTTCTTCATATTTCTGTCCTCTTCATGAGTTCACAGCCTAATCGCCACCGTGTCCAGAGGTGGAAGATTTAAAATTCCACCTTTCTTTTTTACTCCCACTTTCAGCCAAATCCAGTGTTAAGGGAGAACAAAATCTTTTCTAACAGAGATCAGAAAAATCTCACCCAGAGCAAACACACCATTCTTCAAACTTCTTGTATCTTTCTGGTCCCATCTGTCACACCTCGGCAGTCTGAGAGCTTCTCCTCTGTTCCCACAGGAAATTGTGATGTCCCTGCGGCCTGCAGAGTGTCCTCTTTTCTTCACTAACCCCTACAGGGTTGGCTAGGGTCTCCAGACCCCAAGAGAAGTGAATTTTGACGATTTTCATGGAGCCCCATGAAAGAACATCATGTTGCTGCAACACTATCCACACCCCCTCTCTATTTTCAACCCTGAGGAAGTTACTTTCAACATATGGAGCAAGATCACCTTGTTCGCTACTTCTTCCTCCAGGGCCACGATAATGCAGTTCACCTTGGTTTTGTTGTCTGGGAAGTTCTGGCCATGCTGTGCCATGAAGTTCTAAAGTTGAGTGAGGATGTACGCCCTGCTCTCCATCTCCGCCAAATCTCACTTTCAGCTCTGGGATCCTATGGTCATGTTTCCTGTCTGGCCCTGCGGGGACAGGGGGTGTTGGGGTGACCAGCTGTATTACTAGTGCTGGTGCCTATGCAGGAGCAGGCTGCTCTAGTGGGAGATGGGCTATGGGTTCCCTTCACATTTCTTTGATGAATTCAGTCCTCCGGTCCATGGTTATGTCAGTAGCTCCCTTCTGGGGTTGCCATAGGTTGTACTGCCCCCCCCCCCATTGGCATGGCTTGGCTCTGATCCCTCTAGTGATGGACATCCCTGCTGACGCCTCCTCCGACTTCCCGATGGAGGTTCCTTCCATCTCTTGGGGGATGGGGGCAGCCGCACAGGATTCTCTGTGGCTGTCTCAGGGTGGGCACTGGGCTATACCATGATTTGCTGGTTCCTTCTTCAGGGTGGTAGAGTTTTTGGCTACTGTCCCATGTCAGGACTCATGGCTTTCCTCTAGTCCCATTGTGAAACCTTCCCAATTTCCAGTTCCACTTGGTCTTTGCCGGAGCTAGCTATGGTTCTAAAAATTACAAATTCCCCATGATAGGTTAATCTCTGGGTGGATTAAAAAAATGCTGGCTTAATATCAGACCTATCTTAGCTTGACCCTCTAAGTTAGAACAATCTTTAACTCCATCTGTTGAGAAAAATATAGTTTAATAGAGGTCAAGTGAGTTACAGTAGTGCAAAGCCAGAACTGAGATTTGCATGTCAAAATCATTACGTTCTGTTCCCCCCTGTTGTCTGCCTCTCGCTGCCCATCAATCAAGTTCTTGTAAAGTGTTTCTACCACAGCCAGTCTGAGCCCAGGTTGATCCCGTTCTTGCTACTGGGTGACCTTGGAGTGACTTCTACTTTCGGTTCCCCCCCAAGCATCCCCCCTCACCACAATTCATGGGAGTCTGTCACTGCATAATAGTGAGGCACAAGCAAGCATAAGGTGGCAGCTGACATCTTTTGAAATTTTCTTTTATAATGCATAAGCTGAATTAATGTACATTTTGATAGTTTCAGTTCCCATTCTTTTTTCATCCCAGTCTGATAATTTTGATAGTGCTTGACCTTTCTATATCCTTATCAGCATGTTCAGGAATCCCTTGGAATGTTAGGCAAAACTCTTTTCTCTGAGGCAATCAGTGTTAGCCTCCATTCTATTTTCAACAAGATCCTTCTCAACAAAACACAACCTTTATTATCGGCTACCAGATAACACTCTAATGGAAAAAAAGTAAAAATGTGACCATAAACATGTAAGTAAAAGCAAAGTCCACCTGATGTATTAAGTTATAGTTATTTAGAAATCCAGTCAAATCAGCAGAGAAAAAAAATTCAATATAATGTAACAGCTTAGTTCAAAGAAAGCTTTTGACTTTCTGCTTTATATCAATTCCACCAACTGGAGATTTTTAAGAAGAGACTAGACTTTCACTTGTCTGAAATGGTATAGGTTCTCCTGCTTGAGCAGGGGGCTGGACTAGAACAGGGCTTTTCAACCTTTTCACCCATTGTACCACTTTTAGGATATGGCAACATCTGAGTACCACCAGTTGTCTAGCAAGGTGTCAAAAACTTGACCAAAAAAAAAAGGAAAAAAGTGATGAAGTACAGGTAGTGTTTGACTTACAATAGTTTGCTTAGTGACTGTTCGAAGTTACAATGGCACTGAAAAAAATGCCCCCCGCAAGCCACAGCTGAGCAAGACACCTGCCTGCCTGCCTGCCTGTCCAAGGTTTTCATTGTTGTGAGCATTTCTGTTGAGGATTGGCAGTGGGGGTGGGGTGGGGTGGTTTGGTTTTTATCCCCCCCCCCCCCCCGCAGCGTGGTTGCAGCAGATTTTGGTCACATCTCATGACACTGTGACCATCATGAATATGAATTAGTTGCCAAGCATCTGAATGTAAATCATAAGACCCTGGGGATGCTGCAACATTCCAGCTGATAGGCGCTTCTTCTGGGCTCAGCAGAAGCGCCAGGATCAGCGCCAAGCTCCAGCTAGAGCCTGGCACTGATCCTGGAACTTCCACTGAGCCCTGACAGCCATGAAGAAGCACTGATTCTGGCACTTCTACTGAGCCCTGACAGCCCTGCAGCTCCAGCTGTTTCTCGCTCAGGCTTGTGCGGTGCTGCCACGGGTTCAGCTGATTCCCCTCCCCCACTACCACTTTTCTAGGATGGTCGCGTACCACCTGCCAGGTGCCAATGTACCACAGGTGATACTCATACCACTGGTTGAAAAGCCCTGGACTAGGAAGACCCCTAAGGTCCCTTCCAGCTATATTCTGTTGTATATAAACAAATTAATTACATGTAAAAACAAAGACAGTTTCAAAAATATTGAAAAGTTTGAAAAGAAAATCACTCTGTAGCCAAAGAAAGCCTTTCATAAATGGGAAAAAATGTAAAAGTGTATTAGCAGATCTGTTCTAGTGTTTAAATACATTTGGGTTGCAGCAGAGAACTGTTAGTCATCCCATCTTCCAACCAATCATTTAGCAAGCAGTCAGTCACAAAATTCTTCATTTCATGACTTTACTGCAAGCATTGGCTGTCCAGACATTGTCTAGTCAGTTTCACAAATTTTCCTTGATTTGGATTATTCTTCAGGCTCCAAGGAACATGCCTGAGCTTTAACCATCTGCAAACTTGAGCTCAGAAACAAAAAGGAGCTCCTTCAACTTGCTATTTCCCCACTGGAAGTCCCAAATTGCTAACATTATTAAAACATCAACCAGTGGATGTACAGAAAATGAACCTGTACATGCTATAATACTACTAACACAGCAATTAAACTTGTCTCAGTGCAGCAAAACAACAACATGAAGTCCATTCAGTGTTTTTGTACACCTGTGGGAGTATGCCAGAGAAGTTTGAAAAAGCCCAAGATCAATTTTTGACTTTCATAACTCAGTGTCAATTGTATGTGTGAGCTCTGCAGTAGAATTTACTCCAGATTGCACTAAGGTGATTTTTTAATCTTTTGCCCCTCATTGAGGGCAATGACCCATTGTTAGTTAATTAGTTTAACATCATGCTAAAACCATGGTGGCGAACCTAAGGTACACGTGCCACAGGCAGCACACAGAGCCGTCCCTGTGGGCACGTGTGCCATTGCCCCAGACAGATGGATGCAGGGCCAGGCTGCTCCCCTCCCCTCCCCCTCTCCTCCACGCATACGGAGTCTGGGAAAGCTGTGCGAGCTGAGCAGGGAGAGGCTACAAAAGGAGCAAGTTTTGGCAGGAGCAGCATTTGGTGCAGACAGGGAGCAAGCACAAGTGACCGGTGGTGAGTTTCAGTGGCTGCTGCTCCAAGCCCCTCGACTGGCTGGCCATGCAGGGGAGGAGGGGGGTGAGGGACCGCCGGGTATCTGGAGCCACCTTGGCTGGTCGCTGGCCTCAGCATTCCCCAACAAGACAGCAGAGTTTGCACACTGGCTGCCCAGCCTCGTGGCAGCAGTGAGGCAATGGCACCCCTGCCCTCTCCCATCCCTTACCTTGCCTCACCCTGCAGGATGAGCCTCCTGCCCACCGCCCCAGAGACCCCCTGGATCTCCCCAACCCTGCCCAAGCCCCCACAGGCATCTCTCCCCAGAAGCAACATCAAGGTGGCCATGCCCACTCTGGCCACGCCCACCCAGTCTGCCATTAGCACTGTAGCCACGCCCACCCAGTGGGGCACACCCACCCATCACATAAGTGGGTTTGGGCACTTGGACTCTAAAAGGTTTGCCATCACCGTGCTAAGGTTTAGTCCATTTTTGACAATTTGGCCAGGAAAACAACATCATATAAGAAGTGATTCTCGCCATTGTCCTTAATAAAATGCTGGACCTATCTTCACATATGGGATGAGGGGTTGATTCTGATAAAAGCATGTGTGTAAAGGCTTATGAAATTAACTTTGGGGAAGGCATAAGAATGCTGTTAAGAGGCGAAGAGAGAATGAGTCCTTAAGGAGAGACTTTGAAAAAAGATTAGACAGTGAGATAAAGGGAAAGTTTGAGAAAAACTATCTCCATCTTTATATTGTTTATGCACAGAGAAACTTGGACAGGATTTCAAGGTTTTGCTATTCTTCCTTACTACAATAAAGAAAATCCCTGGAATCCCTGATATCCCTATGAAGGGCTGATAGAGGGGCATTAAACTAGAACAAAGGGGAAAGGCTGCCAAAACCCCAGAAAGAAATACATAATGGAGAATGAGCCAAAAAAAGCAGAATGCAAAGGAAAAAAAATAGCAGACCAGGATGGGAATGAAGATTTGCTGGTTATACAATTATGCCAATTATTGTGAGGAGAATGAGGGATTCCAGTGGTAATTTATTTGATTTCTTTCCTGCCTCTGTTTTAGGAACTCAAGATAGTATTTTATTCCTTCCCTGTAAAGTTCTGTACATTGGACTGAAATAAAATGAGTAGCCCAGAGTAAACAGGATTTTTTTATATCTGCATTTGCACAGGATTTCCCTGGCCTAATCCAGCACTTTAAACTGCTAAACCACACTGAATAATTTTAGAGGTAATGGAAAATGGAAGAAAAGATGAAAATATAAATAATGTCTGAACTAACTGGTTACAAAAGTTACAGATATTCTTAAAATGAGAAAGTAGTTAAAGCTGTGTATTGCAAGACATCAAGTTAAAACAGGCTATCTTCATGAAACTTAATTTTCCTTTTTAAAATTCTAATAAAGCATATAAAGATGAGGCACCTATTTCCATTCTGATAAAATATACTTAATAATCACTAGTCACCAAGATGCCAAATTAAAGAAAATGATTTTTTTAGAGTAATATTTTGAAGAAAATGGATTTGTCCTGGAAAAAAAAGTTATTTGAGGATTTACTTAACATTAATTATTGGCATAATGTCATGGCAGTATGTTGTAACAATGAAATACAGCACATACACATCAACTAAATAATTAGTTACACTTGCCACTGTGTATTGCTTTTCCACAGAATACATACTAAGGTAATTACCATACAAACATCCCTGTGATGTGGACATTTTAAGAAGTATTTTTCCAGTTAATTCATTACCTTCAGATTTCACAATCTCATCCTTGATTTTTCTTGGCAACAATGCAAAAGTGATTAATCACCATCTTGTTCCATTTTTTAAAGGTTTTTCTCAATTTAGCCTAATGTCTCCAAGATCAACCAAGGTTGGTTGACACTGCCGCCTTAAGACAGGCAATCAGCAATTAAAAGAAATCTGTATATATTGTTTTTACAAGATAAATTCTTGAGACCATTGCCAAATAGAGCAATCAACACCAATGTGAGAAAATGTACTTTATTGCTTCATGTCATTCACTGTATAAAAATTATCTTTGCAAAAAAGGGAAAAAAGCATATTGCTCTACAACAGTATTAATATATACAAACAGTTCATGGAGTATAATATAATATAATACAATACAATACAATATCATATAATTATTTCAAATAATAGACAAATAACTCTATAAAATAAAATAACTTTTGTTTATTTTTCCAGGACAAATCCCCTTTTCTTTAAAATATTACTTTAGAAAAATCATTTTCTTTAATTTTGCATATTCGTGACTATTGATAATAGTGTCTGAAGGTCACAAATTAAGGAAGGCTAGGCACTTAACTATAATTTGTTTTCTTTTGAACAGGAAGAATAATGAGATACAAAAAATACCCCATTGAAAGAAAGTACTGGCTAGTGACAGGCCCTTCCAATGCTGCCCTTTCTTGTTGAGGGAGAGTAATTAAAGAATGGTATATTCTGAAAGACCAAGAGAAAAAGAAAAGTAGAATGTATAGGGAGGGATGCAAGTAGTTTCTATCTGATTACAGGTATTATCTTTATACTTTTATCTATGGTGACATTCCTTCTTAAATGCGAATTTTTCTTTGGTTGAGCATTCAAATGTATAAGACTTTTTTTATAGGTATACTTTTTTTTACAGGTATACAATTACAGGTATACAAGCTACTATTCTTCTGGATTGCAATGCTTTACATAATAAAATGTTTTTCTGACTGAACTAATGAGTATGAATCTGCTTCCTGGATATACTTTTTATGTTCTGGAATACTGAAGCTCTTCAAGATTATTTTCTATGTGGAAGCCAGCATTTGTCATACTTCATTAAAGAGATTAGATTCTGCTAGCAATGAGTTCTGAAAACCATTCAGGTAAGGTTGAAAAAAATTCAAATCTTTTTCTAAAACCAAAAAATTGTGGAAAAATTATATGTCCTGAAAACCAATTATGTGATGTCTATTCTCTGGATTTTAAGTATCTGGAATGAAATAAGGAACAAAAGCCTACAGCAGCCAGAATGTTTTATTAGAGTAAATGTATCAGAACTGTTACAGGATATTATGAACCAAAAGTGACAAATGGATGTAAGGAATTCTGATTACCTGCAAATCTAAGTTGGGCGTTTGCCAGTTGACAAGGCAGGTTTCTTAACTGTAGAAAGACACTAATACTTTATGTGCTAAAGCAAATATTTATTACAAACATGGAATATTAATTGTTAGAATGAAAAAGTCAACCTTCCTTTCTAGTACTTTGGTAGAATAGGTACCGTAGTTAGTTTGGATATCAAAATTGTTTTGTACTTTTACACATTTAACAGCATGCGTGATAAATATACACTTAAGGAACATCAGAACAGAAGTTTTTGGACTTTGTACACAATTCTCCAGTACTACTACTGAAACACACACTATAGGTCAGAGCAAACTCATTACACTTGCCACTCATTTAGACTTAATCCAGAAGGTTCTCTTGAGAGATCAGAAAAAAATAGCACTACCAGTAAAACCACTTTCATAAGTTCTTTACTGAAAGGTGGTTGAAAATGTCATTAAAATGTATTATGTTTTTCAGTTGAAGTCCTTCTAGTGGAAATGCCATTATTTGATTATGTATATTGCTTGAAGAAGGGTTATCTCTTATGTTATAATTATTAAGTAACTTGTGGGTCGGCCCAATTTAATGAGATGCTGTGCAGATCTGTTTCAAGGTGTTTGGAACAATTTCTTTTCAATTAGAAATATAGCTAGTCTTTGACATGATGGCAATTAGGACTGGAATTTCCATTGCTAAGGAATGCCATTAAAAAGTGCTACCACATTCTTAGTGACAGCAATTCCTGCAGTTCCTGTTGCCATCATAAACAGAATTCCACTGTTGTTGTTGTTGTTAGTTGCGAATTCGTGTCCGACCCATCGCAACCCTATGGACAGCGTTCCTGTTCCAGCCTTCCTGTCCTCTATCATCTTCTGGAGTCCATTTAAGCTCACGCCTACTGCTTCAGTAACTCCATCCAGCCACCTCATTCTCTGTTGTCCCCTTCTTCTCTTGCCCTCAATCTTTCCCAGCATTAGGCTCTTCTCCAGTGAGTCCTTCCTTCTCATTAGGTGGTCAAAGTATTTGAGTTTTAGCTTCAGGATCTGGCCTTCTAAAGAGCAGTCAGGGTTGATCTCCTCTAGGACTGACCGGTTTGATCGCCTTGCAGTCCAAGGGACTTGCAGGAGACTTCTCCAGCACCAGAGTTCAAAGGCCTCAATTCTTTGGCGCTCAGCCTTTTTTATGGTCCAGCTTTCACTGCCATACATTGCAACTGGGAAGACCATAGCCTTGACTATACGCACTTTTGTTGACAGGGTGATGTCTCTGCTGTCTAGATTTGCCATGGCTTTCCTCCCCAGGAGCAAGCGTCTTTTAATTTCTTGGCTACAGTCCCCATCTGCAGTGATCTTGGAGCCCAGGAAAATAAAATCTGTCACTACCTCCATTTCTTCCCCATCTATTTGCCAGGAATTGAGAGGGCCTGATGCCATGATCTTGGTTTTCTTAATGTTTAGTTTCAACCAAAGTTTTGCACTCTCCTTCTTCACCCGCAACAAGAGACTCTTCAGTTCCTCTTCACTTTCTGCCATTAGAGTGGCATCATCTGCATATCTTAGGTTGTTGATATTTCTTCCACTGTTAGGTGAGGCAATTTCTTACGAGTTTCACAGATCCAAAGTCAGTGAAAATGTGTTGGTTAGCAATGGCTAAGCTTTCCCACAAACAGTGGAAAAGTGAAAAGTCACAGGAAGTTGCAAGTCCCAGATAGGCAGGTGTGTGTGTCGGGATTCTGCTGGGTTGTGGAGTGAAAGGGTATTGTGAGGATGGATGAAAGGGATGGTGTAAATCTTGGAAGTTATATGAAAGTGAATCAGAGTGCAAGGAGGGTGCACAAGAGGATGTATGAGGTTACAGCATGGGTTGGGAAGTGTGTGTGATACAGTTTTGACAGAATTTGCAAGAGTTCAAATGGGTACACAAGAATAATATGGGTTGAGAGGAACTGTGGGGGTGCAAATCAGTTCATGGAGTGTGGCACAGGTCAAATAAAGTGCATGAGGGTGCAGTGCAGAGGTGGGAGTGGCCAGTGTGGTCTGAATATAAAGGGCCTGAGGGAGGTTGTGCAGATGGGAGAGTCTTATCACAGTGACTCACAGTGACTTCCCCACTGATTTTCTTGGGAAAGCAGCAGAGAAAATTTCAAATGGCAGTTATGGGATAGTGGGGCACTGCAATCAGTTATAAATGTGAACTGGTTGCCAGGTACCTAGATTATGATCACATGACCACAGGGGTGCTGCAGTGGTGGCAATTCTGAGGATGTCGTAACTTTGGACAAATGGTTGTAGATCAAAGACTATCAGTATACTTATTGTGATGAAGTTTAGAAGTATGTTTCATTTCTTTATTTTTCTCTTTGCTCTTTTTTACTTGCATTTTTAAAATTCACATTCTCTTAAATTTTGTTTATTTTGATTTTACTATTATAATCAAAATACTTAATAACACAAACTTTGGGAGGAAGTTGTGAGTTCCAATTATAGTTAATTCTAATTTAGTGGCTGCAATTGACTAACAACAACTCAGTCATTAAGTGAAGATAAAGTACGAGGGTTAAGACTATGGTAATAAGAGCAGGAGAATAAGAAGTAGCACTCCATCTCTGATTGATTCATTATTTATCATGAGTTGGAATAATTAGAAAACGTGTTTGGATAAAGGAGACATGTCAAACTCATGACGTCATGTGACATTGCAAAACCTGTCGGGATGGTTTTGCCATTTCTGGCAATGGGGTGGGCACGGCTTCTGGATGATGTGTCCAGCCCAAGGGCTGGCAGTTTGACACCCCTGGGATAAAACAAAATAAGTAAATTAATTTACTTAATTAATTTAATTAATTTAATTAATTTAATTTAATTTATTGCACAGATGATTTCAATTTTATTTTTATCTTGATTTCTGTACTTATTATATGTTTTTTTGTTAGCCGCCCTGAGTCCTTTGGGAGATAGGGCGGGATATAAATCTCATAAATAAATAAGTAAGTAAGTAAGTAAGTAAGTAAGTAAGTAAATAAATAAATAAATAAATACTGTATATATAAAGACATTTTTCTTTACATATAACAAAAGAAACTGTCAAGGAAAAAGAAGAGGAATGGTGATGAAGAATCACTCATACATCTCAATGAAATATGTAAGAAATTGTCAGCACAAAGAACAGGAATAGTAGTGAATCTAAAGGACAAAATGGAGAATGTTAAACCAGTTTCAAGACAGAGTTAGAAAATATCAGCACTGATGACTTGAAGACAGATTATGTGTATTGTGTACTGAAGCCACTGTGCATATCAGAGCTGCCACTCTTTGCTTGCACTAATGCTTCGGTAGATGCCATTCTGCCATAAGCATGGCGGGAGGGACACTGTGGAAAGAAGGGGGAAACCAAAAGTGATCCTTGTGCCAAGACATCCTAAAGCTGTGGACCTGGGAAGGGAATGCAACTCCTATCCTTTTACCCAAATGTTGCAGGAACAGTTACTAAAACATCTTTGAATATGACTGGACAATGGGGAGATAATGGGGTGGAATGAAGAAGGGAAAATGAAGAAGGGAAATCTTTGCGCGCAAACTCTTAGACCTAGCTTTGCTACTATAACCACTTGGATTTTAGTAAAAGTAACCTTTTTGCTACAAATACAATCAAGAGTGTTTCTTTCCTAACAGACCAGGCTGGGGCAGGTCTGACATTAAGGCAGATCTGCATACCAATTTTTCTGGAGGTAATGACTACTGGGGAAATTATGCAAACATGTTTATCCTGGAAAAGGAAAAGGAAGAGATGGAAGATTCCAGGGTGAAGGGAGAACCAGAAACCCTGGGTGCTCAACAGGAGGAGCCTGGAGCAGCCAACTCCAGCTCAGCACTCCACACAGATCAAACAGTCCCAGCTCCCAACACAAAATCCAGCACCAGCAGGCTGTCAAGTTTCCAACGTATGGGCCTTTCAAGTAACTCAGAGGCATTGTTTACCTTAAAAGTCCTTTATTAGCCTAATACACCGGCAAATGCTTGCTTGAAGGAAGCTGGAATCTGAAATCTCCGCCCCTTGCACAATATATTAAAACACATTTCTCCACCTTTCTAATTTTGTCATTAATCATATTCTCCAATTAATTTAAAGAATCAGTTTCCCTTCTGTTAGAAAATCCGCCAAGGTCTTTTCTTCTTTAGTTAGAGAGATGGCCTTGAAGGTGCAATCCTACTTGCCCCCCCCTCCCAACCTTAAATTGAATCTCTTAAAGCAATACACGTTTAACATATGAAATGGCTACTTCTTCATCTTATGTCAAGCAATAACATTTGATGTTAGCACCGTTGACACAAGAGCTCAACCAGCTTCCACTCTATCAATATTGACTGTCCCAGTGGCACCTGTCGCTCCACCAGTACCAGAAGCAGCTACCTTTAGCACTGGTCACCTTTCCAGGTCAGGGAGGGTGCCAACCACCAGGATTGGCGGTGAACTACAATGAGAACCTGAAGCAACTGGCGTACTTCCTGGCTCAAGTGTAGCATTCCATGGATGAGTACAAGATGTACCTGCCAGGTGACTTGGCCAGAATATGCTGTGTTGCCTGGGCCTTGGAGAGCGAGGTGGCCAAATGATTTGTAACCCTACATAATGATGATGCTGAGGAGCTATACCACCAACAACTTCATATTGGCCCTAAGGCAGAGGTTCAAAGACATCCTGGTGATTTGGAAAGCAATGACTCAATAAATCAATCAGGCAAGGGAAGAGATCCATCGCAGCCTAGATCCAAGAGCTCCAGAACCTAGGCAGTTGACTAGTAGACTGGGCCCAGGCAATGCTCATCAAGTACTTTTGAGATGGATCAAACCGTGAGATCGTCTACATTTGTCTGTCATGAGGAGCATCTAGAACCTTCCACCAGTATACACTTCACAAGCATACTTGCTGGGAACAATGAAAACCTTACACCCCAGAGAGGAAGGATTCATCCCAAGGGAGAAAAGGGCCCCCCAGCCCTAAGCATTCTTTGTTTCCAATGTTTGCAATGTGGAAAAGATGGCCACTGAGCAGCCGATTGTTTTTCCCAGTGCCAAACAAGAGTCACCACCTGCGAAGCTCCCAAGAAGACTAAAGCAACCTGTAAATCCCAAGAGGGAGTGCTAAAAGGGGTTGAGATCATAGAGTTCATCCCATCATCAAGTGTAGATGAGAGAACTCCGATCGATGGCCTGAAGTTGGATCAAGATAGTGACAGTGGAGAAGAAGACCAGATGGTAAGTGGCTCCCTAATCCCAGTGATGATCAATGTAGAATTAATGGTGCCTTCCTTGGGGTACAGGGCATGATGACGGCTTTACTGGACTTCGGGTGCACCCATTGCCTAGTTAGCCCAAATGTAGTGGAGAGGATTTATTACTCACAATAAATGCCACTCCACTTGTTTTCCTGATATCATGTCTGGAGTAATCTTCCAACTGGAAAAAGCCATTGTCTAAATACTGCAACTCTCTAACACCAAGGAGATCAATTTCCAACCTGATCATCTCCCGTTTAACAATATCTAATTTACCCTGACTCATTTCTCTGACATTCCATGTGGCTATCTGATGTTTTTCTGTACAATGCAGGCATTTACTTATGCCATTGGCTGCCTCAGCAACTGGGATTCCTGTTGTCCTGTCTTTGGGCATCCCATCTGGCATGTTTGAGATCCTTTTCATAAAATTGTCTTGGGGTATTTTGTGGAGTGGTTTGCCAGGGATTTCTCCAATCCTGTAACTCACTTTTCTACATTAGAGATTAGACATCTAAGATCAACATACCTCATAGGAACTTCACATGTCCTCCTGATAAGAACACCTCAATTTATATATCTAATACATTTCACAATCAAAGCCTATTGTTACTATAAATACTCTAAAGAAGGCTCTACTGTAGCCGCCTTTTCGATTGCTGTACTGCACATACCATTGAAATAAACTCTGCCTCTGATCCATGCAACTTGCCCTGTGTGTTCTTTAAAATAACCCAGCCTCGATTTAAACCCAGGATTTTTTTCCCCAGCAAGTTTGAAACACAAAACCAACAATATTTGTTTACAAGAGACGTACATAAAATAAGACAATGGCAATATATTGAAAGAAAAAAATTAGGTCAAGAATATATACTGACTGGAAAAGAACAGAAAAAAATTGAATAATTAGCAGTATATACTGCAAATCTCCTGGGTGGTTTTAGAGTAATTAAAAAGTTAAATGATTCTAATCTTGAAAATAAAAGAAAACAGAATTTTGAACACTCGCATCCATATGCCCCAGAGACAAGAAATTTTTTAATATATTTTTCATTTCATCCGTAGATTATAAAACTGTTTTTATGTTACATAGATAGAGAGGAAGAAATACTTATTATAGGGGATATGAATGAAGTGATAGATTTGAAATTAGATAAATCTACTCAAGGTAAAAGAGGGGAAAACATCTAATAAAAATTTTGCTACTATATGAACATATGGGCTTTGACAGCTTGGAGACTAAAAATCTAGAATACAAGACTACCTATATTTTTCAGTCAGATACAAAATACATTCAAGAATTTATATTCTAGGTTCCAAAAACTGTTTTATAATCTATTGAGGAAGTGCAAATTTGTCCAGAGACATATGTAGATCATAATTCAATTTTAATCTAATAGTTTCAAGGAAAAAATCTATCTTTTAGATATATTTTATTGCACTGTATATTGAAAACTGCTTAGTGTATATTGAAAACTGCTTAGTGGTGGCCAGTGGCAACCTCGCGAGGAAAGTTTGCCTTCTCCCCCCACACCCCCAATCCATCCCCAAATACCCCCTTTGCAAGGAGACGAAGCTTCCAGTCTCTGATTTCTCCATCTGGGCAAAAAGCGTTTGGGTGCCTATGGGGTGCTTAGAAATGGAGCTACTGCCTCTTTTGGAGACAAAAAAATATAAGACTGCGTCTTATTTTTGGGAAAATAAGGTTGATGTGTTGATATTTTGATATTCAAACCACTATATGATTGGTGCCTAGTTATTTGAGATATTGCCCATCTGAAGATACTTGTTTGTCTGTTATGATCAACAGAAGAGGCTGTTTTAAAGATGTCTACAGGTTCTGAGCTTTGATAATTGGGTACATAAAATAATATCTTTCTTTGAAGCAGTGGAATATAGTCCTTGGGGTGATGAATTCAATCCTGCTTACCTTGCATTTTGCACAGGAATCAGTATCTTTTCTATTTGAGTTAGTTTTAATAGAATTTATTTATTAACCTTTATTTATTATTATTTATTAAGCATTAATCTTGTGAACTCTCAGGCTTCCTCCTTCCGTTATATATTCAAGATGGATAGTAGTTAATATTTTGTTGTTATGTATATGTAGGTGTGTGGGTCTATACATATGTTGTATATAGTATGTTTCAGGTTTGTGTCATGTATGTGTTTCACTTTGAGAGCGGGCAACTAAATTTCATTTTTGATGTGTGACAGTGACATTCAGGATGGTATTGTCTGCAAAGTTGTTCAAAATAATTTTGGCCACTGGAGGCAGAGTAACTAACAAGCACCTAGAAATAAATTTTTTAAAAATGCTTCTCTAGAATTAAAAATGCAGCGTTTTCACCAAAACACTGGAGCCCGTCGGTGGAGTTCAGGGCTGGCCGTACGGAGTCACCGGCTGATCGGTGGCCCCAGATGCGGCCTCCCAGGTGCATGGCATCACGCTGATCCGCAGGGAGCTCTCTGTGGACTGGAGCCCATTGGCGGAGGTCAGGCCCAGCCATACAGAGTCGCCAGCTGATCGGCGGTCCTAGATGTGGCCTCCCAGGTGCATGGTGTTGCTCCCATGCACTGGCCTTGCTGTGTTGACTCGCGGACTGGAGCCAGTCAGCAGAGGTCGGGGCCGGCTGTATGGAGTCACCAACAGTGGGGGGGAGGGAGTCAGGCTGGCGCGTTTTCCCCTCCACACTTGCATTCTGATGGCTTTGCCTGGTGCGCATCAGCAAAACAAATGGCCTTGATTCCCACCTGCTGCCGCGGGATGAGTCCTCATGGAGGGCGTGTGCCATCTGGCCGCTTTGCTTTCCCCTCCGTAAAGCTGGCCACCTCGGGAAGAGGAGAGGGGGGAAAGTCTCGAGCCCTGGGAGGCAACGTGAGGGCTGTGAGGGGTATCTCAAACTCGCAAGGGGCGAGAGGAAAAGAAGATGGAAGAGAGTGAGGCTGCAACAGAGAGAGAGAGAGAAGGGGGAAAAGAAGGACGGGGTGGTTGTGAGATTGGCGCTCAGGGCTGCAACGCGAGCGGTCTCAAACACCTACCTGCTAAGGGAGGGGATGGCTCTGTCCCCTTCAGGCTCGCACTTGCTTCTGAAGTAAGAAGAGGGGGGGAAGGACGACATGGATCCCAAACGAGAAGAATTCAAACCGGTTGCTGCACAATGAGTCCCTGGGAGGGTGGGGCCTTGCTCTGCGCCTGCGTTCTTCGCACGCCCTTGGTAGGGTTCCTGCAGGCCGTGCCAAGCAGCATGTTTTTCAGCAGTAAGTGAGCTGGGAAGAAGCGGAGCAGGGGGGAGGAAGGCGATGCCGCGTCCCACCAGCCAGGTGCTCACGTACCACCAGTGGTATGTGTACCACCAGTTGAAAAGCCCTGCTCTAGAATTCAAAAGACACACCAGCCACATAACTTAACATCTGCAATGATTCACTTAACAACTGTGGAAAGAAAGGTTGTAAAATGGGGCAAATGCCTTTAACAAATGTTTCACTTGGCAACAGAATTTTGGGCTCAGTTGTGGTTGTATGTCAAGGACTACCTTTACTACTATCTTTAATCAAAAAATTTCAGTATCATATATCATTCAGTATCAATTGTCAGTATCATACTTTTTCAGAAATGCAAATCATAAGTTGCAAATAAAACATACTATATAAAAGCTAAATTAAGCAAAATTAAAGATTAAAATACAATGCAAGAGATACATACAGTATACTTGACAATTAAACTTTTTGTTGAACTTAATGGCATAGTTGATTTTTCTTTCAGCTCTTTTAATTGTTCAGTCAGTTGATGCATCAGACCTCTAACTTTATCAAAATTGAACTGGATTAACACTAGTTGGATTTTTTTTTTCAGGTGGACTTTCTAGCAGAGATCAACCAGTAGAATTGCTAACCACATCCAGAGTAAATCATATTCCAAGTTCTGGTAAGAGGGAAAGCGCTGCAATTTTTTATTTGTTTGTTTGCTTGCTTGCTTGCCTGGAGTGAGTTAACAAAATTGGAAGAAAGTTGATTTTCTTTCACAATATTTTCACTGCAAATTCTAGTTTGTCTAGTTTTCCTTTATTTGTATGATCCTGTTTTTCAAAAGAAATAAATACATGAAATGGTAACTGCTTGGAAGAAGTAGATGTGACATAGGTGTCTTTAACTGGGTACTATAAAAACAGCAACATTCCTGTTTGTGTACCTGCCTACACATGTTTTGTTTGTTGCTCTTGAGTTAGGCTTAATAGTAGCTGATACAATTTTTTTAAAAAACTGTTCTGTGATTGAGATACTTGTTTCTTCAAGAAAATCCTCAAAATAAGTATCTAGTGATCAGCTTTGCAATAGCTTTCATTTATATTTCTTGCTGATTTTTGTCATACTTTATAATCAGTTTTATTTAAATGATAATCATAGTACATATATTCCATTTCTAGTAACTTTTGTAGTTAACATAGAACTTCATTGTAAAATATCTCATAACAATTAAAGGTGCTACATATGAAAGAATACTGTTTATTATACTTTATATCAAGAATATGTTGCAGGATGGAAGTTGTTGCCCGTAAAGCTGCCTTTTGCAATTGACAAAGAATTTGTCAATGCCAATGGTGTTCAAGTGATGCTCCAGATGTTTTGGGGGTGCACCCAAGGCACCTATTACTATTGGTACTATCCTTGCTTGCCTTTGCCACAGTCATTCTGTTTCTATTTGTAGGTCTTTGTATTTCGTTATCTTCTCCAGTTCTTTCTCTTCTATTCTGCTGTTTCCAGGTACTGCCATATCAACTATCCAGACTTTTTTGTCTTTCTTATCAGCAGTTGTTAAGTCCTGGGTGTTATGTGGCAGGTCCTGTCTGTTTGAATTCTAAAGTCCCAGCGCAATTTAGCTTCTTCATTTTCTATGACTTTCTCTATTTCATGCTCCCACCAGTTCTTGCTTGCAGGTAAATATTTCTTGCAGATCTTCCAGTGTACCATAGTTGCTATTTTGTTATGCCACTGCTTGTAATCAGTCTGTTTAATCTTCTTGCAGCCGCTTAACGTGTGTTCCACTGTTTCTTCAGTTTCTTTGCATAGGCGGCACTTGGGAAGTTTCGTGCGCACACGTGCTTGCCCCTTACTCACACAGCCTAATTTGAAACAGGCTGCGGCCTGGTAGTGGGCTGCAGCCCCAGCATTGGGAAACCATGACTGTTAAGAACAAAGTCCTAAATTTGTCATAAAATATATATGACAATGCAGGCTTTTAATGTTTGACTGACATCTCCATTAAACAGAGAAGATTTCATTCTGCCTCAAAGAGTACAGTTAGATAGATGCACACAAAACCTGATGGGTTTTTATCATTAAAGTGGCATGAGTCGTATTTGACACATTAGTCTGCAAATATAATGAATCAACTTATACTGATTACAACTCATTTATTTGAAACCATATGAGGTAGATTCTTTAAGAAAGAAAGATAGAGAAAGAAAGAGAAAGAAAGGAAAAGAAAGAAAGAACTCTTGTGGACTTCATACATAACAAAATCTGAGCCTAGAGTAGCTAGTGTTAGAGAAAATAACATAATAGATCACATCTAAAAACTGTAGATGCCTCATTACATATATTATGACATTTAGCTGAGAGAACAAGAATCTGAAATATTTCAATTAGCTGGCAAACTAGAATACCGTATTTTCCGGCATATAAGACAACTGGGCGTATAAGACGACCCCCTACATTTCCTGTTAAATTATAGGGTTTGGGCTATACTCGCTGTATAAGACTACCCCTCTTCCAACGCACACCAAATAAAAATTAAAAAACATCAGATTTGATTTTAATATGGTAATTTTAATTCAAATGCTTATGACATGCAGGTACTTAGTAGGAAAACTGTCACTTATAAACATAAGGCTGTTTGTCATCAAACATGTAAACATAAAACAGTGCAAGTGGATTAAACTTATAATAATAATAATAATAATAATAATAATAATAATAATAATAATAATAATAATAATAATAATTAGTTGGAAGGGACCTTGGAGGTCATCTAGTCCAACCCCCTGCTAAGGCAGGAAACCCTATACTATTTCAGACAAATGGCTGTCCAGTCTCTTCTTAAAAACTTCCAGTGTTGGAGCATTCACCACTTCTGGAGGCAGGTTGTTCACTGGTTAATTTATTTCTTTATTAATGGGATTTATATCCCGCCCTATCTCCCGGAGGACTCAGGGCGTCTAACAACAAAACATATAATAAGTACAGAAATTAAGATAAAAATAAAATTAAAATCATCTGTGCAATAAATTAAAATTAAAAACTAAAAATAAATTAAAAATTGTAAATATAATTAATTAAAATGCCTGTCAGTCCAGGTCAGCCTGGTGGAATAGGAGTGTTTTGAGGCCGCGGCGAAAGGATTGGAGATTTTGGGCCATCCGAGCTGATTCCATAGGACTGGCGCTCCCACAGAGAAGGCCCTCCCCCTGGGGGTCGCCAGCCGACATTGCCTAGCTGACGGTACCCTGAGGAGGCCTTCTCTGTGTGAGCGTACTGGGCGATGGGAATTCGTTCCCGGCAGCAGATGGTCCTGCAAGTATCCTGGGCCTAAGCCATGTAGGGCTTTAAAGGTGAGTACCAGCACCTTAAATCTCACCCGGAGGGCAACCGGTAGCCAATGCAGCTCACGCAGGAGGGGTGTAATATGGGAGTATCGGGGTGCTCCCATCACTACCCGTGCAGCTGCACTCTGCACCAGCTGAAGCCTCCGGGTGGTCTTCAAGGGCAGCCCCATGTAGAGAGCATTACAGTAGTCTAACTGTTCTAACTGTCAGGAAGTTTCTCCTTAGTTCTAGGTTGCTTCTCTCCTTGACTAGTTTTCATCCATTGCTTCTTGTCCTGCTTTCAGGTGCTTTGGAGAATAGCTTGGCTCCCTCTTCTTTGTGGGAGCCCCTGAGATATTGGATCACTGCTATCATGTCACCCCTCACCCTTCTCTTCGTTAAATTACACATACCCAATTCCAGCAACCGTTTCCTATTTTCCTAATTCACTTTTTCACTTTTCCTAATTCACTCTAAAGCTTTCCCTGCACAGAGCCTTAAGTAACCCCAGCTGCCTGCAATTAGTGCAGGTTCGCATTCCATCAGGCTCAAGGTTGACTCAGCCTTCCATCCTTCTAAGGTAGGTAAAATGAGGACTCAGATTGTTGGGAGCAATAAGCTGACTTTGTAATAATGCTGCTTGGGGTGTGTGTGAAAGCTCTAATAAGCAGGCATATACATAGAATGAAGGCTATTGCTAAGCACATTGATTTGTGCTTTAAATTGTAAGCCGCCCTGAGTCTTCGGAGAAGGGCGGGATATAAATGGGATTTTAAAAAAAAGACCAAATGGGAGATCCGCTCCAGGTTTTCCAGCCAGCCCGCCCAGTTCCTGAGTCAAATGTGTCCTTAGAGCTAAGCAGCTGCTCTGGCTGCAGCATTCCCCACCTGCCTTTCAAGTTGGGATAGAGCAGACAGCTGCTCTTCAATATTAGAAGGAAAGACGCCCAGACCCCAGCCTGTAAAAAATCACAAACTGCAGCTTCTTCTCCAATTGGTCCCGCTTTCCCTGTGCAGACTAAATGGAAGATCCGCTCCAGGTTTTCCAGCCAGCCCTGTCCCTAAAGTTTCAGCACCCGGCGTATAAGACGACCCCTGACTTTTGAGAAGATTTTCATGGGTTAAAAAGTCGTCTTATACGCCGGAAACTACGGTAAATAATAATTTATATGCCTCCCATTGTGTGGTATCAGAAAAAAATGAATTGATGGAAACTATTTCTTACTTACTTAAATAATAATCCTGAGTCCTTGGACAGTTAATACAATCATTTCCATTTATTACAAAAAAAAGAAAAGAAAGTAAGATCTGTGCAATTCTTGACCCCTAAGTAACTTGCTTGAGACTTTTTAATTGACACAGACAAGTAATGGGTCTTTTTTTGCATTCTCAAATAGTTTAGCTATCAATACATAGTGTACATTAAAACTCAGATTTGTATTATTATTTTTTCTTTCAAAAATAGTCTTGAATATTAATGAAAGGGTATTTATGTTTGTTAGGTTGTCAAGGTCTTAAGCAAGACTAAGGTCCCTTAATTTTATTAAGTATCTATTTTTTAATCTACCTGTGATTTATTTATTTGATTTGATTTGATTTGATTTGATTTGATTTGATTTGTATGCCGCCCTTCTCCCTAAGGACTCAGGGCGGTGAACAGTGACATAAATATCAAAATGCACAAATACAGAAATTGAAAACAAATTAAACCCTAATGCCCAAATGCAGAAGATAAGTTACATTAAAACAATAATTAAAACAAAACCCGTCAGACCAGACCGGATTGCTCAAACAGATAGGTTTTTAGGTCGCGTCGGAAGGAGCGAAGGTCGGGAGCCATCCGGAGCTCAACCGGTAAACGGTTCCATAGGTCAGGCACGCCCACAGAGAACGCCCTCCCCCTGGGAGCCATCAGACAGCATTCTCTGAACGGCGGCACCTGTTGTGATTCAGGGTCAGCCTGTGGGTTCGGCAGTTGGATCGGACGACTCAGAGGAGGAGGAGGGGGGTGTTGAAGACCTTGCTGAGGGGGTTGAAGATCTTGCTGATGAGAGCCCTCAGCCAGGCCCACTTGGTCACCACGGAGACCCAGCTGAGAGAGCCTGGCAGCGTGGATGTAGATGACCCACAGCTGGCCCTGTTCAAGGACGCCCGACGCAGGAGGCAGTCAATTAGGAGTAAACAGAGGAAGGCAATGGGGCTCCTCGGAAGGAGGCAGAGAGAAGCCACGCCCTGAACTCTATATAAGGGGAATGTGTGGGAGGGCTGGTTTGCTGAAGGCAACCGCTTGGATAGTTCCTGTTTCTTAAAGCTCCTGTTTCTTGGTTCGTGTCTTGTTTGTTTTTGTAGCTATAAATTTGGCAGGCGTAATTCCAGCCTCTTGCCTTCTTGTAAAAGGGGTTGTCCCTGCCTTTTCTGCAGGGCTGGTAGCAGGCTGGTACAGAACAGCACCCTTAGGAGACCCTCTCTGTGGGAGCGCACTGGGCGGAGGGAAGTTGACGCCGGCAGCAGGTGATTCCTAAGGGCTTTGAAAACCATTACCAGCACCTTGAATCTCACCCAGAGGACAACTGGGAGCCAATGCAGCTCACAGAGCAGAGGTGTAACATGGGAGTATCGGGAGACTCCCAACACAACTCTCGCGGCTGCATTCTGTACCAGTTGGAGCCTCCGAGTGGTCCTCAAGGGCAGCCCCATGTAGACAGCATTGCAGTAGTCTAAACGAGAGGTCACGAGCGCATGAGTGACCGTACGCAGGGCATCCCGGTCTAGATAGGGCTGTAATTGGCGCACCAGGCGAACCTGGGCAAAGGCTCCCCTAGTCACAGCTATTATGTGGTCTTCCAAGGAAAGCTGTGAATCTAGGAGGACTCCCAAGTTGCGAGCCCTATCTACGGGGGGTAATAACTCACCCCCCCCATAGAAAGAGATGGAATGTTCTGAATGCCGGTACGTACAGCCACTCAGTCTTGTCAGGGTTGAGTTGAAGCCTGTTCCTCCCCATCCAGACCCGAACTGCTTCCAGGCAACGAGACATCACATCGAGGGCATCACTGAGGTGGTTTGGGTATGGATAGTTTGTTTAAAATATGGGGCATATAAATATGGAGATATGAATTTAGAGTTATTGAGTAAGTAAAAACCTTTAAGTATGTGAAGTTATACTTTCAGTTACTGCTGTTCTGATCTATTTGTACTATTCAATTTACTCTATTTGTGAAGCTGGACAGGGATTAAGATAATTTTAAATGGTCCAAATTCTTTCCACAATTAACAGATGAATTATCCTTTGAGGTGGCCAATGGAATTTTCTCCCTCTGATATTTTCTTTCAAAGAATGCAGAATCTAGATAACCACGAAATAGATTGTCTGGAAAAAATAACATATGAGAAAAAACACATTCCTCTGAAGATGCTTTTTTAAGAAGAAAGAATGATAATTGGCCACCTTCACATTATTAAATGAGGGTATAATAGACAGGATCTGAAGAATCCCCTCACTGATCAATATTTTGAAAGTGTCCCCAAGCAAACTGCACCTCTCAGTTCATTCGGTCAGTTCCGGATCAGCCAAGCACTAGGTGGCAAGCCCCTCATGGGAGAAGCAGGATCATTCCCAGATGGCTTGTTTCTTTTAGCTGTGATGGGTTTTAAAAATTCCTATGTTCAAAATATTCATAACTTGAAGTGACCGTTTAAAGTATTTTGAACTCAGAAAAAAATTCCACATTCCAAAGTTTTATCCTAATATCCATATTGTTTGGAGGGTTTCCAATTCTACATTTTTCTGCCGAAATCATAGAAACCTAGAGAAATTCCATTGGTGCTGCTTTTGGACACTTTGAAAGGACAAAGAGCATGGATAGAAGTCAATTAGGCATTTGTTCAGTGATTAATAATGATTTTGGATATGAATAACAGGTCCTTGGTCATCAGGGCAACTATGTAGTCCTGAGCCACCCATGACTGGATAGCATCATTATGGAGATTGAAAATCCCTAAAACAAAACCTTTTGACATTCCATTGCCACATTAGAAATTTAGCTTGATGCTCCAACTAGATGTAAGTTCTCACATTATTAATGAAAAGTAAATATTTATTTTATTTTATTTTAATTCCATTTATATCCCGCCCTTCTCCGAAGACTCAGGGCGGCTTACAAGCTTAGCAGTAGCCTTCATTCTATGTATATGCCTGCTTATTAGGGCTTTCACACACACACACCAGCGGCATTATTACAAAGTCAGCTTATTGCCCCCAACAATCTGGGTCCTCATTTTACCTACCTTGGAAGGATGGAAGGCTGAGTCAACCTTGAGCCTGGTGGGATGCGAACCTGCACTAATTGCAGGCAGCTGGTGTTACTTAAGGAGGCATTAGCCCACTGCTCCACCAAGGCTCATTATTAGTTTTATACGTTCCTGGATTTCTTATGATCCTGCCTAAATGATTTCATGGTCCAATAGGAGAAGAACAAGCACAGCTGGAGGGTGGAGTTAAATGCATTATCAGTTTAGAGTCCGTGCATTGCCACAAGAGATCCAAATCCAAACCCAATTCCATTGACCCTTATCTAGTGCCAATTGTGGTGACAGTTGACTAGATTCTTGAGTATACAGGGAGTGCAGAATTATTAGGCAAATGAGTATTGTGACCACATCATCCTCTTTATGCATGTTGTCTTACTCCAAGCTGTATAGGCTCGAAAGCCTACTACCAATTAAGCATATTAGGTGATGTGCATCTCTGTAATGAGAAGGGGTGTGGTCTAATGACATCAACACCCTGTATCAGGTGTGCATAATTATTAGGCAACTTCCTTTCCTTTGGCAAAATGGGTCAAAAGAAGGACTTGACAGGCTCAGAAAAGTCAAAAATAGTGAGATATCTTGCAGAGGGATGCAGCACTCTTAAAATTGCAAAGCTTCTGAAGCGTGATCATCGAACAATCAAGCGTTTCATTCAAAATAGTCAACAGGGTCGCAAGAAGCGTGTGGAGAAACCAAGGCGCAAAATAACTGCCCATGAACTGAGAAAAGTCAAGCGTGCAGCTGCCAAGATGCCACTTGCCACCAGTTTGGCCATATTTCAGAGCTGCAACATCACTGGAGTGCCCAAAAGCACAAGGTGTGCAATACTCAGAGACATGGCCAAGGTAAGAAAGGCTGAAAGATGACCACCACTGAACAAGACACACAAGCTGAAACGTCAAGACTGGGCCAAGAAATATCTCAAGACTGATTTTTCTAAGGTTTTATGGACTGATGAAATGAGAGTGAGTCTTGATGGGCCAGATGGATGGGCCCCTGGCTGGATTGGTAAAGGGCAGAGAGCTCCAGTCCGACTCAGACGCCAGCAAGGTGGAGGTGGAGTACTGGTTTGGGCTGGTATCATCAAAGATGAGCTTGTGGGGCCTTTTCGGGTTGAGGATGGAGTCAAGCTCAACTCCCAGTCCTACTGCCAGTTTCTGGAAGACACCTTCTTCAAGCAGTGGTACAGGAAGAAGTCTGCATCCTTCAAGAAAAACATGATTTTCATGCAGGACAATGCTCCATCACACGCGTCCAAGTACTCCACAGCGTGGCTGGCAAGAAAGGGTATAAAAGAAGGAAATCTAATGACATGGCCTCCTTGTTCACCTGATCTGAACCCCATTGAGAACCTGTGGTCCATCATCAAATGTGAGATTTACAAGGAGGGAAAACAGTACACCTCTCTGAACAGTGTCTGGGAGGCTGTGGTTGCTGCTGCACGCAATGTTGATGGTGAACAG
Organism: Vipera ursinii; assembly: GCF_947247035.1. Classification (NCBI taxonomy): domain Eukaryota; kingdom Metazoa; phylum Chordata; class Lepidosauria; order Squamata; family Viperidae; genus Vipera; species Vipera ursinii. The sequence goes on from NC_139512.1 coordinate 185,380,779, forward strand.
ATCAAAACACTGACAGAATCCATGGATGGCAGGCTTTTGAGTGTCCTTGCAAAGAAAGGTGGCTATATTGGTCACTGATTTGTTTTTGTTATGTTTTTGAATGTCAGAAATGTATATTTGTGAATGTTGAGATGTTATATTGGTTTCACTGGTAAAAATAAATAATTGAAATGGGTATATATTTGTTTTTTGTTAAGTTGCCTAATAATTATGCACAGTAATAGTCACCTGCACACACAGATATCCCCCTAAAATAGCTATAACTAAAAACAAACTAAAAACTACTTCCAAAAATATTCAGCTTTGATATTAATGAGTTTTTTGGGTTCATTGAGTACATGGTTGTTGTTCAATAATAAAATTAATCCTCAAAAATACAACTTGCCTAATAATTCTGCACTCCCTGTAGATTTGAATAAATCTTATATGGTGCAACTTTACAAATGGTCCTGATTCTTTGCAATTAACATTAAATGTCCCCACTCTGGCTGATGATCCCAACAGTGCAAGCACACCTGAGACATTTCAATCACTAATGCCAGATTTTGTTAGGAAATGCATTCCAGCAGTCAGCTTTGATTAAATTGGCGCGAAAGCAGTATATTCAAAGCATAGCAACTCGCTTTCCCCCATGCCCATGCAGGTCACACTACCCAATTAAACTGCAGACAATTATTATGAGAAAGAACCTTCAGTTTCCAAAACAATCTCCACAGCTGTAGATACAACACACATTCCATTCCAATCCCATCTTAACACACATACAATCCCCGCCCTTATCTACACGTCATAAACTCACATTATCCAATTAGTTTTACATATGAGGTTTCACTTCCCATTCTGTATGCAGGGTTTTGAAATCTTATCACAACTTCCAGGTGATTACTCCCTCCCAAATGAAGCAATTAAAATAACAGGCTGTCTCTTATATTGTCCGTGCAAAAACATGTCAATGTTTGCAGCATTGACATCCGCCCCCCCTACAAAAGAACAGATCCTGTAATGTAAACAAACACATGTTAGGAGCTGGCTTTTGGTTTCTTGGGGTGTTTCTCATAAATTTTTTTGATAGGTCTGTCAGCTTTCATAGCGCTAGATTTCACCCAAAAGGCTTCAGACAATGGGTATCCCTTCCATTATACTAGGTCAGGGGTGTCAAACTCAATTTTATTGAGGGCCGCATCAGCATTGCGGTTGCCCTCAGGGGGCCGGGTGGGTGTGGCCTGGGTGGGTGTGGCCTACTGGGTAGGCGTGGCTAGAGTGGGTGTGACCTACTGGGTGGGCATGGCCAGCTCTACATCGTTGGCATCAAGGGTGCCTATGGGGGCCTGGGCAGGAGTGGGACAGATCTGAGGGTCTCTGGCAGAAGGAGGGTCTCTGGGCCAGGGCCAAGGCAGAGGGGGCCGTTCTCTCACTGTTTCCAGGATGGCTTCGCGGGCCGCATGAAACCACTTTGCGGGCCGGATCCGGCCCCCGGGCCTTGTGTTTGACATGTCTGTACTAGGTACTGCAATTTTCCCTTAAAGATTCTAGAGTCAAGAATATGTTTCACTTCGTAATGGTTCTGACCCGCTACTATGAGGGATCCAGGTGCTTTCTTAGGGGGAAGTCTTAAAGTGGAGGCTCGAAAAGGTTTCAGTAAGCTACAATGGAACACTGGGTGAATTTTTCCCAAAAGTCTGGGTAGTTTCAATTTTACTGTGAACAGCTTGATGATTTTCAAAATGGAAAAAGGCCCCAAGAATTTCGGTCCCAATTTCTTGCTGGGTAATATGAGATGTAAATATTTAGTTGACAAATAAAACTTCTCCCCCACTTGGAATGTTCTTTGGGGAGCCCTCTTTTTATCAGCCTGTTTTTTTATAAGTATCAGAAGTCTTTTTTAGTGCTGTTTTCATGTTTCTCCAAACCTCTTCCCACCCCCTCACGCATTGATCAAGTGTCTGGGAAGCAGAGGGCAACTGAGGATAGTCAGGCATCAGGCTGAACTCTTTTCCTGTGGCTACTCTTGAAGGCATGTAGCCAGTGCTGCTGTGTACAAAATTATTGTAGGCCACCTCGCTGAAGGGGAGGAGGTCAGTCCAGTTTGTCTGTTGGTAGGATGTCAAGATTCTGACGTATGGGCTTTTCAAGTGACTCTGAGGTATTGTTTACCTTAAAAGTCCTTTATTTAGCCTAATACACTGGCAAATGCTTGCTCGAAGGAAGCTGGAATCTGAAATCTCCGCCCTTTGCGCAATATATTAAAACACAATTCTCCACCTTTCTAATTTTGTCATTAATCATATTCTCCAATTAATTTAAAGAAACAGTTTCCTTTTCATTAGAAAACCCGCCAAGTTCTTATCTTCTTTAATTTCAGATGGCCTTGAGGTACAATCCTCCATCTTCCCCTCTTCCAATCTTAATCCAATCTTTTAAAGCAATACACAAGTTTAACATATGAAATGGCTACTTCTTCATCTTATGTCAAGCAATAACATTTGATGTTGGCAGCATTGACATAGGAAACATAGCATCTGAAGTATTGTTCCACCATTTTGTTAGCGGATTCTGCAGCCCCATTGGTAGCTGGATGAAAAATATGATAAGCCTTGAGATGATCCAATTAATTTAAGGAAATTGCTCCAAAATTTCGTTGTGAACTGTACTCCTCTATCTGAAATTATTCACTTAGGGGCACCATGCAGTCGGTAGATACGTTTCAGGAACAATTTAGTCAATTGTTGTGCAGATAGGAGTCCTTACAGGCGATAAAGTGAGCCGGCTTCGAAAACAGATCTATCACAGTCCAGATGACAGTATTTTCTCTACTGTTGGGTAGGTCTACAATAAAGTCCATAGCTATTTCTTCCCATGGTTGAGAAGGGTCTGCCACCATCTGCCCAGGGGTTTTCCCTGGAATTCTTTTCATGGTGGCACATATGGTACAACTCTTGACATAGTTTTCTACATCTTGTTTTAGCCCCAGCCACCAAAATTGCCGGCGGATGAGGTGTAGAGTTTTTAAATATCCGAAGTGTCCAGCCTGTTTTACATCATGGCTGTGTCTGTGAGTATTGAGACGGAGGGTTTCCGGTAGATAAAGTTTTCTCCCCATGTATGCCAAACCATCCCTGCATGTAAGGGAGGTTTGATTACCTTTGAACCATTGATCGGTAAGGAGTTCTCGTTTTGTCTTCTTCACTCCCACGTCATCAGGATTAGGGGTTCTGCAAGGCATGAGTTGTGCAGCAGGTTGTGAACTGGGGATAATTGCCTTGTAGACCTCTTCATATTCACTTTTGTACTGTGGCAGTCAGGATCAGCTAGGAAGTTTTTTCTTCCCAGTATGTACTTTAAAGTAAAGTTAAAATGGTTAAAGTACTGTGCCCATCACACTTGCTTTGGGGACAATTTGCAGGGAGTTTTTAGTGCCTCTAAATTTTTGGGATCTGTCCACACTTCAAAAGGCACTTTTCTCCCTTCTAAATAGTGTTGCCAGTTTAATAGCCCCCAGACTGTCCACCTCCTTTCGCCTTCCGTGAATTTCTTAGAGGTGTAGGCACAAGGCTGTAGGACTAAAATCTCCTGTAACATCTGTTTAATCAGTGGGGAGATCGGGCCCTATGGGGAATCTCACAGTTCTCTATGTGTGATGGAACCGGTTGCGCGGCGGTGACGGCCCGTTTGCAGAGCCGACATTAATCTGGCACCCAGTCAAACGGTCGCCTCCTTATTGTGTTGCCATCTTTCAACCACCCGCATAAAATTTTCTGGCAAAGCTTCCGTAATCTTAGAAATACAGGGAGAAAGAAAAGCAACACAGAGCGTGAGCTTTTTGTTTTTTCTTTACGAGAAAAGATCCTGTTGTTAAAGTGCTCTTTTCTCCACGACATAAAAGCCCAAACATTACAAACTGGCAGCCCTCCTCCATTGCATCAGCTCTCCACACAGCCTAGTATTGTGCTGATTTAATTTAAAAAGTCCCGGAGAGTTCCGAGGAACTTGCTCCCCAATTCGACGTTTTCCCATTTCGATAAAATGGCAGAACCCCACCCCTCTTCTTGGTGCCATACTTACAGAATCGATGGCGGGGTTGGGCGGGGGGTGGGAACGGACAGAGACGACCATTCAACCCGCGCGGAGAGCCCATCAAGCAGCGCTCTGAGGGAACAGGGGAGTGGGACGAGACCAGGCTTTTGCCCTTGGGCTGAAGGCGAGGCGCTCGCCTCTAGTTGCAGACCTGGCAATTGGGGGATAGCCAGAAGTTGCGCGGAGAGGGGGAAACTGGGCCCGCTACGAGTCGCTTCAAGGGAGTTGCGGCACTTTGGGGAAAGGCAACTTTTTCCCCCCGCAAACGAAAAGCGCCGCGCGCCTGAGTCTCAGAGCACGCCTGAAGGGGAAGTGAGAATCCAGGCGACGGAGAGGCCGAGTGTGTGTGTGTGTGTGTGTGTGTGTGTGTGTTCATTTTCCCCATTTCTCACAAACAGGTCGCAAGGGTTTTTGCCCTCGTTGCTTGTGGACGCGCAGGACAAGTCCTCCGTCCCATCCACGCTCAAAAAAAAAAGTTCCTCCTTAGCCGAGCGCCTCGGGAAACAGCATCGGCGGCAAAGATGGGCAAAGACGAGAGACGTTTCCCCTCATGTGAAACGCCTAGTCTAGTGTTATACTGTGTTCCTTTCGGGCGGCGAGGTGTGGGGGGTGGAAGGAGGGGAAGGGGAATCCATTTTATTTTATTTTAAAGGAAATGTAAGCTTGTCATCAATATCAGGTTTGGAGAGCTGCCTCTCCAAACGACCAGCGTCGCCGTCCCCAAACAACGCAGTTCCTTGGAGTGATGCGGACAAGTGGGAAAGAAAGCCTGGCGGCCGGACCGCGCTCCCGCCCCGCCACCCCAAGGGCTCGCGCGCGTTACCTAATGGCTCACGCGCGGCCTCTCACGAGGTTGCCGCCCCTCGCGAGCCCGCTGGCTGGCTGGCGCTGGCTCCGTCTCTCTTCCTTCCTCCCTCCCTCCCTCCCTCCCTCCGTCCCTCCCTCCCTTGGTCTCCCCGTCCCCCTTTTGTGGCTCAGCCCCACGTCACCAGGAGACCAAATGGGGACATCATGGCGGAGCGGAGGAGGTACCGGATCCAGGTACCGGGCTGGCTTATCTCCTCCCTCTTTTCGCAACCGCTCCGCTCTCCCCCACCCAGTCACCCTTTCCTCCCTCCCCCCCTCTGCCTCCTCTGAGGCCACCGCCAGTCAGCATCTCTCCTGCCATTTCTGCGGCTTTTCCGTCGCCCCCGCCGCCGCTCCCCCTTCCCCGCGGGGCCGACCGCATCCAGCGCCTTCTTCCTCTGGAGGGGAAATCGTGGCCCCTCCAGTTCCCGCTTCTCTGGGCAGAGCGCCGCCTTGAAGGTTTGGAGAGCTGCGTGCGCACCTCTCCAAACATTTGGAGAGCTGTGCGCACACCTCTCCAAAGGTTTGGAGAGCTGCGCGCGCACCTCCACCTGTTCGGAGAGGTGTGCGCGCTCCAGGCGACTGGGAGCCGCAGGAGATGGCTCAAAGAGCCGCATGCGGCTCCGGAGCCGCGGGTTGCCGACCCGTGGACTAGCACTTTCAGGTCTAATTGTGCCCCTGACTTAGGGATTATGAGGTTAGCAGGCAATAAAAAGAGTAGGATGCATCGACTCACCATTGGGTTGTTCTCCTGTTCATCGTTGCTGTTGAAAGAGGGTAGAACTGGGGTGGATCCAGTCTGAGTTCCGTCATCCTCCAGTGTGGGGGATGTGACCTAGACAACAGGTTCCTGTGTCATCTGGTTGGATTTCTCTCCCATTATCCGCTGTGCAGGTTTCTTTTGTGATTCAGGGTCAGCCTGTGGGTTCGGCAGTTGGGTCGGACGACGACTCAGAGGAGGAGGGAGTGTTGAAGATCTTGCTGATGATAGCCCTCAGGCAGGCCCCTCTCACTTGGTCACCATGGAGACCCAGCTGTGTGAGCCTGACAGTGTGGATGAAGATGACTCACAGCTGGCCCTGTTCAAGGACGCCCGACGCTGGAGGCAGTCAAGTAGGAGCAAACAGAGGAAGGCTGTGGGGCTTCTCGGAAGGAGGCAAAGAGAGGCCACGCCCTGAACTCTTTATAAAGGGAATATTTGGGGAGGGCTGGTTTGCTGAAAGCAACTGCTCAGATAGTGTTTCAAAGCTCCTGTATCTTGGTACGTGTCTTGTTTGTTTTTGTAATAAATTTGGCAGACGTATTCCAGCCTCTTGCCGTTTATAAAGGGGTTGCCTTTTCTGCAAGGCTGGTAGCAGGCTGGTACAGAACAGTTTTTTTCTCACTGCTGGTCCTGATCTGTTCTGCTGTTGGGGGAAGGGGACTGGGCGTTTTGCTGCTTGATGTTCCTGCTGTCCGCATCGGAAACTCTTAATAGCCAGGTCTACAGGTGGCTTGGGTCTTTAAGCCCTCAAACTAGTTGGAGATCTTCGTGGGGGTGAGTGCCATTCAGGTTGTTCTGACCTTGGCTTGGGTTCAGGTAGGAGAGGCTTCTTATAGTGGGCGAGCTGAACATCTAATTTCACCGCTGCCTGATACTATTCATGCAGTTGGTCAGGCACTGCTCGGTAGATACATGCCAGAGAAAGGTAGTCATCTAACCCAGGGCTTTCCAATCTTTTCACCCATTGTATCACTTTTAGGATATGCCAACATCTGAGTACCACCAGTCGCCTAGCAAGGTGTTAAAAACTTGATGACCAAAAAAACAAAAGGAAAAAAGTGATGAAGTACAGGTAGTCCTCAACTTACAGCAGTTCACTTAGTGACTGTTCAAAGTTATAATGGCTCTGAAAAAAGTGCCCCCCAAGCCACAGCTGAGGAAGACACCTGCCTGCCTGCCCGGGGGCACTTTTCCTCCTGTTCAAGGTTTTCATTGTTGTGAGCATTTCTGTTGAGGATTGGCAGTGGGGGTGGGGTGGGAGGCATTTGATTTTTATTTCCCTCCCCCCCATCTTCTGGGTGATTGCAGCAGGTTTTGCTCACTTTACAATGACCCTGGGACATTGTGATTGTCATAAAAATGAATCAGTTGCCAAGCATCTGAATGTAAATCACAAGACCCTGGAGATGTTGCAACATTCCAGCGGATTGGTGCTTCTTCTGGGCTCAGAAGTGCCAGGATCAGCGCCGAGCTCCAGCTGGAGCCTGGCACTGATCGAGGCGCTTCCACTGAGCCCTGACAGCCCCGAAAAAGCACAGATCCTGGCGCTTTCGCTGAGCCCTGACAGCCCTGCAACTCCAGCCATCTCTCGCTCAGGCTTGTGCGGTGCTGCCACCGGTTCAGCTCATTCCCCTCCCACGCTACCACTTTTACAGGATGGTCACATACCACCTGCCAGGTTCCAATGTACAGATGGTACCCTTACCACTGGTTGAAAAGCCCTGATCTAACCCTTCTCTAAAAAGATGAATTATGGATTGCTCAGGCCATCTCTCTATCCGACCGGCCAGCTTTCGAAACTCCTGCATGTACTGCAGGGCAGGCCGGCCAGCTTGTTTTATCTTGTGAATTTGCTCTTCCGCTTTAAGGGCAATGGATGGGTCCTCAAATCTTTCCCTCAGCCCTAGGAGGAAAAGGTGGGGGTCCTCCAAGTCAGGGGCTTGCTTGTTATATAAATTGTTCAACCATTTGGATGCTTCTCCCTCTAGGCTGGACGCAATCACATCGACCATAGCAGCTGGGTCTAGGTAGAGATGGGCCCAGCTATTCAAATACGTTGTTGAGGAAGAAAAACAGTTTCTCTGGATCCCCATCGAAGGTTGCTCTGAAGAGTGGGTTCATCATTGGTTGCTGGGGTCCCCATTGCTGCTGGCCCCACCCTGGTTGTTGGTTAAATGGTTGCTGGCCCCCCACTGCTGTTGTTCTGTCTCCAGTCATTGCTGGCCCCACTCTGGTTGCTGATTTAATGGCTGCCAGTGCTCCCACTGCTTCTGGCCCCACTGGCCCTGCTGTATGTTCAGGGGTTGCATGTTTGGGTCCTGCTGCTGCCACCCTTGCTGTTGTCCTCCCACCACCTCCTGATCTCCAGGCTTCTGCACCATCCCCAGCTGTTAGAAGGCTTCTATTAGCTGGGGCAAGCTCAGAGGTTGTTGGCCTTTCACTTGTGGGGGCTTCCGAACCTCCCATTGCTGCCGAAGCCCCAGACTGGGGTCCTCTGTCTCTATGGGTCTGGAGGGCTTGGCAGGAGACTCCTGAGTCTGGCAGGCAGTCTGGTCTGCAGACAGGATCTTCCACTCACCCAGATTCTCAGTGGTTGAGGGTCTGACATCTCCTCCCCATTCTGCTTCTGGGGCCTTTTGCCGCACAGTCTGGCCTCCATATTCTCTACTGGAGTGGTTCCAGCTTGACGACGAGATAAGCTCAGTTATCTGCTGAGGTTTGGAGATCGGCCCAAATTCATCTTCCCATAGAAAACTATTTATTATTTCCTCTTCAGAAGTTTCACCAGCAATCAGGCCTTCCCTCTCCATCTTGAGGATTCTTCCCTGAATCTTTGCCAGCTTATCTCTCTTACCGGAGACAGCGGCAGGGATTTAGGACCCCCGTTTGAAAGAAAGGAGATTCTGGCATGATGTCATTGTTCCGATGAATGAGACAAATCAAACAAATTGCAGGCATATTATTTATCTAAAAAGTCTTAGTAATGAAACGAAACATCGGCACTCATGGAGGGATGCCAGAATCTGAAATCTCCTCCCCCCAAACCCATTTTAACACACATACAATCCCCGCCCTTATCTACACGTCATAAACTCACATTATCCAATTAGTTTTACATATGAGGTTTCACTTCCCATTTTGTATGCGGGGGTTTTGAAATCTTATCACAACTTCCAGGTGATTCCTCCCTCCCAAATGAAGCAATTAAAATAACAGGCTGTCTCTTATATTGTCAATGCAAAAACATGTCAATATTTGCAGCATTAGCAGCTTAGCGTCCAATAGCTTTTTCAGCACCTGTTGCATGAGTTTCACGTGTTCCCCATGGTCTCAGTGTAAATGAGGATGTCATCCAGGTACACTAAAAGGAAGGAAGTCTTCCACTTATCACCTTTCTTAATTCTCACACGATAGGACACTTCCCTCAGGTCTAATTTCCTGAATATTTTCCCTTTGACCAAATGCCCTAGCATGTCCTTCATGGGAGGGAGGGGTACATATTCTCCATGCACACTCCGTTAGTCCCATGGAACTAATGCACAATCTCAGCGACCCATCTTTCTTTTCTTTAAAGAGCACTGGTGCCATTACTCGAAATTTCGCCCCCTGAATAAACCCTCACACTAAGTTCTTATCAATGTAGTCCCTCAGCTCCTTCATCTCCTTCGGAGTCATGGAATACATTTTTGGTTTGGGAAGTTTTGCCCCGGGCAGGATCTCAATAGCACAGTCTGTGGGGCAATGAGGGGACAGAACATTGCACTCTTTCTTGCTGAATGCCTCCATGAGGTCTTGGTACTCCCTTGGGACGGATTGCTGCTCCTCCCCCTCCTGTGATGTTTTCTTCGTCTCCCCTTCCTTCTCAGGCTGCTCTTTTCTCTTGCCAGGAGGGTTCATGGCGTGCTTCCTCATAATTATTCATTTTGAGGCTTTCTTCCAATAGATCCAGGGCCGAGTAGTCTGTTAGTGGTCCCCCAATTCTAGCTGCACCATCTCCATCAGATAGGAAGTGGCTTTGCCTCCTATCAACGTGCTATCAACCTGCTTGAATTTCACAGGTTTTTGAATTTCCTCACATGTAATGCTAGCCTCTGCACTGTGGCTTGACTAATTAAACAACAGGAGCAGCCTGAGTCTATGAGGGCCTTTACCATCCCTCTCAACCCCTTTGCCGGATGCCTTGAGGTCTATCCTAACTTCAAGGTGGTTGACAGGTCCACTCACCATCGGTTTGTCCTCTCCCTTGCTCTCACTGCCATAGAGAATCATCGGCGGCTCTTTGGTTGGAGTTCCATCCCCATCGCTCTCTTGGGGAACCTCAATGACCTGGGCTGCTGCTCGTGATTTCTCCTTCCCGTTCTTCGGTGGCCTCTCAGGTTCCGGAGAGACAGGGGCAGCAGGACATGCTCTAGGCATTGGTGCGGCACATACCATTGCCCAATGGCCCTCCTGGCTGCAGCAGAAGCACAGGATGGGGGTGTGACTCGAAGCTTCAGCAGAGGAATGGGACACCATCGTTAGCTGCTTACCTCCTAACATGCACTTTTTTTAGTCCCTCTTTGGCTGCGTCTCGAACCCTTCAGAGCTTTTGCATACTGTGAGGTCTAGCTCCATAGTGGTCACCAGCTGGTATCAATCATTGAGCCGGTCCAGGATCCCTCGGGCAAGGCACAAGTGGAACAGGTCACGACCCAGCCCTTCTTGGAAGTACTGGGTCAGGAGTCCTTCCGGCCAGTTTCTCAGTCTCTCCGCAATCCTCCTGAACTCTCTGATGTACTTCGCTACAGGTCTGCTCACCTGTCTAGCAGTTTGGACCTCAGCCTCGGCACGTTGGGGTTGCGTGGGGTTGCTGAACTGGGCTCTGAGCTCTCCCAGGAATGCAGCCAGGTCCCCCAGCTTGGGAGCTCCCTTGTCGTGTAGGTTGACCACCCCTTGCTTGATTTCTCCCTCAAGGTTCTCCACAATAATCTCCACGCAGGCCTCTTTGTCAGGATACATCTGGCCAAACCAGTCTGGGTGTGACTACACCTGATTCAGGAAGAAGGCCAGCTTCTCTGGGGTCTCATCAAAGGTTGCTTTTAGCAAGGGGGGCTGCTGGGCTGTGAGCACAAGCCAATGTCCTGGGACCCACTCCCCCGCATAGGGGAAGGGCCCAGGTTGAGCAGCTGGCTTTGGCGATTGCAGCAGTGGCTGGCCTACCATGCAGGGTGGTTGTTGGAGGACCGGCAGCCCCAGGTCTCAGGCTTGCAACTGGACTGAGGTGTGGAAATCCTCTGGGGGCTGGCCATCTCCCTAGTTGCAGTAGTTGCTGCCCTCAGGGTGGATTGAGATGACAGGCTTGGCATGGCTGGCAGGAGTTGGCTGGACCTTGCCTGGGGAATCCACTCCCCGTACTTGTAGGCCACACCATCTCTTCTGTTGCTGTTCAATTGACTCAATGCTTCCTACTGCAAAATGCTTCCTTTCCATTCTGAAACTTTCCTCCTCTTCCATCCAGGCATCTCCCCCCTGAGTCTTCACAGCCCCTCCAGAGGTGACTGGATAGGATATAGGGGCTCAGTATCCCTTAATTGAATTTGAAATTTAATGAGAGCTGATTTAATGTTACCACTCCAGCCGATGATCCCAACAAAGCAAGAGATATTTCAATCTCTACCGCCAGGAAATTCATTCCAGCAGTAATGAACTCGTAAGTCAGCTCTGATTAAATTGGTGCAAAAGCAGTATGTTCAAAGCATAGCAACCCCCTTCCCCCTCCCCCCCCCCGACCATGCAGGTCACATTACCCAATTAAGCTGCAGACAATTATTATGAAAAAAGAATCTTCAGTTTCCAAAACAATCTTCACAGCTGCAGATACAACATAGATTCCATTCTCTCCCCGTCTCTGTTGGCAAGTTAAGGGAAGAAAGAAAGAACTGAAACAGCATGAATGAACCTTTTATTGTCAAAGTACAACCTTGTATACATTGAGATTGGCTGAGCCTCCCTTCGTGCCCCCCCCAAATCACAGTGACAACAAACCCACCATCTTGTTACACCATGTGAGCTAATTGCACAATACATCGGCCTCACAAGTCAATCATACATAAAGTTATTTCCTGTTTAGAAGCTGTTCTTCAGCCTATTGGTATGGCTGGCTATACTCCTGTATCTCCTACCCAGGGTGTGAATCATCCCTGAGAATTTTTCTCACTCTTCCAAGGCAGCGAGCCCTGGCGATGTTATCCAGTGGTGTCAGGGGACAGCCCATGATGTTTTGGTCTGAATTTGACAATAGATGCAGCGGCAAACATTCAAAAGCAAATTGCAGGTCCTACCCATATTATTTTCAAATAACAATATGCCTCAAAAAAGAATACTGTTATTGATAGTGATATTTTTAATCTAACCTTTATGCTTTGCAACATAGACAGATATATGGAATTTCTAATAGCAGTGCAATGTATTAAATAAAACTTTCCTTAATATCATAAAAACAGACTTCAAATCAAAAGTACTGTCAACATATCTACTACTTTTATAGGAAATAGAGCAGTTCTTTTTATGTTACATTCAATTTTAGATAAAACCAAATAATGTTATGCTTGTAATATTGACATTATGAAAGGTGATTAATATTAATAGAATTGTTTTCAATACTTTAAACTTTATAAATAATAGTGTTAATAATTTATAAACATTACATAAATATTGTATTGAAGTCAACATTAAAATAAAATTAATATACAATATATTTACGTTTATAATAATAAAAGGGAAAAAAGAAAGAAAACACGCTTTATTCTGACAGATATACAATATTATAAACTATTATGTTTTCAAAGTCCAGACTTAACACTATTTAATATAAATAATAGGACAAATATTTTGTAGCTTACTGAATAATAATTGTAGATGAATGGACTTTTTCTGTTTTGTAGTTGATGTGTCTGCAACAGTACCTTTGCAAGTTTCACCTATGGATTTTCACTTGGATCATCAATTCTCCATATCAGTGAGTGAACCTACATTACGCGAACAGCAGCTCCAACAGGAATTGTTAGCCCTCAAACAAAAACAACAAATCCAAAGACAGATCCTCATAGCAGAATTCCAGAGACAACATGAACAACTTTCTCGTCAACATGAAGCTCAGCTACATGAACACATAAAGGTGTGTGATGCAGCTTGAAGGGCAGGGATGTGGGGTATGTGTGTAAGCTTATGGTTCCTATATATTATATTTTTAAAAAATTAATTTGTGTGTGTGCCTCCCTGGCTCCCTGACTGACACACTGACTGGAGTATTATTCTTGCTGATGTGAAAGAAGTTCAGTTTCCATAGTGTCTCAGTGAGTAAGCGAACAATGAGAATAAACAAGACTTTACCAAGGGGGTCTCTTTATTCTTTTTTTATCTAGTTCAGGCTAATCTTCATCCAAAAAGATGGTTTCTGAAAACTTAGAACCAGAGCAAGTTACATGTGAAAAACATTGTGGATTTGGCTAAAATGCTCAGTGGGGGAGGTTGCAAACCACATGGACAGCAAAGGTAATATCATCATGATCAGCAAAAGTATTTTGTTTTTCTGCTACAAGTGCTAGCATATGTTCATATTGGAAGAGTGAATGAAGACAAGATTGCTATGTTACAACACATGAGGGAAAATGCTAATTTCCTGAACAGCACAGCTAAAGCTCTTCAGGAGTGACAAGAGAAAAAGAAACCAGAGGACAGGAAAATCTCCCTTTGGTGGAGACCAACATATGGAAAAATGTATTCCAAAGAAGCATTCTGTTCTAGTAGAGCTCAGAAACTGGTGCAGGCTCTCCTTTCAGAGGACACAAGATACTTAAATGGATCAAAGAAACCTAAGAGCTGCTTTGAGAAAAAGAAAAGGTGTGACATAATGGTGGGTGAGCCCAGGTTGAGAGGGATGGCTGGATACAATACAGATCAGAAATAAAAATCTGTATTGGAATCAGTTTGCTTCAACTGATAGAATTGTAAGGTAGGAAGGGATAGAATCAAGATCACGTGAAGTATTAATACCACTTTACAATGCCTTGGTAAGGCCACACTTGGAATACTACATCCAGTTTTGGTCACCACGATGTAAAAAAGATGTTGAGACTCTAGAAAGAGTACAGAGAAGACCAACAAAGATGATTAGGGGACTGGAGACTAAAACATAAGGAGCGGCTCCTGGAATTGGGTATGTCTAGTTTAATGAAGAGAAGGACGAGGGGAGACATGATAGTAGTGTTCCAATATCTCAGGGGCTACCACAAAGAGGAGGGACTCAAGCTATTCTCCAAAGTGCCCAAAGGCAGGACAAGGAGCAATGGATGGAAACTAATCAAGGAGAGAAGCAACCTAGAACTAAGGAGAAACTTCCTGACAATCAGTGGAACAACCTGCCTCCAGAAGCTGTGAATGTTCCAACACTGGAAGTTTTTAAGAAGAGACTGGACAGCCATTTGTCCGAAATGGTATAGGGTTTCCTGCCTGAGCAGGGGGTTGGATTAGATGACCTCCAAGGTCCCTTACAACTATTATTATTATTATTATTATTATTATTATTATTATTATTATTATTATTATTATTATTATTATTATTATTATTATTATTATTATTATTTTAGAGTCCAATCCACTGCCCAGAACAGGAATCCTTACAGAATCCTGGATAAATGGCTATCCATTTCTTTTCTTAAAAAACCTCAATTATGGAGCACCCACAAATTCACGGGACAAGCTATTCTTTAGGTCAGTGGTCCCCAACCTTTTGGGCACGAGGGACCGGTTCCATGGAAAGAGGTTTTTCCATAGACTGGAGGGTGCTTGGTTTCACATGCCACCTGCATCCTGCGGATGTGGACCAGTTTCTGATATGCAGCGGCCCAGTTCCGGTCCATGGACCGGTGGTTGGGACCCCTGCTTTAGGTAAAACATATCCAGTTTCTGTAACTATTCTTCATAGAATTTAGCCTCCAAGTCCCTTATAATCCTTGCTGCATTCTCATCTGCCCTCTTTTCAGTTCCTCAGCATTGTTTTGGCATGTGACTAGAGCTGGACACAGAGTTCCATTACTGTTAGCTGAGCAGTGCACCATAGACTAGTACTATCACTTCTTGTCTTCTTGACACAATTCCTCTGATGAATCAGCCTCAAATGGCATTGGCTGTTTTGGCAGCTACAATACATTGCTGGTTCATGCTTAATCTGTGGCCCACCAAGATTCCACAGTTATTCTTACAAGTACCTGTGCATCTGATTTTTCCTGCCTAAGTGCAGAACCTTGCAATTCTCATCATTAAGCAACATTTTGATAACAAAATATCTAGGGGCCAATGCTCAAGTATATCAAAAACCTTTTGAATCTTGAGACTGTCTTGTGATAGTCTAGCAATCTCCCAGCTTTGTGTGACATGCAAATATTGTAAGCATCCTTCTCTTATCTAAACAATTTATAAGTATGTTGACATGGGCCCGATTAAAATTCTGAAGTACCCCCCTACATACTACCCTCCATGTGAGCATAGTCTCATTAAGAATCATTTATTGAAAAAAGATTGTTCAGCCAGCTATGAATCCATGTCGTTCTACTTCATCAAGAAGGAAGTTATAGTTTATCTTATCAAATGCCTTAATGCAGACTAAATATACATCAGCCAAACAAAGGGAAAGGTCTTCCAAAGAGCAGGGGTTGCCAAAGAAAAGACACACTTCCTAGCTCCCATAAAATGGCAACTTTTAAAGAGCAGGCCCACCCTATCCAATCTGGTAGGATGGGCAAATGGCTTTAGAGAGAATTTCTGTTGCAAATAATGTGGTCCCATGCCATATAGGGATTTAAAGGCAATAATTAACCCCTTGAAATGTGCCCTTAAATGGTAATATTTATACCTTAATGCAGACATGTCAAACTTGCGATGTCACGTGATGTTGCGTGAGGTATCAGAGCTTTTTCTCCATTGCCAGCAATGAGGTGGACGCGGTTTCCTGGTGATGCATCCGGCCCACGGGCTGGCAGTTTGACACCCCTGCCTTAATGCTTGTGGCAAGGTTAATGCTTTTAAAATCAATGTAATTTGCAAGTTTATTATATATTTTACAGTATGTAGAATATATTATATCTGATTTTTTTTTCCAAAATTTTAATACACATTTTCACATTTTTTGGGGGAATCTTTTATTCCAAAAATACTTTTGAAAAAGACTAATTTTTCAATTGAAGAACTTGAACTTTATGCTTTTATTACGATTCATCGTATAGTTAGCCACATGTTCGTACTGGATTTGGCATTTTTATCCACTTATTGAGCCCTTCCCAAGGACCTGGGATAAGAAGAGGATGATGTTTTATGGTATTAAAGGTATTGTCACAGGATGTGAGTTGTATTGAGTAAAGCTTTCTTTTGTAGTTGACTGATAGTAAATTTGTCACTGTCGATGGTGTGCAAGTGGTGGTCCAGTTGCTTTGGGATTGCACCCATTATTATTAATACTACCTCTGCTTTCTTTTGCCACAGTAGTTCTATTTCTATTGGCAGGTCTTTGGACCTGCAGATAGAAATAAACATTTCATCAGTGCAACAGTCTAGAATGAGGGTTATTTATTTTATTTATTTATTTATTTATTTGATTTGTATACCGCCCTTCTCCCAGGACTCAGGGCGGTGAACAGTAACATAAATATCAAAATGCACAAATACAGAAATTGAAAACAAATTAAACCCTAATGCCCAAATGAAGAAGATAAGTTACATTAAAACAAAACCCGTCAGACCAGACCGGATTGCTCAAACAGATAGGTTTTTAGGTTGCGTCGGAAGGAGCGAAGGTCGGGAGCCATCCGGAGCTCAACCGGTAAACGGTTCCATAGGTCAGGCGGGCCCACAGAGAACGCCCTCCCCCTGGGAGCCATCAGACGGCATTCTCCGAACGGCGGCACCCTTAGGAGGCCCTCTCTGTGGGAGCGCACTGGGCGGAGGGAAGTTGACGCCGGCAGCAGGTGATTCCTAAGGTACTCCGGACCCATGCCATGTAGGGCTTTGAAAACCATTACCAGCACCTTGAATCTCACCCGGAGGACAACTGGGAGCCAATGTAGCTCACGGAGCAGAGGTGTAACATGGGAGTATCGGGAGACTCCCAACACAACTCTCACGGCTGCATTCTGTACCAGTTGGAGCCTCCGAGTGGTCCTCAAGGGCAGCCCCATATAGACAGCATTGCAGTAGTCTAAACGAGAGGTCACGAGCGCATGAGTGACCGTACGCAGGGCATCCCGGTCTAGATAGGGCCGCAATTGGCACACCAGGCGAACCTGGGCAAAGGCTCCCCTAGTCACAGCTATTATGTGGTGTTCCAAGGAAAGCTGTGAATCTAGGAGGACTCCCAAGTTGCGAGCCCTATCTACGGGGGGTAATAACACCCCCCATAGAAAGAGATGGAATGTTCTGAATATCCCGAGATGCCGGTACGCACAGCCACTCAGTCTTGTCAGGGTTGAGTTGAAGCCTGTTCCTCCCCATCCAGACCCGAACTGCTTCCACGCAATGGGACATCACATCGAGGGCATCACTGAGGTGGTTTGGGGTCGAAATCAAAAGCTGGGTATCATCAGTATACTAATGATACCCAGCTCCAAAACCACGAATGATCTCACCCAGCGGTTTCATGTAGATGTTGAACAGGAGAGACGAGAGGACCGACCCCTGAGGAACTCCACAAGTGAGAGGCCTCAAGCTCGACCTCTACCCCCTGCCAATACCGACTGCGAACGTCCCATGAGATAGGAGAACCACTTAAGAACCGTGCCTCCCACTCCCAATCCCCTGAGACGCTGCAGCAAGATACCATGGTCGATGGTATCAAAAGCCGCTGAGAGAACTAGTAGGACTAGGACAGAGGAACAACCTCTGTCCCGAGCTCTCCAGAGATCATTTACCAGGGTGACCAATGCCGTCTCCGTGCTGTGTCCGGGCCTGAAACCCAATTGGTACGGGTCCAGATAGTCAGTTTCCTCCAGAACCGAAGGGAGCTGATGCGCCACCACACTCTCAACAACCTTAGCAAGAAAGCAAAGGTTGGAGACCGGACGAAAGTTGTTTAATATAGCTGGGTCCAAGGTAGGTTTCTTGAGGAGGGGTCTCACCACCGCTTCTTTCAAGACGGAGGGGAAACAACCCTCACTCAAGGAGGCAGATATCACCGCCTGGAGCCAGCTTCGTGTTCCCTCTCGAGCCGAATAAACCAGCCATGAAGGGCACGGATCTAATAAACAAGTGGTGGAGCTCAGCTTCCTCATAATTCTGTCCACTTCCTTTGGGGTCACAGGGTTGAACTCCTCCCAGATAACATCGACAAGACCACCCATGTCCTGATCGTCAGACTCTGCCCAGTCGGAGTCCAAACCGGTCCGAATCCGAGTGATTTTGTCTGACAGATGTTGGCAAAACTCCTCGGCACGACCCTGCAAGGGTTCCTCCCTCACCTCCTGATTAAGAAGGGAGCAAGTTACCCTAAACAGGGCGGCCGGGCGGTTATCTGCGGACGCAATGAGTGTAGCGAAGTAATTAGACCTCGCCATCCTCATTGCCGCGAGATAAGATCTAGTAAAGGATCTTAGTCGCGATCGGTCGGATTCAGATCGGGTGGATCTCCAACAGCTCTCTAGGCCCCGTCTCCGACGCTTCATCTCCCGGAGCTCCATGGAAAACCATGGAGCGAACTGGGATCTGCACCGGGTCAGGGGCCGCAAGGGAACAACTTGGTTAAGTGCATCCATGGCAGCCTTTTCCCAGGCTTCCACTAAGGCATCAACCGAGCTGTGAGCAAAGGAGGCAGGTGGAGACCCCAGCGCTGCCTGGAACTTCTCAGGGTCAATTAAGCGCCTGGGACGGAACCATCTTGATGGTTCAACAACTCCACAATGGGGGTGGTATAGCAGAAGACCAGCCTCAGGAGATGATGATCGGTCCATGACAGGGGTATAATAATTGGGGAACCCCCACCAAGATCATCTAATCACCGTCCAGATAGAAAAACCAAATCAAGCGTGTGGCCCCCCACATGAGTCGGGCCCTGAATTACTTGTATCAGGTCCATGGCCGTCATGGAAGCCATGAACTCTCGGGCCAACTCAGATGATCCTCCCAGGGATGGTAGATTGAAATTACCCAAAACTATAAACTTGGGGAATTCAACCACCAGCCCCTAGAGGATATCGAGAAGCTCAGGCAGGGCCACTGCTGTGCGACTAGGCGGAAGGTATACCAGCAGTAAGCCCAACTGCGCCCTAGGGCCACATCTCAGGAGGAGGGATTCACACCCGGCTATTTGGACGATGGTGGACTCCTGAGGACAAAGAGTCTTCCTCATAACTACTGCCACTCCCCCGCCCCTACCCTGAGCCCGAGGTCGGTGAAGCACTCGGAAACCTGGTGGGCAGAGATCAACCAGAGGGACACCACCCTCTGGGCCCAACCAGGTCTCCGTAATGCAAGCCAGGTCCGTATGCTCATTCTCAATCAGATCGCAAATGAGAGGAGCCTTATTGATTACGGACCTGGCATTCAAGTACACCAGCCGCAGCTCAGGTGGCTGCTTATCCTTGCTCCCGGAGTCTTGGGAAGAAACCAGAGGGTCGGAGCGCTTCACCGCTTGGTTACCTTGGTGCATTCATAATCTGTGCAGGTTTGAATTCTATGTGATGATTGGCTGCTTGTAAGGAACTGTCCATTGATTGGTGGATGGATTGTTAGTTTTAATTGATCTGCCTTGTCACTTTATTGTGAATGGTTTGGATCTTGCATCTGATTGGCTGGCAAAACACTTTTAGTCCTGTAGTTTGCTGTTAGTTCCTTTATTTAGGTGTCAGGCTTCCAGGCTTCTCTGACTCCTCTGTTGTTTGCATGGGTACTGTACAGGTTATCCTCAAGAAATGACAGGCCATTTAATGACTATTCAAAACAATGACCAACACCCCAAAACTGCATACGAACTTGTTTCCAAGTTATGACAGAAGAAATGTTCTTACAGTCATTCCATAGTTATGACAGACCACAGGGGCGCTGCTGTGTCCTTCCCTGCCTGTCTTCCCACCCATCCCCTGTAGTGCTGCTTAGGCCTGCTCCCCATGCCTCTTGGAACCAGTCGCCATGTTGATCACCCCTAAAATAGCAGCTACTTACCAAGCTTTCTGTGTCTATGGTAAACTGGCCTTTAAGGCAGCTTCAGGACAAGCTTCCTAAAACCTTTCCCTTGCTTAATCTCCCTCCCGCCTCAAGCACATTTCTTCTATAAAAAACAAACAAACAAAAAGTTGGGAGGGACAAACTTTTAGATCTCCTCACCCTTCCCAATTAGGTGCTAAAACTAAACTCTCTCTCTCCCATCCAATCAACATCCCTTTTTAAAAACTTTATCTGATTGATTGACTTTCTGTAGTGGGCAGTCTACAGTCTAGCTAGCCTTTGAATCCTAGCTGGACTCTACATGCAGTTAAGTGGACAGCTAAAGTCTGCAAAGACTCAAGAGTCCTCCATTTTCTGGCACAACTTTTAGGGTTTTTCTTTTACATCAGGCAAAAAAGTTCTCTGAGGGAATGTGCCACAAACTTTACATCATATTTTGACAGAATGCTCTCCTCAGAAGATTCCCTGGATACATGCAAGAACTACACTATTTTGTAGGCACTGTTGTCCAGTAGTTAAATGATCCAGATATCCAGCCATAGGCTTAGCCATTCTAGTAATTGCTCGTGCATAATTTCATTTTATTCATAATTTTATTCATCATTCATGTTGGGTGTTTTTAAAATAATTAACAGAGTTTGAAGAGACCTTGGAGGTCTTTTAGTACAACTCTCTGGTATACCTTTCAGACAAATAGTTGTCCAATCTCTTCTTTAAAATCTCCACAATTTCTGGATGCAGGTGTCACTGCTGCAAATATTGACATGTTTTTGCACTGACAATATAAGAGGCAGCCTTTTGCTTTAACTGTTTGGTTTTGAATCACTAAAGAGTGGGAGAAATGTAACCCAGATGTTTTGACAAGACAAGGGATAACTGCTTCAGGAGGGAAGTGAAACTTTTTGTGTTAAATTAATTGGTAAATGTGATTCATGACATGTAAATAAGGGAGGGAAATTCTGTATGATGTGGTGTTCAAGGGGAAGAGAATTCAGATTCTGGCATCCATCCATGAGTGTCGATGCTCCGTTCTGCTCATTATAGACTTTTTTAGAATAAATAATCATGAAGTGCTCTTTGATGTGTTTTTTAAATTGGAACCATGACAGCAGGTCATTCTGCTGATTAATTGTTCTGTCAGAAAATTTATCCTTAGTTCTAGATTGGTTCTCTCCTTGATTAGTTTCTATTCATTACTTCTTGTCCTGCCTTCAGGTGCATTGAAGGGGGGGTGTCTAGGACAACCCGCCACAGCACAACTTGCCACGGGACAACTCACCCACGGGAGAATTCAGTGCTGTATTAATTGTTTTATTTCATTACTTTTATTATTTGTGACCATGTTTTCACTGAAATTATTGTAACTCTTGTATTTCTGGATTCTTTTTTTATTATTATTGGCCATGGTTTCATTGAAATTAATTTAATTTTTGCATTTGTTTAATTGTTCTGCAGTGAATCCCATGGTGAGTTGGCTGTGGCCAGTTGTCCATGGCGAATTGTCTCATTCCGTTTTAGAGAATAGGATGACTCCTTCTTTCTGCAGCCCCTTTAGTTATTAGAACACTGCTATTATGTCACCCTTGGTCCTTTTTAAAATTTTTTTTAGATACACTCAATTTCTGCCACTGGTCTTCGTATGTTTAAACTTCCAGTCCCCTAATCATTTTTGTTGTTCTTCTCTGTACTCTTTCCACAGTCTCAACATGTTTTTTATATTGTGGCAATCAAAACTGGATATAATATTCCAAGTGCAGTCTTATGAAGACATTATAAAGTTGTACTAACTTTTTATGTGATCTTGATTCTATCCCTTTATTAATGCAGCCTAGGACTATGTTTGCTTTTTTGGCAAGTCATTTAAATCATTGATGAAGATATTGAAGAGTACTGGGCCTAAGATACAACCTTGAGTTACCCCTCTGCATGCTTCTCTCAATGTACGTGCAGTTCCATTAAGAATTGATTACATGTTGAGTGTGGTTGGTCAGCCAGTTACGAATATACAATTAATAAAAGTGACATCATTAAGAAGGTATCCCTAAATATAGAGCAATGCCTCCTTTCCAGATGTTGTTGTTAGCTGCGAAGTCGTGTCTGACCCATCGCGACCCTATGGACAATGTTCCTCCAGGCCTTCCTGTCCTCTACCATCTTCTGGAGTCCATTTAAGCTCACGCCTACTGCTTCAGTGACTCCATCCAGCCACCTCATTCTCTGTCGTCCCTTTCTTCTATTTCCCTCAATCTTTCCCAGCATTAGGCTCTTCTCCTCTTCTTCTCTCTGCTATGACCTGTCCGTCTTGGGTGTCCCTGCACGGCATAGCTCATAGCTTCATTGAATTACGCAAGCCCCTTCGCCACGACAAGGCAGTAATCTATGAAGGGGCCTTTCCAGATAGATACCTATAAATAGATTGAAGACTGTAGTTGTACTTCTGTTTTGTAGGAAGTTGTGGAATGTTTTAATTACTGAATGGTGATTTTTTAAAAATAATTTATGATACAGAAATATGTTGTGAAAATACTGTTCAGTATGCTTGCCAGAATCTGTGTTGTGATATCATCAAACACAGATCTTCAGTTTCTCCCTTCGTTTCTTATTTAGAATGTAATTTTTTCCTTCCTTTAAAATGCTTTATTCTGACAAATATTAAGATACCATTTTAAGGAATTGAGTGGGTCAAGGATTGTGACAGATCTTCAGTTTCTCCCTTCGTTTCTTATTTAGAATGTAATTTTTTTCTTCCTTTAAAATGCTTTATTCTGACAAATATTAAGATACCATTTTAAGGAATTGAGTGGGTCAAGGATTGTGTGCATTTTTACCTTCCCCCTCTTTTATTGGCCTAACAGCAGCAACAGGAGATTTTAGCAATGAAACATCAGCAGGAGCTATTGGAACACCAGAGGAAATTAGAACAACATCGGCAGGAACAAGAGTTGGAGAAACAACACAGAGAGCAGAAGCTCCAGCAGCTTAAAAACAAAGAGAAAGGAAAAGAAAGTAAGTAAAAGCATGCTAGGTTATGTTTATGTAATAGACACATTTCCCTGCAACAAAATACCAAGAAAAAACGTGTACTTTATTGACTGCTCCTGCCCCTTTAACGTGAATAAACTAATGGAGAGCCTATTTTATAGATAGGTTTCAAACTACATTAGAACTACAATCCTAATTTAGCCCAAGGATATTCACCACAGTCTTCGTGATGCACCTACAGATCTCTGTGTGCATAATCTACCATTTTAATATGTGATGTTCCAAGATTCAACTTTTTTGTGAGATTGAGCCCTGTTGGCTCATGCCCACCTTGAGAATATTATCAGACTTTTCAGCCATATTTAACAACACTGTGTGGCTGAAAAAATATCCAACATATAGTGATAGAGTGTCAAAACAGAACTTATAATGGAGATTTCACTGATTTTCTGGCTGCAACGAAGTAAAAAACAAAAAATTATATTTGCAAATTAGATATTTGTAATCTTCCTTTTAAGATTTCAGATTCTATATTCTATGTTTTGCATTTAAACTTCATTTTTACTGAAATATGTGTGAATATGCCATAGAATAATAAATCACAATGGAAATATTGTGAGGATTGTGGCACTGCTATCTGATTTTCTTGATTATTTTCAATATTTTATTAACCAGTTTTATTTGGTTTTGTTCTTATACTGTATAGATCCCTCCTACCTATTGCTGTAAGACATCAGCTGTGAGGCAATATTGTTCTTGCCTTTTCTAGTTGGATAAGGGCAGTTGGACTGTTGTGCATATTGACAGAATCTCACACCTTAAATCTCTTGCAGATCCTCAGCCTTCCTTTCGATTTCATTCATGTATTTAAAAACCACCGCTTTGTGTTACCAAGTCAATTAAACTTTAAAGTATCAATTGCCATTCCAGTGTTAATGGGTATTTCTAGGAAATACAGGAAGAGACCTTCTAACCCTTCTGCATCCTGCAAGATTGAATGTTCATAATTAACAAACATTCTGTTACTAACTTAATTTTTATGTAGGCATTACAGAGCCATATGCATGGTAGATTTCTTGGACCCTGGTGGATGAGAAAGGCTGGAAATTACATGTTTTGGATAGATGGTTAAATTTTTATCAGACATATTTACAGGTAGACTTCTATGTACAACTGGTCACTTAATGGCCATTCAAAGATACAACAGACCCCCCCTCCCCAAAAGCTACATATGACACTGCAGAAATACAGGAAATCGTGTTTCTAAATTAGAAATCTAACAAAAAAGAGAACTCAAAATTCATTTGTGCTTTACGTGCCAGGTTTTCTATTTAATAAAACCAAATTATTTATATAATAATTATATAGAATTGCTCAAATAAAATGAAGAAAAATGAACCATTTTTAAGAGATTTTTTTCTGTACATAGGCTGATATGTCAAAAAATGATATGTAGAATACTTACTTAAACAAAAGCTAAATAACTTCTGTAGGTGCTGCAAACTATAATTTTATCCCTGATCTTCTGTTTATAGGAAAAAGATAAATATAATTATCTATTTTCAAGTACTGGTTCTAATTTTGTATCTTTTTGACATTATAAAAATATTATTGCCAGCTTATAATATTGAAAAGGTTCAACAATTTTATGTAGTTATATCTATTTTCTTTTGGTTTGGTGTTTTAGGTGCAGTGGCAAGTACAGAAGTAAAAATGAAATTGCAAGAGTTTGTTTTAAATAAAAAAAAGGCTTTGGCTCAGCGAAATCTCAACCACTGCATTTCCAATGATCCTCATTTCTGGTATGGGTAAGCATTCTTACCACTATCCTAGGTTTCCCATCATTCTTGTAAATGGATACAGATGACAAATGAGGGTTCTCCTTTATGGACATTGCACTTTTAAAAGCCAACTGAACTCACAGATAACATGTACAGTTTAAATTAAAATGTATCCTTAGCTTTTTGAGGAGAGGGGATGATAATATGATAGTGATTTGATGAAAGTAGAGAATGAATGGCCAAAGATGGGGAAATTATTACTATAAAGGATAGGAATATTTTAATATAAGAATTCCTTAAAAATGACACATTTTAATTAATACTACACAACAAAAAAGCAATGTTTTAACAACCATACAGATACAGTTAACTTTAGACTAGTCACTCTTTCTCAGCCCTAGGAAAAGGACAGTGGCAACTTCTGAAAATGTTGCCAAAAAACCCTGCATGGATTTGCCAAAGAATCCCAAGGAGGCAAGAGTGATTGAAAGTAACAGCAGCAAGAACGACAACAAAATAAGAAGTGTTTATTACGTGATGGTACTTTGCAACTCTTATGTGCTACTGCACACAGTTTTACAATACTGTATCTTATAGAAGAATTGCTGTCACAAATTAAAAAAAAACTAATAGCATTTTGTTGAGCAGCCTATAATCAGAACTGAGAAAATAAAAGCAGTTTAGGTATCTCTGTAGTAGTGTCAATACAGCACTGCTCAGTTGTCTCAACTTGTTCATCACCATAGAGGCATCAGCATTCCAAGAGTGGAAGTTATTCTAACACCAAGAAGAAAGCACTGCAGTGAGCCCAAAGTAAAGACTCTTCTGTGAGCAAAGACTGAAATGTTTGTAGCACATTTGAGCTATCAATCTTTACTTTCTCCTTTTTTTATTAAAAAGTTTTAGAATACATTTTATCTTTAACAAACAACAACAAAAAAGAAAAAGAAACCCCCCCACAGCCCCCTTCCTTCCCACCCTCCCCAACCCTCCCCAACCCCACCCTCCCTTTCCCCTCCCCCCACTTCCCAGAGCAGAATACAGGGTATAAAAATACAAACAATCATAATCTAGCCTACGCAAACAATCCTGAACTATATATATCGAACTTTAACTCATATAGATAAACTCCAAACATATATATATATGCATCATATCAATAATTATTCAAAAACAAGATAATACTTTTCAATCTACCCAATAAAAACAATCACAAATAAAACAATTTATATCAATTGTCTAAAGCTGTTCTTCTTCCCAACTAAGCTTTTAATTCATATTATCCTGATATATTATACAAATTAAAATACCATAGATTACTTCCAAACTTAAATTTTTTATATATAATCACATCATTCTTATATTCTTATATTCTATTACCTACTCCAATATTGCCCATAAAAGTATTACAAATTAATTTCAATCATACATAAAACAATTTATATCAGTTTTATAAAACTATTCTTCTATCCAACTAAACTTTAACATACTAAAACCAAGTTTATACAACCTTTCCTTCTAATGTATTATACAACTTAAAATACCATACATTACCTTCCAGGCTTAAAACTTTCCATCCAAATAACAAAGCATAACCTACAGAATATCAATAAACACTACTACAAATCTTCCCAATTAAATTTTCATAATCATCTTAAAACTAAAGCAACACAAAATATTATATAATTATTTTATAAGGGTGAAAAATGAATCCCCAAATACTTAATCCTTCTAGCATCCTTATTACATTATTATCTCTTGCAATTATGCAACTAAATCCTCAGGTTTGCTTCATTCTTCCAGAAGCAGCACACCTCTTCCAATTTCTGGCCTTCTCCCGTGGTGATGAAATTTGACCCACTCCTGTAGCTTTCACATCTGTCTGCGTTAACCCTTCAACATCTTGTGGATTCTCTCTGGAACGTTGAGGCTCTCTGTCACCTTTTTTCTTTGTAGACTCCAAAGACGGTATGGGGACTGCTTTTAAAACATTACTGTAAAAGTCACATGCCTGAATCACCGTAGTAAAACAATGCCTCATACCTTCATAAGTCGCCACCATACCCTCTGGTATTTGCCATCTCAGCCCTGCCTGAGCTGCTCGATGTCCTCTCTGGGCTGGTGGTTGAGTTCCCGAAACTTATAGTTTTGGGGGACTTCAATCTACCATCGCTGGGAGGTTCATCTGAGTTGGCTCGGGAGTTCATGGCTTCCATGACGGCCATGGACCTGATGCAAGTAATTTCGGGACCGACTCATGAGGGAGGCCACACCCTTGACCTAGTTTTCTTATCTGGACGGTGGTTAGATGATCTTGGTGGGGGCTCTCCAATTATTATGCCCCTGTCATGGACCGATCATCATCTCCTGCGGCTGGTCTTCCGTTTTGCCACCCCCCGCCGTGGGTGTTTGGAACCAATTAAATGGTACCGCCCCAGACGCTTAATGGATCCCCAGAGGTTCCAGGCAGCGCTGGGGTCCCCACCTGCCTCCCTTGCTCACAGCTCGGCAGATGCCTTAGTGGAAGCCTGGGAAAGGACGGCCACTGAGGCTCTTGACCGAGTTGTACCCCTGCGGCCCCTGACCCGGTGCAGATCCCGTCGAGCTCCATGGTTCTCTGCGGAGCTTCGGGAGATGAAGCGTCGGAGACGGGGCCTAGAGAGCGGTTGGAGGTCCAGCCGATCCGAATCCGACCGATTGCGACTAAGAGCCTACATTAGGTCTTATCTCGCTGCGATAAGGGAGGCGAGGTCTAACCACTTCGCCACCCTTATCGCGTCCGCAGATAATCGCCCAGCCGCCCTGTTTAGGGTGACTCGCTCCCTCCTAAATCAGGAGGTGAGGGAGGATCCCTTGCAGGGTCGTGCTGAGGAGTTTAACCAACATCTGTCGGACAAAATCGCTCGGATTCGGACCGGTCTGGACTCTGACTGGGCAGAGTCTGACGATCAGGACACTGGCGATCTTGTCGATATCACCTGGGAGGAGTTTGATTCTGTGACTCCGGAGGAAGTGGACAGGATCATGGGGAGACTGAGCACCACCACGTGTTTATTGGATCCGTGCCCTTCCTGGCTGGTTTATGCAGCCCGGGAGAGGACACGCAGCTGGTTCCAGGCAGTTATATCGGCTTCTTTGAGTGAGGGTAGCTTCCCCGCCGTCTTGAAAGAGGCGGTGGTGAGGCCTCTCCTCAAGAAGCCGGCCTTGGACCCAGCTGTATTAAACAACTTTCGTCCTGTCTCCAACCTTCGCTTCCTTGCGAAGGTTGTTGAGAGTGCGGTGGCGCATCAGCTCCCTCTGGTCCTGGATGAAGCGGATTATCTAGACCCGTACCAATCGGGTTTCAGGCCCGGGCACAGCACGGAGACGGCATTGGTCGCGCTGGTGAATGATCTCTGGAGGGCTCGGGACAGGGGATATTCCTCTGTTCTAGTCCTATTAGACCTCTCGGCGGCTTTCGATACCATCGACCATGGTATCTTGCTGCGGCGTCTCAGGGGATTGGGAGTGGGAGGCACAGTTTTACAGTGGTTCTCCTCCTATCTCCGGGGACGTTCGCAGTCGGTGTTGGCAGGAGGGCAGAGGTCGACCGCGAAGTCTCTCATTTGTGGAGTTCCTCAGGGGTCGGTCCTCTCGCCTCTCCTGTTCAACATCTACATGAAACCGCTGGGTGAGATCATTCGTGGCTTTGGAGTTGGGTATCATCAGTACGCTGATGATACCCAACTTTTCCTTTCGACCCCAAACCACCCCAGTGATGCCCTCAACGTGATGTCCCGGTGCCTGGAGGCGGTTCGGGTCTGGATGGGGAGGAACAGACTCCAACTCAACCCCGACAAGACTGAGTGGCTGTGCATACCTTCATCCCGGGTTTATTCGGATGTTCCACCTCTGGCTATGGGGGGTGAATTACTACCCCCCGTAGATAGGGCTCGCAACTTGGGAGTCCTCCTAGATTCACGGCTCACTTTGGAAGACCATATAGGAGCTGTGACTAGGGGGGCCTTCGCCCAGGTTCGCCTGGTGCGCCAGTTGCGGCCCTATCTTAGCCGGGATGATTTGTGCACGGTCACTCATGCGCTCGTGTCCTCTCGTCTGGACTACTGCAACGCTCTCTACATGGGGCTGCCCTTGAGGACCACCCGGAAGCTCCAACTGGTACAGAATGCAGCCGCGAGAGTTGTGTTGGGAGTCTCCCGATACTCCCACGTTACACCGCTGCTCCGTGAGCTGCATTGGTTGCCAGTTGTCTTCCGGGTGAGATTCAAGGTACTGGTAACAGTGTTTAAAGCCCTTCATGGCATGGGGCCAGAGTACCTTAGGGAACATCTGCTGCCGGCATCAAGCTCCCTGCGCCCTGTGCGTTCCCACAGAGAGGGCCTTCTCAGGGTGCCACCGATCAGAGAATGTCGATTGGTGGCCCCCAGGGGGAGATCCTTCTCTGTGGGCGCTCCGGAGCTGTGGAATCAGCTACCGGTAGAGCTCCGGATGGCGCCCGATCTTCGCTCCTTTCGCCGCGACCTCAAGACGTTTCTGTTTGTACAAACCGGCCTAGCCTGATGGGGATTGGTGGGGTTTTTTAATTTTTTGCTTTAATTTTAAATTGTTGTTTTAGAATTTTATTCCAACTGTTTTAATATGGGCAATTATTTAATCTTGTTTTAACGTTTGTATGTAGTATTTTATTCTGCCCTGTGAACCGCCCTGAGTCCTCAGGGAGAAGGGCGGTATACAAATATTATTAAATTAAATTAAATTAAATCTAAACTTAATATCACGTCGTCTCAATTCTTGTGTCAAAAAAGCAAATTCCTTCCTTTTTCTTAAAATTCTTGCAGGAATCTCTTTTAAAATCAAAACTTTTTGCTCATCCATTACAAAATCAATATTATAGGAGGCCTGGATAACTTCATTTCTAATCTTTCTCTTTGTAAAATAAACCACCACATCTCTGGGTAATTTCCTTTGTCTTGCAATCCACGAATTAACACGGAAGATTTTATCTATATCTTCCATTATTTCATCTGCTGGTCGCTCCAACACCCCTTCCAAAACCTCAGAAACCATTTTCATCAAATTTTCCTTAGGATTTTCTTTTAGGCCTCTGATTCTCAAAGCAAACTCCATCTGAGAATACTGTGTCGAAATCAAATCATAATCCATTTTCTCTATCACATTTTCAGTTTCTGTCATTTTGGCTTCCATTCTAATATCATTTTGAACAAGATCTTCCACTCTTTCATCCAAAATCTCAATGCTTTTAGCCATATTTGACATTACAAATGTGATGTCTGCTCTCATTTCTGCTAATTTCTCTGTAAACTTCTCCTCCAACTTTTTCTCCATTATCTCAACAAATTGTTGCATTTGCTTTTCCATAGTCTCTTGCAGCAAACTCTGCAAATCTTTTACTGTAAAAGCTGATACAGATTCAGATGCAGAGGACAATGAAGTTTTCACCAAAGACTGCTGCCTCAGGGCAGGAACTTTAGAAGATATAGCCGCCATT
This sequence comes from Vipera ursinii, assembly GCF_947247035.1. Classification (NCBI taxonomy): domain Eukaryota; kingdom Metazoa; phylum Chordata; class Lepidosauria; order Squamata; family Viperidae; genus Vipera; species Vipera ursinii. The sequence goes on from NC_139512.1 coordinate 185,410,921, forward strand.
ATCACCCTCTATTGTTAACTACGCACTTTCACTTACAGATTCAGCAAAGTCCATTGAGTTAAAGATCAAAACATCATCTTCTCCAAAATCTCCTGCATCGCTCTGCCTGCGTCCTCGTTCTCAAAAGCTCTTCCTTGCTAGCAGGGATGGTTGCGAACGCCCTGTTCTGCTCCAAGAAACCCGGAGCAGAGACGCCTCACAGTCCGGAGCATGCCCAGGCTTCGGGGGGGCTCAATCCTTCCGCCACCAAAACTCTAAGTTCTGGCGGCCCCGGAGAGCTCTACCCCTACCTGGACCCTCACCCCCTCCTCTTCTCCCGAGGTGGTGGCTTCCGAGCCGCCGAACAGCTGATCGGCGCTGTTTTCGGCGGCTCTACGGAGCCACGAGGCTGACAGCCAAGAAATGGCTCCCTCCGGCGTCGCCTTGCCATCCGGAAGCCTTTACTTTCTGCTTTTTGATAAGGAAAGATTGGAGAATCTTTTAAGTTATTGTTCTACATCTGGGGTCTTCAAACTTGGCCATTTTATGACTGGTGGACTTCAACTGTTCTACATTATGCTCTGCTATTCCCAGGAGTACTCCAAAGAGATTAGACAGTTACACCAAAAAGGAAAGTTCTGCTGTAAAATATTGGTTCCACTTGGATTTAAGACCACCATAAAAGGTAGGGAAAAAAAGTCTCAGGTAGTAATAAAATGCTCTTAGACAAGCTCTAGCCCTTAACTTTCTTTAGACCTGTGTTTGTTCATATAATAAACATCCTGGGGATTATGTCTTCTCTGTAGAGAGGAGTTGTCTGGGATGGTATAAGGACTCCTGTTTTGGATAGGGGTTGGACTAGAGCTTTTTTCCCTGGAGTATATCATTGGACATGCAATCAACTACTGATTTGAAATCATAGAAACATAGGGCTAGAAGGGGCCTTGGAGGTCTTCTAGTCCAATCACCTGCTCAAGGCAGAAGTCCTTTTACCATTTTGGATAAAGGAATGTACAATCTTTTCTTGAAAACCTCCAGAGATCATCTTCCAATGATTAATTCCTCTCAGTCAAAAAGTTTCCTTTTATTTCCAGGTAGGATCTCTGTTTAACAAGTTTTAGCTGTTGCTTCTTGTCCTCCTTCAGATGCTTTGGAGAATAAGTCAACCCTCTCATCTCTGTGACTGCCACTCAACTACTGAAGGAAACTTATCAGGTCACCCCTAATCCTTCTCTTCATTAGGCTAGACAAACCTAGTTCCTTTAACCATTCATTGTACAGTTTAGCCTCCAGACCCTTTTTCATCTTTGCTGCTCTTCTCTGCACTCTATCTAGTGTTGCAATTTGTTTTGAATCATGGCTATTAGAAGTCCACCAGTACACTGTATTCAAAGTGTAGTCTCACTAGTGCAGTATAGAGCAGTACTGTCCCTTCTTGTGCTCTTGTTGCTATACCTCTGTTGATGTAGTCTTGGACTACTTTGGCTTTTTTGACAGCTGAACACACTGCTGGCTCATACTTAAGTGATGCTCCACTATGACAGAATTCCTCAACCTGGCTTTGGGAACTGGTGGGTGGGAGAGGTGCAACTTATTGCAGCTCTTGCTATTTGTGCAAGTCGGGATGCGCACGTTCACCCACCATTTCCGTGGCCTGGTTCCATAAAGTTCAAGGCCCAGAGGTGGGCTGGGGTTGGGGACCTCTGCACTAGGATATCTAGATCCCTCTCGAAGTTATTATGGTTGAGCAAGGTACTGGCTATTCTATACCTTACATTTGTTTTTTCTGCCTAGTTGCAATACCTTACTTTTCTCACCACTGAACTGCATCTTATTGGATAGGGTCCATGTTTCAATATCCTTCTGAATCTTTTTTTATTACATTTATATCCCGCCCTTCTCCGAAGACTCAGGGCGGCTTACAAGCTTGAGTTTATTTTCCAAACTGTTAGCAATTTCTCCGAAATTCTCTCTTTGATGAGTTTCTCTCCTATTCCCTCATCTAGATCATGTTGAAGAACTGTGGGCCCAGTATAGAACTTTGAGGTACTCCACTGCATGCTTCTCTCTATGTAGATATAGTTCTGTCGAGGGCTACAAGCTGAATCAAATGGTTAACCAATCCATGTGGTGGTACTATCTATTCTACTCTGTTCTATTTAACAAGAAACAGGTCTACTTAGTCAAATGCCTTACTGAAGTACAAGTGTATATACTATATCCATAGCATTTCCTTGATCCATTAATTTAATCACTTTATCAAAAAAGGAAATAAGGTTTGTTGCCAATCTGTTTTTAACCATTCTGGCTTCTATTAATTACCTTGTTCATTTCTAGGTGCTCACAAATCCATTGCTTGATTATCTTTCCTGGAAGTTTCCCAGGTATTAATGTCAAGCTGAAATCAATAAAAGCTGAATATAAAGGTTATTGTGTTAAAGTAGTAGTTTTCAAAAAAGTGGGCCACCAAATAACAGCAATAGAAGCCTGCCTCCTCATCAACTAACTTTCTTGCTCCAGCTACTGCCCTAATTTTTACTGTAAATATCTGTCTTACAGTTTGCTAATAGAATTAAAAACTTCTGTAATCCACAGACAGGAGCCTACTTTTTTGAAGATGAGGATATGATTTCCATATCCTATTTCTTAGGAACATGGTCAGATTTATCAATGATCACAAACAATGGCCAGATTGATACCCAGAATTCATAGTACTTTTTAATTAGTTCAGAAGGAATTTAGTTATTTCCAAAGTCTTCTCTGATTTTGCATGAGAGATCAAATCCATAATCTTCCTTTGAGGGAGAACTTTCATATTACTATAGACAAGTTAGTTAGACATATCTTCATTACACCGTAAAATGTCCTTCGTTGTCTTCTAGGGATAGCACTCTCACACTGAGTGCTAATGGCAGTAATATGCCAAAAACCAGGAGTTTCTTTTTATTATTCTTAACTGGCTGAATAAGTGGATTTCAGGCCTTTTCCTATGGCATTTTTTTAACCTAACTAGGTGTTTGTGCTGCCTGTTTTGGTTTAAGAGCTCTTGATCTATGATTGGCACTATAGGCATTATATTTAGCAATTAGCTTTCAGAGTAGGACAGTGATGACGAACCTTTTAGAGACTGAGTGCTCAAACTGCAACCCAAAACCCACTTATGTATCATTGGGTGCTGGGTGGGCATGGCCCATTGGGTGGGCGTGGCCCATTGCGTGGGCATGGCTGCGGTGGTAATGGCAGACTGGGTGGGATTAAAAAGTTCAATCAATCCCAACTTTGCAAGATCTTTTTTTCCACCGAAGTTGAAATTGATTGATTGATTGAACCTTTTTTCCCCACACAGTGGTGGAGGCCTAAAGCGAAAAGGTTTTATAAAACCCAGCTCAAGGCCTAGGACTGGGGTGACAGCACGTGTGCCCACAGAGAGGGCTTTGTGTGCCACTTGTGGCACACGTGCCATAGGTTTGCCACCCCAGGACTAGGATCTTGACTGTTAGAATTATTATTAAATAATAATATTGGATTTCGTTGGCTCAGATATTTTTGTAACTCCCATATTAAAGTTCTATCCACTTTAGTAAACAGTGCATCCAAGGGAGTTTTCAGCTATCAGTGAAAGAAAGATATGCTGGAAAATAAATTACATACCAAACTGATCATCTCTGCATGATTTTCCAGCTGGAAATATGATGTGTTGGAATACATCCTCAATATAAATTTGCCAAGGAAATAATTTAAGCATGTGGTGAGTATTAGATAAAAAATACTTTCAAAAGAATACACAAAATATATATTTTATCAAAGAACATACTTAGATATGTGCCCATAACATTATTACCTTCCAGGGAAAGTACTGTGTACAAAATTCAAAAAAGTGTAAAAAAAAAAAGCAGTAAACAAAAGAGATTAAAGGCAGGTGATGAGCAGATTAAAGGCAGGTGATAAATAGTTATTCTTACTTCATCTAGTTTATCTCAGCACATTCACGGTCTATCTTTATACCTTTCTATCTTTGCAAATAATTCTCTTATGTCCACATACTGATAACACTTATTTTATTTTTTATCCCACCTTTATTATTGTTTATAAATAATTCAGGGTGGTGAACATAACTAATACTTCTTCTTCTTCCTATTTTCCCCACAACATCAACCCTGTGAGGTGGGTTAGAGACAGAATGATTTGCCCAAAGACACCCAGATGGGTTTTCATGCCTGAAGCGGAACTAGAACTCAGTCTTCTGGCATCTTAACCACTAGATCAAACTGTCTTTTATAATAATAATAATAATAATAATAATAATAATAATAATAATAATAATAATAATAACAACAACAACAACAACAACAACAACAACAACAACAACAACAAATAATAATAATAAGAAAAATAATAAGAAAACTGCAAGGAAAGGAAGACCAACCTGAACATGGCATGGATTGACTACAAAAAGGCATTTGACTCTCTGCCTTATGACTGGATAATCAAGTGCCTAGAAATAACAGGAGTCAGTAGAAACATCAGAAAATTTGTGCTTTATTGTGTGTCTGGAAAAAGTATTATTATAAATTAAATTATAAAATACCGATTTGGGGAATTCCTGGACACGCGATAGAGGGCGTATCTATGGGAATGAGTATGGATATGGTTTCTTATAAGGAACTACTTAGATTGCAAGGGACTGATTGGCAACTTAAATCATTAGAGGAGTTAAGACAAGAAAACATAAGTTACTCTTGGTTTCAATATACCCAATTGAAAGCTAGGTGGAAGTCAGATCAAAAGGTTGGCATCACAATTACAGATCAAAATTCAGTAAAACAAATTAGAGATTCAAATTGTGCACATATAAAGAGGATATATAATGCTTTAATTGAATTGGATTCGGAAACGGAACTGGTTAAAGACTGTATGATAAAGTGGTCACAAAATATTCAGGAACCAATTTCGTTGGACACCTGGGAGATAATTTGGGTTAGAAATGTTAAATTTACTCAGGCTCAAAACTTAAGAGAAAATTTTTATAAAATGTTTTATAGATGGCATCTGGATCCCAAGAAGTCCAACATGTATCCTAATTTACAGTCTAAATGTTGGAGATGTAGTTTAGAAGCTACCTATTTTCACATGTGGTGGACTTGTAGAAATATAAAAGCTTTTTGGATCAAAATTTGGTGGAACAGGCCACAGGCTCTCTCTCTCTCTCTCTGTTAGCTGAGAAGCAGGGAAGATATGTGTTAAATGTTTGTTAATCATTCAGAATACACTTGCTTAGTCCCAGACACGGGACAAATCTTATTTCCTGTTTCGGCCTAGCCCAAGGCCATCTACAGGCAGTAGCCACAGCAGTGGCAGCTCATATTTGTGTAAATCTTTTTGGCTTGCTAACAAAGAATAAAGGGAGACCGATATAATCATTTCAAACTTATTTCTTCTCATCAGTCAGCCATACCCTTCTGAGATTCGAACCTGGGCCGACTGTGTTTTAAGCAGTTGTTTTAACCCCTAGGCCACAGTCTCTCTCTCTCTCTCTCTCTCTCTCTCTCTCTCTCTCTCTCTCTCTCTCTAACAGCATTCCGTGCGCCTTTGGCGTCTAGTCATGCCAGCCACATGACCATGGAGACGTCCTCGGACAAACGCTGGCTCTTTGGTTTTGAAACGGAGATGAGCACCGGCCCCTAGAGTTGGAAACGACTAGCATGCATGTGTGGGGAAACCTTTACCTTTTAAAGATTCTTAACTATTATCTTGGTTTTCTCTTTATTTTTAATCCCGCTATTTCACCATATTGTTCTATTTCCCCCCACAATTTTGGAATCATCTCCAGGGGTTCTTCCAAAATAAATGCTAAATCATCAGCAAATGCTTGTAGTTTATATGTTTCACCCTTTATCCCCAAACGTCTAATTTCTGTATCTCGTCTTATATTTTGATTTAAAACTTCCAGAGTTAAAATGAATAACAGGGGAGATAGAGGGCATCCTTGCCTTGTGTCTTTCCTTATTTCAAAGCTCTCAGTACAATCTCCATTCACTATCACTTTGGCTGTTTATTATATATTGTTTTTACCATATTTATAAAATTCTGTCCAAAGTCCATTATTTGTAATTGATGAATCATAAATTGCCATGAAAGGTTATCAAATGCCTTTTGAGCATCTAAAAATATTAATGCCATTTGTTTCCCTGGATGTAGCTCATAGTATTCCAATACATCTATTATCATTCTTGAGTTATTTTTAATTTGTCTCTTTGGTAAAAAGCCATTTTGATCCGGGTATTTTTTCAATCTCTCCACCATTATTGAAGTAAAAATTTTATAATCCACATTGAGCAATGAAATCGGTCTATAGTTTTAATCTGAGTCAAATCTGAATCTTCTTTTGGTATTAAAGTAATATTTGCTTCAATCCACGTCATTGGCATTTTAGCTTCTAATAAAAGTCCATTACAAACATCTTTCAACGGTTCGCTTAATATCTCTCGTAAGTTCTTATATAACTCTGCCGGAAGTCCATCTGGACCAGGATTTTTCCCATTTTTTTGTCTCTTTATGGCCTCTGTTATTTCCATCATTGTAACACCTTCATCTAACATATTTTTAAATGTCTCTGAAATCTTTGGAAGATTACTTTCTTCCAAGTATTTTACAGTTTTCTCTCTTGAAGTCTGCTCTTTATTGTACAGTTTCTTATAGAATTTTTTAACTATCTTTTTATTTCTTCATTTTTATACAGTTCAATATATTTTTGTAATGGCCATTCACCTTTGCATTCAGTTCAGATTCATTTGTCTCCTTGATATCATTCTTGACTTTATGACTTCTTGTTTTAGCACAGTGTGTTATAGATAAATTTTCCCAGACCATTTAACTTTGTTCTGTGATGTTTGATATATTGAATTCTTGGTTCCATTATGGTCTTATGCATGGCTATTTTCACTTTTTACATTTATTCCTCTTAATTAGCTACCTATTACCTCTTAGCTTTCTACCAATATTGGTACATTGTATTTTTTCCCCCATTTTCACAACTTCAGTAAACATTCTATTGGTACATAGCTTTAAGTTCCTACTCATTTTTTCCACCATTTATGCAATGGCTAATTTCTAACTTTCCTTGTTAAACACAATCATTTTGTTCTCTGATACATTAATTTTCAATTCAATAGTCTTTGCTGTATTGTACAACCTAACTTTTCCTGCATATTATTTGGGTTCTCATCTAAAAATCCAGCATCAATTGAAAAGAAGTACAATTCAAATTCACACCCCAATTAGTATGCATCACTATAAGCATTTTTAACATGTTATTCATAAATACATTAAATAGTTAAGGAGATGTCATATCCTTATCTTAATCCTTTTTCATATTGAATAATTTTTCTAAGCATTCCTTTTATTCTTATAGATGTTTTACTTCCTTTTTTATTGAAAAGTTTTTCAATACATTTTATCTTTAACAATCCCTCCCCCCCACCCCCTACCCAACCCTTCCTAACCCTCCCTAACCCTCCCCCCTCCCCTGCCCCCATCCCCGACTTCCCAGAGCTAAATACAAGGTATAAAAGTAAAAACAATCATAAACAACCATATGCTAACAACAATAAACTATTAAGTCTATCGCACTCTAGCTCGTATAAAATGACTACAAGCAATACTAATATCACATCAAAACTTATACAAATGCTAAATGAAACTTTTTAGTCCCATATTTGTTCTGGATGTAATCAATCCACTTTTTCCACTCCATAATATAACGTTGTTGCGAATGATCTTTCAAATAAGCCGATATCTTTGCCATTTCCGCCAGGTCAGAAACTTTTAAAGTCCATTCTTCTATAGTCGGCAGTTCCTCCTTCTTCCAATATTGACCTACTAAAAGTCTTGCTGCCGTAATTAAGTTCAACATCAACTTAGTGTCCACAACAGTAGTATCCGTAATTATGCCCAATAAAAACAATTGCGGACAAAACTTTATCCTTTGCTTAAATATCTTCTGCATTTTCCACCAGATTTTAATCCAAAAAACTTTAACCTTTTTACAGGTCCACCATACGTGAAAGTATGTTGCGTCTTTGCCACCACATCTCCAACATTTAGGTTGATAGTTCGGATACATACTTGCAAGCTTTTTAGGATCTAGATGCCACCTATAAAACATTTTATAAAAGTTCTCTCTTAAATTTTGGGCTTGTGTAAATTTTACGTTCCTCACCCAGATCTTTTCCCAAGTGTCCATTGTAATAACTTCTTGAATATTCTGAGCCCACTTTATCATACAATCTTTAACAAGTTCTGTTTCTGAGTCAATTTCTATCAATGCAAGATATATCCATTTGATATGTGCTGGACCCTGATTTCTAATTTGCTTTACCAGATTTTCATCAGTCATTGAAAAACCAATTTTCTGATCTTCTTTCCACCTGGCCTGCAATTGACCATATTGAAACCAGGTTTGAACAATCTTCTCTTCTCGTAGAAGATTATACGGCTTCAAACACCATACGTTCCTCTCCAAACTTAGGATTTCCTTATATGTAGTCACATCATGTTTGAACCCAACATTTATGTTTTCTATTGCGTGTTTCGGTATTGCCCATAAAGGTATCTTGTAGTTTAACTTATGTCTATACTTTTTCCAAACTCTCAACAAAGCATGTCTAAAAATATGCACCTTAAACACATTATCTACCTTCTTATCATACAATAAATATGCATGCCAGCCAAATAACAAGTCGTGGCCTTCAAGATTTAATAATCTCCCTTGTGTTAAATTAATCCAGTCACTTATCGCTGACAACGCAGCAGCTTCATAATACAATTTAAAATTGTGCATTTTAAGACCACCTCTTTCACGCGTATCCTGCATAATCTTAAATTTAACTCGTGGCCTTTTCCCTGCCCATACAAATTTATTGATACCCTTTTGCCATTCCTCCAAATTTGAGTCCTTTTTAAGAATAGGTATGATTTGAAATAAGAATAAAAATTTTAGCGAAACATTCATTTTCACTGCTGCAATTCTTCCCAATAGAGACAATTGTAATTTTTTCCAGCTCTCCAATTCTTTTTGAATTTTTCCCCATAACTTTTCATAATTATTTTTATATAACTTTGCATTTGAGGGTGACAAATACACCCCCAAATATTTAACCCTTTTAACAATCTCAAATCCAGTTAATCCTTCTAAAAGGGCCTTTTGCAATACTGTCATATTTTTAGCCAATATTTTAGCTTTTTGTATATTAACCTTAAATCCAGAAACCTTCCCATATTGCATTATTATCTCCATCAGGTCCACAACAGAATTTTCTGGCTGAGTCACCGTAACAACCAGATCGTCTGCAAACGCCCTCAATCTATAATCCTGATCTCTTATTTGAATTCCCTTAATTTTTTCCGAATTCCGTATTTTAATCAATAATATCTCCAATGTTAAAACAAATAATAAAGGTGATAACGGACACCCTTGTCTTGTGCCCTTTTCAATATTACATACTTCAGTCAAACTATTATTTACTATTATTCGGGCTGTTTGTTTTTGATATAATGCCCTAATTGGTTGTAAGAATTTATCCCCAAAATTCATTTTATCTAATACCTTCATCAAAAATTGCCAATCCAGTTGATCAAAGGCTTTTTCGGCGTCTAGAAAGATCAGCGCCGCAGGGATCTGGTTGTTCCTTTCCAAAAATTCCAACAAGTCTACTATATGCCTCACATTATTTTTCGTTTGTCTGCCACTAATAAATCCAGTTGGATCACCATGAATTATCTGTTGCAAAACCCTCATCAATCTGTTAGCTAAAACCTTAGCAAATATCTTGTAGTCTGTATTCAAAAGTGATATTGGTCTGTAATTTCTTACTTGGGTGACATCCTGATCTTCTTTAGGAATCAGAGAAATAAAAGCAGTTCTCCAAGATGGAGGGACCCCTCCTCCCCTTTGAATTGTCTGAAACAATTCCCTTAATGGCTTTATCATCTCCAATTGTAAATTTTTATAATACACCACAGTCAGCGTACCTGGCACTTTATCCACCTTCAATTGTTTAATTGCTAAAATAATTTCTACTTCTGTTATCAATTGATTAATCTCTTCCTTTTGTTCTTGTGTAAGAATCGGGATGTTGGCATTCCTCAAATATGCATCAATATCTGCTTCATTAATCTTACCTTTAGCATATAATTTAGAATAAAAGTCCACAAAGGCTTCCTTAATAAGATCCTGTTGATACACAACCTTACCCTTATATTGTATTTTATCTATATTAGAAGCCCTTTGCTTCTTCCTTAACATGTAAACCAACCATCTACCTGGCTTATTGGCATTGCAAAAAGTATTATGCCTAGCAAACCGTAAGTTAGTTGCCACCTGATCAGCCATCAACTTGTCAAACTGTCCTCTTAACAAATTAATAACCTCTTTGATCTTCACATCCGATGGATTCAAAATTAGGGCCTTTTCTTTTTCCCTAATTTCATTCTCTAATTCTTTCCTCCTAAATTCCAAGTTACGTCTGTATTTGTTATTCATATATATTAACACCCCTCTCATATAAGCTTTGCTAGCATCCCAAACCATGTCCATAGAGGTACCCTTATTCATGTTAGTTTCAAAAAAGTCCTTCATCTGTTTTTTACATTCTTCCACGTTTCACTGGTTTCTAAACAGGTTCTCATTTAGGTGCCAAGAGCGCCTATCTCTATTATCCTTGTCAATCTCTAACCAGACTGGACTATGATCAGATATAGTTCTTGGACAAATCTTTATCTTCTTGATCCTGGAAAAAAAATCATTAGTCATTAATATAAAATCAATTCTGGAAAAAGATTGATGTCTATCAGAAAAAAAGTATAATCCTTTTCTTGTGAGTGTCTTTCTCTCCAAATGTCTCGCAACTCCAAATCATCCTTCATCTCGAAAAAAGATTTAGGCAATCTAGCGTGGCTTGGAGTACGCCTAAAAGAAGTACACTTGTCCAGTTGTACATCCAAGACATGGTTCCAATCTCCCATAAAAATAAAAGATTTATAATCCAACTGAGTGATGTTACTGTGTAATAAACTATAAAAGTCTGCTTGTTGTTGATTAGGAGCAAAAAATCCAACCAAAAGCGTTTTTTTGCCTTTTAACAAAAAATCTATTATAACATATCTTCCTTGTTTGTCTGCTTCTATTAACTCCGCTGTCATAGTGTTCTTGACATAAATAACCACTCCATTCTTCTTATTCATTGCAGGAGCAATAAATTGTGTACCCAATCTAGAGTTCAATAAGTACTTTTTGTCCATAGCCCTAATATGTGTTTCTTGCAAGCAAATAACATCAGTCTTAAATTGTTTTAAATATTGAAAAATTTTCTTTCTCTTCTGTGGTGAGTTTAAGCCATTAACATTCCAAGTTAGGAACTTAATCGCCATCCTTAGCGACCCAAAGCTTCTGGAACATGTCTGCCAGGAGTCCCTTGACTTCCTTAGGCCGCGCCCCTCCCACAGCTTCGCTATAGGTACGCTTTGGAGGTTCCATAACTTTCTACTGGTCCTGTTCTTGCTCTCGTCTCGCTCGTCTCAAGGCAGCACGCGTCATCCTCTGGTCTCTGGCATCCTCCGATGAAGCTGTAATTTGATCCACTCCTGTAGCTTTCTCGTCTGCCTGCGTTATTCCTTCAGCATCTTGAGGCTTTCCCTCGCCATTCTTCTTTGTAGATTCCAAAAGTGGTAAAGGGATTGCTTTTAAAATGTTGCTATAAAAATCACGTGCCTGCATCACTGTGATAAGACGATGTCTCGTGCCTTCATGCATCACCACCATCCCCACTGGTATCTCCCATCTAAACTTGATATCACGTCTCTTAAGTTCCTGTGCCAGAAAAGCAAAATCTTTCCTTCTCCTTAAAATTCTTGGAGGAATCTCTTTTAGAACCAAACCTTTTTGTTCAGCAACCACAAGCATAGTATTATAGGAAACTTGAATGACTTCATTCCTAATTGCTCTCTTTGTAAAGTAAACAACCACATCTCTAGGTAACTTCCTTTGCCTTGCAATCCATGAGTTCCCACGAAAGATTTTGTCTATATCTCCCACAATTTCAGCTGCTGACTGTCCCAGTACCCCTTCCAAAGCTTCAGAGACTATTTGCTTCAAATCTTCTTTAGGATTCTCTTTTAAGCCTCTGATTCTGATAGCAAACTCCATCTCGTGGTACTGGACCAAGGTCAAGTCGCTGTCAATTTTATCCACCACATTTTCAGTCTCTAACACTTTTGCTTCTAATCTAGAATTATTTTGGCTAAGATCTTCCACTCTTTCATCCAAGCGTTCAATACATAAAGCCATACCTTGAAGTGCAGGCAAGATGTCTGCCCTCAGTTCTGTAAACTCCTCCTCCAGCTTTTCATCCATCTTTTCATCTATAATATCTGCTATTTATTGTGAATGCATTCCAAGGTAAGTCTTTAACTGTCAGTGCTGGAGCAGGTGCAGGAGGCAATAAAGCTTGCAGCGAGGACTGTTGCACCGGGGAAGCCCCCGCACTTCTGAGAACTTTGGAAGATTTAGCCGCCATCTTCCCCCACTTTTACTTGCTACGCACTTTCACTTTCAGAGTCTATAAAATCCTTTGAGCTAGAGAACAAAAATCCACTTTCACCTTGATCTCCTGTATCGCTCTGCCTGCGTCCTTGCACTCCAGAATCCTTTCTGCTGGCAGGGGTGGTTGCTAACACTTTGTTCTGCTCCCAAAAGCACGGAGCAGAAACGCTGCGCAGCCCGGAGCAAACCCAGGCTTCGGGGGGGGCTCAATCGTTCAGCCGCCCGAACTTAAAGCTTAGGCGGCCCCGGAGAGCTCAACCCCTACCAGGGTACTCACCCCCTCCTCTTCTCCCGAGGAGGGGGCTTCCGAACCGCCGAAACAGCTGATCGGTGCTGTTTTTGGCGGTTCTACAAAGCCGCGGAGCGGACAGCCTAGAAATGGCTGTCTTCAGCGTCGCATCGCCACCGGAAGTCTCGATGTTTTACTTCCTTCAGGTATCACTTTTATAAACAGCAACTAACCCTAGCACCGTGCATTCCATAATTTAAGCTAATTTAAATATTCAGTTTAACATATACTTTGTCTTAATTAATAAATATACAATACATTTATTCATATTTATACATTTCTCAGTGAATTACTGAACAGCAAACATTTGAATAGAATAGAGCTGGAAGGGACCTTGGAGGTCTTCTAGTCCAGCCCCCTGCTTAAGTAGGAGAACCTATACCATCTCAGACAGGTGAATGTCCAGTCTCCTCTTGAAAATCTCCAGTGATGGAGTGCCCACGATCTCTGAGTTAAGCTGTTCCACAGGTTTATTGTCCTCACTGTCAGGAAGTTTCTTCTTAATTCCAGGTTGCTTCTTTCTTTGATCAGTTTCCAACCATTGTTTCTTGTCCTTCCCTCTGGTGCTTTGGTGAACAACCTGGCCCACTCTGCCTAGTGGCAGCCCCTCAGATACTGGAACACTGCTATCATGTCTCCCCTATTTCTTCTTTTCTTTAGACTAGCCAAACCCAAAACTCATAGCTGTTCTTCATATGTTTTGGGCTCCAGGCCTTTGATCATCTTAGTAGCTCTTCTCTGAATTTTTTCCTAACTGTCAACATCTTTTTTGTGATATGGTGAGCAAAATTGGCTATAGTATTCCAGGTGTAGTCACACTAGGGTTTGATAAAGTGGTAGTAATACGTTGGATGATCTTGATTCTATGCCTCTGTTTATACAACCCAGGATTGTATTAGCTTTTTTGGCTGCTGCTGCACACTGCTGGCTCATGGTCAAGTGATCATTCGCTAGGACTCCCAGGTCTCTCTCACAGTTACTGTTTTTAAGTCTGGTCTTGCCCAATCTGTATTTGTACCTTTGATTTTTCCTGCCTAAATGTAAAACTTTGCTTTTCTCCACATTGAAGCTCATTTTGTTGGATGGGGCCCATTGTTCAAGGTTGTGATCTGCAAATTTGATGAGTTCCCCTACAATTCCTTCATCTAGGTCATTGATGAAGATATTGAAGAGTACTGGGCCTAAGACAGAACCTTATGATTCCCCACTGCTTACTTCTCTCCATGTGGATGTAGTGACATTGACAACTACTCGCTGAGTAAGAGTTTGTTAGCCAGCTACAAATCCATCTGGTGGTGATGTTGTCTATTCCACCTTTTCCTAGCTTACCAAGGAGTAGGTTGTGGTCTACATTGTCAAATGCCTTACTGAAGTCTAAGTATACTACGTCCACTGCATTTCACTGGTCTACTAGTTTAGTCACTTTATGAAAGAATGAAATGAGATTGGTTTGGCATGATCTGTTTTTAACAAACCTGTGCTGGCTACTAGTTATGACTTTGTTTGCTTCTACCATGTTTTCCCGAAAGTAAGACCCTGTCTAACTTTCTTTCAGGCTCTAAAGTAAGCACTAGGTTTTACTTTTGGGGAGGGCTTACTTTTTTCCAGTACCGGTACCAGTAGGCTGTGAGCGCGCAGGGGTGGGGCAGGGCTTGTACATGGGGTGGAGAAGCAACGCGGCAGTGAGCGTGTGGTGGTGGACCGGTGCAGCTGTGGTGGAGAAAGGGCGCCAAGCCTGGCGTGGTGTGAGTCAGTCCAGATCCACAGTGCTGCCCCACCACTGGCCTGCCAGGGCCCTTTGCCCTTCGCCGGTGCCTACCCAGTACTGTAGGTGCCAGGCTAAGGAATGTTTGTGGGACAAAAAAGAAGGAAAAGTTCAATCAGACTTTTTAACTTCTTAAGATCTTGGGAGAAATCAAAAAGTCTGATTGAACATTTTTTTTTGTCCCACAAACATGTGGCAAAGGCTGAGAAGCGAACGGAGAAATGCAATGCAGCTGAAGCAGGTTAGTAAAAAAATGCTTGGGGAGGCAAGGGCATCTGGGCGGTGGCAGGCATGGCAACCTTATACTGTGCAGCTTTCAGAGGTGTCTTGCAGGCAAAGGGAAGCAACTCCACCCCCCCTCACTTTCTTATTTTATGGCGGCGGCGGCGGCAGCCAGCTGGGCAGAAGGCGATCAGACAGGTGCAGCCAGTAGAGGCCAAAAGCACCCAGCTGGCATGAAAGCTGCAGCGCTCACCAGGGCCTGAAGAGCGTCATGTTCAGCCCTTAGCCCGACACCTGCAGCACTGAGTAGGCATTCGGAGGCTGGGGCTCACCGAGGGTTTGGTTCATTGTGGCCACAGGCAAGCAGACGGTGCTGGCAGTAGCTGATTCCAAAGGCAGGTGCTGGCGATGGGGCTTGGCAGGCTGCTGGTGGGAGGGGTGCTCTGGCAGCAGCACAGAAGTTCTTGACCAACTCGCCCTGCCCCATACTAGGGCTTACTTTCGAAAATCCACCTGAAAATCAGCTGGGGCTTACTTTTGGAGTAGCGTTTACTTTCAGGGAAACACGGTAGTTGTTCGCAGATCTGTTTTTTGATTATCTTTTCTAGGATCTTCCCAGGTATTGATGTTAAGCTGATTGGTCTGATTTGTTTTATGTAGCCAGTGATCAGCTTGAAATTATGCTGCACTTCCCAGATTTTCTCACTATCACCTCATGTACTACTTGTACAAAGTGGCTAAATTAGTGGACCAGAGAAATTCTGTGGACATAGTATAGTTGGGTTTCAGTAAGTTTCTTTTGACAAAATAGACCACAACCTACTTCTTAGTAAGTTAATGTCAGGCTTATGCCAACTTGAGCTCTCAATTCCACTTTGAAGTGAAAGGTTTACTTTTGCTAAAGTCAAGCAGTTACAGCATAAACAAAGCTGTATCCGAATATTCCTGCAGAAAGCATGCATTTTTCCCTCTTCCCTGGTCCTCCCCCCAAGACCAGTCCATCAGTGTCCAATGATATTCGAATTAGATGTTTTAGGAATAGCTTTGAGTTTTGGCACCTCTTTGGTTGAAGTTTGCATTCCATTCTCATGGCTTCATCCTTGATTGGTTGGTTGACACTTCTGGTTCCTGTTATCCTGTCATTGCCTCTCCTACCTCCCCAGTCTTCTCCCTGTATTTTATGGCAAGATGCCAGTGAAGCAAAGTATGCTGAAGATGGCAGACCTGACATTCAACCTCCCTTGGAAAAAAAGACTTTAGTCCTACAGGATAAAGAAAAGGAGAGAAAGGGTTAGGTTTCAATGGGGTTTATCAGGGTATTTGTTGTAGAACTTGCGAAGGAACTTTGGGGCTTGAACATTTTGGGCATTGACCTATTCTGTTTCAGAGGGAGGGAAGTCCTTCCAAGCACTGAATATTAAACTTTCACTCTGAGTTTATGAGAGTCTAAAATTTCCTTGATTTTGAAATGCTGCTCTCCATTGATCGGGTTGGGGGTTGGTAGTGGTTTGGTTGCGGGGTGTAGAGAAGAAGTGATTGCCAGTTTTAACAAGCTACAATGGATCAGAGTGAACACATCTGAAGGATTTGGGGATGTGGAATTGTACTGTTACAGGGTTGATTATTTTAATAATGGGAAAAGGTCCAATGTACTTAGGCCCTAATTTCTTTGAAGGTTGCCTGGACTGGAAGCATTTGCTGGATAGATAGATTTTTTGTTTAATTACATTTATATCCTGCCCTTCTCCGAAGACTCAGGGCGGCTTACAAGCTTAGCAGTAGCCTTCATTCTATGTATATGCCTGCTTGTTAGGGCTTTCACACACACCCCAAGCGGCATTATTACAAAGTCAGCTTAATTGCCCCCAACAATCTGGGTCCTCATTTTACCTACCTTGGAAGGATGGAAGGCTGAGTCAACCTTGAGCCTGGTGGGATGCGAACCTGCACTAATTGCAGGCAGCTGGTATTACTTAAGGAGGCATCAGCCCACTGCTCCACCAAGGCTCTTGTCTCCGTTGACTTCCAGTTCCTGTTTTCAGCAAAGCCGTTGGAGAATTCGAATTGCTGGATCCTTCGGCTGAAATTTCTTTTTCTTGGGGACCCTAAGGGGCCAGAACCCACCCTGAAGGGGTGGAATGAAGGAAGGAAATCCCAGGGACTTAGGAGAGACTGCGGTCTCTCCGAACAGTCCAGGAGAAGCCTCCCAGAAACCAATGGAAGAAAAGGCTGGCTAATGCCATGTCCAGCCACAGCTGAAACAACGGAAGTCATAAGCCATTAAACTAAGCAGATTGTAAACAGCATACTTGAATCTGGGTAAGAATATTGATTTTCTCTATCCTACCTATTTTCTTGAAGAAGAAAGTCCCCCAAATAAGAGATCTCCGAAGAAGGAAAGGGGGAGGGGACTCGGCTCCCTCTCTTTTAGTTTAAGCGGCGAAATTTACCCTTTAGAGAAAGAAAACAGACTAGAAAGACATGAAAAATGAGCAAATGCTGACATCTGCTGGTGAATGAGGATTCTTTTCCCCTCTGAACCTCTAAGCCAGGGGTGTCAAACTCAATTTCATTGAGGGCTGCATCAGCATTGCGGTTGCCCTCAGGGGGCCGGGTAGGTATGGCCAGGGTGGGCGTGGCCTACTGGGTGGGCGTGGCTAGAGTGCGTATGGCCTACTGGGTGGGCATGGCCATCTCTACATCGTTCGCATCAAGGGTGCCTATGGGGGCCTTGGCAGGAGTGGAACAGATCTGAGGGTCTCTGGCAGAAGGAAGGTCTCTGGGCCAGGGCCAAGGCAGTGGGGGCCGTTCCCTCACTATTTCCAGGATGGCTTCATGGGCCGGATCCTGCCCCCAGGCCTTCTGTTGACATGTCTGCTCTAAGATTTTAGAAAATGCAGCTGTGTAAACAAAATGATAACAAAGCTGAAGTAATGAATACTTTACAAAAGGAAACATATGATGAGCGACAACAATTCCAAAGGACAATGATTTTAAATTACACAGAAATCCAGAATAACTTTGAGAGCACAAATCAACTCATTTTCAACTTAATTTCACTCCAAGAAATTTCCCAGGAAAATATAGTAGAGATGACTGAACAAAATTCTGAGGATAGAGACTTAAAGAAGGAACCTTATAAAATGATCATTTCACAAAAGGAAGCATATGATAAGCAGCACAAATTTCAAAGGACAATGACCTTAAACTACAAGGAAATGCAGAATAACCTTGAGAGCATGAATCAACTTATTTTCAACTTAATTTTATGATTTAATTCAAATGGGAAATATTTTAATACATCTAAGCAACTTTGAAGATAAGGAAAAGAATGAGAAAAAATTCCCTACAGGGAAACAAATGATGCAGCAAAATATATTGATTAATAAAGGCAACGACCAGAGGAAAAAAGATTAAAATGAAATTTCAGGGAAAAGAAGATGGAGCATATCGGAAAGAATATTTTAAATAGAAACATTTGTTTGAATATGGCTAAGAAATGGAAAAACTTTGAAATATACTTTCTTCTTTCTTTCTTTCTTTCTTTCTTTCTTTCTTTCTTTCTTTCTTTCTTTCTTTCTTTCTTTCTTTCTTTCTTCTCTCTCTCTCTCTCTCTCTCTCTCTCTCTCTCTCTTCTTTCTTTCTTTCTTTCTTTCTTTCTTTCTTTCTTTCTTTCTTTCTTTCATTTGTATACCGCCCTATTCCCGTAGGACTCAGGGCAGTTTACAGGGCAGTTAAAACCATGAAATACAAAAAATTAAAATCAATTAAAACAATTAAATTAAATTCAAGCCCCAAGAGTAAATCTAAAGCCCAGTCAAATTAATAAATTAACAACCCCACAGTCTGGACCAAACAGATAAAAGAGCCACGTTTTCAGGTCCCGGCGAAATGAGCGAAGGTCGGGGGCAGTCCTAAGTTCCATGGGTAGTTGGTTCCATAGGGCAGGCGCACCCACAGAGAACGCCCTTCCCCTGGGAATAACCTGCCGGCATTCATTAACCGACGGTACCCTGAGAAGGCCCTCCCTGTGGGGGCGCACAGGACGATGGGAAGATGATGCCGGCAGCAGGTGTTCCCTTAGATAGTCCGGACCCAAGCCATTTAGGGCTTTATAGGTCATTAAAGGGAAATTTTCTTTTTTCCCCCCTCTTAACTAATATAATTGTGTTTGTTTTCTTTTTTTCTATTCTTCTGAAAAAAGTTGAAATGATTTAAACAAAAGCAAATATTTTAGCTATTTAAATGTGATGATAAGAAAAACATAAAAAATGTGTTTTGAATGAGAGTTAAAGGATTAGATGATTAGAATTATTGAATGGAATGTTCAAAGTTTAAATAGATTAAATACATTCTTAGCTATGGTCAAAAAGAATAAGAAATTGAGGGAATAAATATATATTAAATTAGGAGAAATACATATTTTAAGTTATATGTTATTTTTTGTATCTTAACGCTCTTGTCTTTTTTTTTCTTGTTTCCCTTTTTCTTTTTTCCTCTTCTTTTTGTTTCTCTTTTTTCTCTTCTCTTTCTATTTTTTTTACTTATTAAGAAATATAAAAGCATTTGAGGGTTTATATAGAAAAAACAGAATTAAATCCACCAATGTATAGTTAAATGTTGAGAAGATTGTCACTTGTAAGAACATTTAGAATTTGGAGGGAGAAATAAGCTGAAATAAACTCGGTAGCAGGATCTATGATAAGGCAACTAAAATGACAAATAGGATTATTGAAACTATATACTTAACTGCTGTTAATTAAAATAATGAGAATTGTCTTAATCTAATGTGTTGCAAAGAAAGATACTTTGGGGAAAGGAGAAATCAAATGAAATTAACATAATTAACATAAACTCCCCTGTCATGGACCGATCATCACCTCCTGCGGCTGGCCTTTCGCTTCGCCCCCCCTGTCGCGGGGTTATGGAACCGACCAGGTGGTTCCGTCCCAGGCGCCTAATGGACCCTGAACGGTTCCAGGAGGCGCTTGGACATCTATATGAAGCCGCTGGGCAAGATCATTTGTGGTTTTGGCTTTTTATTTCCACCCCAGATCAGCTCAGTGATGCCCTCTCCGTGATGTCCTGTTGCCTGGAGGCAGTGAGGGTCTGGATGGGGAGGAACAGGCTTCGTCTAAATCCCAACAAGACCGAGTGGTTGTGCGTACCGGCATCTCGGGTTGTCCATTCTATTCCATCTTTATAGGGGGTGAGGTGTTACCGGCATAGATAGGGTTCGCAACTTGGGTGTCCTCCTTGATTCACAGCTTAATTTTGAAGATCATATAGGAGCTGTGACTAAGGGGGCTTTTGCCCAGGTTCGCCTGATGCGCCAGTTGCGGCCCTATTTGGACCGGGATGCCCTACGCAGTCACTCATGCACTCGTGACCTCTCGGATAGACTACTGCAACGCCCTCTACATGGGGCTGCCCTTGAATACCACTCGGAGGCTCCAGCTGGTGCAGAATGCGGCCGCGCGAGTTGTGATGGGGGTCTCCCGATATTCCCATGTAACGGCTCTGCTCCACGAGCTGCATTGGCTTCCAGTTGTCTTCCGAGTGAGATTCAAGGTGCTGGTGATGACCCCTAAATGGCATGGGTTCGGGTTATTTACGGGAGCACCTCTTGCCGGCATTAACTTCCCATCACCCTGTGTGCTCCCACAGAGAGGGCCTCCTCAGGGTGCCGTCGGTCAGGGAATGCCGACTGGCGGCTTCCAGAGGGAGAGCATTCTCTGTGGGCGTGCCTGCCCTCTGGAATCAGCTTCCGGTTGAGCTCCGGATGGCTCCCGACCTTCGCTTGTTTCGTCGCGACCTGAAGACTTGGCTATTTGAACTTGCCGGCCTGGACTGAGGGACTGGGATTTTAGATCTTAAATTTTTTTAAAAAATTAAATTTTAGAATGTGTTTATTGTTTAGGGCTATTTGATTTAATCTCATTTTAATTTTTATACATTATGTGTTGTTTATAGTGTTTTAATTACCCTGTACACTGCCCCGAGTTTCTTCGGAGAGGGGCGGTATATAAATCCAAATAAATAATGGAATTAATTGTTAAGGATTGTCTTACAAATGTTATCCAGACAACATTCTGTTTATAAATTATGGTGTTATGTTAAAAAATTCAGATAAAATATAAAAAAAAAGATTTTGTCTCCGTTGTTGAAGTCTTTCGGTTTGGAGTGTTTTTTGTCAGCTTGCTTTTTTGTACGTCTCTTGTGCTTCTTCCAGGGCTTTGTGGTCTACTGGCCTGGTGTTTTGAAGTGTAACAATCCCCTCCACAAACCAAGATAGTTTGTAGTTTTGTCAGTAGTACTTCTGGTTTGGCCACAAAATCCTGACCTGTCACAATTTTGGATTGTGTTAAACTAGTGCTGCTTGCACTGCAGTATTATAAGCTACCTCTGCATTTGTCTGGGGATGATGGGAGGAGCTAAGTCCTGGATGGCGCCAAGCAATTTCAGGAACTCCTTTCAAAATTGTAAAGTGAACTGCATACCACAATTGGAGATGATTTGTTCTGGGGATCCATGAAGTATATAAATGTGTTGTATGAATTGCTTGGCCAGGGTATGTGTTGAGGGGATCTTGGGGCAAGGCATGAAGTGTACCTGGCAGTTCCACTATAAAGTCCATGGAACTCTTTTTCCAGGGTGCTTGGAGTTTTGTTACTGATGTAGGAGACCTGGGGTTTTCCCCAGATGCTTCTTGGCTTATGAACAGATAGGGCAGCTAGCCTCATAGCTCTCAATGCTATTTTTCAGAGATGATCACCAGAATTGGCATTTTGCTAGGTGGAAGGTTTTTATGAAACCAAAATGTCCTGGAGTCTTTGAGTTATCCCTTTTTTTGAGGATTAGAGTGCACTGATTCTCTGGTATGTACAATTTGACCCCCATCCAGGCTAAGCCATCCTGTATGGTGCTTTTGTGGCTTGTGGTTTTGAACCAATTATTTTTTTCTAAAGCCCCGTTCAGCATTGCAATCTGGCATTTGCGGGGTGGTTTTATCTATGCTCTGGTAATGATGGCTGAAGCCAGCTATTGGGAGATGAGTGGGCTAACGTCTTCAACTTTAGAACTATTATATTAGGGCAGTCGTAAGAGGGCATCGGCCAAAAGTTTTTAAAGCTTCTAGATTTTTGTGGTCCATACAAAAAAAGTGGGGGGTTCCCTTTCCAGAAAATGCCTCTATGTTAAGACCATCATCCACCTCACTACATATTCCTGCTTTTCCAAAACCATCCATCTCTTTTTTTAAAAAAATATTTTATTAATTTTTGCAATAACAATCTTTAGTCCCTCATAAACAGTGTGTCGTCTGGGTTCATATATTTAAAACAATCAATGTTAATTGATTTCTACAATTAATACGTTGATAATATATTTCTTGATCCGCTCTTCGTCCTGTAATATTCTCCTTTTGTCTACATTAAACAAATATAATTCTTAATATTTTCAGTATATACCAAGTTGAATATAAACATTTTTAGTATTTATGCATATAATAACATCAACATATAACATGTTTTTAATCATCTTGTTTCCATTGTATTTATAACAGTCATCTTATTAAATGATTATATGTCCTGTTTTCAAGATTCTTATTGAAGCTTAGTTTCCCCTCAGTATACAGACCACTCTTATCAGTCATAATTTTCACAAAATTCATTACCTTTAAATATCCAAACTTTTCATTTAAATAGTCCCTCTCAATGTTTTAACATTTCATATATTCTAAAAGTATTATACTACTTATATATCTTATTCCTCTTACTATAGGGCCCCTTTACAAGCTTTATTTATTCTTTTGGCCATATGTTTTAACGGTTTTCCCCCTCCCTTTTTTACATACATACATACATACATATATTATTAACCATATTCAAACAAGTGTTTAGTCATATAATATTCCATCTGATAAGTTGAATCACGTCTCTTGACTCCAATTTTAATCTTCTTCTTTTCCCAGGTTACTATCCAAATCAGTAAGCTTGGCTTGCCAGGTTGCATTTTTGTGTTTTTGGGAACAAAAAAGACAAATCAAGTAAAGTATCAAGTTTTTGTCTTCCACATTTTAATGATTCTTCTGACAGTTCTTTAATCCATTTTATTAGTTCTTCTTTTTTATCCTCAAATTTGGTTTGAAGTCATGGAGGATAAAGCATCTTTTTTGTCTTTTTTATTATAGTGAGGTTTTGCAGATTTTTGTTTGTTTGTATTAAATTGTAATTTTCTTCATTTGTAGCTTTTCTATTTAAGTCACTTTCATTTATGTTCTGTTGTCTGATTTGTTTCTTCATTCTTTGTTGTCATTATTTGAGTATTATTTAGTTGTAGATTTAAGTTAGAGATATGTTTGTTTATATTGTCAAACTTATTTCTAATTTGAATCTGTTGCAGCAATTTGTATATTTTCTCCTGGAATGTATTTGTTTTGTCTTGAGTCATTGTTGCTGCAGATCTTTGAAGCTCCAAACTGGGGTCTTTAGGAGAAGGTGCTGGGTATGGTTCTCTATCACTTTTAGATAGGCATATAATATCTGTTTTATCTCTCCCCTCTAAGTAGTTTTCATCAGTGACATGATTTTTTTAATTCACTTTATCAAGACAGCCCATCTTAAAATCCAAACAGCAAAAACCTATGTAGTTCTTATCTTTTTATAATGGTTTTATAATCCAATAAGTTTCCAGTTGTCAAGACACCACTGAAAACAATATTTTGTGACAGTTCTTCTTTTCAGGGGTCTTGTAATTATCAACCAGTCAAGATTCAGTCCAAAGTATTTGACCATCTAAAAATTTTCCAGTAATTTCTCCTTTAGAAGATTAGCCAAAGGCCAAGATTCTTCTTTCTCTGCAAACAGTTCTAAGGTTTAAGAATGCAGCTCAGTATGTTTATAATCCCAGTGTCATGGTTTTGACAAATGAAACTCTTCAAAGAGCTTCAAGGCATTGTTTACCTTAAAGAATCTTTAATAGAAAAGCATAGCTTTGGCACATACATGATTGAAGCTGAAATCTGAATTCCCCTCCCCCAAACATATATTACCAAGTACAATTCACTCCCCTAATTTACAGTCCTAAATCACATTTTCCAATTAGTTTGAAATGCAAGCTTTCCCTCCTCTTTCCAACCCATTTCTTATCATCTGTTATTTCAAAAGCTCCAGAATTGTTATGTCTAATTACTCCCATCACATTCTAAGAGTAAAGCATAGAAAGAAAAAGGCAGCATCTCCCTGTGTTGTCAAAGCAAAAACATCCAATATTAGCAGCATCGACAACCACCCCCCCTTACAAAAAGGACAGACCCTGTAGCATAAACAAAGACATATGTTAGGGACTATCTCTCAGTTTGTTAGAGTATTTCTTATAAAAATTTTTGATTAGTCTGTCGGCTTTCACATTGCTAGATTTCACCCAAGTGGCTTCAGACAACGAGTATCCTTTCCACTATAGTAGGTGCTGCAATTTCCCTTTAAAAATTCTGGAGCCAATAACACGTTTCACTTCATAGTGAGTCTGACCCACCACTACGAGGGGCCCAGGCACCTTCTTAGGGGGAGGTGTTAAAGTGGAGCCCCAAAAAGGTTTCAGCAAGCTGCAATGGAAGACAGGGTGAACTCTCCTTAAAAGCCAAGGGAGTTTCAATTCTACTGTGACCGAGTTGGTGATCCTTATGATGGGAAAAGGTCCCAAGAATTTTGGTCCTAATTTCTTACTGGGTAATTTGAGGCATAAATATTTAATCAACAGATAAATCTTTTCCCAAACTATTTAATCAACAGATAAATCTTTTCCCAAACAGATAAATCTTTTCCCAAACATGTTCTTTGGGGAGCCCTCTTCTTATCAGCTTGCTACTCTGAAAGGGATGTAGCCAGTGCTGCTATGAACAGAATTATTGTAAGCCACCTCTGCGAAAGAGAGGAGGTCAGTCCAGTTTGTTTGTTGGTAGGAGAAATAACATCTGAGATATTGCTCCACCGTCTTGTTAGCGGATTCTGCGGCCCCATTGGTACCTGGATGGAAAGCAGATGACAGGTCTTGAGATGATCCAATTAAGTTAACAAAGCTCCTCCAAAACTTTGCTGTGAATTGTACCCCCTATCTGAAATTGTTCACTTAGGGGTGCCATGAAACCGGTAGACATGTTTCAGGAACAATTTAGTGAATCATTGGGCCAATGGGAGTCCTTTGCAGATGATGAAATGAGACTGCTTCGAGACCAGGTCTATTACAGTCCAGATGACAGTATTTCTTCTACTTTCAGGTAGGTCTGCTATAAAGTCCATAGCTATTTCTTCCCATGGTTGAGCAGGGTCTGGCACCAACTGCAGTAACCTAGGTGTTTTCCCTGGGATTCTTTTCATGGTGGCACATATAGCACAACTCCTGACATAGTTTTCCACATCCTGTTTTAGCCCTGGTCACCAAAATTGTCGGTGGATGAGATGTACAGTTTTTAGATATCCAAAGTGTCCAGCTTGTTTTATGTCAAGGCTGTGTTTGAGAGTCTTAAGACGAGGGCTTCAGGCAAATTACTCTGTACACCGCCCCGAGTCCCTCGGGAGAAGGGCGGTTTATAAAAACAAACAAACAAACAAATAAATAAATAAATACAGTTCCCCTCCCCCCTTGTATGCGAAACCATCCCTACATATTAGGGAAGTTTGATTCTCTTTGAACCATTGATTGGTGAGGAGTTCTTGTTTTATTTTGTTTGCCCCAGGGTCATCAAGATTAGGGGCCCTGCGAAGTGAGTTGAGCAGCAGTTTGTGGATTGGAGATAATTGCCTCGTTAATCTCTTCGAGTTCGCTTTTCTACTGGGGCAATCGTGATAGCACATCAGCTAGGAAGTTTTTTTCCTCCCGGTATGTACTTAGAGTGAAGTTGAAATGGTTAAAGTACTGTGCCCACCACGCTTTGGGGACAATTTGTGGCGAGTTTTCAGTGCCTGTAGATTTTTATGATCTGTCCATACTTCAAAAGGCACCTTGCTCCCTTCTAGATAGTGTTGCCAGTTTAATAGCCCCCACCTAATTGTGAAAGCCTCCTTGTCCCAGTTTGCTCATGTCCTCTCGCTTTCAGTAAATCTTTTAGAGGTGTAGGCACAGGGTGGCAGGACTGCACTTTTGTTCTTTTGCAGTAATACAGCTCCAACTGTCAAGTTGCTTGCATCAGCTTGAATTACAAAGGGCTCCCATGGGCAGGGGTGCTGTAGGACCAGTTCAGTAGCCAATAGTCTTTTTAAATTCTCAAAAGCTGTTTGACAGCTCATAGTCTATGCTAGTGGTTGGCCCAGTTGGAGTTTCCCTCCTCCCTTGCCTGTTTTGAGTAGTTCTTTAAGGGGTAGGGCAATCCCGGAAAAGGAGGGAATGAATTGACAGTAGAAGTTGGGAAAACCTAGAAAGCTCTGGAGCTGTTTGTGAATTTTGGGGGGCTGCCATTCAATTATAGCTTTCACTTTGGCAGGGTCCATTTCAGTGCCCTCGTTGGAAATTCTATAGCCAAGATAATCTAATCGGATCTGCTGAAATTCACATTTTGACAGTTTGACGTAAAGCTTAGCATTCAATAGTTTCTTTAATACTTCTCTCACCAGCTTTATATGATCAGTCATATTCATACTGTATATTCATGTCATCAAGATACACCAGAACCTCTTTGTTTAAGTGATCATGTAGGACCTCATTAATCAACTGCATGAATACGGCTGGAGTCCCCTGTAACCCAAATGGCATGACTTTGAACTGATAGCTCCCCGTGGGGTAGTTGAAGGCAGTTTTCCACTTATCTCTCTTCTTTATTCTCACCCAGTAATATGCCTCTCTCAGGTCTAATTTAATGAAGACGCTCCCCTTAGCCAGGTGGGTTAGTAAGTCCTTCAGGAAGTGTGGGGGGGGGGAATATTTATTTTCCACACTCACAGTGTTGAGACCTTTATAGTCTACGCAGAGATGAAGAGACCCATCTTTTTTTTTTCTTTAAACAACACAGGGCCCCCCACTGCAGACTTGGCCCATTCAATGAATCCTCTCACTAGGTTTTTATCCACGTATTGCTGCATCTTCTCCATTTCAAGGGGAGACATAGCGTACATTCTAGGTCATGGGAGTTTGGCTCCTGGCAACAGTTCGATAGAGCAATCATTTGGGTTGGTGAGGAGGCAGGGTATCACATTCTTTCTCGCTAAATGACTCCGCTAGGCTCCAGTACTCGCTGGGGTTGAGTGGCTCACCTGGTAGTGGTGAAGCTCATTGGGTGGGCTAAAGTTTCCTGTAGCATCTGTTGAATCAGTTGGGGGCTTGGGCCCTATAGGTAGCCTCACAGTTCTCATTCCTTTTTAAAAAATATAATTTATTGATTTTTCCCCGCTCATTAATTGGTGAACAGTGTGTTGTCTGGGTTACATTTGTAAAAGAATCTCTAACAATTAATTTTTATAATCCAGATTCCACATATTAATTTTAGTTCATTTCCTCTTTCCCCAAAATAACCACTTTTGCAAGCATTGGGTTAATAGTATTCTTATTATTTTGATAAATAACAATTGAATATGTAATTTTTTCTAATTTCCTAAAAATAATAATCATCTTAGTATAATATACCGTATTTTCCGGCGTATAAGACGACTGGGCGTATAAGACGACCCCCTACATTTCCTGTTAAATTATAGGGTTTGGGCTATACTCACCGTATAAGACTACCCCTCTTCCAACGCACACCAAATAAAAATTAAAAAACATCAGATTTGATTTTAATATGGTAATTTTAATTCAAATGCTTATGACATGCAGGTACTTAGTAGGAAAACTGTCACTTATAAACATAAGGCTGTTTGTCATCAAACATGTAAACATAAAACAGTGCAAGTGGATTAAACTTTAATAATAATAATAATAATAATAATAATAATAATAATAATAATAATAATAATAATAATAAGAAGAAGAAGAAGAAGAAGAAGAAGAAGAAGAAGTTGGAAGGGACCTTGGCGGTCATCTAGTCCAACCCCCTGCTAAGGCAGGAAACCCTATACCATTTCAGACAAATTGCTGTCCAGTCTCTTCCTAAAAACTTCCAGTGTTGGAGCATTCACCACTTCTGGAGGCAGGTTGTTCCACTGGTTAATTGTTCTAACTGTCAGGAAGTTTCTCCTTAGTTCTAGGTTGCTTCTCTCCTTGACTAGTTTCCATCCATTGCTTCTTGTCCTGCTTTCAGGTGCTTTGGAGAATAGTTTGGCTCCCTCTTCTTTGTGGCAGCCCCTGAGATATTGGATCACTGCTATCGTGTCCCCCCTCACCCTTCTCTTTGTTAAACTACACGTACCCAATTCCAGCAACCCTTTTCCTATTTTCCTAATTCATTTTTCACTTTTCCTAATTCACTCTAAAGCTTTCCCTACGCAGAGCCTTAAGTAACCCCAGCTGCCTGCAATTAGTGCAGGTTCTCATCCCACCAGGCTCAAGGTTGAGTCAGCCTTCCATCATTCCGAGGTAGGTAAAATGAGGACTCAGATTGTTGGGAGCAATAAGCTGACTTTGTAATAATGCTGCTTGTGGGGTGTGTGTGTGTGAAAGCTCTAATAGGCAGGCATGTACATAGAATGAAGGCTATTGCTAAGCACATTGATTTGTGCTTTAAATTGTAAGCCGCCCTGAGTCTTCGGAGAAGGGTGGGATATAAATGGGATTAAAAAAAAAAGACCAAATGGGAGATCTGCTCCAGGTTTTCCAGCCAGCCCGCCCAGTTCCTGAGTCAAATGTGTCCTTAGAGCTAAGCTGCTGCTCTGGCTATGCATTCCCCACCTGCCTTTCAAGTTGCTCTTGCATTCCCCACCTGCCTACAGCTGCTCTTCAACTTTAGAAGGAAAAAAGCCCAGACCCCAGCCTGTAAAAAATCACAGACTGCAGCTTCTACTCCAATTGGTCCCGCTTTCCCTGTGCAGACTAAATGGAAGATCCACTACAGGTTTTACAGCCAGCCCTGTCCCTAAAGTTTCAGCTCCCGTATAAGACGACCCCTGACTTTTGAGAAGATTTTCATGGGTTAAAAAGTAGTCTTATACGCCGGAATCTACGGTATCTTTTCTATTCAATCATTCTGATTGCCTCATCATAAATCCTGTTACAATTCTTATTTTAGATTATTTCTCCCACCAAATTCTAGATATTGTTGCTGGTGAAGATTTTCTCAAAAGTTTACATTTACATTTACAAATTTAACTCTGTTTTTCTGTATAAGGCACTTTACATTTTTTAAAGAAATAGATAAAACAATGAAAAGAGGGGAAAAAGAAAGAGAAAAGGGAAAGGAAAACAACAGTAAACAAACATAAGAAATAACATACTATTTAAAATATTTATCCCTCCTAGGCTAATATATATTTCTTTTTTAATTTCTTATTCTTTTAACCATAATTAAGAATATATTTAATCTTTAATCTTTAAACATTCCATTCAATACACCTAGTCATCTAGTCCTTTAACTCTTACTCAAAACATTTTTTAAATTTTCTTAGATTCACTCACATTTAAGTATCTAAAACATTTCCTTTATTTAAATCATTACAACTTTTTTATGTTACTCATAGCAAGGAAAAAGAACACAAAAGAGAAAAAAGCATATTATATTGTTTACAGAATTCATCCCTCTTAAAATAATATATTCCAAAATTTTTCTATTTCGTTTACCATATTCAAACAGATGTGTTTTTTTAAATTATTCTCTCTGATAGATCCCATCATCTATTTTCTTGGTTTTCATCTTAATCTTTTTCCTTTGCTCAATATCTTTCTTAATCAGTCTTATTTTGTTGAATCAAAAGGTTTTTCCATATGTTCATAAATGTTGTAGATATAAAAAGTCAGTCATTATATTTGTTAGGGGCATTTGCATACTGCTTTTTATTAGGAATCTTTTTCCTTTTTTCTCTCTGCTTCTCTTGTCATTTTTTGTCTCTGGTTCTGGTGTTTTTGTTGTTTTTTGATATTTCTGTAGAATGTTTTATCAAGTCTTTTTTCTTGTCCTCAAATTTATTTTGTAGTGTTGAAAAATCTAGTATTTCTTGTAATTTTTTTTCCACTTAGATTTTTACCTTGACTTTCATAATCCTCATCCATCAGTAGGTGTCATCACTGGTTCATTTTTCAGATTTTATTCTTCTGTAAAAGGTTAAAATTCGCCGCTTCCAATACCAAAAGTGTGGGGGCAAGCCCCCTTTTCTTTACTTTCAGAGGTTTTTTGCTTCTTGGGATTTTCTCCCCTTCAGGAAAGTAGGTGGGGTAGAGAAAATCAATATTCTTACCCAGATTCAAACAGACTGTTTACGATCAGCTTAAATTAGTGCTTTTGACTTCCGTTGCTTGCAGCTGGGGCTGGACTCTGAAGTTAAGCCAGCCTTTCTCCTGTTGGTTTCTGGAAGACTTCTCCTGGACCGATTGGGTCAACCGCCGTCTCTCCTAGTTCCCTGGGACTTCCTTCCTTTATTGCCACCTCTCTTGGGGAGCTTCTGGCCCATTTAGGGTCCCCTAATGGGAAGAAACTCAGCTGGAGAGCTTGGAGTCCTGAGTGTCTCAACTGCTTCGTTGCGTGCAGGAAGTCCTCACAGTTCTCATTCCTTTCTCCCAACAGATAAATGGATTCCTTTTGTCAAACCAGGCTAATCCTAGGATCACAAACTCAGTCGTTTTTGGAGCCACCAGGAAGCGAATAAACTCCCAGTGCTCACCTATTTCTATGCTTAGGGGCTCCGTTAATTGTGTGACTAAAGTCCCTCCCATCAGGGAGTCATCGGCTTGCTCAAACCTCATAGGCTTGGAGAGCAGTTTTGCTTGTATGCCCAATTTCATGGCAAATGGCAAACTAATGGTGCATTGGGAGCATCCAGAATCAACTAGCACCTTTAAATCGACCTGTGCCCCCGACGTAGGTATTATGAGTTTGGCAGGTAATGAAAAAGGTGGCACATATCGGCTCACCATCTGATCATTCTGTCCTTCGTCGTCACTGTTGAAAGAGGGTAGAGTGGGGATGGAAGCAACCTGAGTCCTGACGGCCTCCTGTGTGGGGTATGTGACTTGAGCAACAGGTTCCTGTGTGATCTGGTTGGATTTCCCTCTCGTCGGTTGCTGGGCAGGTTTCTTTCTTATTGCTTGTCCTGGTCCTGATCTATTCTGTTATTGGGCATAGAGGACTGGTTAATTCACTGCTTGATGTCCCTGCTATTCACGTTGGAAGCACTTGATTGGTGGGCCTGCAGGTGGCCTGGGTCTTTCAGCAGTAACAGGGGTGGTGGTTGCTATTTGGGTTGCTCTGGCCTCAGCTTGGCTTCATGTGGGTGAGGTTTCTTATAGCTGGCGAGCTGAACGTCTAGTCTTACCGCCGTCTGGTACCATTCTTACAGCTGATCAGGACTGCTCAATAGATGCAGGCCTGAGAGAGGTAATTGTCTAACCCTTCTTTGAAGTGGTGGACTAGAGATTGTTCAGGCCACCTCTCTATGTGACCAACTATCTTGTGAAACTCTCTTACATACTCCAGAGCAGGTCTGCCAGCTTGTTTTATCTTATGGATTTGTTCTTCTGCTTTGAGGACAATGGACGGGTCCTCAAATCTTCCTCTCAGTCTTAGGAGGAAGAGGTGGGGGTCTTCCAATTCGGGGGCTTGTTCATTATATAAATTGTTTAGCCATTCGGATGCCTCTCCCTCTAAGCTGGACACAAATCACATTGACTGTCAGGGTCCACTTCAAAACCTCATCCCAAGAAAGCAGAACTCATGGAAGCAGATTCTTCCAAAAGGAACTTTTATTA
The DNA here is from genome assembly GCF_947247035.1 of Vipera ursinii. Classification (NCBI taxonomy): domain Eukaryota; kingdom Metazoa; phylum Chordata; class Lepidosauria; order Squamata; family Viperidae; genus Vipera; species Vipera ursinii. Next base: position 185,442,595 of record NC_139512.1, read on the forward strand.
GGAGAAGCTGATAGTAGGCATAAGAGACAGGATCTGAGGTTTTCCCGTGTGAATCGATAGGTTAAAGTGTCCCCAAGCAAACCTCACCCCAAAGTTTGTCCAGTCGGTTCAGTTTGGCCAATCCCCAGGTGTTAAGTCCATCGTGGAAAAGGGGAGATAACATTAGGCCAGCTCTGGTTGTAACTGCAATGTTTAGGCAGCGCTTCGCACCTTCTCCTGAGAGTGCAGAGATAAGCCAGTTGCCTGAGGTTACATTCCTTTCTTCCTCCCCCCTCTTCTAGCTGACAGTTTAGGGAGAAGAAAGTTCAGAGAGAAATAACACTGGAAAGTAAGTGTTACATTGTAGCAATAGTGGAAGTCAAGGCAATAAACCCACAAGCACTCTCCCTCCCCTCCAGGAGTATGGCAGAATCCAGGGAGAGAAGAGAATGGAATCCGGGTCAGGGAAACATAGGAAATATAGGCAAGCAAGAAATATACAGTATGGGTTCTGACATCCTGCCCTCCTTAAAAATATAAGACATCCACCAGGGGCTTGTCCTCAGAGTTGTCATCTGATGAGTTGGAATCTTGGGGATTCTTCGATTGGCATTCTGTGGCGCGATGTCCCTCTTTCCCACATTTGAAGCCACTGGTGGTCTTCTTGGTAGTAGGTTGTGACTTCGATGGCTCGTGTGATGGCTCGGATGGTGATCAGCTCCATGGCTTCCCTCTGTGATGTCTCTTGAGCAGGTCGATCTTGGCTTCCTCTACCAGGATGTACTAATTATGTAGCCGGTGTTGATCTCCCCGGGGAAGACAGGCATCGTAGAGGTCGTAATTCAGGCCGTCCTTGAAATGGCTGAGCAGGATGTCTTCGGGCCAATTCAACTTGCTGGCAATGGCCTGAAACTCCTGGGTGTACTCAGCCATTGGCCGTCTGTCATGCTTCACGGTCTTGATTTTTTCGCAGGCCTTCCAATCCGCCAACAGATCCTCAAACTGTTGTCTAAGGAGGAACATGAACTGGTTGAAATTCTGGAGCCTGCACGATGCGGATCTGGGCCTTGTCAGTTGGGATGTCTTGACCATATTCTTCCATGTAGCTGAGGACTTGGGTTAGGAAGAATCCTAGGCGTTGTGACTCACCCCGGAACTTCACATCCAATGGTGGAAATAGCGCCTGGGTCCGGGTAGAGATAGGCCCAACGGTTCAAAGGAGAGCGCACTTGGTTGAGGAAAAAAATCAGCTTCTCTGGGTCCCCATCGAAGGTTGCTCTGAAAGGTGGAGCAATCACTGGCTGCTGGTGCCCCCACTGTGACTGTTGCACTCCCCTTCTCCCCCCCCCCCCCAATTGCTGCTGGTGGCATCCTGGCTGCCTCTGCATGCCCAGGGGCTGCATGTTCAGAGGCTGCAACCAGCCTCCTTGCTGTGGTCATCCTTCCACCAGCTGCTGATCTCCTGGTTCTGCACTACCCCAAGCTGTTGCAAGGCCTCTATTAACTGTGGCAAGGTTACTATCTATCCACCTGCAGGGTCTGCCAAACTCCCCAATGCTGCAGGGGCCTCAGACTGGGATTCTCTCTCTCTGTGGGGCTGGAGGCAGGGGATTTCAGGGACTGGAAGGCTGTCTGATCTACAAAGGAGGGGCTGGAGTCTTCTCTCAGCAGGAGTTCATTTCTGCTTCTCTGCTCTAGCCTCTCTGCTCTTCCCACTGTCTGGCTATGAGCTGCAGACAGGCATTCCCACTCACCCGAGTCCTCAGTGGCTGACGTGGTGGCTCTCCCCCAGTCTGCTTTTGAAGCTTTTGAGGATGGTATGGCAGTCTCGAGGCTTCTGGAGTCTCCTCTGGGCTGGGCCCAATCTGACATCCAGATCAGCTCTCCTAGCTGCTTGGGTTTTGCCTCCGGCTGGGAATCCTGCCAAAGCTCTTCCTTCCCCAGCTTGTTGTCTGTCGTTCCTCCCCCAGGGTAGCAGCTGCTGCTGGGTTGCTGACTTCAAGCAGATGGCCAGAGGTACATTCCATTCTCACCCCAGGCTGACAGCAAGGGAAATAGATCAAAGAGCAAGCAGATAGAGGAAAGTGGAGAAAAGCAGAGAGGATATATTGTAGTGCCTATAGCTTTCCCCCCTCGCCCCAGGAGTATGGCAGAACCCACAGGAACATAGAATAAAGAAATCACTTCCCTCCCAAAATAACTGGGTTCTGAGATTCCTTCTCTAATTGTTTATTTATTTCTTATTTTGTTTCTTCATTTGTGTTTTTTGAAGGCAAGTTATATCAACATTAAGTTTCTTCAGCTAATATTTGCCCCAGTAATATTCCATGTAATAGACTTAATTTCTATCTTTAAAAAAAACTGACGTTTCTTTCTTTCTTAACCGCATCTTCTTCGGTGTCAACTTTTTGAGGTTGACTCTGATTTCTTGTCAGTGTCCATTTCTTCAGCTGGGTCCAAATCAAGGGTCTGATCAAGAAATCCTTGGCTTTTTTCTATGAAATTCAGTCTGAATCTTTGCTCTTGATAAGTGAGTATCACTCCTTCAGGTTTATTCCAGTGGAAGGGAATTTTTCTCTTCTTCAGAATATCAGTAAGGAAAGAATAGGCTTTCCTTTTTTAACAGGAATTTCCTTCAGAACAATTATATCCAGGTTTTTCATTCTTGAGGTGGCAATCCAGAACACGATCTCTCATTGTTCTTACAAAGTGAACTAAGACAGGGGTCACAAACCTATGGGCCACAGCCCTTTATCAGGCTGTAGCCTACTGGTCACCAGACTGGCTAACGCCTGCAGACCCATTTGTGCATGTATGCGCTAGCATAGACCCATTAGCACCTGCGCACCTACACAAATGGGGCCTCTAGCACATGAGTGGGTTGCATAGCCCATTTCCGCATACACGCAGGGGCTAGCATGGTGGATAGCCCCTGCACACATGTGCAAATGGGGACCACTAGCGCACATGGGTTTCAAAGCCTATTTATGCATGCGTGTGTACTAGCAGCGGCGGATAGCACCAGTACACATGCACAAATGGGCCGCTACCACTATGTGGGTTGTGCAGCCCATTTGCACATGCGTGCGGGGGTAGCAGTGGCTGCTAGCATCTGCATGTCTACGCAAATGAGGCCGCTAGCATCATGTGGGTGCGTGTGGCCATTTCCATATGCATGCATGTGCATGCGTACACAAATTTCCCAGCTGCTCCCTTTTTTAAAGTTAAGAGTTTAGATTTGTAGGTTTATAACATAAAATCCAATGAGTTAAATGATACTACTGGAGAATCAAAAAGGATTGGCAGTCTTTTGACTCCTTCTCGTGGCCAAACAACACCATTGTATTATAAGCTGCAAAAAGAACTTAGTCTCTTTCTCTTTGTTTAACAGCCCACCCAAATAGTCAAATCAAAAGCAAGTAAAAGCGGAACTGTTTCTCCCCCTCCTCACAGCAAGATCAAAACACTACTTAGGCAATCCTTGTTTTTTTTAAAAAAATCAGCAGAGTCAATTAAAGATATAAAATCCTCTAGAAAATTTAAATCCAAAAGTGTCAAAACTAGTTTCCACAGTAATTTCCAGGTTCTTTATTTTGGCCCGAATACACCAACTCCTCACCTCCTCGCTATCTTACAGTCATGTACCTTCAGAAATTACGTTGTTTCAACAAAAAAGAAAAAGCAGGCTGCAGCCAGAGGAAGCCTCTTTTAACATGAAAGATAAAAATGCAAAAAGCTAGTGTCTAAGAAGTGGTGACACATGTTGTTGTCTGTTTTAAATGGCTGGTTCTTCCACAGTGAACTTGCTTCCTGGTTGCCCCGACCCCAGCCAGAGACTCACCCAATTACTACTTCTTCAAGAAGCACTCTGAAAGTGCCCAGCTATCTGGGAGAGCAAGTGTATTGATTTCCAGATCTCCCCCTTTCCGAGGGAAGTTTCTTCTGAGTATAAAAGTATAAAACTGGAGAATCCGTAGCAGACCAAAAAAAAAAAAAGCTACAAGCAAGCGGCCATCTTCCGCCGGAAGTGCTATTGCTATTGCTATATTGAAAGAAATAACAAAATGTTGGAAGCATGAGTCACAATCATTTGTGCTCTTGTCGGTTTATGTTTGGGCTGCCCTTGAAGACCACCCACAAACAACAGCTGATGTAAAATGCAGCTGCTTATACGCTGCTCGTAAAAACTACCACATATAGTCATATAACTACAGTATCCCAAGCACTGCTTTCTAGTACAATTTAAGGTGCTGATTATTATGTTTACTACCTTTAAATTCTTTCATGGTTTATGGATCTGGTAACTTAAAGAATCTGCCCATCCAAGACAGAGACTATCTGCTACATGAGTTGTGGTAGGATAGTATATGAAGATGGGCAATTTCTTTAGGGTTTCTCCAAATACAAGCTTTGCATGTTGAATGTTGATATTTAGGAAATTATTAATATAATTTAAAGAACATTTAGACTGAAATGAAGGGTGGATACCTGAAATGAATGGTGCCACTGTTTCAACATTGCATGTCACTTTGGATTGATGAGCATAAGGTGGAATTGTCTTATGAGAGGTGGCTATGTGTTTTTCTCAAATAATTTTATGAAGAATTACAAATAGGAAAAATAAAAGTATTTGTAATACAGACTACAAAAATGCAAAAATAAAATTACAAAAAAGGTAAGTGTAAAAAAAATAGAAAAAAGGATAACTTCCCCTTTCATCCCAGTAGGTAGAAACAATTTTAACAGCTTATTACCATCTCTAAATATAACAAACTCTCTTTATTCCATAACTCATCTCTTGACTAAAAACCAAAATCAAAATTCTCTAGCATTTGTTCTTTGTCAGGAAAGGTCCAGTAAGGGAAACCATATATAGTTTATATATTTTATATATTTTAACCTTGATCAAATAAACCAAATCCTTGACTTCTCACATGTATTATGTCCAAAGTCTCTCCTTCCTCCAGAGAGATTTCGCGAGTCTAGATCCAACACCCAGCTGTGATTCTCTTTGTAAAGCAATCCCAATGCCAGCAGGATGTCATGTTACCATGATTTTCACTGGAAGTTGAAAAAAATTCAAGATATTACTGTGTTTTGACATTTACATTGTAATTTATATATTTTAATGCTTTTATTGTATCACTTGGTTGCATTCCCCTTGAGGTGTCAAAAAAGCAAATAGATACAGAAACAGAAATACAGACATAAGCTGCTTCAGGCTTTAAAGATCAAAGCTAATATCCAGTATCAAAGCCAAAACCCTGAATGCTGCCTTGAAAACTATAGGAAATCTAAAAAGTCCTATAAATACTAGTATTTACACACGTAATTATATAGTTTGAAGGAGAGAGAAATACATTAGTCTACAAGTTAGAAACATGTTAAAATAAAATAATAACTGAATAAGTGTTAGTTCTAAAATGCTATAAAATGTTAGCTATAAAATGCTGAAAGTTTCAGTTAATTACATTAAACAATGTTCATTGTCAGTTGTAAAATATGTTCCTAACAATCTGTACAGATTGGAGACATATTAATTGTATTAATGTGTTGGGTCTTGTAGCAGAATAGAAAACAAGAGAAATGTGATTTGGAAGCATCAGTGTAAACAGTGGAGATATTATTCTTAACCTGTGTAATAACACTTTATTTTTTTAGGAAAACACAACATAGTTCTCTTGATCAGAGCTCTCCACCACTGAGTGGAATGTCAGGTGCTTACAATCACCCTGTATTAGGAATGTATGATTCCAAAGATGATTTTCCACTCAGAAAAACAGGTAAATCTTATTTTTATAGTTCACATATAAACCTTTTATTTTAAATAGTTAAACAACCTGTGATCTGTTGGGTTATCATTTTAGATACATTTTAGTATCTAAACAGAGAAACAGAATGACCATGGGTGGGCAAAGAAATCAGTGGAAGGGTCTTCTGATTTCCTGTTGACTTCCCTCTGAGTTTACTCCTGAGAAGCAGGCAGTAAGAATTGGAAATCTTCCTCCCCCCTCCTCTTTGTCCCTCCCCTCCCCTCCCCTCCCCTCCCCTCCATTGAAATCCTTCCAGCTTCCCCATTTACTTTCCTTGTGATTGGGATAGGGAGCTGATCAGTGCCATAGGAAATCATTTTGTAGATGCAGTTCAGTTGCAGTTCAAGCCTGTTTTTTTCACTAGAACAGTGGGATTAACTTTTCTAAGAAGGAGACACTCTTGATTTTACTGGTCCTCTTTTAAGACTCAGCCTAGCTTCCCTTTTGGCAACTTACTTATAGTAATACATCTTTCTAAAAATTCCAGTCACATTTAGATTGCTTTTTCCAAGAGGTGGTGTTAAGATATTTCACTTCAACCTTTTGGTATTAAATGCTGTACATAATATGTCTAGGTCAGTTTATTTGGAGTCATTTTATGTAAAAAATACTAATGGTCTAATCCAGGGGTCCCCAAACTATGGGCTACTGGGCCACTACTGTGCTGTGGCCTACTGGTCACCGGGCTGCGGGACAGGCTGGCCAGTATGCAATTACCCCCACTTGCGCTAGTGCCTGTGGATCCATTTGCCCATATATGCGGGGCTAGCAGTGGCAGCTAGAGTGTGCACACCTGCACAAACAGGGCCACAACACACATGCAGGTTGCATGGCCTGTTTGTGCCTGCACGCGGGGGCTAGCAGCTGTGGCCCAGTTGTTGCATGCGTGTGCATGCACATGCAAATTTCCCAGCTGCTCCCTTTCCCTCCAGGCCACCAGCATGAAAAGGTTGGTGACCTCTTGTATGCAGAAATATTTTATTAGTGCCTGGTTGCAGTAATTAGCTGCATATGAGCTAATTACTAACTAAACCCCCAAATAAAGTTTATTTTATTGGTCAGTTGTCCATATGAATGGCATTCATTCTGTTCTGAAACAGGTAGTTCCAAAGCATGGAATGCTTTAAAAACAGTATATAGATCAGCTATAGATTGTCATCCCATGCTAAGTCAGTGATGTGTCAAGTTTGAATCAATGTTTGGAGGTTGTCAGGCAAAATTAATTCAGATGTAAATCCCTCCAAGACTGAGTTTAGGCATTTTGGCAATCATCCAGGGTCACTGGTCCTGTAGATATTTTTGATGTGGTCATACTCCTCCCTGAAGGGACTTAAGGCTCCACCTGGACTTGTGGCAATTACATAAACTATATAGGGGGCATAACGGAACCATTTGATCATCTTTGATTACCATGAAGATATTCTGCAACTAGTAACTCATTACTTGATCTTCACCGACCTTTATTACTGTAACTACTTAATTAATTACTTTAATCTACCTGGGGCAGTATTTGGAGTTCAACTGAAATATAGTGGGATGACAAGATTATTTTTAGTTCACAGACTACCAATATGATTTCTCAGCCCATTTCAAACTGCTGGTACAGGTAGTCCTTGACTTAAAACAGTTCATTTTGTAACCGTTTGAAGTTATGACAGCACTGAAAAAAGTACGTTATGACCATTTTTCACACTTAAAATTGTTGCAGCACCACCATAGTCATGTGATCAAAATTCAGACGCTTGTCAGCTGGCTCATATGTATGATGGTTGCAGTGTCCTGAGGTCATGTGATCACCTTTTGTGATGTTGTAACAAGCAAAGTCAATGCAGAAACCAGATTCACTTAACAACCATGTTACTAAATAACTGCAGTGATTCACCTAACAACTGTGGCAAGAAAGGTCATAAAATGGGGCAAAATCACTTAACAAATGTCTCACTTAACAGAAATTTTGGGCTCAGTTGTCATAAGTCAAGGACTACTGTTCTGTTCCAGCCTACTACTGGCCCTGCAGAAATGTCAGGGACAACCCCTTTTCAAAAGTCAATAGGCTGGAAGTAAGCCTGCCAAATTTATTTACACAAAACAGATCCAAAACAGAGCAAACAGAGCAAAACAAATATGAACCACGACTAAATCAGAAACTGTTCAAACGGTTGCCTTCAGCAACCAGCGCCTACCACACATTCCCCTTTTAAACAGTTTCAAGGTGTGGCTTCTCTGCCTCCTCCCGAGGTGCCCCATTGCCTTCCTTTGTTTACTCCTGCTTGTCTGCCTCCTGCTTCGGGCGTCCTTGAACAAGGCCAGCTGTGGGTCGTCTTCGTCCGAGCTGTCAGGCTCACACAGCTGGAACCAGATGGGAGGGGCCTGGCTGAGAGCTCTGCGATGCCTCAGAACTGTCCTCTACAGGCTCTCCAGTCTCCTCCTCCTCCTCAGAGTTGTCCGATTCAACTGCCGAACCCACAGGCTGACACTGAATCACAACACTATCCCGTACTGCAGGGCCCTTCCCCCGGGTCTGCTGATCTGGTTGCGGTCGGGATGGGAATTGTTCATGAAAAGCAAACACCAAAGCAGGAGCATGAACAGTGGTTGCATCCTCCCAGGTGAACTCCTTTGGTCCGTAGCGTTTCCATTCAATCAGGTACTGGAACCGACCTTTCAGCCAATGGGAGTCCTTGATGCTGGTGACCTCGTACTTGGGGGTGCTGTCTCCATCACAATGTCCTGATGGGGGAGGTTCCACTCAGAGGAGCGGACAGGCCGGTTGCTCGGGGACCAACAGAGACCAATGAAAGACGATGCACGTGCAGGGAATATGGCAGAGTTAAGCGATAGGTGACCAGATTGATGACAGCCTTGATTGGGAACGGTCCTAAATATCGGTGATCTAACTTTCTCACTGGCCATTTTGGCGGTAGGTTCCTGGTGGATAACCAGACCCAATCTCCCACCGATTGTGGAGGCGTATCCCGCCTTGACCGATGAGCAAACCTTTTGTAATCGGCCTTGGCCTTCTCTAACTGACATCGCACCAATCGATGGATCACCTGTAACTCTGCCATGTAGTTGTACGCTGCCGGCTCCGGTGAGTCCACTGGAGAAAGGGGGAAAAACTGGGCGTCATATCCCACATTGGCCAAGAATGGTGTCATCTGTGTGGAGGTGTGCTGTGAATTGTTGAATGCAAACTCAGCTATGGCCAGATAGTCCACCCAATTGTTTTGCTGCAGATTGATGTAGCAGCGCAGATATTGTTCCAGAATACCGATGACCTTCTCGGTTTCCCCGTCAGTTTGAGGATGATGCGTGGATGAGAGGCAAATCTTGATATCCAACGCATGCATCATCAACTCCTGCCAGAAACGGGCTGTAAACTGGGCCCCTGGATCTGGCGTTGGTTCAAATTCTGAGCGGTCTGCAGCCTTTCAAATTCTTATGGTCCGTCCAGATCTCGATTTGATGCCGCGCTCCCTCCAGATGATGCCTCCAGGCCTCGAACGCCACTTTGATGGCCAGCAGCTCCTTCTCCCAGATTGTATAATTGCGTTCTGAAGGGTTCAGTTTTTGTGAATGGTACGCACAAGGGAAGAGGGTACCGCTGGGCGTTGTTGCCTGGCGTAACACTGCCCCAATGGCAATGTCAGAGGTGTCCGTCTCCACAACAAACAGCCGTTGCGGGTCAGGATGCTTCAAGATGGGCTCCTTCATGAAGGCTTCCTTCAATGTCTGGAAAGCCCATTGTTCTGGAGCGTTCCACTGAAACCAAGTCTTCTTCTGCAGGAGCCGGGTGAGTGGGGCTGTCAGGGATGAAAGCTCGATAATAGTTGGTGAACCCAAGAAGTCACTGAACATCCTTCACACGACATGGGGGTTGCCAACTCTGCAAAGACTCAACCTTACTCGGCTCCATGGCAATGCCCTCAGGAGAAATGCAGAGACGGTGACCCAGGAAATCGATGGTCACCCGGTAGAACTGGTATTTCTCCAATTTGGCAAACAGCCGATGTTCTCGGAGTCACTGCAGGACCTGACGGAGATGCTGATGGTGCACCTCTCGCGATGGGGAGTAGATCAGGATGTCATACAAGTAGATCACAACAAACTGATCTAACAAATCCCAGAAAATATCGTTCATGAAATGCTGAAACACGGCGGGGGTGTTGGTGAGGCCAAACAAGTACCAAATGCCATCTTTCACTCATCACCCGGCCGAACCCTGACAAGGTTGTAAGCTCCACGCAGGTCCAGTTTTGTAGAGATCTTAGCCTCCTGGAGTCGGTCCAAGAGTTCGGGGATGAGGGGCAGCGGGTAACGATTGCGCACCGTGATGGCATTGAGTTTCCTATAATCGCAGCAAAGCCGCAGTTCGCTGGACTTCTTAATGAAGAGCACGGGTGCAGACACTTGGCGAGGATGAGGGCTGGATGAAACCTCGAGCCAAATTCTTCTCCAGAAAGTCCCGCAATGCAGCCAACTCGGGGTCCAACATGGAGTACAAACGCCCCACTGGGAGAGGCGCATCAGGGACTAAATCAATGGGGCAGTCATAGGGCCTGTGCGGGGGTAACTGATCCACCTCTGTCTCACTGAACACATCAGCAAAGTCAGACAGTTCGTGAGGCAAGAAAACCCCTGGGGAACCCTCCACCTGACTGGCACAGATATGGCAGGTGTGGTCCACGCATTGCAAGCTTGGGAAGGTGACCACGTTCTGTGACCAATAGATCTGTGGGTCATGCGCCCGGAGCCACACCAGTCCCAAGACCACGGGGAAATGCAGATCTGAGGTGATATAGAACTGGATGGCCTCCACATGGGAACTGATGGCCATACATAATGGTTGCGTGGCGGCCTTAATTGGCCCAGACAGGAGCAATCGACCATTGATAGTCTCCACTAACATGGGCAGTTCCACCGGGCACTGGGGAACAGCCCATTTGGCCACAAATGCTGAGTCCATAAAATTTGTGGTGGCTCCAGAGTCAATTAAGTCATGGACTGGAATCCCCTTTGGCTTGCCAGGAAGGATCAGACGTGCCTCCAATATCAGATGCCGTGGAGGTCCACAGGCAGCATCGGAAAGACGTCGCTCAGTGTTGTGGGACGCCCGACCTAACACACCGTCTAGATCGGGCTCGGCGCGTTTCCCGACAGAAAAGTAGATTTTCTCGGGGCAGACTTGTTCACTGATGCCTGTTGTCGCTTCTTTGGGCAAAAAGCAGCCAAATGCCCAGGGTCCCCACAGTAAAAACACACACACCCGATCGTCGTCTGTTCATTTCAGTCACCGATAGACAAGACCTGGCAGCACCCAGCTCCATTAGCTCCTCCCTTTGAACTGGGGTCTCACGCACAACAGGGGCTGCAGGGGTCTTTGGGGTGGCCCGGCGACTCCTTCACTGCTGCAACCGAGTGTCGATCTGCAGGCAGAGATGGATCAGCCCATTGAGGTCGGAGGGAATATCAACACGGGCCAGCTCATCCAACATCTCCTCCGACAATCCATCCTGGAAGGCATCCACAAGCGCAGCCTCATTCTAGGCGGAATCCTGGCTAAGCAGCCAAAAATCGCTGATATATCCCTGTTTCAGAGCTTTCAAGCATCGAGTAGTGCGTCTTTATAGGGTCCACATACATCAGACACATATGATCACAAACCCCTACAAAGTTGTCCAACAATGGACTAGGTTGAGCCAGCAGAGGTGTGTCCCAACGAGCTGCATCACCAGAAAGAAGGCTTAACACAAACCCCAACTTATCCCGGTCAGTGGGGAAATCAGTTACTCTCACGCTGATAAAGAGCTGGCATTGTCCCAGGAAAGCAGGAAACAGTTCTGGATTGCCATTAAATTTATCCGGCATCGCAACTTGGCATTTTCTCCTGGGTGGGGGTGATGGTGGGGGTGTGGCATGGACCTGAGCTTGCAATTGAGCCACCTGAGCTGCCAACAAAGCGAGTTGCTGGGTGAGCTGGGCATTCTCAGCACATAGCTGCTCCATAATAATAATAATAATAAGTGGTGGGAGGCTGAAGGCAAACTGTTCTGTTCCAGCCTACTACCGGCCCTGCAGAAATGTCAGGGACAACCCCTTTTCAAAAGTCAATAGGCTGGAAGTAAGCCTGCCAAATTTATTTTCACAAAACAGATCCAAAACAAAGCAAACAGAGCAAAACAAATACGAACCACAACTAAATCAGAAGCTGTTCAAACGGTTGCCTTCAGCAACCAGCACCTACCACACATTCCCCTTTTAAACAGTTTCAAGGCGTGGCTTCTCTTTGCCTCCTCCCGAGGTGCCCCATTGCCTTCCTCTGTTTACTCCTGCTTGTCTGCCTCCTGCTTCGGGCGTCCTTGAACAAGGCCAGCTGTGGGTCGTCTTTGTCCAAGCTGTCAGTGTCACACAGCTGGGTCTGAGGAGGAACCAGACAGGAGGGGCCTGGCTGAGAGCTCTGCGATGCTTCGGAACTGTCCTTTGCAGGCTCTCCAATCTCCTCCTCCTCCTCCTCCTCCTCCTCCTCCTCCTCCTCCTCCTCCTCCTCCTCCTCCTCCTCAGAATTGTCCGATTCAAATGCCGAACCCACAGGCTGACACTGAATCACAACAACTACCTATTGTGCGCTATATCAGGGCTTTTCAACCTTTTCACCCATTGTACCACTTTTAGGATATGGCAACATCTGAGTACCACCAGTCGCCTAGCAAGGTGTCAAAAACCTGACCAAAAAAAGAGGAAAAAAGTGATGAAGTATAGGTAGTCCTCAACTTACAACAGTTCGCTTGGTGACTGAAGTTAAAATGGCGGCTCTCTTTCTCCTGTTCAAGGTTTTGATTGTTATGAGCATTTCTGTTGAGGTTTGGCAGTGGGGGTGGGGTAGGGGAAGTGTTTGATTTTTATTTTCCCCCCTCTGCTGGGTGGTTGCAGCATGTTTTTGTCACTTCACATGAAACTGGGACACTTTGACCATCATAAATATGAATCAGTTGCCAAGCATCTGAATGTAAATCACAAGACCCTGGGATCCTGCAACATTCCAGCTGATCGTCGCTTCTTCTGGGCTCAGCAGAAGTACCGGGATCAGCGCCGAGCTCCAGCTGGAGCCTGGTGCTGATCCTGGTGCTTCTGCTGAGCCCTGACAGCCCTGAAGAAGCACTGATCCTGGCACTTCCTCTGAGCCCTGACAGCCCTGCAGCCCCAGCCATCTCTCACTCAGGCTTGTGCGGTGCTGCTACCAGTTCAGCTCATTCCCCTCACCCACTACCACTTTTCTAGGATGGTCGCATAGCACCTGCCAGGTGCCAATGTACCACAGGTGGTACCATTGGTTGAAAAGTCCTGCCCTATATAGCAACCTCAGATTATATCAGGCAGTACCTTGGCAGACTGAAATAATTTAATTTGAACCTTCATCACTATCTAAGTTTTACTTTATCTTCGGAGAGTGTTGATTTGTTGTTTTTTATAGTTTGATTCATTCCTATGAAATAATTATAATTTTAATGTGTTACAACCCAACCAAAGTCTTTTTGATATAGTGGATTTAAGCTCCTCCCCAAAATGATTAGGTTTAGAGTTGCTGAAGGGTAAGGGCTTTTTTCTTCTCTTACCCACAATCTACTGTGTTGACTGCGGGGCTGGTTGTTTGGCAGCCCTGCCTGCTGGATTTGAATGGGGGCGCTTAGGAATGAGCCAAGATAACTTTTGGAGGGCTCTGGACTCACCTGGGAGAGGCAATCTTGAAGATTGCAGTTCCTCGTGGGACCAGCTAGAAAGTCGATAGTCTGTTGTTTTTTTACATATCTTCCTACTGGCAGAACATTTTTGCAAGCATGCCTGGGACTTTTAACTTCACTTTTTTAACTTTTGGTTTTGTTCTTTATCTTTAAATGTTAATTGGTTGGCTGAATGCTGACTTATTTCAATCCCCAACTGGACTCTGTCTGTTATTTCTGTTTTCTCTTTGATTTATTTGATTGTTTACACCAGCTTCTGCTTTCTCATATGGAAGCATAGCACATGTCTTTGGATGGTGAAAGTGTTTATATTTGGAATATATTTTTTTGAATATTCACTACAGGAAATCTGTTGAATATTGGTTGAATATTCACTCCAGGGAAGACTTAAAAATGGTTTTGGATCAAAATAGTTCCTTTGATTTGTTCCCTGTTCTACTTCTGCTTATCTACTACATCAAGCAACAAGATATTGTATTACAAAGAGAAGGAGGAAGCTGACACTTGGGGGGGAGAGAGACTGCTTAGCATCATGCAATCTCCAGCTGATTTTTTTCCAGAAAGGTTTGATGAACTCATAAAAATAGTGGAAAATATTCTGAAGAAACTGACCCTAACTACTTTAGATCCACAAAAAGAATTCATTGGCAAGAATTGTACACTCAGAAGCAATACAAACAACACAGACTGCAAAAGATACTCAAAGCCAAGAGTGAGATTCTGTGGCAGTAAATTGGCTGGAAAGAAACATGGATCCAGAAATAACAGGGCGTTTTCATACATCTTCCTGAAGCTTAATCTTGTGCTTTTATAGATTGGTAGGCAACCCTCTGTGTGGATAAAGGGTAAATGGCTCTTTTTAAAAGAGGTTTGAAGGAAAGTGGGAATGAACTTATAATATTTAATTGAGGAACAATCTCATTTAGCTTTTTTGGGTGGGGAAGATAGATTGGTTTTGGAGATTGGTCTTAATGTATTTAATCATTCAGCAACTAATAAGAGATGGCATTAAGAAACAAACATGGACCTTTGATCCGGGACCAATTAGGGTTCATTTTGGGATGATTGAAGCAGTGATAAATTTTCTACAAGTTGATTATAATAACAGTTTGTTAACAGAGAATTTTGGAATTTCAATCTTGTCTTTTATTATTAATAATAATCTTTACTGCTTTTATGCTTCTATACAATATTTCTATTATTTTTCTTATTAACTATTTGGTTATTAATATGCTGAGCTTGTCGATCAGAAGATCGGCAGTTTGGCGGGTCAAATCCCGAGTGCCGCATAACAGAGTGAGCACCTGTTACTCGTCCCAGCTTCTGCCCACCTAGCAGTTCGAAAGCACGTAAAAATGCAAGTAGAAAAATAGGGACCACTACGTTGGGAAGGTAACAGCGTTCCATGTGCGTTTGGCGTCTAGTGATGACCACATGACCACAGAGTCGTCCTCGGACAAGCGCTGGCTCTTCGGCTTTGAAACAGAGATGAGCACCAGCCCCTAAAGTCAGAAATGACTAGCACACATGTGCGGGGGAACCTTTACCTTATAGTTTATAGATGACAGGCTGGGGATTTGTAAGTAGATTTAGTAGTTTAAAACTCTTGACTTGATTTGCAAGGGGTGAGAAATTAACATTGTATTATATTAATCAGCATTCAACTAGGGAGGATGTTATGTGTATATGTGTTAGTCATTTTTTTTCTAAGACTTGTTTTTTCTTTTTCTTTTTTTAATATTTTGATGTTTTGTATTTAACTTTTGAATAAACTAAATATTATGGAGATGGATTTAAAAATATAGCATGAATGAACAAATATTATTTTTAATTATCATTGCATTTAAATTATGCTAGAGACATAGGTTTTATTTGCTTTTGTGCTTGTTCTGGATCAGCTATCCTTTACTTATACGTTAAGTTAATATACTATTAATCATATTTATTAAGTATTATTTCTGTTATATTGTTCTTAGAACAGTTTATTTTCTTAGATGGATATATTTTCTGGCAATGGAAATTACTGGAAATTCTATTTTCATGAAATAAATTTAATTTCACCTTTGTCAATTTCAGCATCTGAACCCAATCTCAAACTGCGATCTAGACTAAAGCAGAAGGTTGCTGAAAGGCGCAGCAGTCCTTTATTAAGACGAAAAGATAGTCCTTTACCTACAGCTCTTAAAAAACGTCCATTAGATGTCACAGGTAAGTTGGAGTGGCACTAATTTTACTACATTTTAATTTCAAAACAGATAGATTGGGAAGTAATTATGAAGATTAATTGCAATGATCGTAATTTTTCGTAAAAATGTTGAAATTCCAGAAAAAATAGTACAGTAAAAGGCAATAAAAAAGGATAGGGCTGCTGCTTGAAGAAGATAATAAGATGATAGCAGGTGATGGGCAGAGCATTTCACTTCCCATTTTTTCCAGTTTCATTCCCAAATGGACCTAAACAGAACAATTAACACAGGGAGGGAAAGGCTCAACAAGTTAGTGAGTTAGTTAAGGAGCATCTGCCTTCAAGGAACAAGTTTAAATCTTCAGGATGAGAACAGCTATATCCAGGAAGAAGCTTGCAAAAGTTGTATCAGAACTGATGATCACTATGATCTTTGAGAAGTCACAGATGACTGAAAAAGAGCAGATAATCTTTGATCTCTAAAAATATCTTCATTACTTTTTTTTAATATGTAAAGAATTTTGAAAACCAGATTAAATAATTATCCAGTTCAATTTACACTTAGCGGGGTTATTCTAAGGCAGTTTCTCACATTCCACCCTCTCCCAGGCTCAGATATCTCTGTTGCAGTGGTCCTAATTTTTAACCCTGTGTTCCAAGGTCATCTAGAAATTCCTTCACAAAAGCATCAGTATAGGGACAATACTGAAAAGCATAAGTGTGAAATGAATCTAGGTATTTTGAGAGGAGCTAACAATGTGATAGAGCAGCAAACAAAGCCAATCCAATCTTAGGCTTTATCACAAAAATCTAATGTCAGGATTCCGATAAATCCTTGTTCTGTTGTGTATTGGTAGTCCTCAACTTACGACCACAACTAAACCCAAAATTTCTGTTGCTAAGCAAGACTTTGGTTAAATAGTTTTGACCCATTTTATTATCTTTCTTGCCGCAATTGTTAAGTGAATCAGTGCAGTTATTAAATTAGTAACACAGTTATTAATTGAATCTGGCTTCCCCATTGACTTTGCTTGTCAGAAGATTGCAAAAGGTGATCACATGACCCTGGGACACTGCAACGGTCATAAATATGAGTCAGTTGCCAAGTGTCTGAATTTGGATCACATAACCATGGGGACGTCACAACTGTCGTAAATGTGAAAAATAGTCATAAATTACTTTTTCAATGCTGTTATAACTTCGAATGGTCATTAAATGTTGTTAAGTCGAGGACTACCTGTAGCTAGAATATTGCATCCAATTGTGGCACAAATTTTAGGGAGGACATTGTCAGGCATAAATAACCCGGAAGAGGAGTTGAGTTCAAAGCACTAAAAGTTTATTACATATAAAGAATCTGATCTACTAATGGTCAAGCCAAATTGGCACTAGATAATTCTCTTGTACTAATGTAGCGACTCCAAACTGATGATCCATTTAACTCTACCCTTGGACTCAACCTGCTCAGTTCCTACAGACATAGAGTAACTAAGCATGTCCACAGGGAAGCATCTAAAGTGATATAAGAAATTTGCAAGAAAAAAATTATGAGGGACAGTTGGAGACATTACATATGTTTAGTTTGGACAAGACTGTGGGAATAGCTGTCTTCAACTATCAACAGGGCTGTGATATAGAAGATGGGATAGATTTGTCCAGTGTTGTTCCAGAAGACAAAACAGTAAGTTTAAGATACACGAAAATAAATTTTAATGGCATCAGAAATAATGTCTCCAAAAGCTGCTTAACAGTAAGATAATGGACTCTTTCACTGGAAGTGTTTAAACAGTCACTTGGATGGCCACATGCCAAGGATGCTGTAACTGTGGGATTCATAGGGTATTATATAGAACAAGGCTTTTCAACCAGTGGTACGGGTATCACCTGTGGTACCTTGGCACCTGGCAGGTGGTATGCGACCATCCTAGAAAAGTGGCAGCGGGGGAGAGGAATGAGCTGAACCAGTGGCAGCACCGCAGAAACCTGAGCGAGAGACGGCTGGAGCTGCAGGGCTATTAGGGCTCAGTGGAAGCGCCAGGATCAGCACTTCTTTGGGGCTGTGAGGGCTTAGTGGAAGCGCCAGGATCAGCGCCAGGCTCCAGCTGGAGCTTGGCGCTGATCCTGGCGCTTCTGAGCCCAGAAGAAGTGTTGATCAGCTGGAATTTGCAGCATCTCCAGGGTCTTGTGATTTACATTCAGATGCTTGGCAACTGATTCATTTTTATGACGGTCACAGTGTCCCAGGGTCATGTGAAGTGACCAAACCTGCTGCAACCACCCAGCAGACAGGGGGAATAAAAACCAAACACCCAACCCTGGCTACCAATCCTCAACAGAAATGCTCACAACAATGAAAATTTTGGACAGGATAAAGAGTGCCGCAGGGTGGGCAGGCAGTTGTCTTGCTCGGCTGTGGCTTGGAGGGCACTTTTTTCAGTGCCATTGTAACTTCAAACAGTCACTAAGCCAACTGTTGTAAGTCGAGGACTACCTGTACTTCATCATTTCCCCCCCCCCCCTTTTTTGGTCATCAAGTTTTTAATACCTTTTTTTTTAAAATCCCATTTATATCCCGCCCTTCTCCAAAGACTCAGGGTGGCTTACAATCTAAGAAGCACAAATCAATGTGCTTAGCAATAGCTTTCATTCTATGTATATGCCTGCTTATTAGGGCTTTCGCTCCCCACCCCCAAGCGGCATTATTGCAAAGTCAGCTTATTGCCCCCAACAATCTGGGTCCTCATTTTACGTACCTCAGAAGGATGGAAGGCTGAGTCAACCTTGAGCCTGGTGGGACTGAACCTGCACTAATTGCAGGCAGCTGGTGTTACTTAAGGAGGCATTAGCCCACTGCTCCACCAAGGCGACTGGTGGTATTTGGGTGGTACAATGTGTGAAAAGGTTGAAAACACCTTATACAGAATAT
This sequence comes from Vipera ursinii, assembly GCF_947247035.1. NCBI lineage: Eukaryota > Metazoa > Chordata > Lepidosauria > Squamata > Viperidae > Vipera > Vipera ursinii. The sequence continues at coordinate 185,461,237 of NC_139512.1, forward strand.
GAAAGGTCCTGCCTCAGCTACTCCTCCCAAGAAAGCAGAATTCTTGAAACAGGCATTGCTTCAAAAAAAAACTTTTATTGAGAGTTAGTGATAACAGAAGAGCAAAGCAAGGTGTAATGGTTTCCCGCGTGAAACCTTAACATTAGAGGTCCCCAACCTTTTGGGCATGGAGAGAGTTTTTTCCACAGACCAGAGGATGCATGGTTTTGTGTGCTGCCTGCATCTCACGGATGGGACTTTGTGTTCTGTTCCAGCCTACTACCGGCCCTGCAGAAAAGGCAGGGACAACTCCTTTACAAAAGGCAAAAGGCTGGAAGTAAGCCCACCAAATTTATTTACACAAAACAGATCCAAAACAGAGCAAACTGAGCAAAAGAAAATACGAACCACTAAAACAGGAGCTATTCAAACGGTTGCCTTCAGCAAACCAGCCCTCCCACACATTCCCCTTTTAAACAGTTCAAGGCATGGCTTCTCTCTGCCTCCTTCCGAGGTGCCCCATTGCCTTCCTCTGTTTACTCCTGCTTGACTGCCTCCTGCTTCGGGCATCCTTGAACAAGGCCAGCTGTGGGTCATCTTCATCCACGCTGTCAGGCTCACACAGCTGGGTCTGAGTAGTAACCAGACAGGAGGGGCCTGGCTGAGAGCTCTGCGATGCCTCAGAACTGTCCTCTGCAGGCTCTCCAATCCCCTCCTCCTCCTCCTCCTCCTCTGAATTGTCCGACCCAACTGCCGAACCCACAGGCTGACCCTGAATCACAACACTTTGCTTGTTTGTGTGACCCACTTGCTGGCATGCTGCGGCCCAGTACTGGCCCATGGATCAGGGTTTGGGGATCCCTGCATTAAAGCATACCTTTCAAAACCCCACCCCAGTGGCCAAATGTCCAGTTTGATTTCACCCAGTCCTCAGGTGTGAAGTTCTTATGGGAACCAAGGTGATAAATGCAGGTCTCAGGCACCCTTCTCAGGGTTTGGTTTCCTCCTGGCCTCCTCCCATTGGAGTGGAGATGAAGCAGATGGGCCAGAGCACATTCCTCTCCCATTCACACCCCTACACATCAAAGGGGTGAAGAAACAGTGACCGACCTCCCCCCTCCCAGCAGCATAGCTGAACAGCCTCCCCCTTCCCAGCACAATGGCAGAACCCAAAAGTAAAAAAGAATAGAAAGTTGAGGGGTCTCACATGGTGCCCCCCTAAAAGAACGATAGATCCACCTGCAGGATAGAGAAAACAATAAAATGAAGGAAAGAGGAACAAGTTACCATATTTTCCGGCATATAAGACGACTTTTTAACACATGAAAATCTCAAAAATTGGGGGTCGTCTTATACGCCCAGTCGCCTTATACGCCAGAAAATAGTAAATCCTTGGGAGCAGAGACGTTAGTGGAAACGGACAAATCCAGTGCTCGAGAATGGCGAAAGACGGCCTCCTCATAAATAAACCGCCCACCCCACCCATACACACCTACACCCGCCCACTCCCTTTTTCCACCCCACCCTTCCCTGACAATGCCTCCTGCCTCACCCCTGCCTCCCGGTGTCTTCCGCTCACCAGGTAAACTTCGATTGTACCCCGGGACCACCTCCTCGCGGCCCGCCATTCCTCCCACCACGCCCATCACCCACCCGTGCATGGCCAGCTCCAGTCCATGGTCCCCTCTTCAGCCTTCACGGGCTCTGACGACGCGTTCCCAGCCAGGCTAGTAGGTGTAACGGACGTAGCCTCTATCACTGCATTCTGAAGCCACCGCTCAGCCAGACTGTCGCTGCCAAATGACCCCTCCCACGTTGCGTCCAGGCTCGCTGCGACCCAGACGGGCCTAGTCCCGGGCAAGGATGCCGCGGACCCCGCAAACATCGGGTGACTCCCGGCAGAGGCGTCCTGCGCATGCATGCGCTGGCCAGCTGCCGGGCGATCTCTAAGGCGGCGTCAGACGGTCAGGACATGCAGCCGACGCGCGGGAGAAGGCTGGCTCACGACAAGTCGAGGTGGGACTGTGTCAGTGGCATGCGGGGATGGCGGGGGTGGCTCCCATAGCGAGGAAGGCGCGTCCGTGGGGAGACGGGCGAGGCCCGTGCGCCGTGCTGCGAAGAGGGGCCCCGCTGAATGTCGCGCCCGTGGGCCGCGACACCTTTACCTAATTGAGAAGCAGCCCTGACTTCCTACTTACCCGTATTTTCCGGCGTATAAGACTAACCCATGAAAATCATCTCAAAAGTTGGGGGTCATCTTATACGCCCAGTCTTATACGCCGGCAAATACGGTATTAACATTCATGGATAACATTCATGGAAGTGTTTAAGCAGTCTAGGTGTCTTAATAGGCTTTTTGTGAACCCATTCATTTTGAGAAGCTGGTAGATCTTTCCAGACCACTAAATGTTGGAGAGCCTCATGATGCATCCATGAATCTAGGATTTCTTTGATCTCAAAGTGTTTTTCTCCCTCTACCATAATTGGGTAGCTTTTGGTTGTAAAGACGAGGTTATTTCTGGTTTCAGCAAGCTACAATGAAACACGAGGTAAACCTGCCTTAGGATTTTGGAGAGTTCCAATTGAATTGATGATATATTTAATAGGAAAGGGGTCTATGAATTTGGGCCCTAGTTTCTTAGAAGGTTGCAGTGATTGCAGAAAACCTGTGGATGAGTACACTCTTTCCCCAATATGGAAAGGCCTGGGTTCTTTTCACCTCCTCCCTCCCAGCAAAATGGCAGAAGCCGAAAGTAAAAAAGGATAGAAAGGTAGAAGAATCTGACAGAACCATAGAGATAGAAAGGGCCATTCGGATGAAACTCCTTGATCAGTGCAAGAATTTAAAATATCTTTATAATTGCATTGAATATATACAGTGAAAAAATGTCACCAAATGTTCCCTTGGAATCAGCTCTTTAAAATTTAAAACTAGAGAGGGGGGTTGGTGTCAGAGTATTGTTCCTAAACATTCAACCAGAATTTGTCTCCCTGTGAGCAAAGTCAGTTAGTCTATTCCCTGCACCCTTATAGAAAACAGTCAAAATACCTTCTATGTGATATCCCTTCATATCTTTGAAGAGTGCTTTTATATTCCATTTAAGTAGTCGATTTTATTATTATTATTATTATTATTATTATTATTATTATTATTATTATTATTATTATTATTATTATTATCACAGTTCTGACTGCATTTGGCATATTTATCTGCCTTTTGAGCCCTTCCCAAGGACCTGGGATAGGCAGAAAAGCCTCCCTTCCTGGGCAGTGCCTGTCAAAATTCTTTAGCTGACAGAGTTGATAATATACTGTATCTTCTCTATCTTACCAAGTGGGACAGCCTGAATTAATAATGAGAAGATTAATGTGTAATGTCTAATGTAGGTCTTTAAAGGTCATAACCAATATCTTGAATTGGACCCAGAAGCAGACCAACACCCAATGGTTTGGGGATACTGAAAATTGGTCACATGGCCAAATTCTGTATCAGCTGAAGCTTCCAGATACTCTTCAAAGGTAGCCTCATGCAATGAAAGTAGTCCTACAATCATTGACTGTTCAAAATTACAGTGGTACTGAAAAAAGTGACTTAGGATTGTTTCTTGCACTTATGCCTGTCACAGAATCCCTGCAATCACATGATCAAAATTTAAGTGCGTACTAAATGGCATATATTTATGATGGTTGTAAGTCCCAGGGTCATTATCATTTACAATCTTCCCAGTTGGTATTGATAAGCAAAGTCAATATGGGAAGACGGATTCACTTAACAACCACATGATTCACTTAACAATTATAGCGATTTGCTTAACAGTTGTGGCAAAAAGGTCATAAAATCAGGCATGACTCACTTAACAACTGCCTTTCTTAGCAGTAAAATTCTGGTCTCAGTTGTAGTTGTAAGTTGACAGCTTCCTGTAGTCCAAATGAGAGATGACCAGGACATGGGAAACTAAGAGAAGGGCCTCCCTATCCAGAAAGGATTGTAACTGGTGCACACAAAATGAAGTTGAACAAAGACTCTTCTAACCATGATTGCCACTGGTTCTTTGAACAGAAGTCCAGGATTAAGTATCAGTCTTTTTCAGAAAAGATTATTGATCTCTACAAAGTCAGTAGCTACATAGAGATCTGGTAGTACATGATCTTGTTTTCATAGACCTTCCAAATATTTAATATTTGTTAAGGGTATTAATAAACATTTTTAACATATTTTAGAATCTGCATGCAATAGTGCCCCTGGATCTGGCCCTAGTTCTCCAAACAATAGTTCCAGTAATATAAGCACTGAAAATGGAGTTGGATCAATTATAAATATACAGACAGAGGTAAGATACATTCCTTTGCTTAATTCCAATAAGTTTCTATAGTATACCATGTTGCATTATTCACTATGGAAGAAGGTACTTCATTGAGGATGTTAATAATTTTTAAGAATGTAAATGGACTTTTTGAAAATGCTTCCTCTTTTTTAATAATAGTAGATCTGTAATATTTGGGCTCTGTACCATGTGAAAAAAAACCCTACTTTCTAAAAAGGTTTAGTATGGAAGCTGATAATATTTTACTATTTAAAGGTATTGATACTGCAATGGATTTATTTAGTTGCAGGGTTTTTTTAAATTTCAGTTTATGTTCAGGGAAGGATTCTATTCTATAAGCCTAATTCTCCTTCTGTGAGCAAAAGCTTTTTCATTAATATAGCAAAATATTTTATAGTCTCATACATATAAGAACAAAAAATATGAAAACAAGCTTATGAGAACATCTAGAACAGGGGTGTCAAACTGCCGGCCCGTGGGCCGGACGCCTCACCAGGAAACCATGCCCACTCCATTGCCGGCAATTTGAAAAAAGCTCCGAAACGTCATGTGACGTCCTGAGTTTGACGGATGGAAACTAGTCAAGGAGAGAAGCAACCTAGAACTAAGGAGAAACTTCCTGACAGAACAATTAACCAGTGGAACAACCTGCCTCCTGAAGTGGTGAATGCTCCAACACTGGAAGTTTTTAAGAAGAGACTGGCCAGCCATTTGTCTGAAATGGTATAGGGTTTCCTGCCTGAGCAGGGGGTTGGACTAGATGACCTCCAAGGTCCCTTCCAACTTATTATTATTATGTCTGATCTAGAAGTTAAAGGAACAAATGAAACTTGTATCAATGACAGAAACTATTAAAGATTGATAATTGAAAAGGTTTTACATGTGTTGAAAAAATTTAAATTTGGTACCACTAACTTTATATAGAGGAAAACTGTAAATGCCATGTCATTAATTGTGAAGCCTCTCAAATATTTATTTTCTTCACTTCTTGAGGTCTTGCTGTGGTAGTGCACAGTTAGCTTAAAATCAGTCTTACAACTATTGTCTTCTCAATGCACAGAGGGCTTTAATAACAAAGCTGGTCATTGATTTAGGAAGCTTTTAACACATCTGATCCAGATTTTTAAAAAATAGAATTAAGTGTTATGTTATATTATACTACCTCATCCCCCCAGTTGTTCCATATTAAAGTTAAAAGAAATGGAAGTCTTATATTAAAGACTTTTTAGAAGTTCCAGGTAGCAGCTATAGCAATACTGTACTTTGAATCAGAAGAATCTGTCCAGCACTCAGTTGTAACAAAGACTTCTGAAATTCATAGCAGAATGAGCTGTGTAAGAATTTATCTGTTTCTTTTCTAATAACTACTTTTCACTAGAGCAATAAATGATTTTTTGTGCCTAAACAGCCTAAATTCATAGTGAAGTTAGATCTAAATAAATTGCCTCTATGTAAATAGTATTTATATTTTTTTATTGAAAAGTTTTACAATACATTTTTAAATACAACCCCCCCTCCCCCTCCCCCTCCCCTCTCCCCAACCCCCCCTCCCCCTCCCCCTCCCCCTCCCCTCTCCCCAACCCCCCCTCCCCTCCCCCCTCCCCGACTTCCCAGAGCAAAATACAGGGTATAAAAATACAAACAAACATAATCTAAAATATGCAAACAACTATAAAATATTAAGTTCTATCGCACTTTAACTCTTAATAAAATGACTACAAGCTAGTTATACATTATATCCGCTACTTATTCAAATGCTAAATGAAACTTTTTAGTCCCATATTTATTCTGGATATAATCAATCCATCTTCTCCACTCCACAATGTATCTCTGTTGCGATTGGTCTTTCAAATACGCTGAGATCTTTGCCATTTCCGCCAAGTTGGAAACTTTTAAAGTCCATTCTTCTATAGTCGGCAGTTCTTCCTTCTTCCAATATTGCACTACTAAAAGTCTCGCTGCCGTAATTAAATTCAACATCAACTTAGTGTCCACAACGGTAGTATCTGTGATAATACCCAGTAAAAACAGTTGCGGACAAAAATTTATCCTTTTCTTGAATATTTTTTGCATAGTCCACCAAATTTTAATCCAAAAAGCTTTAACCCTTTTACAGGTCCACCATATATGAAAATACGTTGCATCCTCACAACCACACCTCCAACATTTGGGCTGGCAGTTCGGATACATACTTGTTAATTTTTTAGGATCTAAGTGCCACCTATAAAACATTTTGTAAAAGCTCTCTTAAGTTTTGGGCCTGTGTAAATTTTACATTTCTCACCCAAATCTTTTCCCAAGTATCCATTGTAATAACTTCTTGAAAATTCTGAGCCCACTTTATCATACAATCATTAACAAGTTCCGTCTCTGAATCAATTTCTATCAATGCAAGATATATCCTTTTTATATGTGCTTGACCTTGATCTCTAATTTGCTTTACCAAATTTTCATCAATCATTGAAAAACCAGTTTTCTGGTCCTCTTTCCACCTAGCCTGTAATTGCCCATACTGAAACCAGGTTTGTACAATCTTTTCTTCTTTTAAAATGTTATATGACTTTAATTGCCATACATTCCTCTCAAAACTTAAAATTTCCTTATATGTAGTCACATCATGTTTAAATCCAACATTTATATTTTCTATTGCGTGTTTAGGTATTGCCCAAATAGGTATCTTATAATTTAACTTGTGTCTGTACTTTTTCCAAACTCGCAACAGAGCATACCTTAAAATATGTATCTTAAACACATTATCCACCTTCTTATCATACAATAAATATGCATTCCATCCAAATAACAAATCATGACCCTCAAGATTTAATAATCTCACTTGTGTTAAATTAAACCAGTCACTTATCGCTGACAAAGCAGCAGCTTCATAATATAATTTGAAATTAGGCATTTTAAGACCACCTCTTTCACGCCTATCTTGCATTATCTTAAATTTAACTCGTGGCTTTTTCCCTACCCAGACAAATTTATTAATTCCTTTTTGCCATTCCTCCAAATTTAAATCCTTTTTAAGTATAGGTATCATTTGAAATAAAAATAAATTTTTTGGCAAAACATTCATTTTCACTGCTGCAATTCTTCCCAATAAGGATAATTGTAATTTTTTCCAACTATCTAATTCTTTTTGTACTTTTCCCTATAACTTTTCATAATTATTTTTATATAACTTCACATTTGAGGGTGACAAATATATCCCCAAATATTTAACCCTTTTAACTATTTCAAATCCCGTTAGCTCTTCTAAAACAGCCTTTTGTGATACTGTCATGTTTTTAGACAACATTTTGGTTTTTTGTATGTTGACCTTAAATCCAGAAACTTTCCCATATTGTGTTATTATCTCCATCAATTCTACAACTGAATAATCAGGCTGAGTCACTGCAACCAGATCATCTGCAAACGCCCTCAATCTATAATCCTGGTCTCTAATTTGAATTCCCTTAATTTTATCCAAATCACGTATTTTAATCAGTAATATTTCCAATGTTAAAACAAATAATAGAGGTGACAACGGGCACCCCTGCCTTGTGCCTTTTTTAATATTACATACTTCAGTCAGACTATTATTAACTATTATACGGGCTGTTTGCTTTTGATATATTGCCCTGATTGGTTGTAAAAATTTATCCCCAAATTCCATTTTCTCTAATACTTTCATCAAAAATTGCCAATCCAGTTGATCAAAGGCTTTTTCAGCATCCAAAAAGATCAACGCTGCAGGGATCTGATTGTTTCTTTCCAAAAATTCCAACAAATCTACTATATGTCTCACATTGTTCTTCATTTGTCTACCACTTATAAACCCAGTTTGATCACCATGAATTACTTGTTGTATTACCCTCATTAATCTGTTAGCTAAAACTTTGGCAAATATCTTGTAGTCCGTATTCAAAAGTGATATTGGCCTATAATTTTTTGCTTGGGTGACATCCTGATCTTCCTTCGGGATCAAGGAAATAAAAGCAGTCTTCCAAGACGGAGGTACCCCTCCTCCCATTTGAATTGTCTGAAACAATTCCCTTAAAGCCTTCACCATCTCTAACTGTAAATTTTTATAATACACAGCAGTCAATCCATCCGTACCCGGCGCTTTACCCACTTTCAGTTGTTTAATTGCTAAAAAAAATTCTTCATCAGTTATCAATTGATTCATCCCTTCCTTTTGTTCTTGCGTAAGAACAGGAATATTAGCCCTCATCTGCATCTCTAATCTTGTCTCTAGCATACAACTTAGAATAAAAATCAACAAAAGTCTTTTTGATAAGACTCTGCTGGTACACTACTTTACCCTTATGTTCTATTCTATCTATATTAGAAGCCCTTTGCTTCTTCCTTAACAAATAAGCTAACCATCTACCTGGTTTATTAGCATTACAAAAAATATTATGTCTAGCATACCGTAAATTAGTTGCCACTTGATCTGCCATTAACTTATCAAACTGACCCCTTAATAAAGTAATTACCTCTTTATTCTTCCCATCAGATGGATTCAAAATTAAAGCCTTTTCTTTTTCCTTAATTTCGTCCTCTAATTCTTTCCTCCTAAATTCCAATTTACGTCTATATTTATTGTTCAAATATATTAATACACCTCTCATATAAGCTTTACTAGCATCCCAAACCATCTCAATAGAAGTACCTTTATGCATATTAATTTTAAAAAATTCCTTCATCTGTTTTTTACACTCTTCCACATTTTCCTGACATCTAAACAAATTTTCATTTAAACGCCAGGACTGTCTATCCCTATTATCTTTTTCTATCTCTAACCATACTGGACTATGATCAGACATAGTTCTTGGACAAATCTTGATATTCTTAATCCTAGAAAAAAAATCATTAGTAATTAATACAAAGTCAATCCTGGAGAAAGATTGATGCCTGTCGGAGAAAAAAGTATAGTCCTTTTCTTGCAAATTCCTTTCTCTCCAAATGTCTTGCAATTCCAAGTCATCCTTCATCTCAAAAAAAGATTTAGGCAGTTTAGCATGACTTGGGGTGCTTTTTTTAAAAAAAAACCTTGTCCATTTGTACATCCAAAACGCCGTTCCAGTCTCCCATCAAAATACAAGATTTATAATTCCACTGAGTAATCTTGCTGTGTAATAAACTGTAAAAATCTCCTTGTTGTTGATTAGGAGCATATAGTCCAACCAAAAGCGTTTTCTTGCCTTCTATTAACAGTTCAATTATAACATATCTTCCTTGTTTATCTGCTTCAATTAAAGCCGCTGTCAAAGTATTCTTAACATAAATAACCACTCCATTTTTCTTATCAGTTGCAGAAGCGATAAACTGTGTGCCCAACCTTGAGTTTAACAAATACTTTTGATCCGTGGCTCTAATATGTGTTTCTTGTAGACAAATAACATCATTCTTAAATTGCTTTAAGTATTGAAATACTTTCTTTCTCTTCTGTGGTGAATTTAAACCATTAACATTCCAGGTTAGAAACTTTGTCGCCATCTTTCGCGACCTGAAGCTTTTGGAGCGCTTCTTCCAAAATCACCTGCACACTCTTAGGTCGCGCTCCTCCCACTGCTTCACTGTAAGTAAGTTTTGGAGGTGCCATCATAACTCTCTGCTGTTCTTGTTCTTGCTCTTGTCTCATTCGTCTAGTAGCAGCACGTGTCATTCTCTGGTCTCTAATCTCCTCCGATGATACTGAAATTTGATCCACTCCTGTAGCTTTCTGAAATTCTCCATCTTTCATCTGCGTAGCTCCTTCAGCACCTTGTGCATTCTTACTTTGTGATTGACACTCTCCCTCACCATTCTTCTTTTTGGATTCCAAAAGTGGTATGGGGACTGCTTTTAAAACATTAGTATAAAAATCACGTGCCTGTAAAACACTGTAAGAAGACGATGTCTCGTGCCTGCATACATCACCACCATATCCACTGGTATCTCCCATCTAAACTGAATATCCCATCTTCTTAATTCTTGTGCCAGAAAAGCAAATTCCTTCCTTCTCCTTAGGATTCTTGGAGGGATCTCTTTTAAAATTAAAACTTCTTGTTCAGCAATTGCAAATTTATTATTGTAAAAAGCTTGAATGACCTTTTCTGATTGCTCTCTTTGTAAAGTAAACCACCACATCTCTGGGTAATTTCCTTTGTCTTGCAATCCACGAATTAACACGAAATATTTTGTCTATGTCCTCCATAATTTGTTCTGCTGAGCGCTCCAAAACACCTTCCAAAGCCTCTGAAACTATTTTTTTCAAATTTTCCTTAGAATCCTCTTTTAAACCTCTAATTCTGACAGCGAACTCCATCTCCCTATACTGTACCAAGGTCAAATTGTCGTCAATCTTATCCACCACATTTTCAGTCTCTGTCATTCTTGCATCTAATCTGATATTATTTTGGCTGAGATCTTCCACTCTCTTGTCCAGACGCTCTATACATACAGCCATGCCTTGAAATGCAAGTAAGAGGTCTGCCCTCATTTCTGTAAGCTTCTCCTCCATAAGTTCAGCTAATTGTTGAGATTGCTTTTTCAAAGCCTCTTGCAAAACATCCTGCAGATCTTTCACTGTAAAAGTTGGTACAGGTGCAGGTGCCGGGGGGGGCATTAAAGCTTGTAGCGAAGATTGCTGCACCGGGGAAGCCCCCGCACTTCTAGAAACTTTAAAAGATTTGGCAGCCATTTTCACCCACTATTGCCTGTTGCGCACTTTCACTTTTATCAAACCACAAAATCCACCGAGTTAAAGATCATAAACTTTATAATGGATAAAAAGTTGGAGAAGTTAACAGAAAAACTAGCTAAGGTTATGGATGAAGAGATTACAGAGAAATTAACAGAACTGAGAGCAGACATTTTATCTGCATTGCAAGGCATGGCTAAATGTATTGAGAATTTGGATGAAAGAGTGGAAGATCTTACTCAAAATGATATTAGACTAGAAGCAAAAATGACAGAAACTGAAAATGTGGTAGAGAAAATTGATTATGATTTGATCTCGACACAGTATTATCAGATGGAGTTTGCTTTAAGGATTAGAGGCCTAAAAGAAAATCCTAAGGAAAATTTGAAGAAAATGGTTTCTGAGGCTTTGGAAGGGGTGCTGAGACGACCAGCAGATGAAGTAATGGAAGATATAGATAAAATTTTTCGTGTTAATTCTTGGATTGCAAGACAAAGGAAATTACCCAGAGATGTGGTGGTTTATTTTAAAAGAGAATGATTAGAAATGAAGTTATCCAGGCCTCCTACAATATTGATTTTGTAATTGCTGAGCAAAAAGTTCTTATTTTAAAAGAGATCCTTTCAAGAATTTTAAGAAAAAGGAAGGGATTTGCTTTTTTGACACAAGAATTGAGACGACGTGATATCAGGTTTAGATGGCAGATACCAGTGGGTATGGTGGTGACCTATGAAGGTACGAGGCATTGTTTTACTACGGTGATTCAGGCACGTGATTTCTACAGTAATGTTTTAAAAGCAGCCCCCATACCATTTTTGGAATCTACAAAGAAAAAAGGTGAGAGAGAGTCTCAACGATACAGAGAGAATCTACAAGATGCTGAAGGAATAATACAGACAGATGAGAAAGTTACAGGAGTGGATCAAATTTTAGTACCACTGGAGGAGGCCAGAAATTGGAAGAGGCATGCTGCTTCTAGATGAATGAACCAAGCCTGAAGATTTAGTTGCATAACTGCAGGAGATAATAATGTAATAAGGATTATGGGAATTGAAATTGTTAGAAGGGCTAAATATTTGGGGATATACTTTTCACCCTTATAAAATAACTATGTAATATTTTATGTTGCTTTAGTTTTAAGATGATTATGAAAATTTAATTGGGAAGATTTGTAGTAGTGCTTACTGATATTTTGTAGGTTATGATTTGCTATTTGGTTGGTACGTATATTTACGGTGTGATAAGAAGGTGGATATTGTGTGCTAGGTATATACTTTGTGATATGCTCTGGTGCAACTTTGGGAAAAATTATAGATGAAAGTTAACTTGTAATATTTTTATGGGTAATAATGAAACAGGTAATAGAAAATATAAGAATGATGTGATTATATAAAAATTTTAAGTTTGGAAAGTAATGTATGGTATTTTATGTTGTATAATATATTAGGAGAAGGAAAGGTTGTATAAACTTGGTTTTAGTATGGAAATTTAAAGCCTAGTTGGAAAGAAGAATAGTTTTAAATAATTGACATAGTTTTATCTGTGATTGTTTTTATTGGGTATTATTGATATTACTGTGGTTGAAAAGGTAAAATTACCAACTACAGAAGAATGGACTGTAAAGTTTTTTTCCCCCCGAGGATATGGTAAAGATCTTAGTGCACCTGAAAGATTATTTGCAACAGAGAGATTCTACGGAGCAAATATGGGACTAAAAAATATTATTTTGCATTTGAATAATTATTGATATGATATATATATGTTTGGAGTTTATCTATATGAGTTAAAGTGCGATAGTTTAAATAGTTTAGGATTGTTTGCATAAGTTAGATTATGATTGTATTTTTATACCCTGTACTCAGCTCTGGGAAGTGGGGGGGAGGGGAAAGGGAGGGAGGGTTGGGGAGGGGGAAGAGGGTGGGAGGGGAGGGGGTTGGGAGGGTTTTTTTTGCTAAAGATAAAATGTATTGTAAAACTTTTCAATAAAAAAAGATCATAAACTTGCTTTCACCTGATTCTCCTGTACCGCTCTGCCTGCATCCAAGTTATCTGAAGTTCACTCTTGCTGGCAGGGATGGTTGCTACGCCCTGCTCTATTCCAAAGCCCTGGAGCAGAGGCGTCCCGAGGTCCGGAGCAAACTCAGGCTTCGGGGGGGGCTCAATCCTTCAGCCACCAGAGTTTCAACTCTGGCGGCCCGGGAGAGCTCTACCCCTGCCTGGGCGCTTACCCCCTCCTCTTCTCCCGAGGAGCGGGCTTCCGAGCTGCCAAAACAGCTGATCGGCGCTGTTTTCGGCGGTTCCACAGAGACAACGGGGTTGACAGCCTGAATGGCTACCGGCGGCGGAGCCTTGCCACCCGGAAGTCAATAGTATTTATAATTTTATGTAAAATATGTCAATGAGTGGAATGGCTTGCCTCCAGAAGTAGAGGATGCTCCATCAGTGGAGGTTTTTAAGAAGAGACTGGACAACCATTTGTCTGAAATGGTATAGAACTTAGAGGCATTGTTTACCTTAAAAAATATTTATTCGAGTAGCATACCATCAGCACGTACATAGGCAAAGCCAAAATCTAAATTCCCCTCCCCTGAGGACATAGTATCAAGCACAATTCACTCCTCTAATTAACAGTCATAAATCACATTCTCCAATTAGTCTGAAATGCAGACTTTCCCTCCAGTTCTCCAACCCGCCATTTCTTATTCTCTCTTATTTCAAAAAACCTTGGTTCTCACACTAGTAACAATATTGTTATGTCTAACTAAACTCCCATGCACATTCCTCCTCCTCCTCCCCCCCAGTATCATCTAATTCTAACTCTAATTCTAAAAGTAAAGTGTAAGGAAAATGGCTGCATCTCCATATGTTGTCAAAGCAAGAACATCCGATGTTAGCAGCGTTGACATCCGAGCCCCCTTACAAAAAGGACAGATCCTGTAAGGTAAACAAAAGCATATGTTAGGGACTGTGTCTTGGTTTGTTAGGGTGTTTCCTATTGAACCTTTTGATGAGTCTGTTGGCTTTCACATCGCTAGATTTCACCCAAGTGGCTTCAGACAGTGAGTATCCTTTCCATTGTAGTAGATACTGCAATTTCCCTTTAAAAATTCTAGAATCAAGAATATGCTTTACTTCATAGTGAGTCTGACCCGCTACCATGAGGGGTCCGGGTGCCTTCTTAGGGAGAGGTCTTAAAGTGGAGCCCCGAAAAGCTGCAATGGAAGACAGGGTGAACTCTCCCTAAAAACCTAGGGAGTTTTAATTCTCCTGTGACTTGGTTAATGATCTTTATGATGGGGAAAGGCCCCAAGAATTTTGGTCCTAATTTCTTGCTGGGTAATTTGAGGTGTAAATATTTAGTCGACAGATAAACCTTTTCCCAACTTGGAATGTTCTTTGAGGAGCCCTCTTTTTATCTGCCTGCTTTTTATAGGTCTCGGAAATCTTTTTTAAAGCAGTTTTCATGGTTTTCCAAACTTCTTCCCACCCCCTCACCCATTGATCAAGTGTTGAGAAGCGGAGGGTGCCTGAGGGTATTGGGCTGAACTTTTTTCCTGTGGCTACTCTGAAAGTCGTGAAGCTGGTGCTGCTGTGAACAAAATTATTGTAAGTCACTCTGCAAAAGGGAGGAGGTTGGTCCAGTTGGTTTGTTGGTAGGAAACATAGCATCTGAGATATCACTCCACCATCTTATTAGCAGATTTCATGGCCCCATTAGTAGGTGGGTGAAAAGCAGGTGATAGACCTTGAGATGATCCAATTAATTTAAGAAAGCTTTTCCAAAACGTAGCTGTGAACTGAACCCCCCTGTCTGAAATTATTTGCTTAAGGGCACCATGCAGCTGGTAGATATGTTTCAAGAACAGGTCTATCACAGTCCAGATGACTGTATTTCCTCTTCTTTCAGGTAGGTCTACTATAAAGTCCATAGCAATTTCTTCCCATGTTTGAGAAGGGTCTGTCACCAGCTGCAGTAGCCCATGGGGGTTTTCCTGGAATTCTTTTCATGGAGGCACATACAGTACAACTCCTGACATAATTTTCCACATCCCAATTTAACCCCAGCCACCAGAACTCCCGGTGGATGAGATGTAGAGTTTTTAAGTATCCAAAGTGTCCAGCTTGTTTTAGATCATGCCTGTGTTTGAGAACATTAAGACAGAGGGCTTCTGCAAGTACAAGTTCCCCCCCTTGTAAGCCAAACCATCCCCGCATGTTAGGGAGGTTTGATTGTCCTTGTACTATTGATCAGTGAGGAACTCTTGTTTTATTTTCTTTGCCCCAGAGTCATCAGGATTAGGGGCCCTGCAAAGCATGAGTTGAGCAGCAGTTTGTGGATTGGAGATAATTGCCTTGTTAACCTCTTCCCACTGGCTTTTGTACTGGGGCAGTCTGGATAGAGCATCAGCTAGGGAGTTTTTCCCTCCCGGTATGTACTTTAGGGTGACATTAAAACGGTTAAAGTACTGTGCCCAATGCATCTGTTTCAGGGACAATTTGTGGGGAGTTTTCAGTGCTTCTAGATTTTTGTGATCTGTCCATACTTCAAAAGGCACCTTGCTCTCTTCTAGATAGTCTCTCCAGTTTAATAGAGCCCATCTGATTGCAAAAGCCTTCTTTCCCTAGATTCCCCACTTCCTTTCGCACTCAAATTTTTTCGAGGTGTAGGCACAGGGTTGCAATGCCCCACTTTGGTTCTTTTGCAGAAATACAGCTTCGACGGTCATGGAGGGCACGGGTGCTTTAGGACCAGCTCAATAGCAAGTAGTCTTTTTAAATTTTCAAAGGCGGTTTGACAGCTCATAGTCCATGCTAGTGGTTGGCCTGGTCGTGGCTTCCCTTCTCTTTTGCCTGTTTTGAGTAGTTCTGTAAAGGGTAGGGCAATGTCAGCAAAGGAGGGAATGAATTGACATCTACATCTAATTGACGTTGGCAAAACCTAGGAAGCTCTGGAGCTGTTTGCGACTCTTTGGGGGCTGCCATTCAATTATAGCTTTCACTTTGGCTGGGTCCATTTCAGTGCCCTCGTTGGAAATTCTATAGCCAAGATAATCTAATCAGGTCTGGTGAAATTCACATTTTGACAGTTTGACATAAAGCTTGGCATTCAATAGTTTCTTTAGCACTTCTCTCACCAACCTTATATGGTCAGTCATATTCGTACTGTATATCAGGATGTCATCAAGATACACCAGAACCCCTTTGTATAAATGGTCATGTAGGACCTCATTAATTAACTGCATGAATACAGCTGGGGCCCCCTGAAGCCCAAATGGCATGACTTTGAACTGATAGCTTCCCAAGGGGCAATTGAAGGCAGTCTTCCACTCATCTCCCTCCTTTATCTTCATCAGGTAATATGCCTCCCTCAGGTCTAATTTAGTGAAGGCACTTCCCTTAGCCAGGTGGGTTATGCTGGTCCCGGTCTATTCTGATGTTGGGGGTAGGGGTCTGGGCAATTTGCTACTTGATGTCCCTGCTGTCTGCATTGGAAGCACTTGATTGGTGGGCCTGCTGTTAGCCTGGGACTTTCAGCAGCCGCAGCAGTTTGAGGTTTTCAGGGGTGGTTGCCGTTTGGGTTGCTCTGGCCTTGACTCAGCTTCAAGTGGGGGAAGCTTCTTATAGCGGGCAAGCTGAACGTCTAGTCTTACCGCGGTCTGGTACCATTCTTGCAGCTGATCAGGTACTGCTCGATAGATGCAAGCCTGAGAGGGGTGATTTCTAATCCTTCTTTGAAGTGATGGATTAGGGACTGCTCAGGCCACCTCTCTATCTGAATGGCTATCTTGCGAAACTCTTGTATGTACTTCAGAGCAGGCCTGCCAGCTTGCTTTATGTTATGGATTTGTTGTTCTGCTTTGAGGGTGATGGATGGGTCCTTCCTGAACTGTGTATAGATTTTGCATGACGGCAATGATATTTTTCAGTAATGATTTTTCTAAGCCCATTCCGGAGTTTATATGATTAGGCACAATTGAAGACCTTTTAATATTCAAAAAAGCACGTACTGATTTATTTTAGGTATTCTTTGGCTTTCTCAATTAATTACTGTACATCAGCAATTTTTGTTCCTCAGCTACATAGGGATTAGATTAGAAAACTGTCTTGAATGTCTGTGTAGGGATTTAAAGTACAATTGACTAAACCAGACACATCAAACACAAGGCCTGAGGGCCAAATTCGGCCCACGAAGTGGTTGGATCTCACCCACGGAACTGCCCTGGAAACGACAAGGGTCTAATCTTCACCACTTCAGTGGTGGATTGGCTGGGGCCAGTGTTCCCCCTGGGTGCGTGCACAGAAGGTGCCAAGCGCATGGGGACTGGTGGAGCCCAGCAACAGCTGCAATTCTTTGGCTGCTCAACTGCTCATTGGCCGGAAGTGACGAAGAGGGACGTCCAGTGCACTCACACACCTTGGGGCCCAGCAGCCAGGCTATTCCATCCTGTGGCAGGAGCCTCACTGTCCCTGCAACCTGTAGCCCAGGCCATCCCACCTGCAGCGCATTTGCACACCTGCGGCTTGCAGCCAGTCCACCCCTGCCATGCCACCTGCCTCACATTGCCCTATAGTGGCACCAGCAACAATCTCATCGCCCCTCTGCTCTCCCCTCAGCCTGTGAAGGTCGCAAGCCTGAAAGACGCTGCTGTCACAGCCCGCCTGGCATCTGGTAAGCCGCGCCCAGCCCACTTCACCTGAAGTGCATTTGCATACCTGGGGCCTGCAGCCAGGCTACCCATACCATGCCACCTGTCTCATGTTGCCTCGAGTTGCCCCACTGCAGCAACAACAACAGCAGCAGCTGTGAGGAAGTAAGCGCAGCTGGGCACCTTCTCAGTGAAGTGGAGCCAGGCTGGGCTGGGCTGCAGGATGTCAGTGCCCATCAAGGCCGGGCTGAGCGGTTGCCCTTTGTTACCTGGGGCTCCAGGCAGCCCGTAATGCCAGCCAGGGTGCTTCACGTGGCCTGAGAGGGACAACAAGGGCCCCTCTGATGGTTGAGGTTTTGGCACTCACCGCTGGGCAAGGGAAAAAGTCTCAGCTGCTCCCTGCTCTGGAGACAGGGAGCCTCACCAAATGGCCAGTCTGGCACCGCCCAGGAGCTGGCAACAGCCTGCTGGTCCCTTAACTTCTTGCATGCTGCCAGCTAGGAAGGGAGGGGAGGACATACAGGCAGGAGAGTCTGAGGGGCTCCTGTGCCTTCAGCCGCTCCAAGGCCATCTCATCCTTGAAAAGCATTGCCACAAATTGAAGAACCAGCAACATACAACAGTTGAGTCCTGTCTCTCTCAATCTTTTTGACTTTAAGACAGCTGGATTTTAACTCCCAGAATTCACCACCCGCAAAGATCTGGAGTGAAAGTACAAAGGGGAAGGTCTTGCTCCAGGGTCTAGCAAGGGTGGCACAGGAGACACTCCCCAGAGGCCTAAAACCCTTCATTGGCACACCACACATATTAAACCACTGGCACCCAACACCTGATGGGCATCCTCCCCCATGAGCTTCATCTCTTTGCCCCCTGGGTCCCCAAGCCACATCAAGCTCTGAGGCTTTGTGGAAAATGTCTGGAAGTCAAAGGAGGCCCTGAGGGATCTAACCAGCATCGCCTACGAAAGCTAAATTTTGGGTGGATATTTCAGGGATTTAGAGCTCTATTTCTGGGCTTCTTGGACATAGGAGAGTTGTGGGAAAAGATGAAGACCATGGCTCCTTGTTTCCTGTTTGGGAAAGCTGGATGTGTCTTGATTCCTCCCCCCCAACAATCAGAGGCAGCCCTGAAAATATCAGAATCTGATCAGAAATTGTCATAGCTTAACTAGAGAGGCTGGGTAGACCTTGTGGCTGCTAGACCAGCTTCGGAGTGATGGTGGATTGCTGATTTTTTTCCTCCACCGGACTAGGATTTCTCTTGTATAAAATATATAATTTCAATTGTATCAAAAAGGGCTGTAGTCACTTGCTTTCTCTCCATAGATGCTGTGATGTTACTAAACCTGTTCAAAACATCTGGCCTCGCAGCATCCTATTGAGTCTCCAGAGTGGATACCTGGAGTACTCACAACTGCTTGCCTCATGCATCACCTGAGACTTTGAGCTTTCTGTGCAGTCTCATACTCCATATATACATCGTCTGTGAAGAAGATCTGAGTGCCGAAATTTACACCCTACAAAGTGGCCATACAGAAAGTGGACTTTGAAAACAGGTGTTTTCAAAAGAGGTGGGAGGCAGGGTACCTGTTTGTTGACATTGAAGATAAGGCCGTCTGCCTTGTTTGCGGAGTTACTGTGACTGTATTTAAAGAATATAACTTGAGATGGCAATATGAGATGAAACAGGACAAGTACAAAAACTTGGACATACAGCAGAAGCTACAGAAGGTGAAAGACATGAAAAAGAGTCTGATGTTATGGCGGCATATGTTCACAAAAGCAAAATCACAAAGTGAAGCTGCTGTACAATTTAATTTTATAGTGGCAGAAGAGATAGCTAAATCAGCCCGGCCAATTACAAAGGGGGAGTTTTTGAAGCATGGCCGCACAAAGATCTCTCTGACAAACTGAAAGACAAAGAGGACAGGTACTAAAAAAGAAATGAGCAACACATAACTAAGGCTGATTATTAGCAGACAGCCAGAACATGCAAAAACTAAATCAGGAAAGCAAAGGCTCAGAATGAACAAAGACTTGAAACAAAAGTCAAAGATTAAAAAAAAATTCTTTCAACATTATAATAACAATAAAAAAAGTCAAGGACACAGTAGGTCCACTAAAGAGAGATGGCAAGGAAGTGATAGGCAACAGGGAGAAAACAGAGCTGCTTAACTCATTCTTTGCATCAGTCTTCTCACAAAAAGAAATTTTAGCCCAATATACAAAAAAAAAACTACTGTAAAAGACAAATTAGAAATAAAAATTAAAATAAGCAGGAAAATGGTAAGAGAACACCTATCTGACCTTGATGAATATAAATCATCAGGTTACATCCCAGAGTTCTGAAGGAGCTGGCAGATATTATCTCAGAACCATTGTACTTTATCTTTAAAAAAATCCTGGAACACCGGGGAAGTACTTGAGGATTGGAAAAGGTCTGATGTGGTTCCCATCTTCAAGAAAAGGGGAAAAACCAGGAAACTACAGATCAATCAGTCTAACATCAATACCTGGGAAGATCCTAGAAATGATAATAAAAACAGATCTGCGAACAACTAGAAGCAAACAAAGTTATAACCGGTAGCCAGCACAATTTTGTTAAAAACAGATCATGCCAAAGCAATCTTTTTTCATTCTTAGATAAAGTGACTAAATTAGTAGACCAGCGAAATGCTGTGGACATAGTATACTTAGATTTCAGTAAGGCATTTGACAAAGTAGATCACAGTGTTCTCCTTGGTAAGCTAGAAAAATGTGAAATGGACAACATCACCACCAGATGGATTTGTAGTTGGCTAACACACTGCACCCAACGAGTAGTCCTTAATGGTACTACATCCACATGGAGAGAAGTAAGCAGTGGGGTACCACAAGGCTCCATCTTAGGCCCAGTACTCTTCAATATAATAATAAATATAATAAACCTTTATTGTCAAAGTACAACATGTGTACATTGAGATTAGCTGAGCCTCCCCCGTGCTCTCTCCCCCCAACACACACAAACCCTCCATCCTACCACACCATGTGAACCAACTACACACCGGCCTCCCAAGTCAATTCTGCATAAGATTATGTCCCATTTAAAAGCCTAACAGCCCACGGATAAAAGCTAGTTTTCAGCCTGTTGGTACGGCTGGCTATATTCCTATATCTCCTACCGGATGGTAGGAGAGTAAAGAGATACCGTCCAGGGTGTGAGTCATCCCTGAGAATCTTCCTCACTCTTCCAAGGCAACGAGCCCTGGCAATGTCATCCAGTGGTGTCAGGGAACAGCCCACAATGTCTTGTGCTATGCTCACCACCCTCTGTAATACATTCCTGTCCGCGGATGTCAGACCAGCATACCAAACCACAATACCATACGAGAGGACGCTCTCTATAGTAGACCGGTAAAAGAGGGTCATTAGCCATTGTTCTACCGCGTTCTTCCGCAAGACCCTAAGAAAGTGAAGCCTCTGTTGGGCCTTTCTAGCCACCTGGGTTGTGTTAACTTTCCAGGTCAGATCTTCACAGAGGTAGACTCCCAGAAATTTAAAGGAGGAAACTCTCTCTACACAGTCCTCCCCGAGGTAAAGTGGGGCAGGTTCCTCCTTTTTTCTCCGGAAGTCTAACACCATCTCTTTCGTCTTGCCAATGTTTAGGTGCAAGTTGTTGTTACTACACCATATGGATAGTTTTTGTACCTCCGCCCTATATGCTGTCTCCCCACCTGTAATGAGACCCACCACAGTTGTATCATCTGCGAACTTGATTATCCCAGTGGATGGGTCAGATGATACACAATTATAAGTGTATAAAGAGTACAGGTAGGGGCTAAGCACACAGCCCTGTGGCGTGCCGGTGCAAAGCTTCAGGGGGGTGGACAAAGCAGACCCGACCCTCACTGTTTGTAACCGATCCCTAAGAAAGTCTTGAATCCAATCGCAGATGGCGGGAGAGAATTTCAAGTAAGTCAGCTTCTCGATGAGAATGCTTGGCAAAATGGTGTTGAAAGCCGACCTGAAGTCAACAAAAAGCATCCTGACGTAACTTCCAGGTTTCTCGAGATGACTTGGTACAGAGTGTAAAGCAGTAGCTATGGCATCGTCTGTCGACCTATTTCCCCTGTAGGCAAATTGATGTTTATCAAAGTCCAGTGGGAGGCATGTCCTAAGATGTTGGAGAACCAATCTTTCGAAGCATTTCATGACTACAGACGTTAATGCAATAGGTCTGTAGTCATTCAGGCACTCAACTGCAGTTTTCTTGGGGACTGGGACAATGGTAGCTGCTTTCAAGCATGATGGTACACATGCCGTTTGCAAGGAGATGTTAAAAATCCTTGTCAGGACCCCTGCTAATTGATCGGCACAATTCCTGACCACTATCCCCAGTACCCCATCTGGGCCTGCGGCTTTGCTGGGATTCACAGCCTTCAATACAGCTCTCTTTTTGTGATTGCCTGAGTCCTTTTCCTGAGAGGAACATAGTTTGGGCACAACAGGAGTGAAAGATGGTCAGATGTACCCAGGTGGGGAAGAGGGAAAGCTCTGTATGCCTGTTTCAGATTGGAATACACATGGTCCAAAGTGTTCTTCCCTCTGGTGGAAACTTGCACATACTGTACAAACTTAGGGAGAACTGTCTTCAGACAAGCTTGATTGAAGTCCCCAGCCACGACAAGAGCGCCCTCTGGGTGAGTATGCTGCTGCCTTCATAAATGACTTAGATGAGGCAATTGAAGGGGAACTCATCAAATTTGCAGATGACACTAAACTGTCAAGAATAGCCAACACCTTAGAAGACAAGCTCAGGATCCAAAATGATCTTAACAAACTTGAACAATGGGCCATATCGAACAAAATGAAATTTAATGTGGAGAAGAGCAAAGTTTTAGATTTAGGCAAGACAAATCAAAGGAAATAAATTTGATTAGAGATTGCCTGTTGCTAAGAAGTCTCTTCCCACCCACTCCGTGTCAGCCTCCTATTTCTCTTTGTAATCCAATATGTTGTAGTCAGTGAAGCAGATAAGCAGAGCAGGGGATAAAAAAGAAACAGGGAGAATAGTTTTTGACTGTTTTGATTCAAGTTAATAAAATACAGATTCCCTACAGTGAATACGCAGTAAAATATAGTCCAAATGTAAACATTTTCACCATCCAGAAAAGTGTTGTATTTCTGTACAGAAATAGAGAAATTGGTAAGAGCAATCAAATAAAGAGAAATCAGAAAGAACAGATAAAATCCAAAAGGGATTTGAAATAAATCATCATTCAGCAACCCAATTAAGAGATAAAAAACAAAAAAGTTCAAAAACTGAAGTTAAAAGTCTTAGGCTTGCTTAAAAACTAAAAGTCCCTTGACTTTCCTGCTACTCCCCCAGGAAGTTGTAGTCTTCAAGATTCCCCTTCTCAGTTGGGTCCACAGCCATCCAAAAATCATCTTGGGTCATTCCTAAGTAGCCCCATTCAAATCCAGTGGACAGGGCTGCCAAAAAGCCAGCTCTAGCAGAACATGGGTAGGAGAAAGAAAAACTCTCACCCTACAGCAGCCTTCTTGGGGAGGAGTCCAGAAGCTCTTTTAAGCACCTAAATGGTTTCCAGAAGGAATTGGGGGATATCCTAGATGCTTTTCTGTATGGTCCTGTCAACGTTCTGATTATCTCCTGGAACCAAAGGGTGGCTAAGGTTTCGACTGGATTGTGCCTGTGTGGCCTCTTGATCCACCCTGTGATTCACCAAAGTCCTTAGAAGGGCCAAGAGATGCGTAGAGCACCATTGAAAGAAAATGGATGAATCTTATCGGATACAAGTTAGAGCTTCTATTAAGGCCTACCTCATAATGGCAAGAGTGGCAAAACAGTATGATTTCTCTGCTCTTATTGAGTCTACAAAGTATCATTCAGTGGCCCTGTTCAGGATCACTTGGTCCCTCAATTTCAGGGCTGCACAGAGAAATTTATGGAACACTTGACAAAGTTGCTTGGATCCATTCAATGTTGTAAGCATGGACCAGGTCCTTTAGAAATGTCTGAGATGTCTTGCCTGATTATCTAGGAACAGTTTGATCATGTTGGATCTGATGAAACGGACAGGGTCCTCAATGTTGTCAGTACAACTACCTGCCAATTAGATCCCTGTCATTCTTGGCTGGATTGTGATACATTCAGTGATACATTCTCGATTGGATCTAGATTACCTGAGGAATTATCTCACCCCAATGTTGCCCATCTGTTCTGGCAAAAGGGGCTTGCTGCAGATCCTGTCAGCCAAGAAAGTCTGGTTGGTAGGGTGCAGAAGACCCTTCTTTCATATCCTACTCTATGGAATATTGTGTCACCTAAGATGAGATCTGGGCCCACCCTTTTGGCCTTCCAAAAGGGCCTGAAAATCTGGGTCTGCTAATTACCTGGAGCTCCAATGGGGGCATGCCATATTGGAGTTTTTAATGGACTGAGATAAGACTCTACCTCATGTGCATCTTGTTTCTTTCCTTGCCATCTTTGTTAATTGTAAGTCAATTTAATGTTACTATTTATTCCGTTAATATTTTAATATTTTCTTGTTGCTTTTACTTGGTTGTAAGCTGTCTAAAGTCACTTCTTGATGAGATGGGTGGCATTTAAATTTAACGTGTGTGTGAGAGAGGAGGGAGGAGGGGAGAGAGAACGAGAACTATCTAGGGATATGATATGGAAAAATCCTTAAAGAAATGAGACACACCACAAATCTAATTGTCTCTTGTCATTTTAAAATCATGCAGGATGGACTGACCTTTGGGGTAAGGATAGTAGTAAACACAACTTATTAAAGTATATGTAGAATTCTTAGACATGGTACTGGAATATGTGTTGGGACTTCAGTTGCAGGAATTTCTGGATGTGTAGGAGAATCTAGATTCATTTCCATTTGGCTTTTAAATGCAGTTATCAGGTAGAGAGTGTTTATGCCCATTGGTGATGAGGTATGCTGAGAGGGTGATCTGCTAGGCTTCTTAGCAACTTTTAGTACATCAGCTAAATAATCTGAATAAGTATTGGCGGGGGGGGGGGTTGGTTGTGAGAAATTGCATAAGAGCCGGAAAGCTTGAGAAAATATTTCTGTTGCATTTAAAAATAATAATGATAATAAAGATTTGCAAGAAGCTTTGGAAAAGCATTCGCAGCAAATAGCTGAGATTATAGATGAAAAGCTGGATGAGAAGCTAACAGAAAAACTAGCTGAAGTTATGGATGAAAAGCTGGATGAGAAGTTAACAGAAATAAGGGCGGACATATTGCTTGCATTTCAAGGCATGGCTATATGTATCGAGCGCTTGGATGAAAGAGTGGAAGATCTCAGCCAAAATATCAAATTAGATGCAAAAATGTTAGAGACTGAGAATGTGGTGGATAAAATTGACAGTGACTTGACCTTGGTGCAGTACCACGAGATGGAGTTTGCTGTTAGAATCAGAGGCTTAAAAGAGAATCCTAAAGAAAATCTGAAGGAAATAGTCTCTGAGGCTCTGGAAGGGGTGCTGGGACGGCCAGCAGATGGAATTGTGGGAGACATAGATAAAAATTTTCGTGTCAATTCGTGGATTGCAAGACAAAGGAAATTACCCAGAGATGTGGTTGTTTATTTTACAAAGAGAGCAATCAGGAATGAAGTTATCCAAGCCTCTTACAACACTAAGCTTGTAATTGCTGAGCAAGAAGTCCTGGTTTTAAAAGAGATCCCTCCAAGAATTTTAAGGAGAAGAAAGGAGTTTGCTTTTTTAGCACAAGAGCTCAGGCGACGTGATATCAAGTTTAGATGGGAGATACCAGTGGGTATGGTGGTGATGTATGAAGGCACGAGACATCGTCTTATTACAGTGATGCAGGCACGTGATTTTTATAGTAATGTTTTAAAAGCAACCCCCATACCACTTTTGGAATCTACAAAGAAGAATGGCGAGGGAAAGCCTCAAGATGCTGAAGGAACAACGCAGACAGATGAGAAAGCTACAGGTTGTTGTTGTTAGTTGTGAAGTCGTGTCCGACCCATCGCGACCCTATGGACAATGTTCCTCCAGGCCTTCCTGTCCTCTTACCATCTTCTGGAGTCCATCTAAGCTCACGCCTACTGCTTCAATGACTCCATCCAGCCACCTCATTCTCTGTTGTCCCCTTCTTCTATTGCCCTCAATCTTTCCCAGCATTAGGCTCTTCTCCAGTGAGTCCTTCCTTCTCATTAGGTGGCCAAAGTATTTGAGTTTTAGCTTCAGGATCTGGCCTTCTAAAGAGCAGTCAGAGTTGATCTCCTCTAGGACTGACCGGTTTGATTGCCTTGCAGTCCAAGGGACTCGCAAGAGTCTTCTCCAGCACCAGAGTTCAAAGGCTTCAATTTTTGGCGCTCACCCTTTCTTATGGTCCAGCTTTCACTGCCATACATTGCAACTGGGAAGACCATAGCCTTCATTATACGCACTTTTGTTGACAGGGTGATGTCTCTGCTTTTTAGTGTGCTGTCTAGATTTGTCATGGCTTTCCTCCCGAGGAGCAAGCGTCTTTTAATTTCTTGGCTACAGTCCCCATCTGCAGTGATCTTGGAGCCCAGGAAAATAAAATCTGTCACTACCTCCATTTCTTCCCCATCTATTTGCCATGAATTGAGAGGGCCAGATGCCATGATCTTGGTTTTCTTAATGTTTAGTTTCAACCCAAGATTTGCACTCTCCTTCTTCACCCGCAACAAGAGGCTCTTTAGTTCTTCTTCACTTTCTGCCATTAGAGTGGTATCATCTGCATATCTTAGGTTGTTGATGTTTCTTCCGGCAATCTTAATTCCAACTTTTGATTCATCTAGCCCTGCCTTTCTCATGATGTGCTCTGCATATAAGTTAAATAGGCAAGGCGACAGTATACAGCCTTGCCGGACTCCTTTCCCAATTTTGAACCAATCAGTGGTTCCGTGTCCAGTTCTCACTGTTGGTTCTTGGCCCGCATATAGATTTCTCAAGAGACAAATAAGATGGTCTGGTATGCCCATGTCTTTACGGACTTGCCAGAGTTTGTTATGATCTACAAAATCAAAGGCTTTAGCATAGTCAATGAAGCAGAAGTAGATGTTTTTCTGGAACTCTCTAGCTTTCTCCATGATCCAGCGTATGTTAGCAATTTGATCTCTAGTTCCTCTGCCTCTTCGAAATCCTGCCTGTACTTCTGGTAGTTCTCGATCCACATACTGCTGGAGTCTAGCTTGTAGAATTTTAAGCATAAGTTTACTAGCAAGACAAATGAGTGCAATGGTGCGATAGTTTGAACATTCTTTGGCACTGCCTTTCTTTGGAATTGGAATGTAAACTGATCTTTTCCAATCCTGTGGCCACTGTTGAGTTTTCCAAATTTGCTGGCAAATTGAGTGTAGCACTTTTACTGCATCGTCTTTTAAGATTTTGAATAGCTCAGCTGGAATACTGTCACCTCCACTAGCTTTGTTGTTGCTCAGTTTTTCTAAGGCCCACTTCACTTCACATTCTAGCATGTCTGGCTCGAGGTCAGTGACCACCTCATTGTGATTTTCAGGGACGTTAAGCTCATTCTTGTATAGTTCTTCTGTGTAATTTTGCCACCTCTTCTTAATCTCTTCTGCCTCTGTTAGGTCCCTGCCGTTTTGGTCCTTTATCATGCCCATTTTTGCATGAAACGTTCCTTTCATCTCTCCAATTTTCTTGAAAAGATCTCTGGTCCTCCCTATTCTATTGTTTTCTTCTATTTCTTTGCATTGTTCATTTAAGAAGGCATTCTTATCTCTTCTAGCTATTCTTTGGAATTCTGCATTTAATTGGGCATATCTTTCTTTTTCTCCCTTGCCTTTCGCTTCCCTCCTTTCCTCAGCTATTTGCAAAGCTTCCTCAGACAGCCATTTTGCTTTCTTGCATTTCTTTTTCTTTGGGATGATTTTGGTTGCTACCTGTTGTACAATGTTGCGAACCTCTGTCCATAGTTCTTCAGGCACTCTGTCTATCAGATCTATTTTCTTAAATCTATTTGTCACCTCTACTGTATATTCAACAGGGATATGATTTAATTCATACCTGACTGGCCTAGCGCTTTTCCCTACTTTCTTTAATTTAAGCCTAACTTTGCAACAAGAAGCTCATGGTCTGAGCCACAGTCAACTCCTGGTCTTGTTTTTACTGACTGTATAGAGCTTCTCCATCTTTGGCTGCAGAGCATATAGTCAATCTGATTTCTGTGTTGACCGTCTGGTGATGTCCATGTGTAAAGCCGTCTCTTGGGTTGTTGGAAAAGAGTGTTTGCTATGACCATCGTATTCTCTTGACAAAATTCTATCAGCCTGTGCCCTGCTTCATTTTGTACTCCAAGGCCAAACTTGCCTGTTATTCCAGTTATCTTTTGGCTTCCTACTTTAGCATTCCAATCCCCCATGATGATAAGGACATCATTTTTTGGTGTTAGTTCTATAAGGTGCTGTAGGGCTTCATAGAACTGGTCAATTTCATCCTATTCAGCACCGGTGGTTGGGGCATAGACTTGGACTACTGTGATATTGAATGGTTTGCCTTGGATTCGAACTGAGATCATTCTGTCATTTTGAGGATTGTATCCCAGTATTGCTTTTCCTATTTTTTTATTGACTATGAAGGCTACTCCATTTCTTCTGAGGGATTCTTGCCCGCAGTAGTATACCTGATGGTCATCTGAATTAAATTCACCCATTCCTGTCCATTTTAGTTCGCTGATACCTAAGATGTCAATGTTTAGTCTTGTCATCTCTTGTTTGACCATGTCCAGCTTGCCTTGATTCATGGAACTTACATTCCAGGTTCCTATGGAGAAAAAATCTTTACAGCATCGGACTTTCCTTTCACCACCAGACATATCCACAGCTGAGCATCCTTTCGGCTTTGGCCCAGTCACTTCATTCTTTCTGGCGCTACTAGTACTAGCCCTCTGCTCTTCCCCAGTAGCATATTGGACGCCTTCCGACCTGAGGGGCTCATCTTCCAGCGTCATATCGTTTTGCCTTTTGGTACTGTCCATAGGGTTTTCATGGCAAAGATACTGGAGTCGGTTGCCATTTCTTTCTCCAGTGGATCACGTTTTGTCAGAACTCTCTGCTATGACCTGTGTGTCTTGGGTAGCCCTGCATGGCATAGCTCATAGCTTCATTGAATTACGCAAGCCCCTTCGCAGTTATCCATGAAGGGGAAAGCTACAGGAGTGGATCAAATTTCAGTATCATCGGAAGAAGCTAGAGACCAGAGGATGACGTGTGCTACTTTGAGACGAATGAGACAAGAGCAAGAACAAGACCAGCAGAAAGTTATGGAACCTCCAAAGCGTACCTATAGCGAAGCTGTGGGAGGAGCGCGACCTAAGAATGTTAAGGGGATTCTAGAAGACGCGCTCCAAAAGCTTCTGGTCGCTAAGGATGGCGACTAAGCTTCTAACTTGGAATGTCAATGGCTTAAATTCACCTCAGAAGAGAAAGAAAATCTTTCAATATTTAAAACAATTTAAGACTGATATTATTTGCTTACAAGAAACACATATTAGAGTTATGGACCAAAAGTACTTATTAAATTCAAGACTGGGCACACAATTTATTGCTTCTGCAATGAATAAGAAGAATGGAGTGGTTGTTTATATCAAGAATACTTTGACAGCGGAGTTAATTGAAGCAGATAAACAAGGAAGATATGTTATAATAGATTTGTTAATAGAAGGCAAAAAAACGCTTTTGGTTGGATTTTTTGCTCCTAATCAACAACAAGCAGACTTTTATAGTTTATTACACAGGAAGATCACTCAGTTGGATTACAAATCTTTTATTTTTATGGGAGAGTGGAATGGTGTCTTGGATGTACAAATGGACAAGAGTGGTTCTTTCAGAAGTACTCCAAGTCATGCTAAATTGCCTAAACCCTTTTTTGAGATGAAGGATGATTTGGAGCTGCGAGATATTTGGAGAGAAAGAAATTTACAAGAAAAGGATTATACTTTTTTTCTGATAGACATCAATCTTTTTCAGGATTGACTTTATATTAATTACTAATGATTTCTTTTCTAGGATTAAGAAGATAAAGATTTGTCCAAGAACTATGTCTGACCATACTCCAGTTTGGCTAGAGATTGATAAGGATAACAGAGAACCTGTTTAGAAATGAGAACCTGTTTAGAAATCAGAAAAATGTGGAAGAATGTAAAAAACAGATGAAGGTTTTTTTTGAAACTAATATGAATAAGGGTACTTCTATGGAAATGGTTTGGGATGCTAGTAAGGCTTATATGAGAGGTGTGTTAATATATATGAATAATAAATACAGACATAATTTGGAATTTAGGAGGAAAGAATTAGAGAATGAAATTAGGGAAAAAGAAAAGGCTCTACTTTTGAATCCATCGGTTGTGAAGATTAAAGAGGTTATTAATTTATTAAGGGGACAGTTTGATAAGTTAATGGCTGATCAGGTGGCAACTAATTTACGGTTTGCTAGACATAATACTTTTTGTAATGCCAATAAACCAGGTAGATGGTTAGCTTATATGTTAAGGAAGAAGCAAAGGGCTTCTAATATAGACAAAATAGAACATAAGGGTAAGGTAGTGTATCAACAGAACCTTATTAAGGAAATTTGTTGATTTTTATTCTAAATTATATGCTAGAGATAAGATTAATGAAGCAGATATTGATGTATATTTGAGGAATGCTAGTATTCCGGTTCTTACACAAGAACAAAAGGAAGAGATGAATCAATTGATAACTGAGGAAGAAATTCTTTTAGCAATTAAACAATTGAAAGTGGGTAAAGCGCCAGGCATGGATGGACTGACTGCTGTGTATTATAAAAATTTACAGTCTGAGATGATAAAGCCATTAAGGGAATTGTTTCAGACAATTCAAATGGGAGGAGGGGTGCCTCCGTCTTGGAGAACTGCTTTCATTTCTTTGATTCCGAGGGAAGATCAGGATGTCACTCAAGCAAGAAACTATAGACCAATATCACTTTTGAATACAGACTACAAGATATTTGCTAAGGTTTTAGCTAACAGATTAATGAGGGTACTGCAACAGGTAATTCATGGTGACCAAACTGGGTTTATAAGTGGTAGACAAATGAAAAATAACGTGAGGCATATAGTTGGTTTGTTGGAATTTCTGGAAAGAAACAACCAGATCCCTGCGGCGCTGATTTTTTTGGATGCTGAAAAAGCCTTTGATCAATTGGATTGGCAATTCTTGATGAAAGTATTAGATAAAATGAATTTTGGGGATAAATTTTTACAACCAATTAAGGCATACCAAAAGCAAACACCCCGTATAATAGTAAATAATAGTCTGACCGAAGTATGTAATATTGAAAAGGGCACAAGGCAGGGGTGTCCGTTATCACCTTTATTATTTGTTTTAACATTGGAGAGATTATTGATTAAAATACGGGATTCGGAAAAAATCAAGGGAATTCAAATAAGAGATCAGGATTATAGATTGAGGGCGTTTGCAGACGATCTGGTTGTTACGGTGACCCAGCCAGAAAATTCTGTTGTAGAATTGATGGAGATAATAATGCAATATGGGAAAGTTTCTGGATTCAAGGTTAATATACAAAAAACCAAAATGCTGTCTAAGAATATGACAGTACCACAAAAGGCTGTCTTAGAAGGGTTAACTGGATTTGAGATTGTTAAAAGGGTTAAATATTTGGGGGTATATTTGTCACCCTCAAATGCAGTTATATAAAAATAATTATGAAAAGCTATGTTGAAAAGTTCAAAAAGAATTGGATATCTGGAAAAAATTACAATTGTCTTTATTGGGAAGAATTGCAGCAGTGAAAATGAATGTCTTGCCGAAATTTCTATTTTTATTTCAAATGATACCTATTCTTAAAAAGGATTCAAACTTGGAGGAATGGCAAAAGGGTATTAATAAATTTGTTTGGGCAGGGAAAAGGCCACGAGTTAAATTTAAGATTATGCAGGATACGCGTGAAAGAGGTGGTCTCAAAATGCCCAACTTTAAATTATACTATGAAGCTGCTGCTTTGTCAGCGATAAGTGATTGGATTAATTTAACACAAGGAAGATTATTAAATCTTGAAGGTCATGATTTGTTATTCGGTTGGCATGCATATTTATTGTATGATAAGAAGGTAGATAATGTGTTTAAGGTGCATATTTTAAGACATGCTCTGTTGTGAGTTTGGAAAAAGTATAGATATAAGTTAAACTATAAGATACCTTTATGGGCAATACCGAAACACGCAATAGAGAATATAAATGTTGGGTTAAACATGATGTGACTACATATAAGGAAATTTTAAGTTTGGAGAGGAATGTATCGCGTTTGAAGCCGTATAACTTTTTACGAGGAGAAAAGATGGTTCAAACCTGGTTTCAGTATGGGCAACTACAGGCCAGGTGGAAAGAAGATCAGAAAATTGTTTTTTCAATGACTGATGAAAATTTGGTAAAGCAAATTAGAAATCAGGGTCAAGCACATATCAAACGGATATATCTTGCATTGATAGAAATTGATTCAGAAACAGAACTTGTTAAAGATTGCATGATAAAGTGGGCTCAGAATATACAAGAAGTTATTACAATGGATACTTGGGAAAAGATTTCGGTGAGAAATGTAAAATTTATGCAAGCCCAAAATTTAAGAGAGAATTTTTATAAAATGTTTTATAGATGGCATTTAGATCCCAAAAAGTTAGCAAGTATGTATCCGAACTACCAGCCTAAATGTTGGAGGTGTGGTGGTGAAGATGCAACGTATTTTCATATATGGTGGACCTGTAAAAAGGTTAAAGCTTTTTGGATCAAAATTTGGTGGAATATGCAGAATATATTTAAGAGAAGGATAAAGCTTTCTCCGCAATTGTTCTTACTGGGTATTATTACTGATACTACTGTTGTGGACGTTAAATTGATGTTGAACTTAATTACGGCAGCAAGACTTTTAGTAGGGCAATATTGGAAGAAGAAAGAACTGCCGACTATAGAAGAATGGACTTTAAAAGTTTCCAACCTGGCGGAAATGGCAAAGATTTTGGCGTATTTGAAGGACCATTCGCAACAGAGATATATTGTGGAGTGGAAAAAATGGATTGATTATATCCAGAATAAATATGGGACTAAAAAGCTTCATTTAGCATTTGAATAAGTATTGATGTGATATTTATATTGCTTGTAGTCATTTTATAAGAGCTAAAATGCGGTAGACCTAATAGTTTATTGTTGTTAGCATATGGTAGTTTATGATTGTTTCTACTTTTATACCTTGTATTTAGCTCTGGGAAGTCGGGAAGGGGAGGGGGGGAGGGTTGGGTTGGGAAGGGGGGGCGGGTGGGGAGGGGTTGTTTTGTTAAAGATAAAATGTATTGAAAAACTTTTCAATAATAATAATAATAATAATAATGGATGTACCAAGTACACCTTTCTGAAGTCAGAATTGCATAAATAAAATATGTCATTCTAAACATTCTCTTCTCCCATAGCTTCTTGTCTCATTTAAATAGTAGCATTTAAAGAAGAATATATGAGAAAGATTTTAATATACACACTGTACAGATTTAAACTCGGTGGTAGTTTAAAACCCTATACCAGTTTCTTGAATGTGTTCCTTTGTACCATTTAATTGACAAATGTTTTCACCACATATTCTTTGTAAAATCCTGATATGAAAAATTCCAAGCTATGGAATAATTGCTCCAATTCTGCTGTTATATTCTACCTGCTACTTACCTTCTGATTTATGACTGATGTGGCTATCAACAGTGAAGACTTATTTCGAAACTTCTCAGTGTGATGACAAATAATTTGATTCTGAAGATTTTGTCTTCAACAATATTATGCTCTCTCCACATCACTGTATCTTATGGACTTACTGTGTGTTAAAGAGTTGGAGATCAGCTGTAGTACTAAAATCACACAGATATCACATGTGAAGGGAAAAAGTGTTTCAGAGCATGTGCCCATGGAGCACCTGTTGGTAACTCTTTGTAGCAGCTCTGGCTTTTCTCAGGACCACATGGCTGTTCTCTTCAACTGCAGCTCAGTCCTAGAAAAAAGCATACTTGGGTTCAGGAATTGAGGACTGGTCCTATGTATGCTCCAAAGGACCTCTTCCTTTTCAGATTTGACTTTCTACATAGTCCCTCTTAGTTTTTGGGAGGGAGATGGAATATAAATATAGTCATATTCAATTGAACTTACTGGATTTTTGTGTGCTGATTTATTGAGTAGAAGGAAAATGTTCACATCTTTTTCAAATGGTGAAATTTAATTATAATGCTGCAGTGAGTTTGATAACCAGGAATTTCATTTATTGTTTCCATTGTTTATTTCCTTTAACTTCCTTTGTACATTGATGATAATTGATAGAATAAGGCTAACATTTTTGATATCCTTCTTTCATTGAGTTTTGTGCTTCTATAAAAGTGAGTTTCTGTTATTCCCCCATTGGTTTAACATTCCAGTGAGGTAATCAGAGTAATAAGTTTCATCCCATAATAAAATCAATATCTGTGCTCTTAAATAGTAGCTGAGGAGCCTAGTATGCTCTTCATTTTTAGTAAAATCTCCTATTTGAGATAACTGTTGTCACCAAGACCTCCTTGTAGTAGTGGAAGAAAACCGTTCCATTCCCATTTTCCTGTTGTTACTTAGAATTTATATTGAACAGAGTTCACATCTGGTTCAGTACTTGATGATGAATACAATAAACTCAACTTTGAATACTGTATACTGTACTAATTGATATCATTGATAGACCTCCTCTGAATTCTTCTGTTTCTCCTCTGCCAAAAAGTATACCTTAAGCCCGCCCAAATAATGATTACACATGAGGTATTTCTTTTTTATATAATGGTATTATTCTGAGGCAGGATTTTTGGCTCTCTTTCAGACCACCTTGGCTCATAGACTGGTTAATCATGAAGGTTCAATAACACAGCTTCCATTGTATACATCTCCCTCATTGCCTAATATAACCTTAGGACTACCTGCAGCAGCCCCATGTACTGTAAGTGGTATTGTATAATTTAAAGGGAGTCATTATCTTAACTTCATTCATAGATCACTTTTTAAGCCCAGTAATGCTATATGCTTGCAGGGTGGATCAGAACAGCAAGATTCTGAAAGACTTGCTATTCCATCATTACAACAACGAATCTCCATATTTCCTGGCACTCATATCGCTCCTTATTTGAGCAGTACAGCAGTGGATAGAGAAGGGGGATCAACACACAGCCCTCTTCTTCAACACATGGTTTTACTGGAACAGTCAACTGCACAAAATCCATTGGTCTCAGGTAAAGGTGCTTCTTCCAGCAACTAGTTGACTTGGTACTAAGTAAGAAACAGCATTGGTGGTTTTGTTAGAGTTTGGAATTGTCTGAGCTTCCTGCCTATCTGTGCTCTAGTGCTGTAAGGGTGGCTATTCTTTCCAGTTTCTAATTACTCCATTTCTTGAATCATTTTATGAAATTATTCACATAACTAAAATTTTGAATTTCCTACTAGGAATTCAGTAACTTCTTGGCAGCAATGAGGAATAAGCTTGCTCAGTCAAGCTTACTTAAAATTATTATTTTAATAGTGTTTACAATCAAATTCAGTAACTTTCCATGGGCTTTTTTATTTTATATAGGGTCTCACACTGCAATATAGACATATATAGAATTCTTTATCTTAGTTTAATGTTGTCTTAAAAACCAGCAAATTAGAAAAAGAACATAGAGACTAGCTTAATCCTCCTTCACTTTTACAGCTACAAGGGTCTGATTTTTAAAGATTCAGTTAGAAATTAAGAATGGCAGCCTACATTGTTCTTAATACATGTATTTTCATCATGTCTTTTAAAATTATGATGCAAAATTATGCATCAAAATTATGATTGCATGTTTATTTTATAAGTTTTAACATATTAGCTACTTGGAATGTGGAACTAAGTGGGATACAATGTTAGCAAGTAAATGAAAAATCATGTTGCTAAAATGGAAATAATTACTTAAATTATTCTGCTTTTTCTTCTGTTGTTCTTTCTTCTCCACTGCTGTTCTGCATATTACTTTCTAACTGGCATCTTTCAGGACTAGGGACACTCCCTCTCCATGCAC
Source organism: Vipera ursinii (assembly GCF_947247035.1). Classification (NCBI taxonomy): domain Eukaryota; kingdom Metazoa; phylum Chordata; class Lepidosauria; order Squamata; family Viperidae; genus Vipera; species Vipera ursinii. Next base: position 185,496,956 of record NC_139512.1, read on the forward strand.
AATCTATTGTGGGTGCTGATAGACTATCTCCCTCAATACACAAACTGCGGCAGCACCGTCCTCTGGGGCGCACCCAGTCTGCTCCCCTTCCCCAGAATGCACAGGCCCTCCAGCAATTGGTGATCCAACAACAACATCAGCAATTCTTGGAAAAACATAAACAACAATTTCAACAACAGCAGCTGCATGTTAACAAGGTACGTATTTTAGCTGCTGGTTCTTGGTTATGCAATTTTAATGCACTGGTTTTGGAAGTGTCTTTAATATGCTCAGCATATAATTATATTATGCAATGTATTCATTCATTTTAATGTTCATAGAAGGGCTTTGGAAAATGGTGTATAGCAGTGGTCCCCAACCTTGGTGGACCATCAGTGGGGGAAATAGGGGATGGTTCCATGGGCATGCAACTCCATTTGAGCAAGCAACGCACACTTGCCTGCCACTTGTGCAACCTGTTTCCGAAAGTGCCATGGCCTGGTAGTGGGCTGCGGCTCTGGAGGCTGGGATTCCTGGTGTGTTAACAGCAGATTGGTATACACGTATTGCTCCCCAGATGTGGAACTGATGACTGTTATATGTAGGCCTTTCTATCTGCCTAGAGAAATTACTGTAATTATTATAGCTGTTTATGTACCACCTGATTCCAATGTCAACATGGCACTTTCTAAGCTGTATGACGTCATCACCAGGCAGCAGCAAACTCACCCAGAGGGCGCTCTTGTCGTGGCTGGGGACTTCAATCAAGCTTGTCTAAAGACAGTTCTCCCTAAGTTTGTAAAGTATGTGCAAGTTTCCACCAGAGGGAAGAACACTTTGGACCATGTGTATTCCAATCTGAAACAGGCATACAGAGCTTTCCCTCTTCCCCACCTGGGTACATCTGACCATCTTTCACTCCTGTTGTGCCCAAACTATGTTCCTCTCAGGAAAAGGACTCAGGCAGTCACAAAAAGGGTCAGAACCTGGCCAGTGGGTGCTCTCAGTCAGTTGCAAGACTGCTTTGAAACCACTGACTGGAATATATTTGAAGAACAAGATCTAAATTCATATACAGATGCCGTACTCTCTTATATTAGAACATGCACTGATAGTGTAACAACGGATAAGTGCATTAGAGTTTACAGGAACTGTAAACCCTGGATGACTGCAGAGATACGAACATTCCTGAGAGCCCGGGATTCTGCCTTTAAGGCGGGGGACAGGGACAGATACAGAGAGGCCAGGGCAAATCTCAGAAGAGGCATTAGGATGGCAAAACAACGATACAAACAAAAGGTGGAGAACCATTTAGCGAACAACGATCCGAGGCAAGTATGGCAGGGACTGCAGCACTTAACCAACTATAAGGGCAGCACGAGGAGCATGGCAAACACCAATGCCTTGTTGGCTGAGGAGCTGAATATCTTCTTCGCCTGCTACGAGGTTAAAAGACCAGACCCTGTAGCCTTTGCTGGCCGGCCTTCTGACTCTCAGCCACTCACCCTCTGTGAACACCAAATGAGAGCTGTATTGAAGGCTGTGAATCCCAGCAAAGCCGCAGGCCCAGATGGGGTGCTGGGGATGGTGGTCAGGAATTGTGCCGATCAATTAGCAGGGGTCCTGACAAGGATTTTTAACATCTCCTTGCAAACGGCATGTGTACCATCATGCTTGAAAGCAGCTACCATTGTCCCAGTCCCCAAGAAAACTGCAGTTGAGTGCCTGAATGACTACAGACCTATTGCATTAACGTCTGTAGTTATGAAATGCTTCGAAAGATTGGTTCTCCAACATCTTAGGACATGCCTCCCACTGGACTTTGATAAACATCAATTTGCCTACAGGGGAAATAGGTTGACAGATGATGCCATAGCTACTGCTTTACACTCTGTACCAAGTCATCTCAAGAAACCTGGAAGTTACGTCAGGATGCTTTTTGTTGACTTCAGGTCGGCTTTCAACACCATTTTGCCGAACATTCTCATCGAGAAGCTGACTTACTTGAAATTCTCCCCCGCCATCTGCGATTGGATTCAAGACTTTCTTAGGGATCGGTTACAAACAGTGAGGGTCGGGTCTGCTTTGTCCACCCCCCTGAAGCTTTGCACCGGCACGCCACAGGGCTGTGTGCTTAGCCCCTACCCGTACTCTTTATACACTTATGATTGTGTATCATCTGACCCATCCACTGCTATAATCAAGTTCGCAGATGATACAACTGTGGTGGGTCTTATTACAGGTGGGGATGAGACAGCATATAGGGCGGAGGTACAAAAACTATCCATATGGTGTAGTAACAACTTGCACCTAAACATTGGCAAGACGAAAGAGATGGTGTTAGACTTCCGGAGAAAAAAGGAGGAACCTGCCCCACTTTACATCGGAGAGAACTGTGTAGAGAGAGTTTCCTCCTTTAAATTACTGGGAGTCTACCTCTGTGAAGATCTGACCTGGAAAGTTAACACAACCCAGGTGGCTAGAAAGGCCCAACAGAGGCTTCACTTTCTTAGGGTCTTGCGGAAGAACGGGGTAGAACATGAGTGAGGAAGATTCTCAGGGATGACTCACACCCTGGACGGTATCTCTTTACTCTCCTACCATCTGGTAGGAGATATAGGAATATAGCCAGCCATACTAACAGGCTGAAAACTAGCTTTTATCCGTGGGCTGTTAGGCTTTTAAATGGGACATAATCTTATGCAGAATTGACTTGGGAGGCCGGTGTGTGGTATAGTTGGTTCACATAGTGTGGTGGGATGGAGGGTTTGATGTCACTGTGTGTTGGGGGGAGAGAGCACGGGGGGAGGCTCAGCTAATCTCAATGTACATATGTTGTACTTTGACAATAAAGGTTGATTTTATTTTTATTTTATTATTATTATTATTATTATTATTATTATTATTATTATTATTATTATTATTATTTATTATTATTATTATTATTATTATTATTATTATTATTATTATTATTATTATTATTATTATTATTGGAAATATGTTCAAAATAGTAAAGGTAAAGGTTCCCCCACACATGTGTGCTAGTCGTTTCCAACTCTAGGGGCTGGTGCTCATCTCCGTTTCAATGCTGAAGAGCCAGTGCTTGTCCGTGGACGTCTCCGTGGTCATGTGGCCAGCATGACTAGGCGCCAAAGGCGCACGGAATGTTGTTACCTTCACACTGTAGTGGTCCCTATTTTTCTACTTGCATTTTTATGTGCTTTCGAACTGCTAGATTGGCAGAAGCTGGGACGAGTAACAGGCACTCACTCTGCTACATGGCACTCGGGATTCGACCCGCCAAACTGCCGATCTTCTGATCGACAAGCTCAGCATCCTAACCCACTGAGCCACCACATCCCTATGTTCAAAATACAACCTCACAAATTTGAGTAGCTGAAAATCAGGATTCCTCTGAAAATTGGCTGTCTGAGGATTATTTATTTATGTATTTTATTAAATTTATATGCCGTCTTTCTCCCTAAGGACTCAGGGCAGCTCAATAATTAGGCTTACTTAATTATTTACCAGAGGTTCTGTTAGAATTTAATAGGATTGGATGGACACCTGAAAATGTTGAGTTCTCTTTTAAAATGATAGGCTAACAGATTTCAGAAAGTATTTTGCTATTCATTTTTCCTAACTCTCCTTTTCAAATGATTCTGTATGTTGTTAATATTTATGACCCGTATCAGTGTCAAAGGATTAAATGATTAATATCTGACTTCACAAAAATCCTTTGAGATTATAGTGAGATGTATGTTCTAAATCAGTTTGTTTACTTCTTATATTGGGACAATCAGATGGTAGTCCAATTGTGGACCTTGGTTATTAAAAATGCAAGTTGTGGAACTAGAACATACCCTACCATGATCAACTGACTAACTGGAAACTGCTGTTTCTGTATAATTACAGGTGAAACTCGAAAAATTAGACTATCATGCAAAAGTTCATTTATTTCAGTAATGCAACTTAAAAGGGGAAACTAATATATGAGATACTCATTACATGCAAAGCAAGATAGTTCAAGCTGTGATTTGTCATAATTGTGATGATTATGGCATACAGCTCATGAAAACTCCAAATCCACAATCTCAGAAAATTAGAATATTGTGAAAAGTTGCAATATTCTAGGCTCAAAGTGTCCCCCTCTAATCAGCTAATGAATCCATAACACCTGCAAAGCATTCCTGAGCCTTTAAATGGTCTCTCAGTCTTGTTCAGTAGGAATCACAATCATGGGGAAGACTGCTGACCTGACAGTTATTTATTTATTTATTTATTTTATTTTATTACATTTATATACCGCCCTTTCCCGAAGGACTCAGGGTGGTTTACAGGGTAATTAAAAACCAAGATACAAAAGTTAAAAACAAGTTTAAAAAAATTATATTTCTCCCGGTTTAAATAAAACCCCAGTTAAAATAAGATTAATCCTCAGCCTGGGCCAGAGAGCTCGAAGAGCCAGGTCTTCAGGTCCCGGCGGAATGTGCAGAAAACCATCATTGACACCCTCCATAAGGAGGGACAGCCTCAAAAGGTAATTGCAAAAGAAGTTGGATGTTCCCAAAGTGCTGTTTCAAAGCACATTAATAGGAAGTTATGTGGAATGGAAAAGTGTGGAAGAAAAAGGTGCACAAGCAGCAGGGATGACCACATCCTGGAGAGGATTGTCAGGAAAAGGCCATTCAAAAGTGTTGGGGACTTTCACAAGGAGTGGACTGAGGCTGGAGTCAGTGCATCAAGAGCCACCACACACAGATGGATCCTGGACATGGGCTTCAAATGTCGTATTCCTCTTGTCAAGCTGCTCCTGAACAACAAACAACACCAGAACCGTCTTACCTGGGCTAATGAAAAACAGACCTGGTCTGTTGCTCAGTGGTCCAGAGTCCTCTTTTCTGATGAGAGCAACTTTTGCATCTCATTTGGAAACCAAGGACCCAGAGTCTGGAGGAAGAATGGAGAGGCACACATTGAGACCCAGCATTGTCCGAAGACACTGACTATCCGCTGAGGCCCACAGCGCACTGCTACCTTCCCACTGAAGTGTACCTATTTATCTACTAGCATTTGCTTGCTTTCGGACTGCTAGGTGGACAAGAGCTGGGGAAGGAAGAATAGCTCATCTCATTGTGCGGCAACTCACTTCTGGAAGCCAGGCAGTCAGCTCTTTCCAGCTGACAAGCTCAGCGTCTCTAACCACTCAGCCAGGATGCCCCTTCAATGGCACTTAGATCTCCCCTATAATCCATGGCCAAATATCCAATTTTTTTATTTTTGTTTTTAATAAATAGAAAGGGACCCCAGGCCAGTGGTGGGATTTAGCCAGTTCAGCAGAACTGGTAGCTAATTTTTGTTGCCCGGGCTCAGAATGGACTTCCGGAAGCAGCATCCACACCAGAGAATATTTGAATCCTACCACGGCCCCAGGCCCACTCTGTTCTACAGCAAGATGCTTGAAGTCCAGTGTGAAGTTTCCACAGTCTGTGTTGATTTGGGGACCCATGTCATCTGCTGGTGTTGGTCCACTGTGCTTCATTAAGTCCAGGGTCAACGCAGCCGTCTACCAGGAGATTTTGGAGCACTTCATGCTTCTTTCCGCAGATGAGCTTTATGGGGATGCTGACTTCATTTTCCAGCAGGACTTGGCACCTGCCCACACTGCCAAAAGCACCAAAACCTGGTTCAATGACCATGGGATTACTGTGCTTGATTGGCCAATAAACTCGCCTGACCTGAACCCCATAGAGAATCTACGGGGCATTGCCAAGAGAAAGATGAGAGACATGAGACCGAACAATGCAGAAGAGCTGAAGGCTGCTATTGAAGCATCCTGGTCTTCCATAACACCTCAGCAGTGCCACAGGCTGATAGCTTCCATGCCACGCCGCATTGAGGCAGTAATTGCTGCAGAAGAGGCCCAAACCAAGTACTGAGTACATATGCATGCTTATACTTTTCAGAGGTCCGTTATTCTATGTACACTCCTTGTTTTATTGATTGCATGTAATATTCTAATTTTCTGAGATTGTGGATTTGGGGTTTTCATGAGCTGTACGCCATAATCATCACAATTATGACAAATCACGGCTTGAACTATCTTGCTTTGCATGTAATGAGTCTATCTCATATATTAGTTTCCCCTTTTAAGTTGCATTACTGAAATAAATGAACTTTTGCACGATATTCTAATTTTTCGAGTTTCACCTGTATTTCCTTCTGCAAATGAGTATGGGAAGCTATCTATCTACAGAGGGTCATTGGAAAGAAACTATAGATTTCCTTCCTTCCTTCCTTCCTTCCTTCCTTCCTTCCTTCCTTCCTTCCTTCCTTCCTTCCTTCCTTCCTTCCTTCCTTCTCGTACCAAATCTTTCCTCATCTCTCTCTCAGTGACTGCAATCTTGTTCTGACTCTCTGGGAGAGAGGGGAGCATTGGCAATGTGTATTTGTTGCCTGGTACCTGCACCCTGCTAATTAGAATAGTCTCATGACTGAAATATTAACTTACTCTTGCTTTACAACTTTACATGTGGTAGTTTTATTAAAATTAAGATGGAATTCTGTGATAGTGTGTACCTGGGATGTTTTTATTGTTATTTTAATCACCAAAAAGTTCTAATGTAATCCAGTTTTTATTTAATTATAGGATATACTTAAACTGACAGAATTTCTGAATGTTTTTGTTAAATTATACCATTTGTTCACATCTTCATCCTTCATCCTAATCAAATTTAGGCTTAAAGTGCTGCTTCATCAATGTGTTGTGAATATTATTCTCTTAATAAATATCACAATGCAAGTTATATTTAAGTATTGCCTTAAAATTTTAGCTGCTGGCATAGATACTTCTTCCAGTGAAAAAAAGAGAGACAATTGAAGGAAATTTTTATTTATAGAACAGAGTGAAGACTATGACCCAAGTCACTTACCTCATTTTTGTATTTCTGAAAATACACCATTGTTATGCATGTATTAGATCTGGACTTCATTAAACTTAGCAAACAAGTTTGAGATCTGCTTTTCCATGAAGATTTTACTTAGTGTTCTCCAAACATACTTTCTGGATTTAAAATTAGAGTTACCAGATGCTGTTTCTTTGAAAGTAAAAATATATTGTTGTTTATTTATGCTGTTTTAACTTTAAATATTTTTTTTCATCATTAAATGCAGAAAAACACCCCCCCACTTCTTTTAGTACATATTTATAGATAAGATAGAACAAGAAATAGCTTCCCCAAAAAATACACTATACAGTATAAAAATCTACATATTTTATAGTGATTAAAATAAACTAAGAGGTATATATTAGAAAAACAGATATATAAAAATTATATAATTGTAGCATCAGTGTGGGATTTTTTTTATTTTTTTTATTAAAAAGTTTTACAATACATTTTATCTTTAACAAACCAAAAAAAGAAGAAAAAAAACCTCCCAACCCCCTCCCCTCCCACCCCCCTCCCCAACCTTCCCCAACCCCTCCCTCCCTTTCCCCTCCCCCCCGCTTCCCAGAGCAAAATACAGGGTATAAAAATACAAACAATCATAATCTAACTTACGCAAACAATCCTAAACTATTTAAACTACTGAACTTTAACTCATATAAGAAAACTCCAAACATATATATATATATCATATCAATAATTATACAAATACAAAATAATACTTTCCAATCTAATACCAGAACACAGGGTATAAAAATACAAACAATCATGATCTAACTTACGCAAACAATCCTAAACTATTCAAACTATCAAACTTTAACTCATATAGGTAAATTCCAAACATATATATATATATATATATATATATCATATCAATGATTATTCAAATACAAAATAATACCTTCCAATCTGATACCCAATAAAAACAATCCCAAATAAACCAATTTATATCAATTGTCTAAAACTATTCCTCATTCCAACTAAGCTTTAAATTCACATTATCCTAATGTGTTATACAACTTAAAATACCATAGATTACTTTCCAAACTTAATTTTTTTTATATAATCACATCATTCTTATATTCTTATATTCTATTACCTATTCCAATATTACCCATAAAAATATTACAAGTTAGCTTCAATCACAAAGAAAACAATTTATATCAATTTTATAAAACTATTCTTCTATCTAACTAAAAGCTTAAAATTTTTCATCCAAATAACAAATCATAACCTACAGAATATCAATAAACACTACTACAAATTTTCCCAATTAACTTTTCATAATCATCTTAAAACTAAAGCAACACAAAATATTACATAATTATTTTATAAGGGTAAAAAATATATCCCCAAATATTTAGTCCTTCTAGCAATTCCAATTCCCATAATCCTTATTACATTATTGTCTCTTACAGTTATATGACTAAATCTTCAGGCTTGATTCATTCGTCCAGAAGTAGCATGCCTCTTCCAATTTCTGGCCTTCTCCAGTGATAATGAAATTTGACCCACTCCTGTATCTTTCACATCTGTCTGCGTTAACCCTTCAGCAACTTGCGGGTTCTCTCTGGAACGTTGAGACTCTCTCTCACCTTTTTTCTTTGTAGATTCCAAAGATGGTATGGGGACTGCTTTTAAAACATTACTGTAGAAATCACGTGCCTGAATCTCCGTGGTAAAACAGTACCTCGTACCTTCATAGGTCACCACCATACCCACTGGTATTTGCCATCTAAACTTGATATCACGTCGTCTCAATTCTTGTGTCAAAAAAGCAAATTCCTTCCTTTTTCTTAAAATCTTTGCAGGGATCTCTTTTAAAATCAGAACTTTTTGCTCAGCAATTACAAAATCAATATTGTAGGAGGCCTGGATAACTTCATTTCTAATCATTCTCTTTGTAAAATAAACCACCACATCTCTGGGTAGTTTCCTTTGTCTTGCGATCCACGAATTAACACGGAAGATTTTATCTATATCTTGCATTATTTCATCTACTGGTCGCTTCAATACCCCTTCCAAAGCCTCAGAAACCATTTTCTTCAAATTTTCCTTAGGATTTTCTTTCAGACCTCTAATCCTTAAAGCAAATTCCATCTGATAATACTGTGTCGAAATCAAATCATAATCCATTTTCTCTATCACATTTTCAGTTTCTGTCATTTTGGCTTCCAATCTAATATCATTTTGAGCAAGATCTTCCACTCTTTCATCCAAAATCTCAATACTTTTAACCATGCTTTGTATTGCAGATGTGATGTCTGCTCTCATTTCTGTTAATTTCTCTGTAAACTTCTCCTGTGGGATTAAGTCAGTCCTTAAAACATAATTACATCTAGACTACATAGAAAACATTGCTCTGACTTGTCATTTTTTGAAATATAAGAACATATAGTACTTATATAGAACATACAGTATTTATAAAGCCCATGCTTTTAAAATATTTTTGCCCACTATTTTCAAATTTAAATTATTCTAGAGTACCTATTTCTTATGTGATTCTGATCTTTTCAGAATCAGAGTTGTTTTAATTTTCAGGTGGATTATCTTTGTTTTCTTCCAAATTTAAAAACTAAATTTAGTTCTCATGCATTATATCAGTTACGATGTTAACCTGCCAATTTACAATGTTTCAGTCTGTTGATAATAATATTATTCAATAAATCAGGGGTGTCAAACTCAATTTCATTGAAGGCCGCATCAGCACTGCAGTTGCCCTCAGGGGGCCGGGTGGGTATGGCCAGGGTGGGTGTGGCCTACTGGGTGGGTGTGGCTAGACTGCGTAAGGCCTACTGGGTGGGCATGGCCAGCTCTACATCGTTCGCATCAAGAGTACCTATGGGAGCCTGGGCAAGAGTGGGAGAGATCTGAGGGTCTCTGGCAGAAGGAGGGTCTCTGGGCCAGGGCCGAGGCAGTGGGGGCCGTTCCCTCACTGTTTCCAGGATGGCTTTGCGGGCCACATGAAACCACTTCACGGGCCGGATCTGGCCTCCGGGCCTTGTGTTTGAGATGTCTGCAATAAGTAATCTTGCAATTTAATCAAATGAGAGAATCTTTTAAATGGTTTACTTAATATATGCACTTGCTAAGTATATAGGGTTTTAGCAAGATCCTAAATTAACAACACTTAACTAACCATAATTAACAAATGTTAATTTAAATTTAATAGAAAAATATAAATTAAGTAGACAACTAATTCACATTTTTTAAAAAAATGGGGATTGGGGCAGAGGGATACTTCAACTACTAATGGTCAACAGTGCAATATGAACAAAAATCAGAAGGTTTCTATCTAGACTGGTAAATCTTATTACTCCCAACTGGTTCCTTAGTTTGAATAAATTACCACTGAATACAAACTAGTCTTTTGTGTATCCTTACTTAATATTCTTGTTATACCACCTTGTCACAGAGTTTGTATTCTTGCTTGTTGTTCAACTTTGTGACATTATCCCACAGATGATGAGGCTTATAATAGAGACTTTTAAGCATCTGTGCTGCTTTTCTGAGCAGGTTGTTCTGAAATGATGCTTTCTAAGCCTTTATTGGACTCAGTTTTTCTAGAAATGGAACTATCTCAGTTCTGATACTCATCTTCCCAATATAGCTTATTGCTGAAACATTGAAGCCCTCTTGTCAGCACAGTCATTTCAGAATCATGGTGGTTGACAGCAAACAATTAAAACATGCATGATACAAGAGAAATAATGTAAGCTATACAGCGAAGAATATAAAACAATGAAATTTCACAGCAAACAATATTTAGACTCTTCCATGAGACACATTTTGCTGGTATGTAGGAAGCCATCAGGAAGTTTTATAACTTTCTATCAAAGTATTTTCAGAACAAGAAGGTTTAGAACTTGTTATATTTCTCTAAATGATGTTTCTTCTTTTCCATAGGACAAGAGTACCATTTTTAATGGCCTAGCTCAGGCATGTCAAACTCGTGACATCACACGATGTATCGTGATTTTTTCCCCATTGCTGGCAATGGGGTGGCCGTGGTTTTAATATGATGCATCCGGCCCACGGGCCGGCAGTTTGACATGCCTAGGTGATGATGATTTTTTTTTTAAAAAAATCTCTAATTTAAAAAAAATGAGCAAACAATAACTCCCTACTGCTGTAGCTTTTGGCATGGTGCCTCTTGTTGATGCTCATAATAGTCATGGACAAACCATAGGAACACAAGAACAACTTGTCCTCTATAGAAAAACCACTTCTTGGAAAACCACTTGCCATATTATCACAACCTCAGCAAGTAAATAGCCAAATTCTTTATATTTGATATTACACAGAGAAACACTGATCCTCCATCCAGATATTCCATTCTTCATGTTGAAATTTTCTGTAAACCTGTCTTTCTGCTTCAGTGTGGAGTTGAATATCTGTGAGATGTGGATGATTATTTTATTACATATAGCAGAAAACTCTTTTATAGTCTGCATCTTTTGTCACTTATGGAAGAATCATCCAGTATCACAACAGCATTTTTCCAAATGATGTCTACAATTTGTTCAGCTTATAAATTATTAAAACAGAAGTCATCAAAAGATATTCCACTTGGGCAACAGGCCGCCTCCACCATAATTCAGGTGTAATGCTGATACCAGAATTATGTAGGGCAGTTATAAGCTTACTGAACATAACATCAAGCAGCTTAGAAAGAAATCCCTTTCACAGGCTTCAGAGATTCTTAGCCCATCACCAGCAATGATTCCAAATTAATGCAGTACTGGTAGATGGCCTCTGCCAAGGGTACAGAATCTTCAAGGAAAGTTGTTTTACAGGAGCAGGCAGTGCATTTCTTTCTTCTCACTTATTACTTAGTTCAGAGGTCCCCAACCTTTTGGGCACCAGGGACCAGTTCTGTGGAGAGAGGTTTTTTCCATGGACTGGATAGTGCGTGGCTTTATGTACTACCTGCCTCCCACAGATCGAGCTTTGATTGTTAGTATGGATCGGTTGCTGGAATGCCATGGCCTGGTACTGGTCCACGGACCAGGGGTTGGGGACCCCTGACTTAGGTAATAGAATTATCTTTGGTATCTGTCTGTGGGGACAGGATAGCAATATGCCCAAAGAACACCTTTCCCCTTTACAATTCAAGCATCTTGACCTTCATTTTCATCACTAATCCAAAATTTAAATCTACTATCTTCAGCAGTTTTGCTATTAGAATTGATTCTTTTAATTTCTCTACTTGGTTCACCCATTCTCATTCCAAAGTTTGTGATTTTGAGATGATCACTCTGCCAGGACTTTGTCAACGTCACAGAGATCTGTGATAGACTAAGTATACTGGCAGAAGTCCATAATGTTTTTCTGGTTTTCATTCTTTCGGATTGATATTCAGATCACTTGCCTCTTACCAGTAGCCTGTTGCATCTTGGTATCAATTATTTCCATCTACTACTGTAACAAATATTCCACTGTCCCCCAATTTTCAAAATATAAGGAGGACATCTTTCATACTTCAGACTTCAGCCCTGTCATATCTATCAGTCCTGTTTGCTAAAATTTATTCTGACCAAAGTTGCACACCATTATTGGGATTTCACTGGGAAACAGTAGCAAAGTCTGTATTCACAGAACTTGGTCTAACATTTACTTCACAAAAAATGGTGGATTGGATAGATACTAAACTGCCTGTTTTTCTTAGAATTCTCTTCCTTAAATTTCATTCAAATGGAGGCTTAACAATCCTGTTCCTATATCTGTTGATAAGAACAGGAAGCTGGACAATATGTGAAGAAAGGTCTATGAAATGATAGAAATTGATAGAAACTACAGACCAGTGATATGACTTATGATATGACAGGAAACTACAGGCTGATAGGAAACTACAGACCAGTGAGACTGACATCAATACCTGGGAAGTTCCTGGAAAAGATAATCAAGCAACAGATCTGGGAACACCTTAAATCAAGCAAAATTATAACCAGAAGCCAACACAGGTTTGCCAAAAACAGATCATGCCAAACAAATCTTATTTCATTCTTTGACAAAGTGACTGAATTAGTGAACCAACAAAATGTTGTAGACCTAGTATACTTGGATTTCAGTAAGGCACTTGACAAACCACAACCTACTTCTTAGTAAGCTAGAAAAGTGTGGGATAGCACCACCATGGATGGGTTTGTAACTGGCTGACAAACCACACTCCATAAGTAGTCCTTAATGGTACTATATCTACATGGAGGAAAGTAGTGGGTTACCCTAAGGTTCTGACTTAGGCCGAGTACTCTTCAATATCTTCATATATTATCTAGATGAGGGACTGGAAGGGGAACTTGTCAAATTTGCAGATGACACTAAGCTAGCAGGAATAGATAATACCCAGAGGAAAGGTTCAAGATCCAGAAGGATCTTGCCAGACTCAAACACTGGGCTTTATATAACACAATGAAATTCAATGAAAAGAAATGTACGGTATGAATCATCAGTGTTTGGCAGCAGCCAAAAAAACAATGCAATCCCAGACTGCATAAACAGAGGGATAGAATCAAGATCATGTGAACTATTAGTACTGCTTCATAAAGCCTTAGTAAGACCTCATTTGGAATACTCCATCCAGTTTTGGTCACCATAATATAAAAAAGATATTGAGACTCTGGAAAGAGTGCAGAGAAGAGCAACTAAAATAATCAAAGGCCTGGGGACTAAAACATGAGGAATGGTTGCAGGAATTGAGTATGTCTAATCCAGTGAAAAAAATGGTCAGGAGTGACATAATAGGTGTTCCATTATTTAAGAGCCTGCTCCAAAGACAAGGGAGTCAACCTATTTTCCAAAGCACCAGGAGACAACATAAGAAACAATGGATTGAAACTAATCAAGGATAGAAGCGACATAGAACTAAGAAGAAATTTCCCAACACTGAAAACAAGTAACTAATGGAATGGCTTTCCTTCAGAGGCTGTGAGTACTCCATCACTGGAGGCTTTTAAGAAGAGACTGAATAGCCATTTGTCTGAAATAGTATAGGGTCTCCTGCTTGAAGGGGATTGGACTAGAAGACCTTCATGGTACCCTCCAACTCTGTTAATCTGTTATATTTTTTATTTTTTTATTTTAATTCCATTTATATCCCGCCCTTCTCCGAAGACTCAGGGCGGCTTACAAGCTTAGCAGTAGCCTTCATTCTATGTATATGCCTGCTTATTAGGGCTTTCGCCCCCCCCCCCCAAGCGGCATTATTACAAAGTCAGCTTATTGCCCCCAACAATCTGGGTCCTCATTTTACCTACCTCGGAAGGATGGAAGGCTGAGTCAACCTTGAGCCTGGTGGGACTCGAACCTGCACTAATGGCAGGCAGCTGGTGTTACTTAAGGAGGCATTAGCCCACTGCTCCACCAAGGCTCTTATATATTATTCTAGATTGTAAACAATTACACTTGTGTGGCTTTTCCTTTGTGAAAACGTCACTTTCCCCTCCTTCCCTGCTTGTGGATAAATGGCAGATAATGTGGTCTTGCAAGTTGAGGTTACAAGGATAATAAAGCAGCACATTACCATAACACAATATCCCTGGATTCCTTTTCTGGCAGGATTTTGGAGGAGATGACATCTATGATGCCTTCCAACTCATACATTTTGTGAATGTAGCACAGATTACAGTGCTAAGACTGGGACAGTGGCAGTGGCACTTCAACACTCTGCAGGTCTTTGCTCATTAGAGTTAACCACAGAGACAGATTTTGAAATGCCAAACTTCTCATTTTTAGGGCATAGGGCTAATCAGTTCTAAAATTGACAAAATAGTAGTCAAGTTCCATAAACAAAAGAAGATGAGCAGGAGGCTTGGGATAAACCATTGGCCTCAGTCTACTTACGGACCAGCTCTTGATTCCTATCTCCTTACTAAGAGCTGGTTCTTCCGATGCCCTGACAAATCATTTCATTTTTCCTCTTCTCAGGGCATGAAGAGATACTTCCTTTATTCTGCAAAATCTGGCAGTCAGCTCTATAAGAAGTGCTCCAGCAGTCCAGATCATCTTTGACTTCAGAACTCAAATAGTTCCCAACTTAATGGCTGCCTAGCCTGTATTTGGGAAGATTATTTTCAAGAGATGAAACCTCATAATTGCTTTATGTGATACTATACTCAATTCAGACTTTATCATTTGAAGGAAGCCTTACTGGACATCAGTTCCTTGTATCCTGTTTCGATAGGTAAGTATATTATTCTGAAAAGAGGCAGTTAAATCTACTTTGCTAGTTAATGTGCATCACCATCAACTGAAGCTTCCAGTCAGAGTTTACTAGATACCTTCACATCCATACAGTTCTTCTCATCAAAGCTGCCTAATCCTTAAATTCCAGTTTCAGAATTATGTAAAAATTACCTCAGGTTACACAAATCATTTCATTTTTTACTTCAAATCAGAAGAACAAAATAAGCTGAACTTCTCATCACAAAGTTTAAAGTAATGGTCCAAAGATGGGGGCATCCTCCTAAGAAACATCCACTGGGCTAACAAACTAAGCCACTCATATGAACCATTCAACAAGCAGGAACTGAAGAGTAGTGAACTGCCTCAATATCAGCAGAACTGGATTCAGAATAATGAACAGAGTGATGAAAGCACCCACAACCTCTGAAGGCAAGCTGTTTCGTTGTTAATTTTGTCATTGTTAGGAAATTTCTCCTTAGTTCTAGGTTGCTACTTTCCTTGGTTAGTTTCCAACCATTGTTTCTTGTCTTGTCTTTTGGTACTTTGGAAAATAGGTTGACCCCCTCCCCCTCCTTTTTGGAAGCCCCTCAAATATTGGAACACTGCTATCATATCACCTCAGTCCTTCTTTTCACTAGACTAGACATACCCAATTCCTGCAACCGTTCTTCATATGTTTTATTCTCCAACCCCTAATCATCATTGTTGCTCTTTTCTGCATTCTTTCCAGAATCTTAACATCTTTTTTATATTGTGGTGACCAAAACTGGATGCAGTAATCTATGTGTGGTCTTAACTAAGGCTTTATAAAGTGGTACTAATACTTCACATGATCTTGATTCTATCCCTTTGTTACTGCAGCCTAGGACTGTACAGGTAGTCCTTGATGTACGACCACAATTAAGCCCAAAATTTGTTAAGTGGGTCACTGCAGTTGATAAGTTAGTAATCCAATTATTAAGGAATCCAATTATTAATCTGGCTTCCCAGTTGACTTTGCTTGTCAGAAGGTCGCAAAAGATAATAACTGACCTTGGGATACAGCAATGGTCATGGATATGAGCACTGCCAAGTATCTGAATTTTGATCACATGATCATGGGGGTGCTGCAAAGTTCGTAACCGTGATCAGTCACATTTTTTCAGTGCCGTATTAATTTTGAATGGTCACTAAACAAATTCTTGCAAGTCAAGAACTACCTGTATTGGCTTTTTTGGCTGCTGCTGCACTGCTGGTTCATATTTTAGTGACTGTCCACCAGGACTCCAAGATCTCTCTCAGTTACTGCTATTGAGCCAGTTCAAATGAGTATAAAAATTTATTACAAGCTTAGCTCTCTACAAGAATCTGGCCAAGATACCATTAAGGGAATGCATGGGAGTTAAGAAAGGAATTCAAAGTAGGCTGGACTTAGATCTCTTGTGGGTGTGCAGGGACTCGTGACTTATAATGCGTTTGACCCCTCACTTGGACTCAGTCTTGTCATCTCCTATATTTCCCATCTCTCCATATTACCCCCCCTCCTTTTCCATTGGTTCTTCTATGTTGATTTCCTCTTCCAACATTGTGTATTCAAAGTCTTAGTTCTTGTGGGAACTTGTCTCAAAGGGATTCTCCTCCCATTCCTCTGCCAAAGCTGGTGAACCAGCTTATGGTTGCTGTATCACAAAAACACTGTTCGAAGTTTCCTCCCTTTCCTGGGAATTAAAGTCCAGATGTGGAAGGCCCATTAAAGGCGAGCCTCCCTCTTCTCCCTGGAGAAATGCAGAGTCTGGTTAACCTTTTCCTAGACAGGTTCCTCAGGCAAAACTGGGCTGGTAGCTTGGTCAGCCTTGGCTTGTCAGGGAAGTGTTGGTGGAACTGATAAACCAGATTGTGGGCATGAACATACCATGCGTTCTCCCAGGAATGATCAGAAACTGTATAGTGTTGTAAATTTGAGTTCAAGCCACTCAAAGTGAAGTTTTCCAATAGTTCTTTTATTCTTGTGTTATTTGAACAAAAACCAAGGTAAGTATGCAATTAAACTTAATTAGTTCCTTTACATTTGTACATATACTTGTCTAATTTCAAAGTTATCTTACTACAATAAGTTATGCCCAACAAAGCTATCCATATAGCTGTGCCCAACAAGACTACTCAAATAATTGTGCCCAACAAGACTATTCGTGTTACTGTACCGAACAAGACAAATCAAATAACTGTGCCCAACAAGGCTACTCACATTGTTGTAAGTATTGCTGCCTAACTAGGCTACTCATTCACACAATACTTATATACCTCACAACACAGGTGATCAGGCTGCATTAGAGTGGACTTGGGAGCAGATTCAGGGTGTCCCTTGCTCCAACAAGAGTCATCTCGAACTTCTGGGGTCATTCCAGTCTTCTCTTTATACCAAACTTGTTCATATATATGGTACATCTTGCCCACCCCCATCAGGAACTTTACATCCTCACACTTTGTTCCAAGACTCCATGAAAAGGGCAATCCACTACACCTTACGCCCACTAATGTTCTACCTGGTATCACCAACAATAAATCATACACACACTCAGAATCTTTCCTTATCGGTAGTAGACACATTCTAGCAATGTGAGTTTCTCAGTAAGTTCAGGAAAAGGCTAACTACATTACAGGCCCTCTATATTCATAGCTTATATTTGTGATATATTCATAACATAAAATATGTTATGGATGCCCTTGCCTCTTTTCCTAGAGTCTAAAATTTCTTCTACCTTGTATTCTGGTTCTCCCTCTACTATGACGGCGGTGGAGGGTGTCGCTGGGATCTTACTGTGCTGGGTGGGGGTCATCTTTGGCAAGTAACGTTCGATGAAAGACTGGATGCATCTTCCTTGAAGGGGGCAATTGAAGGTGGAAGGCCACAGGGTTGATTTATTGGAGAACTTCAAACGGGCCCACAAACCTAGCCTCTAGCTTCTTGGAATGTCGTGAAGTGGCTTAGAACCTAGTAAAAAAAACCAACCTTGTCTCCTACTGCTATGGGTGGACCCTTCTATCAATGTGCATCTGCTGCCTTCTTGTAAGCCTGTTTCACTTGATCAAGTTGCTGTTTCAACAGGTCTTGTGCTGAAAGTTGCTCTTGTAAGAAGTCAACCACCCCTGGAACAATGGAGTCCAGTGCAGGATGATCTGGTAATACTTTAAGGTGTGTGCCAGACATGATTTGAAATGGTGTCATTAAAGTCAATGAATACAGCGAATTGTTGTAAGAAAATTCTGCGAATGGCAGTAATTATGGCCAGTTGTCTTGGCTGTAGGTGCAGTAGCACCTCAGATACTTTTGGAGGAGCTGGTTTGTCTTTTCAGCTTCCCCATTTATAGGTGAATGATAGGCTGAGGAGAGGCTGACCTTGACTCTGCTGCCCCACTCCCCCCATGCACACATGTACAGCAAGTCAACAAGTATTTATTCAAACCTCTCAAACAGGTCCTCAGAAAGCAACCTCATTGCACAGGTCCAGATTCTGAGATCAGCATGGCAAGAGTCACTGGGTAACAGTCAAGCAGTCACACACAAAGTCCAGGGAAACAGTCCAAGAATTGAACAGGTCAGGATACATGACACAAGCACATAAGGCACAGAACTGAGCACATTGCTCCAACAACGCTCAAGACTTCATGGTGGGATTAGGTGATTAGTGCCATTCTTCATGAGAGATGAGGTTGCCTTCTAACGAATAGTCTAAATTGACCAGCTTTGTGCCTGTCTTCTCTGTTCTACATGTCCTTGGATCAGGAGAAGATGTGGACTCTAACTTCTCCTCATTGCTAACAGGTAGCAGCTGTTGGAGCCTCCTGACCAACTTGCTGCAGCTGTGGCTTGCCTAGCTCAGCTTCCTCATGTTGCTGGTCTGATCAACCCAGCTGAGGCTGCTCTGTCAGGCTAACATTCTTCAAGCCCTGATACTGACTAACACTTGGCTCTGTGCTTTCCTTTGCTGACTCAAACTCACCCTCCTCTGAATTTGAGTCCAGGGTTAAATCCATGTGTAAGGACTTGCCCCAACTGCCCCTCTCAGGAAAGTATGACTCTTGACTCCATGTAGTTAATCAAAAGAACTTTTACTGAAAAGACAGTGGCTGCAGCAAAGTCAAGCAGAATCTAACATTCCTGCGCAAAGCACCAAGCTATTCCTACTTTGAAAACCAGCCCCCCTGACCAGTCCACCAGCAGCCAATAAAATGCTGCAAGATTGTTTTGAGAACTCCGAAGCACAGGTCATCTTCAGGGCAGAGTGACCATGGAGTTAGGCTGGAACCAGCTGGGAGGGAGTTTGTTCCATCTCTGAAGACAATTCCCCTTCCTAATTACGGCAAAAACGAAAGCATGCAAAAAATGCTCACCCACATGAAAAGGTTTTAGTTCAGTTCTTTTTATATAATAGTTTTATTAGTTTATCAAAACATAAAATACAAAGAGAAATTCAAAAAAGTAATAGAAACTAGGAGAAGGGAAGGGGAAAAAACTAAAGAGGGAAAAGAAACTTCAGATTCTAGCACAATGAAAGATAACATTACAATCACACCTTTTTACTTTTGCACAGCAGTATGTACAAACTATTTCTAAAACAATCCTATCTAATTAGCAAAAACAAAATCAAGATTTCATTTTTTTTTCATTGCAAGCACAAAATCTGGAAGCAATTTCAAAATAGAAACAAGGTTGGCTATACAATGAGGGGAAAAAATTATTTGATCCTCTGCTGATTTTGTATGTTTGCCCACTGACAAAGAAGTCTATAAGGTTAATGGTAGGTTTATTTTAACAGTGAGAGACAGAAAAACAACAAAAAACATCCAGCAAAATACATTTCAGAAAAGTTATAAATTGATTTGCACTTTAATGAGTGAAATAAGTATTTGATCCCCTTTCAGTCAGCAAGATTTCTGACTCCCAGATATCTTTTATACAGGTACAAGCTGAGATTAGGAGCACTCTCATAAAGGGAGTGCTCCTAATCTCAGCTCATGACCTCTATAAAACACACCTGTGCACAGAAGCAATCAATCAGATTCCAAACTCTCCACCATGGCCAATACAAAAGAGCTGTCCAAGGATGTCAGGGAAAAGATTGTAGACCTACACAAGGCTGGAATGGGCTATCGCCAAGCAGCTCGGTGAGAAGGTGACAACAGTTAGTATGATCATTCGCAAATGAAAGAAACACAAAATAACTGACAATCTCCCTCGGTCTGGGGCTCCATGCAAGATCTCACCTTGTGGAGTTTCAATGATTATGAGAACAGTGAAGAATCAGCCCAGAACTACACAGGATCTTGTCAGTGATCTCAAGGCAGCTGGGACCATAGTCACCAAGAAAACAAGACTGAAATCCTGTAAATGCCCACAAGGTTCCCCTGCTCAAAAAGCACATGTACAGGCCCATCTGAAGATTGCCAATGAATATCTGAATGATTCAGAGGAGAACTGAGTGAAAGTCAGATGAGACATAATCAAGCTCTTTGGCATCAACTCAACTTGCTGTGTAAGAATGCTGCCTGTGACCCCAAGAACACCATCCCCATCATCAAACATGGAGGTGGAAACATTATACTTTGGGGGTATTTTTCTGCTAAGGGGACAGGACAACTTCATCGCATCAAAAGGATGATGGACTGGGCCATGTACCATCAAACATCCTTCCCTCAGCCAAGGCATTGAAAATAGTTCGTAGATGGGTATTCCAGCATGACAATAACCCAAAACACACAGCCAAGGCAACAAGGGAATGGCTCAAGAAGAAGCACATTAAAGTCCTGGAGTGGCCTAGCCAGTCTCCAGACCTTAATCCCATAGAAAATCTGTGGAGGGAACTGAAGGTTTGATCTGCCAAATGTCAGCCTTGAAACTTTAATGACTTGGAGAGGATCTGCAAAGAGTGGGACAAAGTCCCTCCTGAATGTGTGCAAACATGGTGGCCAACTATAAGAAATGTCTGACCTCTGTGATTGCCAACAAGGGTTTTGCCACCAAGTACTAAGTCATGTTTTGCAAAGGGGTCAAATACTTATTTCACTTATTAAAGTGCATATCAATTTGTAACTTTTGAAATGCATTTTTCTGGATTTTTTTGTTGCTATTCTGTTTCTCACTGTTAAAATAAACCTACCATTAACATTATAGACTGATCATTTCTTTGTCAGTGGGCAAACATACAAAATCAGCAGAGGATCAAATAATTTTCCCCCTCATTGTATAGTCAACCTTGTTTCTATTTTGAAATTGCTTTCAGATTTTGTGCTTGCAATGAAAAAAAATGAAATTTTGATTTTGTTTTTGCTAATTAGATAGGATTATTGTTTTAGAAATAGTTTGTACATACTGTTGTGCAAAAGTAAAAAGGTGTGATTGTAATGTTATCTTTCACTGTGCTACCATTAAAATTATAGACGGATCATTTCTTTGTCAGTGGGCAAACATACAAAATCAGCAGGGAATCAAATACTTTTTCCCCTCACTGTATTCTCTTCTTTGGTTAAAAGAATCAGTTTGACCATCTCTGCTTCTCTGCTGTGGGAAATAATATATACCTCTATTGACTTATTAATCTTTATCATAATTCATATTAAGGAAATCTTTTATATAACTTCAGGGTGTTTTTTTTAAACCCTAAAGGGAGAAAACATTTTTTCTAGTTTGCATATTTTATTAACTTTAAACAATACTCAAGTATTATATAGAAAGGAAAGGGCAAAAAAAACCTCTTCATTTTAAACCCAGAATCCAAACACAACACTACATTAGAGCTTTCACAGAATCACATAAAAAAGGACATGCATTTACAAACTCATTTTTACATTTGAAGTTACCTTAATGCTTTCTTTCAATACATATATCAAATTTATAAAAATCCATCCTAATTGGACTTCCGGTGGCGGCGCGGCGCCGTAGACAGCCTTCCCGGGCTGCCCGCGGCTCAGCTGTTTGTTTTTTCGCCCGAAACAGCGCCGATCAGCTGTTCGGGCGAAATTGAAGCCCCCTCCTCGGGAGAAGAGGAGGGGGTGAGGCCCCAGGTAGGGGTAGAGTTCTCCGAGGCCGCCTGAGCTTGGAGCTTGGGCGGCTGAAGGATTGAACTCCCCCGAAGCCTGGGTTGCTCCCAGCTGGCCGTCGTCTCTGCTCCGAACTTCTTGGAGCAGAGCCAGGCGTCTGCGAACCATCCCTGCCTGAAGAAAGGACTATGATTTAAAGGAGCAGGCAGAGCGGTACAAGAGGAAAAGGTGAAGAGGATTATTTTACTATACTCTCGAGCTTGTTGGACTTTTTAAACTTTAAGTGAAAGTGCGTCATAATTGAGGACTAAAAGATGGCGGCTAAACCTCCCCCTAAAACTCTTTGGAGTGGTGGATCCTCGCCGGTGCAACAATCATCACTACAGGCGTTGCACCCTCCTGAAGTGCTGACATCGAAGGATTTGCGAGATGCGCTGGATAAACATGCCCAGGTACTTTTGGAATCAATTAATCAATCAATTGCTGATAAATTTGCACAGATGGAGGAGAAATTGGAGAAACTGGAGGAAAGAATGGAAGAGAGGATGGAACAGAAGTTCAGCGTGATGAGGGTAGACATTTTGTCTTCAGTGCATAAAGTGGCGGAATGTGTGGAAGATTTAGATGAAAAAATGGATGATTTGGCTCAAAGGAATGCTATATTAGAAGTAAAAGCACGGGAGAATGAAGATGCAAGAGACAAAATGGAAAGGGAGTTAAGCCTTGCCCAATATTACCAGATGCAGTTTGCTGTCAGAATCAGAGGTTTAAAAGAGAATATTAAAGAAGATTTAAAGCAGCTGATCTCTGAGGCTCTCGAAGGGGTACTGAACCAGCCAGCATCTGAAATAAGAGCAGCTATGGATAAAGTGTTTCGGGTGAATTCATGGATTGCTAGACAGAGAAAGTTGCCTAGAGATGTGGTGGTTTACTTTGCAAAAAGAGAAATTAGAGATCAAGTTATACAAGCTGCCTATGATGCTAAAGTTGTGATTGCTGAACAAGAAGTCTTGGTTTTAAAAGAAATTCCTCCAAGGATTTTAAGGGGAAGGAAGGACTATACATTTCTTGTGCATGAGCTCAAGCAAAGAGATATAAGGTTCAGATGGGAGATTCCAGATGGGCTGATGGTGATGCATGAAGGTAAAAGGTACAGGCTGATTACTGTGAAACAAGCGCGTGATTTCTACAATAATGTCTTAAAAGCAACCCCATTAACGCTTCTGGAAGCTGGAAAGGGATCTGGAGAAGAAGAACAACAAGAGGAGGAAACAGAGGAAAATGGTGCTGGAGGAGATCAAGCTACAATTTCTTTGGATGATCCTAGAGAGCAAAGAGTGACGCGTGCTGCTTTAAAACGAGCAAAGAAAATAAAAGAACAAGATCAGCAAAAGTCTTCAGATTCTTCACAACGCATTCATAGCCAAGCTGTGGGAGGAGCACGGCCTAAAGAAGCTAGTCCTATCAAAGCTGTGGTCCAAGAGCTTTTCGAGGACATACATGGCAACTAAATTTTTAACCTGGAATGTTAATGGACTAAATTCACCGCAGAAGAGGAAGAAAGTTTTTCAATATTTAAAACAATTTAAGATAGATGTTATATGTCTGCAAGAAACGCATATTAGAGTTTTGGATCAAAAGTACTTATTGAACTCGAGGCTGGGTACGCAATTTGTTGCTTCTGCAGAGAATAAGAAAAATGGAGTGGTTGTCTATGTTAAAAGTGCCTTAACAGCGGACTTAATTGAAGCAGATAAGCATGGAAGATATGTTATGATTGAGCTGTTGTTAGAAGGTAAAAAGACGCTTTTAGTTGGATTATATGCACCAAATCAACAACAAGCTGACTTTTTTAGCTTACTTCACACAAAGCTTACCCAGTTGGATTATAAATCTTTTATTTTTATGGGGGACTGGAATGGAGTTATGGATGTACAGTTGGATAAGGCTGGAGCTTTTAAGCGCATTCCAAGTCATGCCAGACTGCCTAAATCTTTTTTTGAAATGAAGGATGACCTGGAATTGCGAGATATCTGGCGTGAGAGACACTTGCAGGAGAAGGATTATACTTTTTATTCTGATAGACACCAATCTTTTTCGAGGATTGATTTTATTTTGTCGACTAATGATTTCTTTTTGAGAACTAAAAAGGTGAAGATCTGTGCAAGAACTATCTCTGACCACAGTCCAGTTTGGTTGGAGATTGATAAGGAAAAAAGAGATAGGCGCTCATGGCGCGTAAATGAGAATTTGTTTAGAAATCAGAGAAATGTGGAAGAATGCAAACAGCGGATGAAGGATTTTTTTGAGATTAATATGAATAAGGGTACCTCTATGGATATGGTTTGGGATGCTAGCAAGGCCTATATGAGAGGGGTGTTGATATATATGAATAATAGACATAGACGTGCAGTGGAAACTAGAAGGAAAGAACTGGAGAATGAAATAAAGGAAAAAGAAAAGGCTTTGATTTTGAACCCAGAGGATGTGAAGATCAAGGAGGCTATTAGACTGTTAAGAGGACAATTTGATAAATTAATGGCTGATCAAGTGGCGACCAATCTGCGGTTTGCTAGGCATAATACTTTTTGCAATGCTAATAAACCAGGCAGATGGTTAGCTTATAGACTGAGGAAAAAACAAAGGGCATCTAATATAGATAAGATTGAGTATAAAGGAAGGGTTGTGTATCAACAGAATCTTATTAAGGATGCCTTTGTGGATTTTTATTCGAAATTATATACTAAAGAGGACATTAATGCAAAAGATATTGATACGTACTTGGAGAATGCTAGCATCCCGGTTCTTACGCAAGTACAAAAAGAGGGGATTAATCAACTGATTACAGAAGAAGAAATTTTTACAGCTATTAAGGAACTGAAGGTGGATAAAGCACCAGGCACGGATGGCTTGACTGCGGCCTATTATAAAAACTTACAATTAGAGATGATAAAACCGTTAAAGGAACTGTTCCAGACAATCCAGAGGGGGGGAAAGGTGCCACCGTCTTGGAGAACAGCTTTTATCTCTTTGATTCCGAAGGAAGACCAGGATGCTACTCTAGTTAAAAATTACAGACCGATATCGCTTTTAAATACAGATTATAAGATATTTGCTAAGGTTTTGGCTAATAGACTGATGAGGGTTCTGCAACAGGTGATTCATGGGGATCAAACGGGGTTTATTAGTGGTAGACAAATGAAAAATAATGTGAGACATATAGTTGATGTGTTAGAGTTTTTGGAAAGGCACAACCAGATCTCTGCAGCGCTAATCTTTTTAGATGCTGAAAAGGCTTTTGATCAATTGAATTGGCAATTTTTGTTGAAAGTTTTAGACAAAATGGATTTTGGGGAAAATTTTTTACAACCGATTAGGGCATTATATCAAAAACAAACTGCCCGAATCATAGTTAACAATAGCTTGACAACAGCATGTAATATTGAGAAGGGCACAAGGCAAGGGTGTCCGCTATCGCCCTTGTTATTTGTGTTAACTTTAGAGATATTATTGGTTAAGATTCGGAATTCGGAAAAAATTAAGGGGATACAAGTTGGAGATCAGGACTACAGATTGAGAGCATTTGCAGATGATCTGGTTGTTACAGTGACCCAGCCAGAGAACTCTGTTGTGGACCTGATGGAGATAATAACACAATATGGGAAGGTTTCTGGATTTAAAGTAAATATACAGAAAACTAAAATTTTGGCTAGAAATATGACAGTTTCACAGAAGGCTCTCTTAGAAGGATTAACTGGATTTGAGATTGTTAAAAGGGTTAAATATCTGGGGGTGATTTTGTCGCCCTCTAATACAAAGCTATATAAAAATAATTATGAAAAACTATGGGGGAAAATTCAAAAAGAATTGGAGAGTTGGGAAAAATTGCAATTGTCTTTGTTGGGACGGATTGCAGCAGTGAAAATGAATGTCCTGCCCAAATTTTTATTCTTATTTCAAATGATACCGATTCTTAAGAAAGATTCTAACTTGGAGGAATGGCAGCGTGGTATCAATAAATTTGTGTGGGCAGGGAAAAAGCCACGAGTTAAACTTAAGATTATGCAGGATACTCGTGAGAGAGGTGGCCTTAAATTGCCTAATCTTAAATTATATTATGAAGCTGCTGCACTAGTAGGAATAAGCGATTGGATTAATTTGACGCAACCGAGGTTATTAAATCTTGAGGGCCATGATTTGTTGTTTGGCTGGCATGCATATTTGTTGTATGATAAGAAGGTAGATACTGTGTTTAGGATGCATATTTTAAGACAGGCACTGCTGATTGTTTGGAAGAAGTACAGACACAAGCTAAGCAGCAAGATACCATTGTGGGCAATTCCAAAACACGCAATAGAAAATATACATGCTGGTTTCAAACACGATGAGACTACTTACAAGGAAATTTTAAGTCTGGAAAGGAATGTTTGGTGCTTGAAATCATATAATTTCTTGCGAGAAGAGAAGGTGGTTCAAACTTGGTTTCAATATATTCAGCTACGGGCCAGGTGGAAAGAAGACCAGAAAAATGGATTTGCAATGACTGATGAAAATTTGATAAAGCAAATTAGAAATCAGGGACCAGCACATATTAAACGGATATATCTTGCATTGATAGAGATCGATTCTGAAACAGAGCTGGTTAAGGATTGTATGATAAAATGGGCCCAAAACATTCAGGAAGTTATTACAATGGACATGTGGGAAAAGATTTGGGTGAGGAATGTAAAATTTACCCAAGCTCAAAATCTAAGAGAACTTTTATAAAATGTTTTATAGATGGCATCTAGATCCTAAAAAGCTTGCAAGTATGTATCCGAATTACCAGTCTAAATGTTGGAGGTGCGGTGATGAAGATGCAACATATTTTCACATATGGTGGACATGTAAAAAGGTTAAGGCTTTTTGGATAAAAGTATGGTGGAATATGCAGAAGATTTTTAAACGGAGGATAAAGTTTTGCCCGCAATTTTTTTTGTTGGGAATAATTGTTGACGCTACAGTTGTGGACTCCAAATTGATGTTGAACTTAGTTACGGCAGCAAGACTTTTGATAGGTCAATATTGGAAGAAAGAGGAACTGCCGACTATACAAGAGTGGATTTTAAAGGTTTCCGACCTGGCAGAGATGGCGAAGATTTCGGCCTATTTGAAAGATCATTCGCAAGAACATTATATTATGGAATGGAGAAAATGGATTGAGTTTATCCAGAACAAGTATAGGGTTAAGAAGTTTTACGTAGCATTCGAATAAGTCTTCCTTCGTTTTGTTTTTCTTTTTTTATCTCAGTTTTTTATATATACTTAATATTGCTAAGGTTTGTTTTATCCTATATAAGCTAGAGAGTGATGGATTTTAGAATTTGTAGTTGTTAGTATATGGTTGTTTATGATTGCTTTTATATATATATATACCTTGTATTTAGCTCTGGGAAGTCGGGGGGGGAGGGGGGGTGGGGGGGAGGTAGGGGGGGGAGGAGGAAGGGGGGGAGGGGGGAGGTAGGGGGGAGGTAGGGGGGGAGGAGGGTGGGGGAAGGGGGGGTTCTTTAAAGGAAAACTGTATTTTAAAACTTTTTAATAAAAAAAATCCATCCTAATTAAATAAAATAAGCTGCTCCTCCCAAACCTGACAGAAACCTAGTAAGGTTATCCCAAAGCATAAATTACGGGCCAACATGCAAGGGAAGAATCTCCCTGTCACCCCTCAGAGAGTATCAAGATCTCCGAGAAGTATTTAGTGAAAGGGGCTCAGATTAGCTCTCCCCTCATAGACCTACTGACTATGCTATAGAAATCCTGCCTAGCACAAAATTGCTGAAACTGAAACTATATTCAGTGGAAAAACTCTGGTTGTCTCTCCTCCAGTTCACATAAGGGTTCCACCTTTTCAGCCAGGCTAGTCCTAAAACTAGGGGTCTGTCCATCCCAGGTACTATGAAGCTCATAACTTCTGAATGCACTGCCATTTCCATTCCTATGTGTTTGATGGCAAAAGTGGCTGGGATACCTCCTGCAACCAAACCATCCAGTTGACAAAACACCACCAGGACTTTTTGCCATCTTAGTCAAATCTACAGGTTTATTTATTTTTATTTGTTTATTTATTTCGATTTATATACCGCCCTTTTCCAGAGGGACTCAGGGAGGTTTACAGGGCAGATTAAAACAATACAATATATACAAGTTAAAATAAAAATTAAATTACATAGCCCCAAAAAATAAAAAATAAAACCTTAAAAACTTTAAAAATCCTCAGTTCAGGCCGGCAAGCTCGAATAGCCAAGTCTTTAGGTCCCGGCAAAACAAGCGAAGGTCGGGGGCCATTCGGAGTTCCACTGGCAGTTGATTCCAAAGGGCAGGCACGCCCACCGAGAATGCTCTCCCCCCGGGGGCTGCCAGTCGGCATTCCCTGACTGGCAGCACATTGAGGAGACCCTCCCTGTGGGAGCGCACGGGATGATGGGAAATTGCAGGAGCTCCCGAAGATAGTCCAGACCCATGCCATTTAGGGCTTTATAGGTCATCACCAGCACCTTGAATCTCACCCGGAGGGCAACCGGAAGCCAATGCAGCTCGTGGAGAAGAGGTGTTACACGGGAGTATCGAGAAACCCCCATCACAACTCGCGCGGCCGCATTCTGCACCAGCTGAAGCCTCCGAGTGGTCCTCAAGGGCAGCCCCATGTAGAGATCGTTGCAGTAGTCTATCCGGGAGGTCACAAGCGCATGAGTGACTGTACATAGGGCATCTCAGTCCAGGGAGGGCCGCAACTGGCGCACCAGGCGAACCTGGGCAAAAGCCCCCCTGGCCACGGCTCCTATATGATCTTCCAAACTGAGCTGTGAGTCTAGGAGGACACCCAGGTTGCGGGCCCTATCTACGGGGGGGTAACACCTCACCCCCCATAATTAACGATGGAATAGAATGGTCAATCTGAGATGCCGGTATTCACAGCCACTCAGTCTTGGCGGGGTTAAGTCGAAGCCTGTTTCTCCCCATCCAGACCTGGACCCCCTCCAGGCAACGGGACATCACATCGAGGGCATCACTGGGTTGGTTTGGGGTGGAGAGAAAAAGCTGGGTATCATAAGCATACTGATGATACCCCACCCCAAAACCACGAATGATCTCACCCAGCAGCTTCATATAGATGTTGAAGAGGAGGGGAGAGAGGACCGACCCCTGAGGAACTCCACAAACGAGAGGCCTCGGGGCCGACCTCTGCCCTCCTGCCAACACCGACTGCGAGTGGCCCAGGAGGTAGGAGGAGAACCACTGTAGAAGAGTGCCCCCCACTCCCAACCCCCTGAGACGCCGCAGCAAGATACTATGGTCGATGGTATTGAAAGCTGCTGAGAGGTCTAATAGGACTAGGACAGAGGAACAACCCCTGTCCCGAGCCCGCCAGAGATCATTCACCAGCACGACCAATGCCGTCTCTGTGCTGTACCTGGGCCTGAAACCCAATTGGTACGGGTCCAGATAAATCAGTTTCCTCCTGGAACAGAGTGAGCTGATGTGCCACCACGCTCTCAACAACCTTCACTACAAAGCAAAGGTTGGAGACAGGACGATAGTTGTTCAAAACAGCTGGATCCAGGACAGGCTTCTTGACCAGTGCTGGATTTACTAAGCATCTGGTGCAGCTCGAATCTAATAGAGCTCTGAGGCTAGCATTCAACCCAGACCCAGGGAATCTCAGTTCTATAGGGACAGTTTCTGGCATGATCGGGTCACTTATCAGGGAGTCATTGTTGGAGTAATTGTCCGTTAACCTTTGGCTATCATCTGAGGGTCGGAGTTCCCTTGGCTCTTTTGGGTGAAGGGGTGAACTCCATGACCTTCACTCCTTTCAGTGCCATCTTTTTAGCCTTTGGTGGCACTTTAGTGGGCTTCCCCATGGGGTTTGGGCTGGTCTTTGCTGGGTGGCCAGCTTTGCATTCAGTGGCTTGATGCTCCTCTTGGCCACATTTGAAGCATACGGTAGATCGGGCTTGCAAAAGTTGGAGTTTAGCTGTTTCTGTGTTCTCCAGAGGGGATTTATTCCAGGATCCTGCTGCATGTTATTTGTTTCGGACTTGGATCGATCTCCACTTCCTCAGCAAGCACGCACCAGTTAATGCAGAGTTGCTGGGCCCCTTTGGCCACACAAGCATTGTATAGGTCATCTTTCAGCCCATCTTTAAAACAGCTGACAAGGATGTCTTCTGTCCAGTTGAGTCAGCATGCCAGGTCATGAAATTCTTTGGTGTACTCTGCCATGGCTTGCCACCCTTGCCTCACAATTTTAATGCAGTCTCTGGCTTTTTGATGAGTGAGAGGGTCCTCAAACTGATGACAGAGTAGTGTTATAAAATGATCAAAGTTCCTCAGTTCAGGAGCAGCTGCTACTTTTCCTTCGGGGAAGTGGGACTAGGCTGGACTTGACTATGCTGTCGTGGTGCCCTGGGAGCTCAAGGGCCAGACTAGGTGCTTGCCCTCTTCTGCCCAGGGTTTGGGGCAGCTGTGCCGCCAGCCATGGGTCCTTCAAGTGGCCTGAGAGGGACAGTGAGGATCCTTCTGCTAGTCGAGGTCTTGGCACTCACCACTGGACTAGAGAAAAAGTCTCAGCTGCTCCCTGCTCTGGAGACAGTGATGGGACCATGTGATCACAGACATGTATGATGCAGTGAAAGCCTTTCAAATAAAGCTGCGATTGTGGGAGACTCAGATACAGCAAGGAAGCTTGAGTCACTTTCCCTGTTGCCAAACAATCAAAAACCAAGTCTCCACCACTGTGTTCTCAGATGCTCATTTTCCTGATAAACTGCGTACACTTCAGATAAAGTTTACACATCGCTTTGTTGATTTTGAAACACAGAAATTCAGTTTTGGACTAGTCAGTAATCCATTTTCAGTCGACATGGAGAAAGCAGCTGTAAACATCCAGATGAACTGATAGAACTCTAGTGTAACAGCACACTTAAGGCAAAGTATGATTTTGTAGCCCGTACAATTCACCAGGTTCATCCCTGAAACAATGCCTCAACTCCGCCTGCAAGCTGCTCGAATGCTCTGTATGTTTGAGAGTACATACCTGTGTGAGCAACTTTTCTCTGTGATGAGGGTGAGTAAAAGCATACACAGATGTCTTCTCACTGATACACACCTGCACTCTATCCTGAGAGTTTCCACAGCTCAAAACTTGTGCATGCCCAAGATGGCGGATGTGCTTGGCTGAGCTCCGCGGAGAGCTCCAGCTATTTCGGCGTCCTTGGAGTTTTTCTGAGTCCGACGGGTCTGCAGAGGTGCTTTCTCCTCTATGTTGGGGTCTGGTGAGACGAAAGATCTAAGAAGAGAGATGGTCAGCACCTTCGTTGGTGATGCAGCCCTCCGTTTTGAATTGTATCTGTGAGCTCCGGCGTTTTTCAGACGCCCTCTGTGGAGTTGGGAGGCGCCGTGGCTTGGAGGGCTCTGAGCAGCTGATCTTCGGAGCCGATAGAGCCGTGGCCTAGAGTGGCCTCCGGAATGCCGGAAGCCTGTGAAATGGAGGATGAATTCGCGTTGCTGTGGAGCGGCGGGCAGAGAGTCGAGTGGGAGCTTTGTGGCTGTTTGGTGGCTATCTGGCGGCTGTTTCGCGCCTGTTTTTGGTGGGGGGACCTACTGCTGGGCGTTGGACTGTTGGCGCTGCATGCTGCTGGTCGGACGGCACAGGTCAGCTCGTGTCGCCCGTGTTCTGTGGCCATTTCGACTTGAGCTGCCTGTTTTGGTTCCATCTGTTGTTCAGCCTTCCTCGCTTTTGAGAAGAACCTCTGCAACTGGAACATCTGTTATCTTCAGGTTGTTATGCCTGGCAATCGCTGCTCAAACTCCTCTTTTCCCCCACGA
The DNA here is from genome assembly GCF_947247035.1 of Vipera ursinii. Classification (NCBI taxonomy): domain Eukaryota; kingdom Metazoa; phylum Chordata; class Lepidosauria; order Squamata; family Viperidae; genus Vipera; species Vipera ursinii. Next base: position 185,528,950 of record NC_139512.1, read on the forward strand.
ACCCACTGGACTCAGAAGGTCCTGGAGTTGAGCCGCTATGAGAGGGTGACTCAGATATACCATCAATTATACCAACTTATACCATCTGCTACCTCCCTAGAGGTGAGAGATCTAGGGAGGTATGCCTCACCCGGGTTGGTATCCTGTCCGCTCCCGGATAGGTCTGGGCCCTCTGTGAGAGGGAGGTGCCCGATCTGTTTCGGAAGTTACCTAGAAGGTACCCAGCTCAAGTGGTAGGGAGCTGGTGGACTGGACATTGCTGACCTTCTATTTTACATCCTCCTGACTGATTATGGGACTGCCTGGCTGGACATACCCGGATGATGGTTCATCTGCTTTATTCAAACACAGATTTATTTGCGCTCCGGGGTGCCCCCCCTTCCTGGGCGCGACCCGCCTTTGTTTCTACCTCTCCTCTTGATGACGGGCCCAATTATTGGGACCCTGAGAGATGGTTGGGCAGGGACAGGAGCCTCTGTCATAAATTTAATAAGAGGCCCCTGGTGCGCTTTTTAGCTAATTTTTTTGTGGGGTTAGGGAGGGGGGAGGGTTCTCAGGTTCGGTTGGAAACTGGGGGGGTTCCACCAACTGTTACTCAGACCAGGCCCAGGATTGATCACGCTGTGATGAGGCTTGGGTTGGGTGCCTCCGGGGCCCCGGAGCGGGGTGTGGGATTACCTATTCCCACGGCGGTAGGGAATGGCAGCAGGCGTGCAAACAGAGGGCTGCATCAATATCTGGGAGTGCGTCCTCGCTGTCTCCAAGCGGTGATCCACTCCGACCCTCTGGTTTCGGCCCGTGGTTCCGGGAGTGAGGATGAGCAGCCACCTGAGCTCAGGCTCGTGTATTTTAATGCCAGGTCCGTAGTTAATAAGGCTCCTCTCATATGTGATTTGGTTGAGGAAGAGCATGCAGACCTGGTGTCTGAGCTCGTCCTGCAACAAGCAGGGTAGGTGCCGAACACAGGAACGAGAGACTTCTGCTGCAGTCTAGAAACACTTTATTCTTCAGAGCAACAGCCGCAACGAGAAACAAAGCCAGCGTTGGCTGCTATCTGCACCCAACGCTGTTATATACACATCCGAAAACCCCACCCAAACTCCACCCAAACATGCCTCCGCCCTCCCATTCCCTATAACTTCTCCACCCCTCCCCTACAAGGCCTTTCGCCCGTCGCTCAGGCAGGTAAGGCCCTCCCAACGCGTCGCCACCACCGTGCCCTTTTCCCTCACCCACTCCCCGCTGCACCCACCCCCGAAGCCCCCTGTCACCCAGCCACCCGGACACCATAGGGGGGAGGGACCCATCCTCTATCGGCGTTGCCACACAGTCCCGCGCAGGCATGGCGTCAGAGTCCTCCCAGGCCGCAGAGACGTTGAGCCGGCTCAGGCCTCCACCGGGCAGGCTGCAGGCCGGGGTCCGTTGCTCACCCTTGCCGCCGACCGAGCACAGCAGCCGCGGCGCATTCCGAGGGAGCAGAGGCCGCAGCGCAGGTCCCGGAGCCGTCCGAGCCGGAGAGCCGCGCGCAGATGCGCCGCAGGGCGAGGCCGGCAGCCGCGGCGCGTCTGGAAGCACCGGAAGAGGCGACGCGGGCCCCGGAGCCGGCCGAGCCGGGGAGCCGCGCGTAGTCACGTCGCCAGGCGAGGGCTGCCGCTGCGGCGCATCCGGACGCGCCAGAAGAGAAGGCTCGGGTCCCGGAGCCTTCCTCGCCGGGGAACCACGTGATGACGCGCCGCCGGGCGCTGGAAACAGCCGCGGCGCGTCCGGAGGGGAAGAGGGGAGCGTTGCGAGCCTCTGAACGCTCCGGACCATGCGGGAACCAGGTGGGGCCGGTGGGAGGGAAGCCGGGTGTGCCGGGGGGGGTGGAGGGGCCCCCCTTCGTGTGTCGGGCTGCCGAGGCCCGACATGCTGCCCCCTCTACCAGGGGCCCACCTGGAATGCAAGAAGAGAGAGGTGAGCGATCCGTAACGTGAGCAACTGTCCCCCCCGAGGTCTCCCCCGGCTTCCCCGGATGTTTCCGGTGGAAAGCACGGAGAAGGCGTGGTGCACACACATCCTCTTCCCGTACCCAGGTGGCCTCCTCCATGGGGTACCCCTTCCAGAGCACCAAGTATTGCACCCGCCCCCTACGTTTCCGGGAGTCCAGGATCTCCTGTACCTCATAGTGACTGCCCTGTACAGGTCCCGGGCCACCCTCCCCTGCCGCCGCGGAGGCGGTCGTAGCAGGCTTCAGCAGGCTGCTGTGGAAAACGGGGTGTATCTTTCCAAGTAGAGGAGGTAGCCGGAGTCTGACGGTGACGGGATTGATTACCTGTATAACTCGGAAGGGTCCTAGCTTTCTACATGGCACCTGCAGCCGCAGGTATTTTGTAGAGAGGTAGACGAGATCACCTACTTTGGGAGGTGCTAACGGCCGTCTTTTCCTGTCCGCCTGCTCTTTGTATGATTCTGCTGCTCGCTCTAACGCCTTCTTAGCCACCCCCCACACCTCCCCCAACCGGTGCATCCACGCCCCAGGTGTGCAGGATGCTGGGGCCCCCTGATCGCACCCCGCGATAGGAACAAACTCGTAACCGGATACCACTTTAAAGGGGGAGAACCCAGTGCTGCTATGCACTGCGTTGTTGTAGGCAACTTCCGCGAAGGATAACAAGTCCACCCATTCGGACTGTTGGTATGACACATAACAACGCAGGTATCGCTCCACTGCCGCGTTTGCACGTTCCGCGGCTCCATTCGTGCTTGGGTGGTACGCCGAGCTCAGACCCTGTGTTGCTCCAATATAACGTACGAACTCCCTCCAGAACCGAGCCGTGAACTGGACCCCACGGTCGGAGATGATACGCCGTGGCACCCCGTGGAGACGATAGATATGTTGGACGAACAACCAGGCCAACCGACGGGCCGAGGGCAATCCCTTGCAGGGGATGAAGTGGGCTTGTTTCGAGAACAAGTCTACTACCGTCCACAACACGTTATATCCCCTGCTTTCAGGTAGCTCAACCACAAAGTCCATTGCAATGTCCTGCCACGGTCTTACGGGATCTGCCACCTGTTGCAGGAGGCCTGCCGGTTTCTTGGTAGAGGGCTTAGTGGTCGCGCAAATGCGGCACTTCTGCACATAGCTTTCAATGTCCCGTCTCATGGTTGGCCACCAGAACTGGCGGCGGGCCAGATGCAGGGTTTTCACGAACCCGTAATGACCTGCCTGCCTAGCGTCATGGCATTGGTAGAGTGCCTGATGTCGTGCCGCTGCAGGCACATACAACCTGGCCCCGTGCCAAGCTAAACCATCCCGCAACGAGAGGGTGTCGGGGTGCGCCCGCATCCAGTCGTCGGTCGCCAACGCTCCCTTACACGTCCGCAGGAAATCGTCTGTCACGGTGTTGGCCCTGTGCTCCGTCTCCTCCACCGGGCGGGGCGGCGGTACCAGTGCCTGCACTACCTCCTCCTTCCGGCAATCGTACTGCGGTAGCCGAGACAAGGCGTCCGCCAGGAAATTCCTACCCCCAGGCACGTACTTGAGGCGAAACCGGAAGCGTTGGAAGTACTGGGCCCACCGTACGTGTTTCGGGGACAGTCGGCGGGGTGTTTGCAGGGCTTCCAGGTTTTTATGGTCCGTCCAAACCTCGAACTCCTGGCTAGCCCCCTCCAGAAGGTGTCTCCAGGTCCCCAGGGCCCAGCGGACCGCAAAGGCCTCTTTCTCCCAGATAGCCCAAGCCCTCTCCGCGGTCGTTAGCTTCTTGGAGGCGTACGCGCAGGGCCGCAAGCCTCCCTTCGCATGCCGTTGCAGAAGAACAGCTCCAACAGCCACGTCGCTTGCATCAGCCTGTACTACGTAGGGCAGGTCAGGGTTCGGGTGTTGCAGAACGGGCTCCCTGGCAAACTGCGCCTTGAGCGCCTCAAAAGCCCGCTGGCATGTAGTGGTCCATGCAAGCTTCTGCCCTGGCCGCGGCGACGTTGCCATCTGTTTAGTTCGCAGTAGGTCCGTGAGCGGCAGGGCGATGGAAGCGAAATGCGGAATAAATTGCCGATAAAAGTTAGCGAAGCCTAGAAAACTCTGCAACTGTTTTCGGGTCCGTGGGGCTTGCCACTGCTGGATAGCCTCCACTTTCCCCGGGTCCATCTCCACCCCGCTGGAGGACACCCGATACCCCAAATAGTCCAGCCGGGGTTTGTGAAACTCACATTTGGAAAGCTTCACATATAACCGGGCATCCCTCAACTTGGTCAGCACACTCCGCACTAAGGCGACATGCTCCTCCAGCGTGGACGTATATATGAGGATGTCGTCAAGATAGACAAGAACCCCCCGGTACAAATGGTCATGCAGGACTTGGTTAATCAACTGCATGAATACCGCGGGGGCTCCTTGCAGGCCAAACGGCATTACCCTAAACTGGAAGCTCCCCAACGGGCAGTTGAAAGCCGTCTTCCATTCATCACCAGCTTTTATCCGAACGCGGTAGTATGCCTCCCTTAGGTCTAACTTGGTGAACACCCGGCCCGTAGCCAAATGAGCTAAAAGGTCCTTCACCAAAGGGAGGGGGTACAAGTGCTCCACACATACCGCGTTGACCCCCCGGTAATCAACGCACAGTCTTAGGGTCCCGTCTTTCTTCTCTCTGAACAAGACAGGGGCCGCCATCCTAGACTGAGCGGGCTGGATGAACCCCCGCCGCAGGTTCTTGTCTATGTATTGACGGAGCTCCTGCATCTCCCGGGGTGCCATTGCGTACATGCGGGGTTTCGGCAGCTTTGCCCCTGGCTCCAGTTCAATAGCGCAGTCCGTGGGGCGGTGGGGTGGCAAGGCGTCACACTCCTTCTCATCAAAAACGTCTGCGAGATCGCTGTACTCCCGTGGTACCTGTGTCTCAAGGCCGGTACCCACCCCTGCGGCCCCCTCTGGTCCACCGAACCCCTCCGGACCCAGGAAGGAATGCTTTTCAGGAGGCTGGGGCCCTGTCCCAAGACGAAGGTGCCGGCATCCCCCCTCCCACCAAACCGTGGGGCCCCACCTGTCCAACCATGTAAGCCCCAAGATGACTGCCTCCGTCATAGACGGCACCACGACAAACCGGAGAGTCTCCCAGTGTGTACCCAATTCCATCCTCACCGGTGCCGTTACATGCGTAATAGGTGCTCCACCCAAAAGAGACCCGTCTACCTGCTGAAAACGGATAGGTTTGGGGAGCCGCTGAAGGGGAATACCAGCCTCCCTTGCCATCACCAGGCTAATTAGGCAGCGTGTGCTGCCTGTATCAATCAGAGCCTTACACTCCCTTCTCTCACCCGTTCGTGGACTTATCAACACCACGGGCAGCACAAAAGGACACACCGGAGCGCTTACCATCGGGTCCTCCTCGTACTCGGGATCCTCAGAGCCGTCGGACGTGTCCGTTCGTCCATCCGCCGGGCCCACTGGACGTATCGGTGTCGATGTTCGGGGTGTATTGTCAGCCACCTGGTACGCTGTTCTGGAGCGGTCTGCAGCTCTTCTGGGGGTCGGGACCCGCGCCTCCGGAGGGTTGGGCCCCGGTCGCGGCGGAGGCAACGGGCAGTCCACCGCCCGATGGCCCGGTTGGTCGCAGCGAAAGCAGCGGATTGTTGGACGGGGCGCCGGTGGGGGGCCGGGTTGTGTCGCCGCCGCCACAGGCTTCCGGCTCTCTGTCTTCGGGCCCTCCGGGGTCCTCCAGGCTCCAGGGGCCACTATTGGTCTGCCCCGGGTATCCTGCAACCCAATGTCTAGCTCCACCGCCACCCGGAACCAGTCCTGAAGCCGTGCAGGTACCCCCCGCACCACACATGCCCGCCGGAGAGCTCCATCAAGACCGGCCCGGAAGTGGTGCACCAGCAAGCGCTCGGGCCACGAGCGTAACCTGCCCGCAACCCTGCGGAACTCAAGCACGTACTCCTCTGCCGGCCGTCCTCGCTGCCTGATGGCCAACACTTCGGCTTCCGCGCGATGTAAGCGGGATACATCCTCGAAGCGGACGCGTAGGGCTTCCAAAAACAGCCCCACGTCCCCGAGCTCACGGGCGTGGTCACTGTAGAGGTCCGCTGCCCAGGTCGCAGCCTCACCCTGAAGGCACGCGGTGACCGCCACCACCATCGCCCACTGTGATGAATAGGTATGGGCGTACCCGTCCAGATGGTTAATCACCTGCCCTAGGAACATGGCCAGGCGGTCGGGATGCCCATCATAGGTTGTAGTGAGCGGTGGGGGTCCCCACACCACGCCCGGTCCCCAATGGCCAACAGGTGGTCGGGTCTGAGCCTGGGACACCCCCACCGACCTGGGTGCGGGACGTCCAGGGCCCCGGTCAGGCGTTGGCCACGCTTCACGCCCCCCTTGTGCTCGTGTGGATGGGGGCCGAACGCCCCCCTCCCCGGGCACCTTGAACTTTGGGCTAGCCAGGCGGAAACGGGACGTTGCTGTCTGACTGGGTGCCCCCCCCAGAGACCACTGTCCAATGTCTTCTTCAGGAGCCATGACTCCCCAGGGACCGCCGTCACGTGCCCCGACTTCTCCGAACCTTTCGCGCAGCACATCCATAGTTTGGCTCCCGGGTGCAGTTGAATAGCTGTATTCCTCGCCATCATCATCGGTAAGCCGACGCTCCCTCCAACCCAGTGGAGCCCCACCGGGCCGGGCCGTTCGTCCTTGCTCGGGCCCCGTGCGCCCCAGGATCGAGCTCAGCCACCACTCCCCCCCCTGGGTTTGGCTACTGACGCCCTGGGACTCCACCGCAGGGTCTGTTGGCTGCACGTCCCGCACTTTGGGCCTCACAACCGGTTGGACGTCCTCCACGTCCCTCTCCACAGGGGTTGTCACCTCCGCCCCGGCCACACCAGCCTCCTCCGAAGCAGGCTCCAACGCGGCCCCTTGCACACCCTCCGCCATGGCGCACGAACGGAACACAGCCGAGAGGCAGTAGGGCCGCAATGCTAGAGGCAACGCTGGCTTTCTGTCAGAGCTCGTCCTGCAACAAGCAGGGTAGGTGCCGAACACAGGAACGAGAGACTTCTGCTGCAGTCTAGAAACACTTTATTCTTCAGAGCAACAGCCGCAACGAGAAACAAAGCCAGCGTTGGCTGCTATCTGCACCCAACGCTGTTATATACACATCCGAAAACCCCACCCAAACTCCACCCAAACATGCCTCCGCCCTCCCATTCCCTATAACTTCTCCACCCCTCCCCTACAAGGCCTTTCGCCCGTCGCTCAGGCAGGTAAGGCCCTCCCAACGCGTCGCCACCACCGTGCCCTTTTCCCTCACCCACTCCCCGCTGCACCCACCCCCGAAGCCCCCTGTCACCCAGCCACCCGGACACCATAGGGGGGAGGGACCCATCCTCTATCGGCGTTGCCACACAGTCCCGCGCAGGCATGGCGTCAGAGTCCTCCCAGGCCGCAGAGACGTTGAGCCGGCTCAGGCCTCCACCGGGCAGGCTGCAGGCCGGGGTCCGTTGCTCACCCTTGCCGCCGACCGAGCACAGCAGCCGCGGCGCATTCCGAGGGAGCAGAGGCCGCAGCGCAGGTCCCGGAGCCGTCCGAGCCGGAGAGCCGCGCGCAGACGCGCCGCAGGGCGAGGCCGGCAGCCGCGGCGCGTCTGGAAGCACCGGAAGAGGCGACGCGGGCCCCGGAGCCGGCCGAGCCGGGGAGCCGCGCGTAGTCACGTCGCCAGGCGAGGGCTGCCGCTGCGGTGCATCCGGACGCGCCAGAAGAGAAGGCTCGGGTCCCGGAGCCTTCCTCGCCGGGGAACCACGTGATGACGCGCCGCCGGGCGCTGGAAACAGCCGCGGCGCGTCCGGAGGGGAAGAGGGGAGCGTTGCGAGCCTCTGAACGCTCCGGACCATGCGGGAACCAGGTGGGGCCGGTGGGAGGGAAGCCGGGTGTGCCGGGGGGGGTGGAGGGGCCCCCCTTCGTGTGTCGGGCTGCCGAGGCCCGACACCTGGCTTGTATTACGAAGACCTGGTTGGGCCCAGAGGGCGGTGTCCCTCTGGTTGATCTTTGCCCATCGGGTTTCCGGGTGCTACACCAGCCTCGGGCTCAAGGTAGGGGCGGAGGAGTGGCGGTAGTCGTGAGGGAGACCTTATGTCTGCGGGAAGCCACCGTTGTCCAAATAGTTGGGTGTGAGTCCCTCCTCCTGAGATGTGGCCCTACAGCTCAGTTGGGCTTGCTGCTGGTGTACTTTTCGCCTAGTTGCGCAGCAGCAGCCCTGCCTGAGCTTCTCGACATCCTCTCAGGGTTGGTGATTGAGTTCCCCAAACTTATGGTTTTGGGTGACTTCAATCTACCATCCCTGGGGGGATCGTCTGAGTTAGCTAGGGAGTTCATGGCTTCCATGACGGCCATGGACCTGATGAAAGTTATTCAGGGTCCAACTCATGGCGGGGGGTCACACGCTCAATTTGGTTTTTCTATCTGGACAGTGGTTAGATGATCTGGGTGGGAGTTCTCCAATTGTTATGCCCCTGTCATGGACCGATCATCATCTCCTGTGGTTGGTCTTCCGTTTTGCCACCCCCCGTTGTGGGGTTGTTGAACCAACGAGATGGTTCCGCCCTAGGCGCTTAATGGACCCTGAGTGGTTCCAGGCGGTACTTGGGTCCCCACCTGCCTCCTTTGCTCACAACTCGGTCGATGCCCTAGTGGAAGCCTGGGAAAAGGCAGCCACGGAGGCACTTGACTGAGTTGTACCCATGCGGCCCTTGACCCGGTGCAGATCCCAATGGGCTCCATGGTTTTCTATGGAGCTGCAGGAGATGAAGCGTCGGAGACGGGGCCTAGAGAGCTGTTGGAGATCCAGCCGATCTGAATCCGACCGGTTGCGACAAAGGTCTTTTACGAGATCTTATCTCGCGGCGATGAGGACGGCAAGATCTAACCACTTTGCTACCCTCATCGCATCTGCAGATAATCACCTGGCCACCCTGTTTAGGGTGACCCGCTCCCTCCTTAATCAGGATGTGAGGGAGGAGCCCTTGCAGGGTCGTGCCGAGGAGTTTAGTCAACATCTGTCGGACAAAATCGCTCGGATCCGGACCGGTTTGGACTTCGACTGGGCAGAGTCTGACGAGGACATGGGCAATCTTGACGATGTTATCTGGGAGGAGTTCGATCCTGTGACTCCTGAAGACGTGGACAGGATCAAGGTTGTTGAGAGCATGGTGGCGCATCAGCTCCCTTTGTTCTTGGAGGAAGCTGATTATCTGGACCCGTACCAATCGGGTTTCAGGCCCGGGTACAGCACGGAGACGGCATTGGTCGCACTGTTGAATGATCTCTGGTGGGCTCGGGACGGGTTGTTCCTCTGTCCTAGTCCTATTAGACCTCTCAGCGGCTTTTGATACCATCGACCATGGTATGTTGCTGCGGCGTCTCAGGGGGTTGGGAGTGGGAGGCACAGTTTTTCAGTGGTTCTCCTCCTACCTTCTGGGATGTTCGCAGTCGGTGTTGGCAGGGGGGCAGAGGTCGACCTTGAGGCCTCTCGTTTGTGGAGTTCCTCAGGGATCGGTCCTCTCGCCTCTCCTGTTCAACATCTATATGAAGCCTCTGGGTGAGATCATTCGTGGTTTTGGAGTTGGGTATCATCAGTATGCTGATGATACCCAGCTTTTCATTTCAACCCCAAACCACCCCAGTGATGCCCTCGACGTGATGTCCCGTTGCCTGGAGGCGGTCCAGGTCTGGATGGGGAGGAACAGGCTTCGGCTCAACCCTGACAAGACTGAGTGGCTGTGCGTGCCAGCATCTCGGGAAATTCAGATTATTCCATCTCTTACTATGGGGGTTATTACCCCCCATAGATAGGGCTCACAACTTGGGGGTCCTCCTAGATTCACAGCTCTCCTTAGAAGATCATATAGGAGCTGTGACTAGGGGGGCGTTCGCCTGGTGCGCCAGTTGCGGCCCTCTCTGGACCGGGATGCCTTGCGTACAGTCACTCATGCGCTCGTGACCTCTCATTTGGACTACTGCAATGCTCTCTACATGGGGCTGCCCTTGAGGACCACTCGGAGGCTTCAACTGGTGCAGAATGCAGCCGCGCGAGTTGTGTTGGGGGTCTCCCGATACTCCCATGTTACACCTCTGCTCCGCGAGCTGCATTGGCTTCCAGTTGCCCTCCGGGTGAGATTCAAGGTGCTGGTGATGACCTATAAAGCCCTACATGGCATGGGTCCGGATTACCTATGGTAACACCTGCTGCCGGCATCAACCTCCCTCCGTCCAGTGGGCTCCCACAGAGAGGGCCTCCTCAGGGTGCCACCGATCAGAGAATGTTGACTGGTGGCCCCCAGGGGGAGGGCGTTCTCTGTGGGCACGCCAGACCTGTGGAACCGCTTACCGGTTGAGCTCCGGATGGCCCCCGACCTTCGCTCCTTCCGATGGGATCTAAAAACCTATTTATTTGAACAAGCCGGCCTGGTCTGATGGGTTCGGGGTTTGGGTTTTAACATGGTTTTTAACTATTGTATTTTGATACACCCTGTACACCGCCCTGAGTCCTTCGGGAGAAGGGCGGTATAAAATTTAATAAATATAATATAATAATTTAATAAATATATAAAACACAGCTGAAAACTTAACCCCTAACCTCATTTCTTTTCTATTCTTTCTCCTCATTTTCGGGTTCTGCCATTCTGAATGAGGGGAGGGGGACCTATGGGTATTCTGCAGTGTATTTCCTTTGCTTTGTTCCTTCCTCTAAAGCAGACATGTCAAACACAAGGCCCGGGGGCCGGATCCGGCCCCCGAAGTGGTTTCATGTGGCCCGCGAAGCCATCCTGGAAACAGTGAGGGAACGGCCCCCACTGCCTTGGCCCTGGCCCAGAGACCCTCCTTCTACCAGAGACCCTCAGATCTGTCCCACTCCTGCCCAGGCCCCCATAGGCACCCTTGATGCGAACGATGTAGACCTGGCCACGCCCACCCAGTAGGCCATACGCACTCTAGCCATGCCCACCCAGTAGGCCATGCCCACCCAGTAGGCCACGCCCACCCTGGCCACACCCACCCGGCCCCCTGAGGGCAACTGCAATGCTGATGCGGCCCTCAATGAAATTGAGTTTGACACCCCTGCTCTAAAGTATCTTCTTGGGGTGAGAATGAAATATGCCTCCGGCCATCTGCCTTATCTCCAGGTGGAGGGAATAAGCTGCGGAGAGACCTGACAACCTTGAGAGCAGCACCTTATCTGTTCTTTTCCACAACAGTTTGACATCTATGGATTGGCTCTGTTTGAACCAGCCGAATGGACAGTTGGGTAGGGTTTGAATGGTTTCTTTTAATCTACTGTTTCATGTGGGAGATCCTCAGATCTTGCCTTCCTTTCCTGCTGTCAATACCTTCCAATGAAAGTTCCTATTGAAACCATGCAAGTTTCAAAAGTCCCGCTTTCTTGGGAGGTTTAACTGAGGCAGATCATTACAAAGTCAAGATGGTTAATCATCATGGGGAAGATAGAGGACTGGGAAGGAACATCTAATAAAGTGACCCTCCACCATGGCAGTCACCAGCGGGGATGGAAGTGGGAGATGGAATAGTTTTCAACCTCAGTGTGGAAGAAGAGAGACCGACCTGGTCCGACCATTTTCTGAAACTAGCCATAAATCTGATGGTGGAAGCTTTCAAAAACCTCAAGGTGGAAGAAGCGGACCCCTGCCAGGGCTCGGTCGAAAGAAGGCTGGTGGAGTAAGAGGAAAGGGGGAGAGTGAACCCGCCAACCCTCGCACTTCCACCAGTGCCACAGAAGCCACAAGGCTGTAATTGGAAGGCTAGGGACCACAACAAAATGGTGAGGCAGGACCAACGCCCACTGGCAGAGTACACTGAAGAATTCTGAGACCTGACTTGCCATCTCAACTGGCCAGAGGAAATTTTGGTGAGCTGTTTCAAAGAAGTATGAACGATGATCTCTACCATGATCTCTTGTATTGCTCGAGGAGCCCCTGCCCACCTCCACGACTGGTGCATCCTGGCCAAGGAGGCAGAGATTGACCAAGCCCGAAATCAGCATTGTTTGGGTCAGGCGTGGAGATGCTCCCTGCAGGAGAAGAAAAGAGAGGCGATGTAAAACCCAGCTATGATGCCATGTTCGACTGCCTGCTTCAAGTATGGTAAAGAAGGCCATCAAGCTGGTGGAATGCCTTTCAAACACTCTGGTCAGAAAACCAGACTGGCCTGTAGGGGGGAAACGCGGAAACACCCCTCCCCCAGTGTTCCAGGAACACTGCGATGAAAAGCACCAAGGCTCTCGAGTTCCAACTCTTAAAAAATTGGGAAGGGGAAACTCCAACCCTGCCAGAGATGTGTGACATTGTCTCCGATGATGAGCCCCTGGTAAGTGGACCCATCGCACCCCTCACTAGGCCCATAGAACTGCTATGTCCAGGGATGGAGGAGAAGTTAGCCCTGAAGGCTTTATTGGACTAGAGCTGCACCAGATGCTTGATTAGTCCAACCTTAGTGGGGAACTTGGGAATTCCCATGAGAAGACTGAAGAACCCTATTTTGTTTGGCCAGCTAGATGGGTCCATTGCAGGGGGTGTCCCAGGTACCCTTCCCACGCAGCCAGTAGAACTTACCATGGGGGACCACACTGAGACTTTTATAGTGGCCTCTGGCATGGAGTGGCCTCTGATCATAGGAATGGCATGGTTAAGAAAATGGAACCTGCGGGTGAATTGGAGGACAGGAGAACTGAGGTTCCCAAAAGGGAAGCCCCATGTGCAAGGTGGGCACTGCAGTGCCAGAGGGAAAAAAAAATCCAAAATAGCGGCAGCTGTTAACAATCAGGGATCATAAGGTGTGCCCAAAGAATAGCAGAACTTAGCTGAAGTGTTTAGTGAAGAGTGGTTCTATGGGTTGCCCCCTCATCATTCCACAGACTGTGCCATTGAGATCATCCTGGGGTTTAAGCTGCCAAAGCCCAAACTCTACTCGATGACCCCCCGAGAGTTAGAGGAACTGCAAAAGATCATAGATAAAAATTTGGTGTGAGGCTTTATTCAGACCAAAGATGGCTACCCCAGTGCTGTTCCACGAAATGAAAGACAGGTCTATTTAATCCTCTGCATGGATTATAGAACACAATATGTGTGAACAATATCTACCCCTTACCACTCATGAAGGATGTACTAGCCTACCTCTCAAAGGGAAGGATTTTCTCTAAACTGGACTTGTGAGAAGCATACTGCCGGGTTAGAATCAAGAACAGGGATAAATGGAAAACTGCATTTAATTTTTCCCTAGGATGTTTCCAATTCAAAGTGCTCCCCTTTAGGCTGCAAGAGGTGCCCGCTGTTTTTATGCAGCTGATTAATGAGGTCCTCCATGAGCACCTGTACAAGGAGTTTTTGGTGTACTTGGTGACATCCTAATCTCTACCGAAAGGAAAGAGGAACATGTCAAATTAGTCAGAGCAGTTCTGAATAAGTTCTGCGCAGCCCGGCTTTATGCCAAACTTTCAAAATGCGGGTTCCATACAGAAAATATTGACTATTTGGGCTAATGTATTTCCCATAAGGGAAATGGATTCAGAGAAAGTGTGAATTGTACTGGAGTGGGCACCGCCATGCACCAGGAGGCAATTGCAAAACTTCCTGGGTTCACTAATTTCTATCGGCACTTCATCCCCTCCTTTGCGCAAATTGCAATCCCCATTACCAACTTGTTAAAAACGAAGGGGGAGGACAAGCCGAAATCCAGACAGCCATTAAAATGGACTATGGAATCCCAGCTGGCATTTGAAAAATTAAAAAGACTTTTCTATGCCAAGCCAGTGCTTAAACAGCCAGATCCAGAGCAACCATTTGTCATTCAGGCTGATGCCAGAGACATAGAGGAGGGAGCGGTGTTATCCCAGGAAAACTAGGAAGGCCAGTTGCAACCTTGCATGTACACCTCGAAGAAACTGACAGAGACTGAACAAAGATGGGTAGTGTGGGAGAAGGAAGCATATACCATGGGCTGGGCCTTCCTCACATGGAGATACTTCCTGGAAGGGAACAAATTCCCTTTTCGGGTATGGACTGATCACAAAAATCTTGAAGCATTAAAAACCCCAAGGAAGTTGTCCCTCAAACAAGCTCAATAGTAACAACATTCAATTTTACCAGCTGGTATTTGCCTGGGTGGGGAGAAGTCTTAGGAGATGCCCTGTCAAGAATGCCACAATACAACAGCGCAAACACCAAAGTGGTCAAACCACTGTTACCCATGAAACTAGCTGTTCCTGTCACCACGAGAGCACAAGCAAAGAGTCTGCCTGCCCTGGACAGCAGAACAGGCATGGAATTCAGACAAGCACTGGAGAAGGAAGAGTGGTTGTTAGCCACAAATATCTCTGTTCAGTGAATAATGGACTGCCGTGGATAGGGAGAAAATTATATGTACTTACAATAGCGAGAGTGTCAAATTGCCGGCCCATGGGCCGGACACAACAACAGGAAACTGCACTCACCCCATTGCCAGCAATGGAGAAAAAACTCTGATACATCGTGTGACGTCCCTCCACTTGCTAAAAAAGCAATTCTGGTGGCCATCCCTAAAAAAGGACATTGAAAGCTATGTGGCTAGTTGCCCCATTTGTGTAGCAGCAAAGCAAGGGAAAACACGTGGCCTTTTACATGCAGTAGCAAGCCCTTCAACACCCTGAAGAGAAATTTTTGTGGACTTTATCATAGAGCTACCAGAGAGCGCTGGAAATACTGTCATTTGGGTAGTGACAAGATTTGTTCTCCAAGCAGGCCCACTTTATACCGTGCAAAAAAATTCCAACTGCTAAAGACTTGGCTAAGCTGTTCGTGCAACACTTCTATTGGCTGCATGGAGCCCCACAGCACATAATATCAGATAGCGGGGTCCAATTCACCTCAGAGTTCTGAAAAGCTTTACTGGGTCTGCTAGGTACTGACCAGGACCTTTCATCTAGTCATCATCTGCAAGCTCAATACTAGAACAGTACCTGAGTTGCTTTATAAACTGCCAACAAGATAACTGGACTGACTTACTACCTTTCACTGAGGTGGGTTACAACAATGCAGTGCACTCTTAACACTGGCTACACCTCATTCCAGGTCACTACAGGAGAGAGTTTCAACCCGATGCCTGAATTGCCAGCCAACAAACCCACCATCCCTTCCCTGAAGGAGTGGATCACACAATTACAAAACACATGGTCAGTGGTTAGAAGTGCATTAGATGAGGCTAGAGAAGCTTACAAACTGCAGGCAAACAAGAAACAGGTGGAGCCAAAACCTTTCAGGGTGGGGGATAGGGTATATCTCTCCACCAGGGTTTTGAAATCTTTACAACCCTCAAAGAAATTAGGGCCAAAGTTTGTGGGACCTTTCCCCATCAAATGCATCATTAACCCAGTCACAGTAGAGTAGAGTTAGAACTCTCCAGAACATTAAGACAGATTCATCCAGTGTTTACTGTAGTTTACTAAAGCCGGAGTTGAGCTTGCCCTTAAGGCCAGCAGCGCTTCCACCACCACAGCCTATTATGGTGGAAGGAGAGCAACACTTTGAAATTTAAAGAGATTTTAGACTGCAGGAAAAACCATGGGTCAACCCAATATCTAATGGCATGGAAAGGCCTCCCAGAATGAGTGAGTACATAAAAAAACATGTGAGAGCCCCTAGGTTACTTAAAAGGTTCCACGCTCGCTACCCTGACAAACCTGACTAACAGTTGTATTTCCATTTATCTCCCTGTTATTAGTCTTTCACCAGGTAGATTTTTCATTTTTTTAAGGGGGGGTGGCATGTTAGAACCCCTAATTCCTCTCTTTTCTTTCTTCTTATTTTAAAGTTTTGCCATTCTGATGGGAGGAGGGGGACCTATGGAAATTCTGCAGTGCATTTCCTTTGCTTTGTTCCTTCCTCTTTGAAGTATCTTCTTGGGGTGCGAATGGAATATGCCTCCGGCCATCTGCCTTATCTCCAGGCGGAGGGAAGAAGCTGCATAGAGACCTGACAACCTTGAGAGCAGCGCATTATTGGTTCTTTCCCACAACAATTTGACACCTATGGATTGGCTCTGTTTGAAACGGTCAGATGGACAGTTGGGGTAGGGTTTGAATGGTTTCTTTTAATTACCGTTTCGCATGGGAAATCCTCAGATCCTGCCTTCCTTTCCTGCTGTCAATACCTTCCAATAAAAGTTCCTGTTGAAACCATGCAAGTTTCAAAAGTTCTGCTTTCTTGGGCGGTTTATCTGAGGCAGGTCCTTACACACAGATGAACTTGTAGCCAAAAAAAGATGCCAAACATCTAGCTCGGGCAAAACGGCATGAGAGAGAGAACTAAAAAGCTTTTTTTAAAAAAAAATTTTGCAGATTTATTTGAAATAAATAATTTATTTGTTCATATTTGAAGTTTTAATCCTGTTTGGCCCACATCTTAGACATAAAACATGATACAATAGTCTTACATACAAGTCGCCCTTTAAGGACAACCATAATGCTCATGTGGCAAAAATTTGCAGGAAGCAGTTTCCTCCAAGTCCAACTTCTGCCTTGAAAGATCTCTGAAGAAGAGGAGGAGGTGGCGGGGAACTGTGTGAGGAAAGGCTGCTCCAAGAAGCCAGCATCCTTAGCACGTATGATTGGAAATGGGGATTCCCTTCCGAGAAGGGCCAGCATCCCTCATGCAAACAGGAGCGCTGATCTCTTGCCTCCTCTTGCTCTCCAGACACCTGTCAAGACAGAAGATAGACTCAGAGGAAACTCTTTCCTACAAACTTTTTCCTCCACACCTCCACACACAGCAGTGTTGTCCTCCATCTCCTGCTTTGCCGGGAGGGAGCACTAGATGTGGAAATGCCAACAATGTCTAGGATTGGGAGAAGAACATCTCATTTGGCTTGCTGTGTGCACACGAGCACACACACACACCATTTCAAGCTTGGAGACTTTTATCCATATCTGAGCTAGCAAATTGCCAATCATTCCTGGGCTTGGTGAGAAGGCCCTCCTTCCTCTGTGGATAAAAGTCCCCAAACTTGGAATACTCACTCTCTCTCTCTCTCTCTCTCTCTCTCTCTCTCTCTCTCTCTCTCTCTCTCTGTGTGTGTGTGTGTGTGTGTGTGTGTGTGTGCACGCATGCGCCCATGTGCATACACTTGGCTGCCAGCATTTTGGGGAAGCAAGGAGCTTGTAGGGCACCAGGTTGTCCCCATGTCGAGTTAGTCCATATGACTTGTCCCATCCCAAAGCACCTGGCTCAAGTCAGCCGTGCCCAGTGAGCGGTGTTGAGCAAGCCAGGCCCATCCATCACACCCACTCAGCCATGCCCGGCCGGCCACACCCACCTGGCTTCTGTGAGTCATAATCTTACATGCAACTGGTTCTTTGAGGGCAACCATAATGCTGATGCACCCTCAATAAAATTGAGTTTGACACCCCCTTACAGGGTATGAAATGGGCCATATTGGTGAAAAGTTCTGCTACTATTAATATGGTAATGAAGCATTGGACAGAGGGTAAATTAGTAATGAAATCCAGGGAGACCATATTCTAAGGGGGGAGGGGGCAAAAGTCCTGCAGGCTTCTGATCAAGTGGTTTGGCCCTCCTGCACATGTGTCAAGAAGCCACATATTCCCTGATGTCTGCAGTCATCCTAGGCTACTAAAAGTCTCTTAGGGTTCTCTGCAGGGTTTTGAACATGTCGCCCTGCCCTGCCATATGGTTATCATGCCAAAGCTGCAGTATCTCTTTCCGGCAGAGGGGGGAACTTCTATTCTGCCTCTGTGTTTCAGGACACCTGCTTCCATCACAAAAGGGGTGACAGTGCCTGCTGGGGGCTCCTTGAGGTCATCTATCCTGGTCTGTGAGAAATGATCTCATTGTTGCTGATCCTTTCTCTTGGTGATTAAGTTCTGGTATAGCTGGGCAGCTCCCAAACTTTCAGTGGCTGGTGGTGATTGGTGAAGCTGGAAATTGGAAGATTGCAGAATTGTTGGTGCTAGAATCTGTTGAACAAGGGAATATTCTGGTTTATGGGAGAATGCATCTGGCATTAAGTTCTTGGAGCCTGTGACGTACTTATTGTAAAAATCAAAACATAAGAAGAATTGGCTCCATCTGACTTATTGGGTGAAAGTGGCTTGGTTTTTGCAGGGTATAAAAATTCTTTCAGTGTTGACCTCTAGAGGAAAACATGCACTTTCTAAGAAGTGACTCTAGTTCTGGAATGCTGATTTAACAGCAAGGAGTTCTTTATTAAAGTGTCATAATTGTGCTCTCGAGCCATCAGGTCTATGGCACAATCACAGTCTCTGTGTGGAGGGAGGGCCAAGGCTTCCTCCTCCCCAAACATATCAGCAAAGTCTGCTTATTTACTTGGCAGATTGGGAATCTTTCTGTGAACCCTTGGAGAAGCCTAGGGGGAGGGGGTGCTTCAGAAAGTTGATTGCAGTGTGAAAGGCATTCAGGATTTTTAAAGGCAATATGGAATCATGGTATTGTAACCATGTGGTTCCCAGCACTGTTGAAAGATCTGTATGTTCAGCTACAAAGAGAGTTAACTCTTCAGAATGCTGATTTATTATTAGCTTCAAAGGCACTGTGACATGAGTAACAGGGCCTGGTGTTAAATTATGCCAATATTTGTTTTATCCTTTCATTGGAACCTGCCTAGGCTTTTTTTTACATATCTGTTGTCCCAACTGAAATACAGGGAGTCGAGTTAAGAATGTAATGGAGCCTGCCCATTCCATTTATAACTTGAGAATTCGTAGGAGTGAATGGCGTACCTTGAATGCCATCATTCCCTCCTTTCACTCATGCATTGGCTAATCGAATGCGTGGGTTGTTAAACGCACATGAGGTATCTCAGGGTGGGGGGGCCTAGTGATGGAACAGGCCACCTGCTTCAGACCAGCCAAGGCCTCCCCCGACCCACTGAGGTACCTCATTCTCCCCACAGTCACTTCCCCCACATCCTGCCACAGGGGGTTAGCGTTAGGCTTGGCTTAGCTTAGCAGTTGGATATATCCTGAATATGAAGCAACTTGAGATTCCGTACCACTTCATGAACACCCACTAGGTTTGTTTGTTTGACCATACTATGTTTATCTTTCAAAGTAGATTATGAGTCTTCTATGCAAAGTTCTTTCTGTCTGACCTGATGCTTAAGACAGAGGGAAAGGGGCATTTTAGGATATCATAAACCTTTGCTTAAGATAATTTATTCATTACTCTCTCCCCAAACTTTGAGACTACCCCACCTGCTTTGAGATTTTTAAGGTTTTTAAGTAGCATGTTTTAAGTAAGTGAATAAGTAACAAACATTGATACTGCCCAAATCTAAGAAAATATTTAGATAGATTTGGTTTGAGTTTTGTTCTGAAGGCTACTGAAAATTATTTTGAGACTTACAATGTTCTTTAAGTTTTTGTTATGGTCAAAAGTGAAAAACATTTTAGATTATAATGACTAAACAAATGTTTTTTTATATTTAGTATTTTTACTAAGCATTTATTAATTTGGCTTTATTTCATAAATACAGCCTCATTGTTAATCTAATACAAAATTAATATAATTAGCTATGCTTCTGTCTTTAAAAATAACTTATCTTGTATATGGCTTAGAAATTTTAAACTTCCAAAATTAAATCAAGCAAACCATAAAATTTAAAATGTTATATTCATTCATAGTTTTTCATAGTCTTTTCAATGGAGCTATGTTCTGACTCTCTTGAGCTTCATTCAGATGTTGCCAAAATCAAATGAAGCTTCCCGTCAGCATGAAAGCCATCCAGAAGAGACTGAAGAAGAATTAAGAGAACATCAGACATTTTTGGAAGACCAATACATTGACAGCACAGCAAAACAAAAGGAAATTCAAGGATTGGCCCAAATGGTCCATGTGAAGCAAGAACCTGCTGAAAGTGATGAAGATGGAGAACAACAAGAATTGGAACCAGGACAAAGGCAAGCAGAGCAAGAACTGCTCTTCAGACAGGTAGAATACATTAAATAACAGCATTTATTAGTTAGTATATAGTTTCCAGAGGGTTGTATATTTATTATTCAGTCATTCTATATAGAAAGAACAGCTGGGTTGACACAACAACAGTCAGAATGTGACTGTTTTATTCTGACATTGTATTCTGTGCAAACCCAACCTATTTGCTTTTATTTAAAAACCTATAGAACAGAAGTCTCAAATTCCTGAGTATCAAGGGGGTTAATTATAGAACATAACTACATAAAATTTTAATGCCAAGAATTAGGATTCAAGGATACAGAATCCTTAGAACTGATAGGACTAATGCCAGCTCTTGATAATTTCAGTTCAGTTCAGAAGAGATGTATTTACTTTGCTGCTCCTATTATAAATGTGAGAATGTTGATCACATTTGTTTACCATTCAAGTGTTTCATTTTTCTTCTTCATGTCTGAAGTAGAAGTTTGCCTTTACTTTCAAAAAGGATACATGATAGTTGTCCCTGTACAGAGAAGTATAACAATTCAGTTTTCATTGAAAAATGCAATAATATAAATTGCATTTATTTGTGATGGGGTCATGTGGTCATCCTTTGCAACTGATAAGCAAAACTAATGGGGAAGCCAGATTCATTAATAACCATGTTACTAACTTAACAACTGCAGTGATTCATTTAACAACTGTAGCATTGTGACAAGATAGATCATAAAATGGAGCAAAACTCACTTAACTGTCTTGCTGAGTACCAGAAATTTTGGGCTCAACTGGGTTGTAACTCAAGGACTACATGTATTTTCTTCAACTCAATATACAGCATTGGATTCATTTTAATTTTTTAAATGTTTTCTTTATTTTCTGTACCTAATTATTTACCTAGAACTCTTTTTCGGTCTTTAACCCATTTTTTGCCATTTTTCTCCTTTCTTTTGCTTTCTTTGTTACCTAAAGATGGTTAAAATATTGCTAATGTATTACAGTTATGGTCCATCATTTAAAGGTGATTCTTGAGTCAGCTGGATATTCTTCAGTTGGATATTTTGTAGTTTAGAATTCAATGACGTACCCAGTTTGCTTTTAGAGAAGTTGAGAATGAATTTTCTCTTAACTTTCCAATTTCAGACAAACAATCAACTTTTACTATGAAAATTTTATTTGAGGGGTTGTTGGTGCTCTCTGACATTGCTTGTTTTCTTGCAGACATTTTATTACTTAAACTAAGAAACATCATTGTGATCAACATATTGGCTAATAAAGCAGATGGCTAGTAGACTATGATGAAGTAATTGTTCACAAACAATAAGAGATTTGTAAAACAAGTCTTCAAACAATGATACATTTTATGCTCCCTTATAGCAAACTCTTTTACTGGAGCAGCAGCGCATTCATCAGCTCAGAAACTACCAGGCATCCATGGAAGCTGCTAGCATTCCTATATCTTTTAGTGGACATCGGCCACTTTCTCGAGCTCAGTCTTTACCTGCTTCTGCCAATTTTCCATTATCTACACAAGAGACATCGTGTACGCCACAGTTCACAACAGGTAATATGTGGGGGGGGGGGAAATCTCTTGGAATAATGGCAGCCCAACTCTCTTACATAACTTTCTGGAGTTCCCTGGATGAGGAAGATCACAAGTGCAGCAGATGCTTTGTTAAGCATTTTAGCAAAGCTTCATATATGTATTGGTCCAGAAGTGGGGTTGCCTTGCTGTATAGTGATTGGATGTTCTTGGCAAATGTCCTTTGATTGATAGTGGGATGTCTTAATTTTGTTTCAGTAGGTACTTGTAGGAGCAGAATAGGTTTTCTTGAGACCAAATTCACGCGCTCGTGACCTCTCGTCTGGACTACTGCAACGCTCTCTACATGGGGCTGCCCTTGAGGACCACCCGGAGGCTCCAACTGGTACAGAATGCAGCCGCGAGAGTTGTGTTGGGAGTCTCCTGATACTCCCATGTTACACCTCTGCTCCATGAGCTGCATTGGTTACCAGTTGTCTTCCGGGTGAGATTCAAGGTACTAGTAATGGTGTTTAAAGCCCTACATGGCAGGGGTCCGGAGTACCTTAGGGAACACCTGTTGCTGGCATCAACCTCCCTTCGCCCTGTGCGTTCCCACAGAGAGGGCCTCCTCAGGGTGCCACCGATCAGAGAATGTCGATTGGTGGCCCCCAGGGGGAGATCCTTCTCTGTGGGCGCCCCGGAACTATGGAATCAGTTACCGGTAGAGCTCTGGATGGCGCCCAATCTTCGCTCCTTTCGCCGCAATCTAAAAACATTTTTATTCAAACAAGCCGGCCTGGCCTGATGGGGGATTGGTGGGGTTTTTTATTGCTGTTTTATTGGGATTTTAATTGTATTGTATTGATTGTTTTTAGTGGGCATGTATTTAATCTTTTTTTAATATTTGTATTTTGCATCTTTATTCTTGCCCTGTTCACCGCCCTGAGTCCTTCGGGAGAAGGGCGGTATAGAAATATTAATAAACTAAACTAAACTAAACCAAATTGTCATAAGTAGTTTTGCCACTGCTCACATCCTGACAGAATGTGAGGTGCCTGGCAAGGATCTGTTGGAAAAGAAAGGGGGAGGGCAACAGAAACCTGGGCCTATTGAGTCCTTTGGGGAAATGATAATATAAGGAAAATGCAAAAAAATATTTTGGCCTAGAATATGAAGTGAAGGGTCCAGCATAAAAATGTGTGTTCAAAAATACATTCAAATAAGTCTTTTATTTCATGAATTAAAGCTACTGTAATTTTTGAAAACTGTAGGAATCACTTTTGTTTCTTCTTCTGAGCATTTTCTACCGGTACTTTTTTTGGATCAAATGAGTGTGGATCCATTGGTGGAGGTAACCATCTTGTCACCTGAGCCTGATGTCATGGGGTGAGAAGGATCCAAAATCACCCAGCCAGCAATCAAGTGGAATTAGAATTCAGTCTTAACTCCTAGACCGGGGTAGGCAACCTTGGCTCTTTCATGGCTCATGGACTTCAACTTCATGGAATTCTGGGAGTTGAAGTCCGCGAGTCATAAAAGAACCAAGGTTGCCTACCCCTGCCCTAGACCAAACTGGCTCTGTCTGTCTAGGAACCATGTTTAGAGTATATAAGCCTGGATCCCCATTTTCAGCAATTACAAGTTGTCCTTGACTTAACAAATGTTTGCTAAACAATGCTTCAAAATAACAACAGCTCCAAAAAAGTCAGTTATGACCTGAATTAGGTCTTACTACTATCACCCCATTCCAGTGGTCACATGATTGCAACTTGGACACTTGGCGGTCAGCCCACATTTATGAACAGTTGCAGTGTCACATTGTCATATGATCACAATTTGCAAAGTTTCTGCCAAACAACAGCAAAGCCTACAATCGCTTAAGCTAGATTCCCCTTACAACCATGTAAGTTGACTTACGACTGCAGTAAAAATGGTTGTAAAGTTGGGTCCTGTAACATGATAACTCAATTTACGAGTGCAACAACTTATGACAGAAATCTGGTCAGGATTGTGATCAAAAGTCAAGGATTATCTTTAGTCAAAAAATTTAGTTTATGTGAATATTTGAATTACTTGCAACTTCGGTGTCATTTTCAAAGGCAGCCCCACATAGTGTATTGCAGTGTCTTAACAGTGATGAGTTATTGTCATCAAGGCCTCCTGGTCAAAAGAGCATGTAGTTGGCATCTCAGTGAAAGCTGGTCTGGAGCTGTGAATCCAAAATAAATTCTAACAAACTAACTAATTAAAACATTTATTCCATAGTCAATATTCTTATCTCAACAAATAAACTGGAACATCAGCAATTTTACCAAAATCCAGATGGCTAAAGTTAATTTCTCTTGCAAATTGTTAGCTAACAATGGGCTGGGCTTGAATAGGAATAAAGTCCTGATAAAGTACAGTCATGTGAACAAGAAAATACATCCTCTTTGAATTCTGTGGTTATATCAGGACGTGGTAAAAACCATCTGTTCTTAACAATTCCTTAAAGTATGGAAATACACTTTAGATGAACATTAGCACATGACATATTACACTGTCATCATTTACTTCATAAAAAGAGAGCCAAAATGGAAAAGCCATGTGTGAAAAACTAAGTACACTTTATGATTCAGTAGCTTGCAGAACTATCTTTAGCAGCAATAGCTTGAAGTAATCATTTACTGTATGACTATATGTTTCTCACATCTCTTTGGAGGAATTTTGGCCCACTCTTCTTTACAACATTGCTTCAGTTCATTTGTTTATCCACAACTCTCTTGAGGTCCCACCATAGTATTTCATATACTTTAGCCTCCAGGCTCCTAATTATTTTTGTTGCTCTTTTCTGCACTATTTCCAGAGTAGCGACCAAACTGCTGGCTTATATTTAAGTGGTTGTCTACTAGGACTCCTAGATGCTTCTCACAGTTGCTGCTATTGAGCCAGGTTCCATTTATTCTATACCTTTACATTTGTTTCTTCTTACCTAAGTGTAAAACCTTACTTTTCTCACCATTGAATTTTATTTTGTTAGATAGGGCCCAGTGTTAAATCTGTCGAGATCCTTCTGGAGCTTGAGCCTATCTTCTGGGGTGTTCACTATTCTTGCCAGCTTGGTGTCGTCTGAAAATTTGATGTGTTCCCCTGTCTATTCCCTCATCTAAATTGTTTATGAAGATATTGAAGGGTACTGGGCCTAAGACAGAACCTTGGGGTATCCCACTACTTACTTTTCTCCCTGTAGATGTAGTACCATTTAGGACTACGCATTGGAAGCAGTTTGTCAGCCAGTTACAAATTTATCTCATGGTGGTATTGTTTACCCCACATATTTTAAATTACTAAGAAGTATGCTGTGATCTACTTTGTCAAATGCGTTACTGAAATCCAAGTATCCCACGTCCACTGCTTTTTGCTGGTCTACTAATTTAGTCACTTTGTCAAAGATTGAAATAAGATTTCTTTATAAAAGACGTGATCTTTTCTTGGACAAATTCATGTTGGCTAATTGGTCTGTATTTTCCTGGATCCACTTTTCCCTCTTTTTTGAAGATGGGAACCATGTCAGCTCTTTTCCAGTTCTCTGGTAGTTCCCTGGTGCTCCAGGATCTTTGAAAGGTATGGTTCAGTGATTCCAATATCAGGTCTGCCAGCTCCTTCAGGACTTTGGGAAGTAATCCAAATGATCCTGATGATTTAAACTCATCTTAAGGTGGACAAGTGTTTTCTTTTACATTTCTTTTTATTGCTAGGTTCAGTTATTTTTTTCTTTTTGTGTGAAGACATATACAAAGAATGAATTAAGCAGCTCTGTTTTCTCCCCGCTGCCCATCGTATTCTCCTATTAGTGGATCAATTTTTTTTTACTTTTTTGTGTTTTTTACAGGATTGAAAGAAACCTTTTTTAATTATTTTTTTCATTTGCAAATCTTAATTCACTCTGAGCCTTAGCTTTCCTGACTTCATCTTTGTAGATTGGTGTTCTGCTTTAGTTATGCGTTCCTCTTTACATTTTTTTTTAATATTAATCCTTATAACCCTCCCCAGATTGATCGGCAGCAACAGTTGCTTCTCTAAAATCACTGCTGATGTCTTTCCTCTTTGGCATTGTGTTAATATACACTCAGTGCTGGAAACCAGTAAATTCTTAAAACTTTGGCTTTTATAGAGGTAGTCACACTTGCTAATGATCAATTGGTCAAAGGCACTTGATTAACTGCACCTAGTTGCTATTTAGCCTCTTCATGCCAATGAAAACAGTAAACGTTTGAAACAGATGGATTCTTCATTTTGGATTTCTTTTTGTAAAATAAATGATGATATGGTGTAACATATCATGCGTTGCTGTTCATCTGATGTTGTATTTACCTGCTTTTAAGATCTGCTAAGGACCAGATTATTGTTTAGTATGTCCTGATACATAAAACCATAGAACTCAAAGGGGTGTACTTACTTTTTCACATAATTGTAGTAGCTTGCCTTGTATATTACTGTGTAAAAATCTAAGAGACCTTTCTAGTTTTTAACTCTGTTCTTTTTTTTAAAGTAACAGCTACAGTAAGCAAATTCTAGAATACAATAAAGGTAAAGGTTCCCCCGCACATGCGTGCTAGTCGTTTCCGACTCTAGGGGCCGGTGCTCATCTCCGTTCCAAAGCAGCTAACAACAACCACAACAATACATAGATGATGTGGTCATCATTTCTATATCTTATGTATGTCTACGTGCTTTCAAACTGCTAGGTTGGCAGAAGCTGGGACAAGTAACAGGCGCTCACTCTGTCACGCGGCACTTGGGATTCGACCCACCAAACTGCCGACCATCTGATCTACAAGCTCAGCATCCTAACCCACTGAGCCTGTGAAATAGACCTTGAAAATGAATGTTTCACTCCTCAAATTTAGAAAACTTAAATTTCTAAATTTAAGAAATGTAAAATGTTTGCATAATATAGAGCTAAAGAAAAGAGTTTTCGTTGTTTTAGAAATGCTTGTTTCATATGCCGTCAGAATAGATCTCCAAATAAAAATGGATCTACCTACTTTCCACCTCAGGCAAATGGGCACAGTAATCCAAAACATGCTTCCTAGTATTTATATACAGCTGTTATGTTCTTATATTTGTGCACAGCCCATAAGCATTGTGTGGGGGAGATGGGCAGCTTCTAAATTTGATAAATAAATAAATATCCCAAATGATGTACCTACTCCTTCAGAGAAAATGCAGCACTATACTATATTTTTCTGCTCTTGGCAAGAAAAAGAAGGTGGAAAATAAGTGGCAATTTTCATCATGTTAAATCATGATTTAACAATTTTATCTCAGCCAGCCCAAAATATTCTCTTAAAACAGTATTTTGCATATCTTCAACAATAATAATGGGTTGTGCCCTATTTTCTATTAACATTGTAATTGCTGTGGTGATGCAGTGGTTGGAATGCAGTATTGTAGCTAATTCTGCTGACTGCCAGCAGTTTGATTCTGACTGGATCTAGGTTGGATCACCATTCCATCCTTTCGATGTTGATAAAATGACAACCCTGATTGTTGGGGGCAATATGCTGACTCCGTAAACTGCTTAGAGAGGGCTGTAAAGCACTATGAAGTGGTATATAAGTGCTATTACTATTGCTACTTTCTTACTTAAATATCAGAGAAGTCCTGGAATTGATGGAAATAAAATAAATTGGAGTCTAAAAAGTTAGAACTTTTTATCTCCACTTAGTAAACTTGTGTTTACATTTTTATTTTTAAATTTTCTATTTCAAAATATACTTTTCCATATGCATATACAATGTATAAATAACATATTCTTATGCAACTTTATAGAGACATAAGGTCATTGGGGAATTCGTTCACCTTGTCAATAGGAGAAAGATTGTAGCCTGAAGTAATTCATATCCTTTGATGCAGGTCTTGTATATGATACCTTGATGCTGAAACACCAGTGCATTTGTGGAAACACAAACAGTCATCCAGAACATGCAGGGAGAATCCAGAGCATTTGGTCACGGCTTCAGGAAACAGGTCTTCGTAGCAAGTGTGAGGTAATAGAATGGAGGGACAGTGAGTTTGGCAGCTTAATCTCTAGATATCGCAGCAGAAATTTCTGAAATGCATGATGTCATTGTTCCGATAAAAGACACAGTTTCAAACAAAATGCAAGCATTGTTTATCTAAAAAGTCTTAATAATGAAACAGAACATCGGCACTCATGGAGGGATGCCAGAATCTGAATCTCCCCCCCTCCCGCCAAACCCATCATAACACACACACAATCCCCGCCCTTATCTACACGTCATAAATCATATTATCCAATTAGTTTTACATATGAGGTTTCACTTCCCATTCTGTATGCGAGCTTTTCCAATCTTCTCACAACATCCGGGTAGTTTTCCTTCCCCCCAATGAAGCAATTAAAGTAACAGGCTGTCTCTTATATTGTCAGTGCAAAACATGTCAATGTTTGCAGCATTGACAACATCACTACATCACTGCTGTTCATAGTTGTTTTTCATGTAAATTATCAAAGAAAAGAGAAGCATTTTCTGTTATACTAGGTATATTTTTAAATCTATTATTCCATGATTCAAATCTTAAAATTGAAAGAAACCATTTAGGCTAAGGGTTGGTAACCTTCTTTAACATAGGGTGCAGAAACTATATTGCCATTTTTCTGGGAGACTTATTGCTCTTCCCACACTGAGATGGCTGATTAAGCCATTGACAAAATGACTGCCTGAGAAGGCAATGAATACTCTGTCTTGCTTGGACTTGAATGTATTTCTTTTGGGACCATGGATGATACTGGGCGTCAGGCCACAGGTTGCCAACTCCTAGTCATGCATATAGGAATCCAGATTAAAGCATCTGTGCCAATATATTCCTCTCACTCTCCATAGGAATGCAGACAGTGAAAAAAAACACCCCATACCTATCTCAATTATTAGTTGCATGGCTGAATTGGTCTTATATCTCAATAATTCAATTATTGAATTTTTGCCTTTTGAAAATTCAGTTTTCCAGAAATCACAGACAGTGAGGAAATAAATTGTCATAATTATTCTTGACAGCCTCCCTGGTACTGAGAATTAAAGCTTCTCCTTGTTTCTCTGAGGATCCTGAAACAGCTAGAGCACAAGGGGTATACAATTTGTCACAACAATGACTGGACATAGTTTGGTCTATGTCACTGAATCTGTAGCATGGCACTGAAAATGACAACATTTATTTTAAGGTTCAATTATAACCTCAAGTAGTTGTCCTGAGGAGGGATGGAAGGTTTTTTTCATCTATCCTAGAAAGCCCAGTATTGGAGTCTCAAATAAATATTGTGATAGATTTACAATGCACTTCAAGCATTAGATAACTTAGTTTCTTGCCAGTTTAAAGACTTCTTTTGATATAATATTTGCTGAATTAGTATGTGATGTGTTTCAATTAGGTAAAATCGCTTTCAGTTTATGAGGCCTGAATATATGGACAAGATGCTTATGGTTGTCTACCTTATGATATGCTCCTTTGACACCTCCCTAATTTGGCTTATTGGAACCAAGTAGGGGAGGCTTATGGGGGGATCTTACCTAGATCCAGAGGACTTTGTAAACTATTGTCCAGTTAGTGGGTAGTTTATTGAGGACAAGGTCCTTGAGAGGGTGATAATAATGCCACTTTACATGTATTTGGAGGACACCATTTATGTCAGCCCTTTCAATCTGTGCTTAGACTGATTTGGGTACAGAATCAGCTATTGTATAGATGAATGCTTGCAGAACAGAGAGGAGTGTATGTTGAACCTGCTTGATTTCACAATAGATTTTAATCATGGTATTTTCTAGACCATCTCTGTGAGATAGGGATTGGGAGCACTTGGTTAAATTGGTTCCAGTTCTACTTCAAGGATAGAAGTCTTAATCTTAATGGTTGTGGTAAACAACCTGGCAGCTATGCTATGATGTCCCACAACATACCATTTTGTCCCTTATGCTATTTAACATTTGCATGTACCGTATTTTCCGGCGTATAAGACGACTGGGCGTATAAGACGACCCCCTACATTTCCTGTTAAATTATAGGGTTTGGGCTATACTCGCCGTATAAGACTACCCCTCTTCCAACGCACACCAAATAAAAATTAAAAAACATCAGATTTGATTTTAATATGGTAATTTTAATTCAAATGCTTATGACATGCAGGTACTTAGTAGGAAAACTCACTTATAAACATAAGGCTGTTTGTCATCAAACATGTAAACATAAAACAGTGCAAGTGGATTAAATAATAATAATAAGAAGAAGAAGAAGGAGGAGGAGGAGGAGGAGGAGGAGGAGGAGGAGGAGGAGGAGGAGGAGGAGGAGGAGGAGAAGCAGCAGCAGCAGCTGGAGGGGACCTTGGAGGTCATCTAGTCCAACCCCCTGCTATGGCAGGAAACCCTATACCATTTCAGACAAATGGCTGGCCAGTCTCTTCTTAAAAACTTCCAGTGTTGGAGCATTCACCACTTCTGGAGGCAGGTGGTTCCACTGGTTAATTGTTCTAACTGTCAGGAAGTTTCTCCTTAGTTCTAGGTTGCTTCTCTCCTTGACTAGTTTCCATCCATTGCTTCTTGTCCTGCTTTCAGGTGCTTTGGAGAATAGCTTGGCTCCCTCTTCTTTGTGGCAGCCCCTGAGATATTGGAACACTGCTATCATGTCACCCCTCACCCTTCTCTTCGTTAAACTACAGATACCCAATTCCAGCAACTGTTCCCTATTTTCCTAATTCACTTTTTCACTTTTCCTAATTCACTCTAAAGCTTTCCCTACGCAGAGCCTTAAGTAAAACCAGCTGCCTGCAATTAGTGCAGGTTCGCATCCCACCAGGCTCAAGGTTGACTCAGCTTTCCATCCTTCTAAGGTAGGTAAAATGAGGACCCAGATTGTTGGGGGCAATAAGCTGATTTTGTAATAATGCTGCTTGGGGTGTGTGTGTGAAAGCCCTAATAAACAGGCATATACACAGAATGAAGGCTATTGCTAAGCACATTGATTTGTGCTTTAAATTGTAAGCCACCCTGAGTCTTCGGAGAAGGGCAGGATATAAATGGGATTTTTTTAAAAAAAGACCAAATGGGAGATCCGCTCCAGGTTTTCCAGCCAGCCCACCCAGTTCCTGAGTCAAATGTGTCCTTAGAGCTAAGCCGGTGCTCTGGCTGCTGCTGTCCCCACCTGCCTTTCAAGTTGGGATATACTACAGCTGGTCTTCAACTTTAGAAGGAAAGACGCCCAGACCCCAGCCTGTAAAAAATCACAGACTGCAGCTTCTTCTCCAATTGGTCCCGCTTTCCCTGCGCAGACTAAATGGCAGATCCGCTCCAGGTTTTCCAGCCAGCCCTGTCCCTAAATTTTCAGCACCCGGCGTATAAGACGACCCCTGACTTTTGAGAAGATTTTCATGGGTTAAAAAGTAGTCTTATACGCCGGAATCTACGGTAGTTTTTTCTGCTATAGGGTCACATGATGGCTAGGAGTGTCTGTTATCAACTTTAGCTGGTATACTAACTACACTGGTTCCAACAGAAGGACAGCCACTCTATAATATTTCATACCATGATGACTTCACATTTAGATTACTGTAAAGTGGAGCTATTTTTAACATTTGTTCTGGAAGGTATATCTGCTTATAGAATATAACTAATAGATTGCTGTGGGGCATCTGGCTACCCATAAATGCACTGACTGTCACTGAGTTGCCAAGCCAGGTTTATAACATATAATTCATAAATAACTTTGGACCAGAATGTTGGTCAAATTGTCCCTTCCTTCCATTTCCAGTAAATAGATTTCTTTATTTCAGCTCCTTATCAAGCTCCCTTATTCAGTGACATTTCGTCCCTTATGTTTCTTTCTAGCATTGTTTGTGACTGCACTATTATTTCAATTCCCCTTTCAAGAGGTTCCAGCTGGCTACTACATTTTTAAGGTTTTCTTCCTACTGGGATCTTCCTTATTAATTTTATTTAATCAATCTTGGTTGATTAAAATTGACCCTTCTAACATTCATGGTTTGTCTTTGACTGTTTTTACTGAACATTTTTGTTAAAAATGAAGAAGTTTAACAATGCACCAAAAATAGTGGATACATGTTCAGGTAAACCTAATCCCAATGGCAGTGCTATTTCACTCCTCTCTTATATGTCTTTTTGAAACAAGGTGCACCCATTCAAACCTAACATTACACTGGTGAAATTCTGATTTATATATTTTATATGATAACCATATAAAATAGTATTTTTTTTATTTTCATTTTTATTATTTTTTTTATTGAAAAGTTTTAAAATACAATTTTCCTTTGAAAAACCCCCCTTCCCCCTCCCTCCTCCCCTCCCTACCTCCCCCCTATCTCCCCCCCTCCCCCTCTCCCTCCTCCCTCCCCTGCCCCCCCCTCTACTTCCCCTCCTCCCCCCCTCCCCCCCCCCCCGACTTCCCAGAGCAAAATACAAGGTATATATCTAAAAAGCAATCATAAACAATCATATACTAACAATTATAAACTCTAAAATCCATCACTCTCTAGCTTATATAGAGTAAACCAATCCTTAACAATACTAAATATGTATAAAGAACTAAAATAAAAGAAAACTAGCATCATTCCCATCTATGTTCTTCCACAATTCACTATTACCTAGACATATTCTCACTTACACATCACAAGCACCTATCCCTATTAACCTCTCTAGCCAAAATAGGCTATAATAGATAGTTCTTACACAAATTAACCCACATTAACCCACAAAACTTTCTTCCTCTTCCTCTGTAATTAATTGTCCATTAATTCCAAATTGAAAATTCTGTTACCATACATAGCATCCCAAAACTCTTAAAAACACAACTACCACTTGACTATAAGTATATTGTGGAAGTTCCATAGATTTCTACTAGTCTTATTTTTTAATCTTTTTTGAGCGTTTTAAGGCAGCACGCGTCACCCTCTGTTCTCTAGGATCATCCAAAAGAGTTGCAGCTTGATCTCCTCCTGTACCCTTCTCGTCTATCTGTCCATCTTCATCCTCTTGATGTTCTCCTTCTCCAGATCCCTCTGCAGCTTCCAGAAGTGTTGATGGGGTTGCTTTTAAAACGTTGTAAAAATCATGCGCTTGCTTCACAGTACCCAAACAGTACCTTTTGCCATCATACATGAAGCTCAACCCAGCTGGGATCTCCCATCTGAACCTTATATCTCTTTGCTTGAGCTCTTGCACAAGAAATATAAAGTCCTTCCTTCTCTTTAAAATCTTTGGAGGAATTTCTTTTAGAACCAAAACTTCTTGACCAGCAATCACAACTTTAGTATCATAGGCAGCTTGTATAACTTCATCTCTAATTTCCCTTTTTACAAAATAAACCACCACATCTCTAGGCAACTTTCTCTGCTTAGCAATCCACGAATTCACACGAAACACTTTGTCCATGCCTTGTTTTATTTCAGATGCTGGATGGTTCAATACCCCCTCAAAAGCCTCAGAAACCAGCTGCTTTAAATCTTCCTTAATATTCTCTTTTAGGCCTCTAATTCTAACAGCAAACTGCATCTGGTAAAATTGAGCCAAACTCTGTTCGCTATCCATTTTGTCTTTTAAATCTTCAATTTCCAATACTTTTGCTTCTAATATAGCATTCTTTTGAGTCAAGTCTTCCACTTGATCATCCAGCACCTCCACACATTTAGCTACTTTATGCACTGAGGACAAAATGTCTACCTTCATCTCTCTAAGTTTCTGCTCCATCCTTTCTTCCATTCTCTGCTCCAATTTCTCCAATTTCTCCTCCATCTGTGCAAATTTAACACCCATTGACTCCAAAATTAACTGGGTATGTTTTTCAAGATCCTTCGATGTCAATACATCAGGAGAATGCAACGCCTGCAGTAATGATTGTTGTTGCACCGGAGAATTTCCAGCACTCCGAAAAGTTCTAGGGGGAGGTTTAGCCGCCATCTTTTACTTACAATTGTGACGCACTTTCACTTTAAGTTTTAAGCAAAGTCCATCAAGCTTGAGAGTAAAATAAAATAATCCTCTTCATCTCTTCATCTTTCCCTCTTGTACTGCTCTGCCTGCTCTTTTCCTTTCATAGTCTCTCCTTCAAGCAGGGATGGTCGCAGACGCCTGGCTCTGCTCCATAAAGTCCGGAGCAGAGACGCTAGCCAGCTGGGAGCAGCCCAGGCTACGGGGGAGTTCAATCCTTCAGCCACCCAAGCTCCAAGCTCAGGCGGCCCCGGAGAACTCGACCCCTACCTGGGACCTCACCCCCTCCTCTTCTCCCGAGGAGGGGGCTTCAAATTCGCCCGAACAGCTGATCGGCGCTGTTTCGGGCGAAAAATCACACAGCTGAGCCGCGGGCAGCCCGGGAAGGCTGTCTCCGGCGCCGCGGAGCCACCGGAAGTCAAATAGTATTTTATATTCTCTTAGTTGCAATAAAGTGCATGCAATACCACCATCTCCCTCCCCCCCCTTGGTGCAGCTTATTTCAGACAATGCAGTTGGCATATGCATTTCTGCCAATTTTTGTGTGAATAGAGCAGCTGTAAACATTACAGGTGGGATACATGTCCTTGATCTCTCATCTACATTTGTATTAAAGATTGTTTTCCTTGGTATATTAGATGATAGGAAACAGCTTTTATTCATTCACTTATAGCGAGTGGAAATCTTGGTTGCTTTAACAGGGATTTTTTTTTATTCTAGACATCTGTAAGATGTCTTCCATTTATGCATTCAACAAATATTATAAAATTGACCATGCATTTTTCTTCTTACAGCAGAAGATTCTTTAGACATTCTGGGATTAAAGTTCCTGATCTTGTTCTTCCACCGTTAATTTCTCTAATATTTCCATAGTGGATTTTTTGGAAACTGGAAAAAATGAAAATTTTCTATAATTTCTCTTTAAGAAATCTCTAGAAGGGTTAGGAGGGCATGAAGGTTAACAGCCATTTGTTCTGTGTCATTCTGATGTGGGAAATATGGGGATTTCCTCCTCCTGACAGAGGTGGTCCTGCTTTATACTGTAAGTACCAGAAGGAAGTACCATCTCTAGGTAAAAGAATGTCCATCTCACTCCATGAGGTTCCTAAAACAGTAATTTGTGGTAAGAATAGTCTTGTTTTTCTGTCTCTGAAAGAGCAAGAATCCTAAAATTCTTTATTTTGCCTACAATTATTCAACATTTCAGACTTAAAATAGAGAAGCCTTTTGAAGTCAGTGCATTTCTGATGTAATCTCTTCATATTTTTCTATTTGGGATGCTGCTTTTTCATCAAGGAAAATGGAATTTCACTTGCTTCCTTTTCTCCTGTAGTGTATCCGTGGAAGAAAAGCAACTCTAGAAGAATTACAGACTGTGCATTCAGAAGCACACACGCTGATTTATGGTACCAACCCTCTGAACAGACAGAAACTGGACAGCAAGAAATTGTTAGGTACAACAGAAAATGTAATGTTACCTGCTTTCCAGTTGTTCATTTTGATTTAGGAATCTATAGATACAAAGTTCATTTAAAAAGCATGAAATGTATGTTATTTATTCATGTTCATTTATTTATTCATTTATTCAGAGCCTTGGTGGAGCATTGGGCTAATGCCTCCTTAAGTAACACCAGCTGCCTGCAATTAGTGCAGGTTCGCATCCCACCAGGCTCAAGGTTGACTCAGCCTTCCATCCTTCCGAGGTAGGTAAAATGAGGACCCAGATTGTTGGGGGCAATAAGCTGACTTTGTAATAATGCCGCTTGGGGGGGGCGAAAGCCCTAATAAGCAGGCATATACATAGAATGAAGGCTACTGCTAAGCTTGTAAGCCGCCCTGAGTCTTCGGAGAAGGGCGGGATATAAATGGAATTAAAATAAAAAATAAAATAAAATAAATGTTTAGGATTCATGCAGTAATTCCCCCTCCGCCTGTTAAAACAAGAGTCATATGTCACATCAAATAACTTTTGGTACATTTGTTGTCTCAGGTTTTATAGATCATGCAAGCATATATTCATAAGTATGTATCTCTTTTTTTGTAAGGGTCTACCAAAGTAAACTCTTGAGGACTTTTCCTTTGGGAATTTTTATCTTCATACAAACTTAGCTTTTTGATAGTCCCTTTTGGATCAGATTGAGACATGATTTTACTGTTATAAATTATTTCTTCATGATTTGTATTCTGAAGATGCAGCATGGTTGATTATCTGGATATTATAGTCAGTTAAGATTAGGAACCCTTAAGATTACATATTCCTGTAAATCAAAAGATTTTTCATGGGCATAAAAAATATCTTGCATGTTTTTAGGAAATTGATAAACTACTGCAGCTAAACGAAGCCTCTCTCATGATGAATATTGTTTTGGGGACATACAGTTACACTATTGCTTTGTTAATGTTTGAATAAAGAGGGGTGCTTATTTATTTTCTGTTACACTTTTTGGAGACAAACAGTGGACAATTTGATCAAATTTCAAGAATCCAAGTTCATTTTAATTATTTATTAATTTATCATTGTATTTATTTATTAATTTATCATTGTATTTATTTATTACTTTATCATTGTATTAATTCTTTTTAAACTTTTCATTCCGTGTTTTTCCTTTTTTAATTTTTATTGTTGTGAGCCGCCCTGAGTCCTTAGGGAGAAGGGCGGCATATAAATTTAAGTAAATAAATAAATAAATAATAAATAAATAAATAAATAAATAAATAAATAAATAAACTTTATTATAGCCTGCCACTCTAGAAAACTGGGTGACTTATATATCAAATCAACAGTTAAAACCAGTTAAAAGACACATAAAAAAACAGCAATTTTGCATCAGGCAACCATACTGACTGACCCAGTAGATTCATAAAGATACTAAGCTGGAGGGGGAAAGCATGCATAAAGATACTAAGCTGCAGGGGGAAAGCATACCCAACACCCAGTCCATGGACAAGCACCAGTCCGTGGCATGCCAGCAACCGGGCCTCATAAACAAGCGAAGCCCCATCCCTGGGATAAAGGCAGCACACAAAACCACACCCCCTTCAGTCCATGGAAAAAGCTTTCTTCATAGAATCAGTCCCTGGTGTTCAAAAGGTTGGGGGCCACTGATGTTTTGTGATTGTTGTTGTTAGTTGCGAAGTTGTGTCCGACCCATCGCAATCCCATGGACAATGTTCCTCCAGGCCTTCCTGTCCTCTACCAGCTTCTGGAGTGCATTTAGGCTCATGCCTACTGCTTCAGTAACTCCATCCAGCCACCTAATTCTCTGTCGTCCCTTTCTTCTCTTGCCCTCAACCTTTCCCAGCATTAAGCTCTTCTCCAGTGAGTCCTTCCTTCTCATTAGATAGCCAAAATATTTGAGTTTCAACTTCAGGATCTGACCTTCTAAAGAGCAGTCAGGTTGATCTCTAGGACTTACTGGTTTGATCGCCTTGCACTCCACAGGAGTCTTCTCTAGCACCATAATAATAATAAACCTTTATTGTCAAAGTACAACATTTGTACATTGAGATTAGCTGAGCCTCCCCCCGTGCTCTCTCCCCCCAACACACAGTGACAACAAACCCTCCATCCCACCACACTATGTGAACCAACTACACCACACACCGGCCTCCCAAGTCAATTCTGCATAAGATTATGTCCCATTTAAAAGCCTAACAGCCCACGGATAAAAACTATTTTTCAGCCTGTTGGTACGGCTGGCTATATTCCTATATCTCCTACCAGATGGTAGGAGAGTAAAGAGATACCGTCCAGGGTGTGAGTCATCCCTGAGAATCTTCCTCACTCTTCCAAGGCAACGAGCCCTGGCGATGTCATCCAGTGGTGTCAGGGAACAGCCCACAATGTCTTGTGCTGTGCTCACTACCCTCTGTAATACTTTCCTATCCGCAGCTGTCAGACCAGCATACCAAACCACAATACAATACGAGAGGACGCTCTCTATAGTAGACCGGTAAAAGAGGGTCATTAGCTGTTGTTCTACCCTGTTCTTCCGCAAAACCCTAAGAAAGTGAAGCCTCTGTTGGGCCTTTCTAGCCACCTGAGTTGTGTTAACTTTCCAGGTCAGATCTTCACAGAGGTAGACTCCCAGAAATTTAAAGGAGGAAACTCTCTCTACACAGTTTTCTCCGATGAAGCTCAAAGGCTTCAATTCTTTGGCGCTCAGCCTTTCTTATAGTCTAACTTTCACAGCCATACATTGCAACTAGGAAGACCGTAGCCTTGACTATACACACTTTTGTTGACAGGGTGATGTCTCTGCTTTTTAGTGTGCTGTCTAAATTTGCCATGGCTTTCCTCCCCAGGAGCAAGCGTCTTTTAATTTCTTGGCTGCAGTCCCCATCTGCGGTGATCTTGGAGCCCAGAAAAATAAAAACTGTCACTACCTCCATTTCTTCCCCATCTATTTGCCAGGAATTGAGAGGCCCGGATGCCATGATCTTGGTTTTCTTAGTATTTAGTTTCAACCCAACTTTTGCATTCTTCTTCACTCGCAACAAGAGGCTCTTTAGTTCCTCTTGACTTTCTGCCATCAGAGTGGTATCATCTGCATATCTTAGCTTGAAGATATTTCTCCCAGCAATCTTAATTCCAACTTTTGATTCATCTAGCCCTGCCTTTCTCATGATGTGCTCTGCATATAAGTTAAATAGGCAAGGCGACAGTATACAGCCTTGCCGGACCCCTTTCCCAATTTTGAACCAATCAGTGGTTCCGTGTCCAGTTCTCACTGTTGCTTCTTGGCCCACATATAGGTTTCTCAAGAGACAAATAAGATGGTCTGGTACGCCCATCTCTTTAAGGACTTGCCACAGTTTGTTATGATCCACACAATCAAAGGCTTTAGCATAGTCAATGAAGCAGAAGTAGATGTTTTTCTGGAACTCTCTAGCTTTTTCCATGATCCAGCATATGTTAGCAATTTGATCTCTAGTTCATCTGCCTCTTCGAAATCCTGCCTGTACTTCTGGTAGTTCTCGATCCACATACTGCTGGAGTCTAGCTTGTAGAATTTTAAGCATAACTTTACTAGCATGAGAAATAAGTGCAATGGTGCGATAGTTTGAATATTCTTTGGCACTGCCTTTCTTTGGAATTGGAATGTAAACTGATCTTTTCCAATCCTGTGGCCACTGTTGAGTTTTCCAAATTTGCTGGCAAATTGAGTGTAGCACTTTTACTGCATCGTCTTTTACGATTTTGAATAGCTCAGCTGGAATACTGTCTCCTCCACTAGCTTTGTTGTTGCTCAGCTTTCCTAAAGCCCATTTCACTTTACATTCTAGGATGTCTGGCTCGAGGTCAGTGACCATTTCATTGTGGTTATCAGGGACGTTAAGCTCGTTCTTGTATAGTTCTTCTGTGTAATTTTGCCACCTCTTCTTAATCTCTTCTGCCTCTATTAGGTCCCTGCCATTTTGATCCTTTATTATGCCCATTTTTGCATGAAACATTCCCTTCATCTCTCCAATTTTTTTGAAGAGTTCTGTAGTCCTCCCTATTCCATTGTTTTCTTTTGGTTATCTTTTGGCTTCCTACTTTAGCATTCCAATCCCCCATGATGATAAGGACATCATTTTTGGTGTAAGTTCTATAATGTGCTGTAGGGTTACATAGAACTGGTCAGTTTCATCCTCTTCAGCACCAGTGGTTGGGGCATAGACTTGGACTACTGTGATATTGAATGGTTTGCCTTGGATTTGAACTGGGATCATTCTGTCATTTTGGGGATTGTATCCCAGGATTGCTTTTCCTACTCTTTTATTGACTTTGAAGGCTACTCCATTTCTTCTGAGAGATTCTTGCCCGCAGTAGTATACCTGATAGTCATCTGAATTAAATTCACCCATTCCTGTCCATTTTAGTTCGCAGATACCTAAGATGTCGATGTTTAGTCTTGTCATCTCTTGTTTGACCACGTCCAGCTTTCCTTGATTCATGGATCTTACATTCCAGGTTCCTATGGAGAAAAAATCTTTACAGCATCGGACTTTCCTTTCACCACCAGATACATCCACAGCTGAGCATCCTTTCGGCTTTGGCCCAGTTGCTTCATTCTTTCTGGTGCTACTAGTACTAGCCCTCTGCTCTTCCACAGTAGTATATTGGACACCTTCCGACCTGAGGGGCTAATCTTCCAGCGTCATATCTTTTTTCCTTTTGGTACTGTCCATGGGGTTTTCATGGCAAAGATACTGTAGTGGGTTGCCATTTCCTTCTCCAGTGGATCACGTTTTGTCAGAACTCTCTGCTATGACCTGTCTGTCTTGGGTGGCCCTGCACGGCACAGCTCATAGCTTCATTGACTTACGCAAGCTCCTTCGCCACGACAAGGCAGTAATCCATGAAGGAGGGGGGGTTGTGAGAAAGATTCCCAATTCCTTTTTTCTTTCCCCTTTTTAATTGTACATTCTAGAGAAAGACTAGAAACAAAGAAAAATAAAATGGTAAAACACAAATAAATAAACTAGTTCTAAAATATAGACATATCATAGAGATAGTTTCTAATATACCATTGGAAATAGTCAATTAAGAATTAGTTTTTAAAGCTTAAACTTTAATAAGAGTACATATTTGGAACCATGGTCAATACAATTTAAATAACTGATTATAAGCTATAATAATTTGAATCTGTATTGGAAATCTTTTTTTTAGTTTATATTCATTTTTATTTTTCCATTTCTTCCACAAACAAGTCAAGAAATATTTATTTATTTATTTTATTTTAATTCCATTTATATCCCGCCCTTCTCCGAAGACTCAGGGCGGCTTATACCGCAATACATAGATACATACACGTAAGTTTGGGTGCTGCTCATCCATTTCCCCTTTCACTGTATCCACCTTCCTTCTCTCTCTTTCCTCTTCTCTACTTTCTTTCTCCCTTTCTCCTTTCTTTCCTACTTCCCTCTTCTTCCTCTTTCCCTCACCACTCCCCTCCCGTTTCTCCCCACTTCTCCTTCTCTTTTATTGGAAATTTATTGTAATTGGAATATTGCATGAAGTTAATTTTGTACATAGACTATAGTTTCTGTAGATTCTGTACATTGACATTTTGGATGAAGTGCAAAATCTGTGTGTTAAGTTATAGTTCAAGAGTCAGAGCATGCACAGTCTTATTGTGCTGAGGTAACCCAGGAATAAATACAGTAAACAGTAGTTTGTATTAAATGGTGGTTTATATTACACTATCTACAAATATACACTAGAAACAAGATACATACACGTGGTGAAACAGGAAACACCAAACCGAGGAGAGAGAAAGACTCCAGCAAGGCCTTCCCTTTTATACTCAAGCTGTTAAAGGGATACAGACTCCTGCTGAGTTATTCCTATTATTGCTTCATCCACCTTACATTGCATTACATCATTACATAAGTTGTTTAGCTATTAAATTATTATCCTGACACCAAGAATGGTTTTCAAATAGAATTGAATTCTGTGTCAGATAAGATACAAAGTTATTTTGTATATTGAAACATACTCCAACAATTTGGATGGCCATTCTTCCAAGGAAATAATCAAACAACCCCTGGGCAAAGCTGATTTCAGTACTTAAAAACATTATAGATCGGTAAAATTTAATTAAAAAACTGCAGGATGAAGTAGAAATTAAACTTTAAAAAATTGATTTATTCTTATATGGATCATTGTACAAAGTTATTGAACTTTATAACATTGCCACCAAATATGGAAAAAGCGATCCAACTTGCTATTACATTTCTTTCAAGAGCTTTAATTAATACCACTAAAATACAAAAACAAACAAAAAATAAACAATAAGAGGAAAAGCAGTAAAATAAAATTAATATAATTAGATAACTCATGCAACAGCACTTTATAAAACCCTGGCAAAACTTATATCTAAAATAACTGATTAAGTCTTTCTAACTCAGACTATAGTAATAGTGTTGGTCAGATTCATACTGTTCAACATTTTCTGCAAATCAAGTTATCACAACAGTAGAGCAACATTTACATATCAGATAAACTTCATTTAGTGACTATAATTGGAACCAGCAACTCAGTCACTAAGTCGCATGATTGCTGTGGAAAACAACAAGAACACAAAACTGTGCTTATGATTTGAGTGGCTGTGTGTGCTGGCATCTCGGGAAATTCAGAATATTTCATCTCTAACCATGGGGGGTGAGATATTACCCCCCGTAGATAGGGCTCGCAACTTGGGTGTCCTCCTAGACTCACAGCTCTCTTTGGAAGATCATATAGGAGCTGTGACTAGGGGGGGCTTCGCCCAGGTTCGCCTGGTGCGCCAGTTGCGGCCCTATCTGGACCGAGATGCCTTGCGTACAGTCACTCATGCGCTCGTGACCTCCCGTTTGGACTACTGCAATGCTCTCTACATGGGGCTGCCCTTGAGGACTACTCGGAGGCTTCAGCTGGTGCAGAATGCAGCCGCATGAGTGATGGTGGGGGTTTCTCGATACTCCCATGTAACACCTCTACTCCGCGAGCTGCATTGATTTCCGGTTGCCCTCCAGGTAAGATTCAAGGTGCTGGTAATGACCTATAAAGCCCTAAATGGCATGGGTCTGGATTACTTACAGGAGCACCTGCTGCCGGCATCAACTTCCCTTCGTCCAGTGCTCTCCCACAGAGAGGGCCTCCTTAGGGTGCCGTCGGTCAAAGAGTGTCGACTGGCGACCCACAGGGGGAGGGTGTTCTCTGTGAGTGCGCCAGACCTTTGGAACCGTTTACCGGTTAAGCTCCGGATGGCTCCCGACCTTCGCTCCTTCCGACGTGACCTAAAAACATACTTATTTGAACAAGCTGGCCTGGTCTGATGGGTTTGGGGTATTTTAATATTAATTGTATTAATTTTTATTGGAATTGGGCTGTATTATTTAATTCCTCCCCTTCATGGATTACTGCCTTGTCGTGGCGAAGGGGCTTGCGTAATTCAATGAAGCTATGAGCTATGCCGTGCAGGGCCACCCAAGACGGACAGGTCATAGCAGAGAGTTCTGACAAAACGTGATCCACTGGAGAAGGAAATGGCAAACCACTCCAGTATCTTTGCCATGAAAACCCTATGGACAGTACCAAAAGGCAAAACGATATGACGCCGGAAGATGAGCCCCTCAGGTCGGAAGGTGTCCAGTATGCTACTGTGGAAGAGCAGAGGGCTAGTACTAGTAGCACCAGAAAGAATGAAGCAACTGGGCCAAAGCCGAAAGGATGCTCAGCTGTGGATGTATCTGGTGGTGAAAGGAAAGTCCGATGCTGTAAAGATTTTTTCTCCATAGGAACCTGGAATGTAAGATCCATGAATCAAGGAAAGCTGGACGTGGTCAAACAAGAGATGACAAGACTGAACATTGACATCTTAGGTATCAGCGAACTAAAATGGACAGGAATGGGTTAATTTAATTCAGATGACCATCAGGTATACTACTGTGGGCAAGAATCCTTCAGAAGAAATGGAGTAGCCTTCATAGTCAATAAAAGAGTAGGAAAAGCAATCCTGGGATACAATCCTCAAAATGACAGAATGATCTCAGTTCGAATCCAAGGCAAACCATTCAATATCACAGTAGTCCAAGTCTATGCCCCAATCACCAGTGCTGAAGAGGATGAAATTGACCAGTTCTATGAAGCACTACAGCACCTTATAGAACTAACACCAAAAAATGATGTTCTTATCATCATGGGGGATTGGAATGCTAAAGTAGGAAGCCAAAAGATAACTGGAATAACAGGCAAGTTTGGCCTTGGAGTGCAAAATGAAGCAGGGCACAGGCTGATAGAATTCTGTCAAGAGAATACGATGGTCATAGCAAACACTCTTTTCCAACAACCCAAGAGACGGCTCTACACATGGACATCACCAGATGGTCAACACAGAAATCAGATTGACTATATGCTCTGCAGCCAAAGATGGAGAAGCTCTATACAGTCAGTAAAAACAAGACCAGGAGCTGACTGTGGCTCAGACCATGAGCTTCTCCTTGCAAAGTTTAGGCTTAAACTGAAGAAAGTAGGGAAAAGCACTAGGCCACTCAGGTATGAATTAAATCATATCCCTGTTGAATATACAGTAGAGGTGACAAATAGATTTAAGGAATTACATCTGATAGAGTGCCTGAAGAACTATGGACAGAGGTTCGCGACATTGTACAACAGGTAGCAACCAAAACCATCCCAAAGAAAAAGAAATGCAAGAAAGCAAAATGGCTGTCTGAGGAAGCTTTGCAAATAGCTGAGGAAAGGAGGGAAGCGAAAGGCAAGGGAGAAAAAGAAAGATACACCCAATTGAATGCAGAATTCCAGAGAATAGCTAGAAGAGATAAGAATGCCTTCTTAAATGAACAGTGCAAAGAAATAGAAGAAAACAATAGAATAGGGAGGACCAGAGATCTTTTCAAGAAAATTGGAGAAATGAAGGGAACGTTTCATGCAAAAATGGGCATGATAAAGGACCAAAATGGCAGGGACCTAACAGAGGCAGAAGAGATTAAGAAGAGATGGCAAAATTACACAGAAGAACTATACAAGAATGAGCTTAACGTCCCTGATAATCACAATGAGGTGGTCACTGACCTCGAGCCAGAAATCCTAGAATGTGAAGTGAAGTGGGCCTTAGAAAAGCTGAGCAACAACAAAGCTAGTGGAAGTGACAGTATTCCAGCTGAGCTATTCAAAATCTTAAAAGACAATGCAGTAAAAGTGCTACACTCAATTTGCCAGCAAATTTGGAAAACTCAACAGTGGCCTCAGGATTGGAAAAGATCAGTTTACATTCCAATTCCAAAGAAAGGCAGTGCCAAAGAATGTTCAAACTATCACACCATTGCACTCATTTCTCATGCTAGTAAAGTCATGCTTAAAATCCTACAAGCTAGACTTCAGCAGTATGTGGATCGAGAACTACCAGAAGTACAGGCAGGATTTCGAAGAGGCAGAGGAACTAGAGATCAAATTGCCAACATACGCTGGATCATGGAGAAAGCTAGGGAGTTCCAGAAAAACATCTACTTCTGCTTCATTGACTATGCTAAAGCCTTTGATTGTGTGGATCATAACAAACTGTGGCAAGTTCTTAAAGAGATGGGAGTACCAGACCATCTTATTTGTCTCTTGAGAAACCTATATGCGGGTCAAGAAGCAACAGTGAGAACTGGACACGGAACCACTGATTGGTTCAAAATTGGGAAAGGAGTCCGGCAAGGCTCTATACTGTCGCCCTGCCTATTTAACTTATATGCAGAGCACATCATGAGAAAGGCAGGGCTAGATGAATCAAAAGTTGGAATTAAGATTGCCGGAAGAAATATCAACAACCTAAGATACGCAGATGATACCACTCTAATGGTAGAAAGTGAAGAAGAACTAAAGAGCCTCTTGTTGCAGGTGAAGAAGGAGAGTGCAAAACTTGGGTTGAAACTTAACATTAAGAAAACCAAGATCATGGCATCTGGCCCTCTCAATTCCTGGCAAATAGATGGGGAAGAAATGGAGGTAGT
Organism: Vipera ursinii; assembly: GCF_947247035.1. Taxonomy (NCBI): domain Eukaryota; kingdom Metazoa; phylum Chordata; class Lepidosauria; order Squamata; family Viperidae; genus Vipera; species Vipera ursinii. The sequence goes on from NC_139512.1 coordinate 185,573,887, forward strand.
GACAGATTTTATTTTCCTGGGCTCCAAGATCACTGCAGATGGGGACTGTAGCCAAGAAATTAAAAGACGCTTGCTCCTGGGGAGGAAAGCCATGGCAAATCTAGACAGCACACTAAAAAGCAGAGACATCACCCTGTCAACAAAAGTGCGTATAGTCAAGGCTATGGTCTTCCCAGTTGCAATGTATGGCAGTGAAAGTTGGACCATAAGAAAGGCTGAGCGCAAAAGAATTGAGGCCTTTGAACTGTGGTGCTTTAGAAGACTCCTGCGGGTCCCTTGGACTGCAAGGCGATCAAACCGGTCAGTCCTAGAGGAGATCAATCCTGACTGCTCTTTAGAAGGCCAGATCCTGAAGCTAAAACTCAAGTACTTTGGCCACCTAATGAGAAGGAAGGACTCACTGGAGAAGTGCCTAATGCTGGGAAAGATCGAGGGCAATAGAAGAAGGGGACGACAGAGAATGAGGTGGCTGGATGGAGTCACTGAAGCAGTAGGCGTGAGCTTAAATGGACTCCAGAAGATGGTAGAGGACAGGAAGGCCTGGAGGAATGTTGTCCATAGGGTCGCGATGGGTCGGACACGACTTCGCAGCTAACAACAACAACAATAACATTTAATTCCTTTTTTAACTTTTGTACATTGTATTTTTATTGTATTTGCCCTGTACACCACCCTGAGTCCTTCGGAAGAAGGGTGGTATAGAAATTAAATTATTATTATTATTATTATTATTATTATTATTATTATTATTATTATTATTATTATTATTATTATTATTATTATTATTATTATTATTTTACTTCAGCTTTCCTTTGCTTAACAGCAAATCCAAACAGTGGGGTAGGTTTCCAGAATTGTATGAGGAAGTTGGTAAAGGGCAAATGTTATAGCCCTTTGCTCCTGTTTCCCCACTGTTTCACTCTGGTGTTGGGATAATTAGCAGAAAGAGAATTAATGTTTTTATTTATATTCTTTGGAGAGGAAGGTATTACAAGAGAGTAAGTAGGCACATAATGGGGAATACATAAATTGAAAGAAATTCACTAGTGCCAGCTATTTGCCCAATGCACTAGGCTCCAGGCCCCAAGTTGCTTAGGAGGCAAACAAAAACTTAAGGTGTGAAAGTGATTAAAGTCTTGTCACTTACAGGCAACAGCTGTGAGCTGACAAATTAAAGTCAATGAGCTTGTTAACTTGCAGTACCATCTTTTGGGGAAGCGCTGTGCTGCAAATAAAGGCAGCTCAGAAAGATTGCTTGTTAGATCATAGAATCATAAGGCTGGAAAAGACTTATAGTCCAACCCATTGCTCAGAGCAGGAGCCTTATATCATCCCAGTCAAATCGTTGTCCAGTCTATTTTTGAAAACCTCTAGCAATGGAGCACCCACAAATCTATGAGGCAAATGGTTTCATTGATTAATTGTTCTTACTATCAGAAAAATCTCATTATTTCTAGGTTGGATCTCTCTTTAACAAGCTTCCACCCAGAAGACAAGCTCAGGATCCAAAAAGACCTTGACAAATGTTGAACAATGGGTCCTAACCAACAAAATGAATTTTAATGTGGAGAAAAGCAAAGTTTTACATTTAGGTAGGAAAAATCAAAGGTATAAGTACAGATTAGGTGACACCTGGCTCAAAAACAGTACCTGTGAGAGGGACCTTGGAATGCTAATGGACGATCACTTGAATATGAGCCAGCAGTGTGCAGAAGCAGCCAAAAAAGCTAATACAATCCTAGGTTGTATAAACAGAGGCATAGAATCAAGATCACATGAAGTATTTGTACTGCTTTATAAGATACTAGTAAGAACACACCTGGAATATTGCAGTCAATTTTTGTCACCATACTACAAAAAAGATGTTGAGACCTTGGAAAAAGTTCAGAGAAGAGCAAGTAAAATGAGACTGAAACATGAAGAACAGCTGCAGGACTTGGGTTTGGCTAGTCTAAAGAAAAGAAGAAATAGGACATGATAGCAGTATTCCAGTATTTGAGGGGCTGCCCCAAAGAAGAGGGCATTAAACTATTTTTCAAAGCACCAGAGGGCAGGACAAGAAAAAGTTGTTGGAAACTGACCAAAGAGAGAAGCAATCTGGAATTAAGGAGAAAGTTCCTAACAATGAGGACAATTATCCAGTGGAACAGCTTGTCTTCAGAAATCGTGGTTACTCCATCACTGGAGATTTTTAAGAAGTGGCTAAACAGTCACTTGTCTGAATAGGTGAGCATGGGACTGGATTAGAAGACATCTAAGGTCCTTCCAGTTCTATTCTATTACTTATCCTGCTATATTGTGCTTTGGAGAATAAGTCAATCACTTCTTCTCTGATAGCCCCTCAGTATTGCAATACAGTTGTCATGCCCCACCTTCTCCTCTTCAATAGGCTAGACATACTTAGCTCCTTCAACCATTCATCATACAATTTAGCCTCTGGACCATTTATCACCTTTGTTGTACTCGCCTGCACAATTTCAACATGTTAGCATCTTTCTTTGTATCATGGTGATCAGCACTGCATACAGTAAATGAGATCTCATTGGTGTGGTATAAAACAGTATAATCAGTTGTGATCTTGATGCTGTTCCTCTGTTGATGCAACACAGGATTACATTGGCTTTTTTAACAACTGCAGCATATAGCAGGCTCATACTTAAGTGGTGGTCCACTAGGAAACCTAGATCTCTCTCTCAATTACTATGTTGAACCAGATAATACCTATTCTATATCAATGCATTTGGTTTTTCCTACCTAAGTATCTAATATTTGACTTTGTCCAAAGTAGGTAGGTGTTCTTTTACCACTTTGTTGCCTATCTTGTCTTGTGTTCATGTTTTGTCTCCCTCAGTGCTGATTTTGATAAATTGGGCTGTTTCTTTTGCATAAAAATAAATGCAAAAAAGGAATTGAGCAATTCTGCTTTTTCCCCTGCTGTTTGTCATCTTGCCATCTGCTTCCATTTGTGGATCTATCATTTTCTTCACTTCTTGCTCCTTATATATTGAAAGAAACTTTTTTATAATTTTTGGCATTAGTTGCTGGTCTTAGCTCATTCTGAGCCTACATTTTCCTGACTCCCTTCTTACAGATTCAGGCTATTGGTATTCTGCTTTAGTTATGTGTTCCTCTTTCAATTTTTTTATTTGACCTTTTTGTCCCACAATTTGTCAGAGAGCTCTTTGGAACCATGCTAGTCTCATCTGGTGCATTTTGTATTTCTTTCTCTGTGGTATTAGTTTAGCTTGGGTCTTCATTATTTCATTTTTCAGACTTTCCCAAGCATCTTGAACTGTTTATCCTGTTAGAATATCCATCCATGGAATCCTTCCTAATCTCTCTCTTAGCATGTGGAAGTCAGCTCTCTTAAATCAGGGCTTTTCAACTTGGCTGGTGGTACGGGGCGTCGCCTTCCTCCCCCCCACCTCCCCCGTCACCTCCCCCCCACTCTCCGCTCCTTCCCAGCTCACTTGCTACCGGAAAGCATGCTGCTTGGCAGCGGCCTGCAGGAACCCTACAGAGGGCGCACGCAAGCGCAGAGCGAGGCCCCACCCTCCCCAGGGACTCGTTGTGCAGCAACCGGATTGACTTCTGATCGGCGCTTCTTCAGGGCACATGTGGCTGGAAGGCACATTGGAGTCCCAGGTACTGGTAAGGCGATCAGCCTGCTCCTCCCCCATTGCCCGCCAGTCCCGGGAGAGCCCCACACAAGCGCCTCGCCGGCTGCCGAAATCTGCCTTTCGAGCAGGAGCGGCCTTGTCCTGCTTGCCCTTGGCTGCCTCCGTGGGTGCTGCTCTAGCGCAGAGAGGGGGAGGCTGGTCCCCGTTTGGCCTGCCATCCCTGGGAGAGCCCCGCACGAGCACCTTGCCGGCCGCCAAACCCTGCCTTTTGAGCAGGAGCGGCTGTCAAGCCTCAGGCTCGAGAATCAATCGAGGGGGGGATCTGCACAGCAACCCGGCTACCTGGCCTGCCAGCTGCTCATTGCTCCGCCAATCAGCTGGGAGGGTGAGACTCTGGATTTGAGCTGCCAACCAGACGACAGCACCGCTGATCAGCTGGGAGGCTGGGAGTCAGGATTTGAGCTGCCGACCAGAAGACAGCACCGCTGATCAGCTGGGAGGCTGGGAGTCCGGATCTCACACCACCAGCCAGCTGGAAGTCCTGGTGGGTGGCCTCGACACCGCCGAGCAGTGCGGGTGGTTTCCGAGCAGTGCCGGCTTCTAAGTGGGCGTGGGCAGCCTCCAAGTTGGCTGCGCGGGTGGCTCCCAAGCGGCCCCGGCCCCTGAGCGGGGATGGGTGACTTCAATGCACCCCATGTGGATGGCCTCCAAGCACCCCACGCGGGTGCTTTCCGAGCAGCGCTGGCTTCTGAGTGGGCGCAGGCGGCCTCCAAGCGCCCCGCGCTGGTGGTTTCCAAGCATTGCCAGCTTCTGAGGGCGCAGGCAGCCTCCAAGTGCCCCCCACACGTGGTTTCCGAGCAGCAATGGCTTCTGAGCAGGTGTGGGTGGCTTCCGATGTGCCTTGCATGGGTGGCCTCCAAGTGGGCTGTGCGGGTGGCTTTTGAGCAGCGCTGGCTTCTGAGCGGGCACAGGTGGCCTCCAAGTGGCCTGCGCAGGTGGCTTCTGAGCGGGCGTGGGTGGCTTCCAATGCACCCCGCGTGGGTGGCCTCCAAGTGTCCCACACTGGCTTTCAAGCACCTCTGGCTTCTGAGCGCCCCGCAAGCGAATGGAAAACAAGAGGGCGCGGCGGGAGTGCAGGATCAGGGTGTAAGTACAGCTGAGCCACACTTCTCCATGCTCTTTTGCTGTTTTTTGCAAAGTTGCCCCAGGTTGGTGAAAAAGCCTCCAGTCTCCCCGCTGCAAGCATGGGAAGCACCAGAGCTCCTGATGAACCGTGTTTAAGAGAGAGAGAAAGAGAGCCGAGCTTGACCTACGTGGCTGGGCTGTTTCTGCTTTTCCTTTGCAACTTGGAAAAATAATAGCAATAATAAGAGGAAAAGTTCTTGCATGATTTCCAGATGTTTCCTCTCCATCCCCCTGCCACTCCTATATGAGAGGGGTTTTGATTTATATGAATAATGCTTATAGGCGTAAGCAAGTGCAAAAACGTTTAGATATTGAGGAATATCTATTGAGGAAGAGATTAAAACTAAGGAGAAAAAGTTCATTTTGAATCCATTGGATAATAATTTAAAGATCTCAATACATTTATTGAAAGAACAATTTAATATGCTATAAAGTAGCAACTAATTTGCGTTATGCCAAACACAATACTTTTTGTAACGCTAATAAGCCTGGTAGATGGTTGGCTTATCAATTAAGGAAGAAACAGAAATTACGTACTATAGACAAAATAGAATATAAAGGAAAAGAAGTCTACCAACAAAATTTGATTAAGAGGAGTTTTCTAGATTTTTACTCGAAATTATATTCTAAAGAGAATATACAAGCTTTAGATGTAGACAAGTATTTACAGGGAGCTCATTTTCCAAGACTTTCACAAGAACAACAACTTGAGATGAATTGCCCAATTACATCAGAAGAAATTTCTTTAGCTATTAAACAGTTGAAATTGGGCAAGGCTCCGGGAACAGATGGATTAACAGCAATTTACTATAAAAAGTTGTTGCCTGAAATGATTGAACCCTTAAAGATTTTGTTTAATGAAATTCAGACTGGAGGCGCAGTTCCTCCATCATGGAGGACAGCTTTTGTATCGTTGATCCCAAAGGAGGATCTAGATCTTACTCAACCTAAAAATTATAGACCTATATCGCTTTTAAATACAGATTATAAGATTTTTGCTAAAGTATTGGCTAATAGATTAATGCAAGTTTTGAAACAAATGATTCATCTGGGAGGTATATGAAATATAATGTAAGACAAATTGTTAACTTGCTTGAATATTTGGATAAGAACAACCAAGTCTCCGCAGCATTGATATTTTTGGATGCAGAGAAAGCCTTTGACTAATTGAATTGGCAATTTTTATTAAGAGTTGTTGAGGAGATGAATTTTGGAGAAGGTTTTCTACATGCTATTAAAGCTATATATCAACAACAAACTGCAGAAATTATAGTTAATGGGGGATTAACAGAGACTTTTAAAATTGAAAAAGGTACAAGACAGGGTTGCCCCCTATCACCATTATTGTTTGTTTTAACATTAGAGATTTTACTAATTAAAATTCGAGAGTCCTCTTTGATAAAGGGAATTAAAATAAAACAGAATGATTATAGATTGAGAGCTTTTGCCGATGACTTGGTTGTGACAGTATCTCAACCGTTACAGTCGGTTATAGACTTAATGGAAATTATAACTCAGTATGGTAAGGTTTCTGGGTTTAAGGTGAATAGTAATAAGACTAAGATATTATCCAAGAATTTATCTATGAGTGAAAGGGATATGTTATCTAAATTAACAGGTTTTGAAATAGTGAAGAAGGTTAAATATCTAGGAGTATATATTGCAGCCTCAAATGTAAAATTGTATAAGAATAATTATGAAACACTATGGTTGAAGGTACAAAGGGACTTAAATAATTGGAAAAAATTACAATTATCATTACTGGGAAGAATTGCAGTTGTTAAAATGAATGTTCTACCAAAGTTTCTCTTTCTGTTTCAGATGATACCTATATTGAAAAAGGATGCCAACCTTGATCAATGGCAGAAGGGTATTAACGAATTTATCTGGGCGGGGGAAAAACCAAGAGTTAAATTCAAGATTTTACAAGATGCCAGGGAAAGAGGGGGATTCAAGGCGCCGAATTTGAAATTGTACTATGATGCGGTTGCCTTGACCTGGGTTAGTGATTGGCTTAATCTAACTAACAAGAGAATACTTCATCTTGAGGGATGGGATTTGGTATATGGATGGCATGCATACTTGCTTTATGATAAGAAGGTAGACAGGGCTTTCAAATCCCATATTCTTAGAAGTACTTTATTGCGTGTCTGGAAAAAGTATTATTATAAGTTAAATTATAAAATACCGATTTGGGGAATTCCTAGACATGCGATAGAGGGCGTATCTATGGGAGTGAGTATGGATATGGTTTCTTATAAGGAACTACTTAGATTGCAAGGGAATGATTGGCAACTTAAACCAGTAGAGGAGTTAAGACAAGAAAACATAAGTTACTCTTGGTTTCAATATACCCAATTGAAAGCTAGGTGGAAGTCAGATCAAAAGGTTGGCATCACAACTACAGATCAAAATTTAGTAAAGCAAATTAGAGATTCAAATTGTGCACATATAAAGAGGATATATAATGCTTTAATTGAATTGGATTCGGAAACGGAACTGGTTAAAGACTGCATGATAAAGTGGGCACAAAATATTCAGGAACCAATTTCGTTGGACACCTGGGAGATAATTTGGGTCAGAAATGTTAAATTTACCCAGGCTCAAAATTTAAGAGAAATTTTTATAAAATGTTTTATAGATGGCATCTGGATCCCAAGAAGCTGTCCAACATGTATCCTAATGTACAGTCTAAATGTTGGAGGTGTGGTAGTTTAGAAGCTGCCTATTTTCACATGTGGTGGACTTGTAGAAATATAAAAGCTTTTTGGATTAAAATTTGGTGGAACATTCAAAAGATTTTTAAGAGAAAGATAAAGTTTTCTCCGCAATTGTTTTTATTGGGCATTGTTGTAGATTGTGATGTTAAAGAAACTAACTTGATGTTGAACATGATAACGGCAGCACGGTTACTGGTGGGACAATATTGGAAGAAGGATAGTTTGCCAACTATAGAAGAATGGGTGTTTAAAGTTTCGAATCTTGCAGAAATGTCTAAGATAATGCTTATCTGAAGGATCATTCACAGGAAAGATATATTTCAGTTTGGAGGAGATGGATAAATTATATTCAAAACAAATATGGGACTAAAAAGTACCATTTAGCTTATGAGTAGATTTTAGTGGGATATTGTTATTTGTACGTTGTTTGTAGTTATGTTAAAAGAGAGTTAAAGCGCATTATTTTTTATTTTATTTTATTTTAATTCCATTTATATCCCGCCCTTCTCCGAAGACTCAGGGCGGCTTACAAGCTTAGCAGTAGCCTTCATTCTATGTATATGCCTGCTTGGTAGGGCTTTCACACACACCCCAAGCGGCATTATTACAAAGTCAGCTTAATTGCCCCCAACAATCTGGGTCCTCATTTTACCTACCTCGGAAGGATGGAAGGCTGAGTCAACCTTGAGCCTGGTGGGATGCGAACCTGCACTAATTGCAGGCTGTATATTATGCATAATTTTTATTTAGAATATGATTATTGTAACTATAATCCTGTATTTATCTCTGGGAAGTGGGTGGGGGAAGTGGGTGGGTTTGGGGTGGGAGGGATTTGGGGATATATTGTAAAATTTTGTTTTTGTAAAACTCTTTAATAAGAGTTTAAAGGAAAAGTTCTTGCATGATTTCCAGATGTTTCCTCTCCATCCCCCTGCCACTCCATCCCAAGAAGCAGTATTTGTTTCTGCTTTCCCTTTGTAACTTGGAAGAATAACAGCAATAATAAGAGGAAAAGTTCTTGCATGATTTCCAGACGTTTCTTCTCTGTCCCCACCCCACTCCATCCCAAGAAGCAGTATTTGTAGTTTGGACTAGCAGGTTGCTTGGCTGCTAACCTCCTTTGCTCTTTGAGCGTGCGCGCTGCCCTTTACAAAAGACAGAGCCCCCGCGGTTTTGCATTGCAAGGAGATTACTTCGCCCAAAGGAGGGGTGACTTGGTGGCGATTCTGGTTTGTCTCCCTTCCTTTGGAGGAGGGAGAAAAGCATCGCTCTCTTCTTTCGGGTGGGTGAAAATTAACTTAACAGTAGCAATGCAGCCAGAAATGGGCATCTCTCGACAGCGCTGGGGAGCGCTATGGGAAGAACGATGTACACAGAGAGGATCGGGAACTTGGCTCGAACGCTGGGCTCTGGTAGGGGAAAAATGATTGGGAGAAGTAGCTGGTTCGTAATGTACATGCCTGAATATGGGAGATGGGCAGGTTGTGTGAGGTGCAATATTTGTAGTTTGGACTAGCAGGTTGCTTGGGAGGGAGAGAGGGAAGGAAGGAAGGGACAAAGAGGGAAGGAAGGAAAGAAGGAAGGAAGGAAAGGAGAGAGGGAGGGAGGGACAATGAGAGGGAGGGAGAGACAATGGAAGGGATGGAGGGAAGGAGGAAGAGACAGGGAAGGAAGGAGGGGAAGGACAGTGAGGGAGGGAGAGACAATGGAATGGAGGGAGGGAAGAAGGAAGAGACAAAGAGGGAAGGAAAGGAAGGAAAGGAAAAGGAAGGAAGGTACAAAGGGAGAGAGGGAGGGAAGGAAGGCACTCACCCCCCTCCACCAGAGATCCACGGATTCCCCCCCACAGGCCCCCAGCAATCTGATTGATAAGTTGGCCATGCCATGCCCCCCCCTCCAGCCATTGATCACATGACCCAGGGACACTGTGAATGTCATAAGTATGAATCAGTTGCCAAGCATCCGAATGTAAATCACATGGCCCTGGGGATGCTGCAACAGTCATAAGTGTGAAAAATGGTCATAAGTCACTTTTTCAGTACCATTGTAACTTCAAATAGTCACTAAGCGAATTGTTGTAAGTCAAGGACTACTTTATCTTTTTTTTTCTTTTTTTGGTCAAGTTTTTGACACCTTGCTGGGCGACTGGTGGTACTCGGATATTGCCTTATCCTAAAAGTGGTACAATGGGTGAAAAGGTTGAAAAGCCCTGTCTTAAAGTCTAAAACACTAGTCTGACTTGGTTAAATTACCTGTAGTTGCTTTAGGATAAATTCAAGTATATTATGTTTGCTATCGCCCAAACTCTCTTTTGTAATTCTTAATTAATAAAGCATCCAGCTTTCAATTCCGTATTGCAAATCATGCTATAATACAGATTCTCTGAATTACAGTATATGCTTTAAATAAACAAATATATATTAAATTTAGTTTCACACATTTATGTATTTCTCAGTGATTTGCTAAAGAACAAAAATCTTGTTCCAGTGTAAAACCTCACTTATACTACCTAATTTTCATTCATTTTCATCTCTCAGACCTTTTTAAAATTCAATCAGAATTTTCTCAAAAGCCATCCTTGGCATGCTTAACAAACAAATTCTAAAGAGAAGACCATCGTATTTCATCTTCCATCTTCAAAAGTTAAAAGTAACCCAATGATTCTATACTAACAGAATCAGAATCAGACTTCCACACCCATCAGCTATTAGTTCCATACAGAAAACCAGATCCAAAGTCTATGTGGTTGCATGTGTTGAACCAAATATTGCCTGATACAGTTTTTTTTAGTTTTTTATTTATCAAACTTTTATGCCACCCATCCCATTGAAGGCAACTCTAGGCAGGTTACAGAAAGTACCGAATAAAACATTAAAACAATAAAAAGTCTTAAATTTAAAATTCAATTGAAACAAAGCTAAGTGGGATGGAAAGGGTGGGAACAAAGTGCATACAGGGAGGAGGTGGGGTATTCTCTACTCTATTAGCTACCCCCAAAGTGCCAGGCCCCCATTGGGATCCCAGGCTTGTTGATATAGCCATGTCTTCAAGGCCTTTGGGAAGAGCAAAAGGTGAATCGCCTCCAAAAGGTTTTGGTGAGGCATGCTCAGCTCCTTCTCGATGAGATCTTGGATAAGGGGACCCTCATTATTGACTGATCTGGTATTCACCAGCAGGAGCTGAACCCCCAGCCCTCAAGGATATGCAGTCCAATGGCTGAAAGTTTGCTCAGGGGGTTGGAACATGCCACCAATACTACATATTTGGGGCATCTTCCCCATAATAGACTGCCTTCTAGCTTTTGTAACATCCCATACCCATCACCATTTTAATGTGTTGTCCTGCTCCACAGCCTCAACAGCTGATCATCCCCCAACCTTGTGGTTGATAGTTGGTTAATAAGTGCTGAAAACAACTAATCTTGACTATGTAAATATTTTCCAAAATGACACATCTTGAGTCTTCAGTCATTTCTGTCATCTAAGACTGAGAGATTGTTACATGGTGTTAAAGAGTTTATCTACTGAATTCTATTCCTATCTGTTAATTCCTGTTCTAAATAGGGATAAATAAAGTTGATGGGATACCTAATCAAAGAGGAACAATTCTTCTAGACTAATGTTATTCTCCTTCCAGTCACGGTTACAAGATAACCAGGACATAGTATTTTGGAGAGTATTTTTTCCCCTTTATCCAAGGAAATTTCAGTGACATAATCTAAGTCACCATGCTTAAATTAGATAATCTGGTATTTATAATACTCACATAATGAAGTGATCCCAATGTTGCTGAAGTTTAGGGGCATAACAGAAAGATGTTTAAATTGCCACTTTTGAGACCAAATGTTTACTCATCACATTTACTGCCATACACTTCACTGTACTTATCGAGGGGTAACAACATCTTCTAGATAAGGTTCCCCTAACATTCCTTGCATCTCACTGAATGTCCAGCATCTGAGCCCTGTTACTTGCCATTGAAAGAATATTCAAAAGGGATTCTTTGCTTTGGTACCAATCCTTCAGGAAGGATGCTTCTTTAGGCAATACTTTTTCCTTAGGAATATGATATTGTCAACTACCTCAGTGTCAGCCTGTTTAAAATGTTTTGGCCAATTGAATTTTTAGCTGGTTTATTCATGAGGAGAAGGTTGTAAGTAAATGGGCAAGATGATTTTAAAATATCAGTATCAAATATTTTTAAAACCCTCAAAGAATCTTTTCTTAAGAGTTTAAAACCTGTTTCTGTCTCCATTTTTGGTGCTTGGTATTAAAGACCCAATCTTATAGTCTTGCTCCAGAAATGATGCAGCTAGGTTTAGAGGCAGAGGGAATCAGCGTCACATTCAGCACCTAATATTATTGTAGGAATGAATAGGTCTATACTATTAATTTTGATGACATATTTTTAAATTACTCCCAAATCACACGTTTTGTAATTTTAACAATGTTTTACTCTAATTCCTCCAGGTTCTCTGACATCACTGTTTGTCAGGCTTCCATGTGGTGGCATTGGGGTAAGCATTTTTTCTTATTTGATCAAGTAATGCAGCAGAACTTGATTAAACTGATTAAATCCATGTTAATTAAACTGACTAAATATACAATTCTCATTTTTATTATAGAACTCATATGTGTAGAACCCAAAGTTCTATAAACTTTGGGGAAAACATTCTATGCAGTAATTTTACTTATCTTCAGTAAATATTATTGATAACTGAAATATTTGCATCTCTACTGGGGTTCCCAATTGCACAAAGCCTTGTTCATATCAGAGGAAGCATATATCTTTTTTCCAAATATTATAATTGTTTCATAGCAACATGCTGTTTTAAATTTTTTTCCATAAAAAAGCTTTATTGGCACAGAAGTATGAAGAGACTCCATGTACTTTGTTTTTAAATATATACATATGGTACTTTGGCTTCCCTATTGATTCTTACATTTAAGATTCACACTACCTATATAATTTATCTCAAATATTAAAAACAACAACATAATATTTATGGATTACATAAATTGTTCAGGCTTGAAAATAGATTTCTTATTTAAAATAAATGCCATAAAGTAAAACACAACAAATGGGGCTTTCCTTTCTTCCCAAAGAATATGTTTGCTGTCCTGTTTTGCCATTGCACCAAGAAAGCGGAAGGATTGGTTGAATACTTCTGAAGCATGATATGTGAAGTAGTCTATAGAATATGTTGTTTTGCTTCTTGACCTCATGGTAGCCATCATAGTAACCAACAGTTACTGAATTACATGAATTATCTTGTGATGCTCTTCATAGTTTTTATTATGAAGATTGCAAGTTTACTATCACTCAGGTCCCCACTTTGGAGATGAAAACTGCCTCTTTTCATATTAGCAATCCTTTAAACTGTGCAATATGAAGAAACTTGTGATTATAAAAGCCCAGTCTACCACAATACCACTGAAAAATGAAAAATAAGAAATCCAGAAAGAAACCAGAAGGCTTGGATAAAGAACTCTCCAATAAACTGAAAAACAAAAAGGATAAATATAAAAAAATGGAAAGAGGGATGCATAATTAGGCATTAAACCAGCATATGGGCCAAATCTGTAAAGATGAAGTCAAGAAAGCCAAGACTCAGAATGAACTAAGACTTGCACCAAATATCAAAAGCAATAAAAAAAGTTTATTTCAACATATAAAAAACAAGAAAAAAGTCAAGTAAACAAATTGTCCACTAATGGGATGAGATGGCAAGGAAGTGATGAGCATTAGGGAGAAAGCAGAGCTGTTTCATTCTTTCCATCTGTCTTCACACAAAAAGAAAAAATAGCCCAGTTACCAAAAACAGAATCATAAAAGGCAGACTAGGAATGCAAATTAAAATAGGCACAAAAATGGTAAGAGAATAGCTGTTCACCATAGACAAGTTTAAATCATCAGGATGTGATGGATTACATCCCAGAGTTCTGAAGCAGCTGGCAGACATGATCTCAGAACAACTGAAACCATATCTTTCAAAGATCCTGGTGTACCAGGGAACTACCATAGAACTGGTTCCATCTTCAAAAAAAAAGGTGGGAGTTGATCCAGGAAACTACAGACCAATCAGCCTGATATCAGTACCTGGGAAGATCCTGGAAAAGATAATGAAGCAACAGGAGGAAGGGGCTCTTGGAGTCCTGGTGGACAATCACTTAAATATAAGCCATCACTGTGTTGCAGTCACCAAAAAAGTCAATGCCCTAGGCAGCATTAACAGAGGGATAGATTTAATATCACATGAAGTATTTGTTGTTGTTAGTTGCAAAGTCATGTCCAACCCATTGTGACTCCATGGACAACCTTCCTCCAGGCCTTCCTGTCCTCTACCATCTTCTGGAGTCCATTTAAGCTCACCCCTACTGCTTCGGTGATTCCATCCAGCCACCTCATTCTCTGTTGTCCCCTTCTTCTATTGCCCTCAATCTTTTCCAGCATTAGGCTTTTCTTCAGTGAGTCCTTCCTTTTCATTAGGTGGCCAAAGTATTTGAGTTTCAACTTCAGGATCTGGCCTTCTAAAGAGCAGTCAGGGTTGATCTCCTCTAGGACTGACTGGTTTGAACGCCTTGCAGTCCAAGGGACTCGCAGGAGCCTTCTCCAGCACTGTAGTTCATTATCTGAGTGGCCTAGTACTTTTCCCTACTTTCTTCAATTTAAGCCTAAATTTTGCAATGAGAAGCTCATGATCTGAGCCACAGTCAGCTCCTGATCGTTTTTACTGACTGTATAGAGCTTCTCCATCTTTGGCTGCAGAGCACATAGTCAGTCTGATTTCTGTGTTGGCCATCTGGTGATGTCCATGTGTAGAGCTGTCTCTTGGGTTGTTGGAAAAGAGTGTTTGCTATGACCATCATATTCTCTTGACAAAATTCCATCAGCCTGTGCCCTGCTTTATTTTGTACTCCAAGGCCAAACTTGCCTGTTATTCCAGTTATCTTTTGGCTTCCTACTTTAGCATTCCAATCCCCCATGATAATAAGGACATCATTTTTTGGTGTAAGTTCTATAAGGTGCTATAGGGCTTCACAGAACACGTCAGTTTCATCCTCTTCAGCACCGGTGGTTGGGGCATAGACTTGGACTATTGTGATATTGAATGGTTTGCCTTGGATTCGCACTGAGATCATCCTGTCATTTTGGCAATTGTATCCCAGGATTGGTTTTCCTACTCTTTTATTGACTATGAAGGCTACTCCATTTCTTCTGAGGGATTCTTGCCCGCAGTAGTATACCTGATGGTCATCTGAATTAAATTCACCCATTCCTGTCCATTTTAGTTCGCTGATTCCTAAGATGTCGATGTTCAGTCTTGTCATCTCTTGTTTGAACATGTCCAGCTTGCCTTGATTCATGGATCTTACATTCCAGGTTCCTATGGAGAATAAATCTTTACAGCATCGGACTTTCCTTTCACCACCAGATACATCCACAGCTGAGCATCCTTTCGGCTTTGGCCCAGTTGCTTCATTCTTTCTGGTGCTACTAGTACTAGCCCTTTGCTCTTCCACATTAGTACACCTTCCGACCTGAGGGGCTAATCTTCCAGAGTCATATCTTTTTTCCTTTTGGTACTGTCCATGGGGTTTTCATGGCAAAGATACTGGAGTGGGTTGCCATTTCCTTCTCCAGTGGATCACGTTTTGTCAGAACTCTCTACTATGACCTGTGTGTCTTGGGTGGCCCTGCACGGCACAACTCATAGCTTCATTGACTTACGCAAGCCCCTTCGCCACGACAAGGCAGTAATCCATGAAGGGGGGGGGTTGTGATAAAGATTTCCAATTCCTTTTTTCTTTCCCCTTTTTAATTGTACATTCTAATCTAGAGAAAGACTAGAAACAAAGAGAAATAAAATGGTAAAACACAAATAAATAAACAAGTTCTAAAATATAGACATATCATAGAGATAGTTTAAGAACCACCCAATCTGTTTCTTCCAGTGTGGATGTAAATTATTTCATGTGTGTAAATGCTGTTTATTATCTCTTATGATTATAAAACCTGCCATTCTGCAGTTAGTCTTTGAAATAATCTAACTCTCATGGGTAAATATGACTCCCTTTTCTTTTTTAAAAAAATAAATGGGGAAATAGATCATTCCCACTTACTTTTGTTATTCTTAATAGCATTCAGGCACCATCTAGGATGCAAAGTTCTTGTCGCAAGTCAGTTCTGATCCCATTCAACATCCTGTTTTACAAATCAGTTCCATTTTTGCCCAGAGTTATACTTCTTGGCACATACAGTGTCAAGTGCAATGGTAACTGTCTCCCTTTATATGCAATGGCTTCTGGCTTAATACTTACAGATTTTCCTAGTTTCAGCCTATTGTGAAGCACATAGCTGGCAATCCCATTATTTATGGATGTTAGGAATAGATTTTTAATGAACATACACATGTACCGCTTCTTTTTTCTGTGGCCTCGTGGGATGGAAAGCATGTTTCCCTTATTTCCAGAAACATGATGCAAAGGCTGAACTTGAGTGGCAGCTCAAGTTTATGTCACATTTCAAAATAATCCAAACTTTCAAAGTCTTTCTAATGTAGTTTGGGGTTCAGATGACCTTAGAAATATTACAGTTATTTGGGACCCAAAAAAGCAAGGAAAAACAGATTTGTTGATACTGCAGAATCTGGCAATTCCATCTGCTACACAGCTAGATTACTTGCCCCTTAGGATCCTATGACTGTCTAGTAATCTGATATAATCATTTGATTTTAATGACTTATGACCTGGACCTCAACCAGAGAGTTACTTTATTCAAATTTGATATTGCGAGTATCCTAAGAGCGAACTCTTTGTATACATACAAAACATCCAGTGCTCCTAATATTCTAATGGGATGGATATGGGGCTTTTTTATTAGATGAATTGTAGTTCGAGTACATGCTATACATATTTCCCTGCTGGCCTTGTGAAGGTCATGTGCGATACTAGCCACTGCACACTGATAGTTTGATGAACACATTAATCATAGTTTGTCTCACCTTTCCTCACGGGAATGCATCTCACACAGAGAGGAATACTTTTCTTCCATCCATCTCTATAAAACACAGTGTACCATTAAATATAGTACAACATTTGTACTTGCCACATCTCTAGTTGACAAGCTGGAGACTGATTGTAAACATGCTTCTTTCAGAGATATCTGGAAAGGTTTTATACTTCATTGTGAGTTTGACCAAATAAACTTTTATTATCAGTGTGTTTCATATATATTTCTACTATTGAAATACTGTAGATGGTCAATGGTCAAGAGTAATACTTAAACTCATGAATACTTAAACACTAATATCTTGTTCCTCTCAGATTTCTTTTCTCCAGATTAAACATTCCAATTTCCTCCATCTTGTCCTCATAGCATATGTCCTTTAGTTCCTATAATTATCCTTGCCATCATCTTCTAAAACTGTTCTAACCTGTCAATATTTTGTAGTGCCCAGAATGGTAAAAAGACATATTGATGTAGCCTCATCAGCACAGAGTAGAAGGAAATAAGGATTGTGTATGTTTGTAGTACAATGCTTCTTCTTATACAGCCCTTTTAGTTATCTCACATTGCTGGCTTATGTTCAGTTTAGTGTCAGTAAATAGACCCAAATCTTTCTTCAGTGTTGTGCTTCCAAGTCATAACTTCTTGGACATGTATGTGTTCCATATATTTTTCTCCTTTACATTTTTCCCCAGTAAATTATATTTTGTTCTCTGAGCTTTGTTTACTTAGATTTGATTTCAATTTAATTTTGTCATTTTGGGTGCCGTCTAAACTTCACAATTTTGTGTCATAATTAACTACAAAGTTTCAAAATTAATTAAAATATTCTCACTTAACTTTTACCATAATAATTTTTAAATTGCTTTATTTTTCTTGGGAACAATTTTAAATAATCTGGTTAGTGTTATGAATATTATTTTGAAAATTATTCCAGCATTGTTGTGGCAAATATCTCTACATTTTGCAAAATAAGATAAAATGAACAGCATTCCTCAATATGTGAAATTACATAGAAACAAATTAATTGAGAGATTGGGATATAATTATCTTCCATTGCACTTGGCAAATCTATAGTTTAAAAAATAGGCCACTGAAGACCTACGAATGATTGGCAACTTAAATCATTAGATGAGTTAAGACAAGAAAACATAAGTTACTCTTGGTTTCAATATACTCAATTGAAAGCTAGGTGGAGGTCAGATCAAAAGGTTGGCATCACAATTATAGATCAAAATTTAGTAAAACAAATTAGAAATTTAAATTGTGCACATATAGAGGATATATAATGCTTTAATTGAATTGGATTCGGAAACGGAATTGGTAAAAGACTGATAAAGTGGGTACAAAATATTCAGGAACCAATTTCGTTGGACACTTGGGAGATAATTTGGGTCAGAAATGTTAAATTTACTCAGGCCCAAAACTTAAGAGAAAATTTTTATAAAATGTTTTATAGATGGCATCTGGATCCCAAGAAGTTGTCCAACATGTATCCTAATTTACAGTCTAAGTGTTGGAGATGTGGTAGTTTAGAAGCTACCTATTTTCACATGTGGTGGACTTGTAGAAATATAAAAGCTTTTTGGATTAAAATTTGGTGGAGCATTCAAAAGATTTTTAAGAGAAAGATAAAGTTTTCTCCGCAATTGTTTTTATTGGGTATTGTTGTAGATTGTGATGTTAAAGAAACTAACTTGATGTTGAACATGATAACAGAAGCACGGTTACTGGTGGGACAATATTGGAAGAAGGATAGTTTGCCCACTATAGAAGAATGGGTGTTTAAAGTTTCGAATCTTGCAGAAATGTCTAAGATTTCTGCTTATTTGAAAGATCATTCACAGGAAAGATATATTTCAGTTTGGAGGAGATGGACAAATTATATTCAGAACAAATATGGGACTAAAAAGTTCCATTTAGCTTATGAGTAGATTTTAGTGGGATATTGTTATTGGTACTTTGTTTGTAGTTAAAGGGGAGTTAAAGCACATTATGAATTTGGTTAATTGTATATTATGCATAATTTTTATTTAGAATATGATTATTGTAACTATAATCCTGTATTTAGCTCTGGGAAGTGGGGGGGTGTGGGCGGGTTTGGGGTGGGAGGGATTTGGGGATATATTGTAAAATTTTGTTTTTGTAAAACTCTTTAATAAAAAAAAGACCTACGAAAAATATAGATTAAATCAGTATTGGCAAGAAAAAACACCAATTAGTATGAAATGTATATGCAGAACTCACTCAGAAATTCTGTTTCTAAATGCTTTTCATATCTTGTCTATGTCTTGATTTTGTACTGAGCAATCTTTTTTTACACAGATGACTGTCTTGTTGTCTCTTATCCACGATAAAGTTTGATCAAGCTATGTTTGAGGATGTCCATTAATCTTTTAAAGTACAAAAAATGATTGCTTTATTTGCTCTAATTGTGAGATATAAGCTCTACCTTAGTTCTAAGAAAAATATATGATATGCAAGATGGGAGAGCTAAAATAATTTAGAAGCCAATTCTCCATTTTCTTTCTTACAGTATTTTCTCTCCTTTGTATTTTTAATCTCTAATGATGCTGTTATATCTGCATAAGGCAATTGTTCTTTATGTAGATCAAACTTTTTTTTTGTTATCAGATCCTGGAAAAACAAGATAGTCATTTCTGCCTAGGAATTTTCTAAATACAGTATTTTCCAGCGCATAAGACAACTGGGCGTATAAGACGACCCCCCAACTTTTGAGATGATTTTCAAGATTTTTCGTCTTATACGCCGGAAAATCAGCGAGCCCGGGAAGGCACGCCCTCCCCTCTCACTGTGGAGGAAGCAGGGCAGGCTGGCGTCTGGCGGGAGCCGGCAGGGCAGTCCTGTGCATGTGCGTGCTCCCCAGCTGTTAAGGAGCACTCCTTAGCAGCCAGGGAGTGCGCGCGTGTGCAGGACTGCCCTGCCGGCTCCCGCCCGACGCTCTTCCCTCTTGAGGCAGCATCGCTCCCCGGCTCCTAAGGAGTCCTCGGGGATGCTGCCTCAAGAGGGAAGAGCGTCGGGCGGGAGCCGGCAGGATACTTGAATCGGATAAACAAGGGAGATATGTTAGTATTGAATTAATACTACTAAGTTCTTCTTATTGGATTATATGCTCCAAATCAACAACAGCAAAAATTCTTTAAATTTTTACATCAGAGACTAATCGAACTGGATTATAAATCTGTTATTATGATGGGGGACTGGAATGGAGTTCTGGTGCCATCTGAAGACAAGAAGGGATCCTCTAAAAACTTTTTTAATTCGAAATTGCCTAAAGCTTTTTTGATTTTTTTTTTATTATTACATTTATAGCTTTTTGGATTAAATTTGAAGGAAGATCTGGAATTAAGAGATGTATGGCGGGAAACGAATATGAGAGACAGAGATTTTACTTTTTTTTCGGATAGACATAAATCTTTCTCCAGGATTGACTTTATTTTGATTACTACTGATCTTTTTTCTTCGGTTAAGAACGTTAAGATTTTTCCTAGGACAATGTCTGACCATAGTCCTGTTTGGTTGGAGTTTTTTGCTGAAGATGCTAGTAGAAGATCCTGGAGGTTGAATGAGAACTTATTTACAAATGACTTGTTCTTGGTGAAATGTAGAGAACATATGAAAGAATTTTTTGTTACAAATATGCATAAAGGTACCTCGATGGAAATAGTTTGGGATGCTAGTAAAGTTTTGATTTATATGAATAATGCTTACAGGTGTAAGCAAATGCAAAAACGTTTAGATATTGAGGAAGAGATTAAAGCTAAGGAGAAAAAGCTTATTTTGAATCCATTGGATAATAATTTAAAGATCTCAATACATTTATTGAAAGAACAATTTAATTTGCTACTGGCTGATCAAGTAGCAATTAATTTGCGCTATGCTAAACACAATACTTTTTGTAACGCTAATAAGCCTGGTAGATGGTTGGCTTATCAATTAAGGAAGAAACAGAAATCACGTACTATAGATAAAATAGAATATAAAGGAAAAGAAGTCTACCAACAAAATTTGATTAAGAGGAGTTTTTTAGATTTTTACTCGAAATTATATTCTAAAGAAAATATACAAGCTTTAGATATAGACAAGTATTTACAGGGAGCTCATTTTCCGAGACTCTCAAAAGAACAACAACTTGAGATGAATTGCCCAATTACATCAGAAGAAATTTCTTTAGCTATTAAACAGTTGAAATTGGGCAAGGCTCCGGGAACAGATGGACTAACAGCAATTTACTATAAAAAGTTGTTGCCTGAAATGATTGAACAGCAGGCGTATGAACAGAGGGCCGTATCGACTTCTGGGAAGGCCTCTCCGCTGCTTACAAGTGGTGAGGCACTCCGACCCTCTGTTTCTGACCCGAGGTCCCGGGAGCGAGGATGTGCAGCCACCTGAGCTCCGGTTGGTGTACTTGAACGCCAGGTCTGTTGTTAATAAGGCTCCTCTCATCCGGGATCTGGTCGAGGGTGAGCATGCGGACCTGGCTTGCATCACGGAGACTTGGTTGGGCCCAGAGGGCGGTATTCCTCTGGTCGATTTTTGCCCACCAGGTTTCCGGGTGCTACACCGGCCTCGGGCTCAGGGTAGGGGCGGGGGAGTGGCGGTTGTCATGAGGGAGACCTTGTGTCCGCGGGAGACCACCGTTCCCCAGATAGTCGGGTGTGAGTCTCTCTTCTTGAGATGTGGCCCTGGTGCACAGTTGGGCTTGCAGCTGGTGTACCTTTCGCCTAGTCACGCAGCAGCAGCCCTGCCTGAGCTTCTCGATATCCTCTCTGGGTTGGTGATTGAGTTCCCCAAACTTATAGTTTTGGGTGACTTCAATCTACCATCCCTGGGAGGATCATCTGAGTTAGCTCGGGAGTTCATGGCTTCCATGACGGCCATGGACCTGACGCAAGTAATTTCTGGACCGACTCATGTGGGAGGCCACACCCTTGACCTGATTTTCTTATCTAGACGGTGGTTAGATGATCTTGGTGGGGGCTCCCCAATTGTTACGCCCCTGTCATGGGCCGATCATCATCTCCTGCGGCTGGTCTTCCGTTTTGCCACTCCCCACCATGGGTGTGTGGAACCAACTAGATGGTACTGCCCCGGGTGCTTAATGGACCCTGAGAGGTTCCAGACAGCGCTGGGGACCCCACCTGCCTCCTTCGCTCACAACTCGGCGGATGCCTTAGTGGAAGCCTGGGAAAGGGCAGCCACGGAGGCTCTTGACTGAGTTGTACCCTTGCGGCCCCTGACCTGGTGCAGATCCCATCGAGCTCCATGGTTTTCTGCGGAGCTTCGGGAGATGAAGCGTCGGAGATGGGGCCTAGAGAGCTGTTGGAGATCCAGCTGATCCGAATCCGACCGATTGTGACTAAGAACCTACATTAGGTCTTATCTCGCGGCAATAAGGGCGGCGAGGTCTAATCACTTCGCTACCCTTATTGCGTCCGCAGATAATCGCCCGGCCGCCCTGTTTAGGGTAACCCGCTCCCTCCTTAATCAGGAGGTGAGGGAGGAACCCTTGCAGGGTCGTGCCAAGGAGTTTAACCAACATCTGTCGGACAAAATAGCTTGGATTCGGACCGGTCTGGACTCTGACTGGGCAGAGTCTGACGATCAGGACACGGGTGGTCTTGTCGATATTACCTGGGAAGAGTTTGGTTCTGTGACTCCGGAGGAAGTGGACAGGATTATGGGGCGGCTGAGCTCCACCACATGTTTATTGGACCCGTGCCCTTCCTGGCTGGTTTATGCGGCCAGGGAGAGGATACGAGGCTGGTTCCAGGCGGTTATATCTGCCTCTTTGAGTGAGGGTAGTTTCCCCGCCGTCTTGAAAGAGGCGGTGGTGAGACCTCTCCTCAAGAAGCCTGCCTTGGACCCAGCTGTGTTGAATAACTTTCGTCCGGTCTCCAACCTTCGCTTTCTTGCGAAGGTTGTTGAGAGTGTGGTGGCGCATCAGCTCCCTCTGGTCCTGGATGAAGCGGATTATCTAATCGGGTTTCAGGCCCGGGTACAGCACGGAGACGGCATTGGTCGCTCTGGTGAATGATCTCTGGAGGGCTCGGGACAGGGGACATTCCTCTGTCCTAGTCCTATTAGAGCTCTCAGCGGTGTTCAATACCATCGACCATGGTATCCTGCTGCGGCGTCTCAGGGGATTGGGAGTGGGAGGCACGGTTTTGCAGTGGTTCTCCTATCTCCTGGGACGTTCGCAGTCGGTGTTGGCAGGGGGGCAGAGATCGACCTCGAGGTCTCTCGTTTGTGGAGTTCCTCAGGGGTCGGTCCTCTTGCCTCTCGTGTTCAACATCTACATGAAACCGCTGGGTGAGATCATTCGTGGTTTTGGAGTTGGGTATCATCAGTACGCCGATGATACCCAGCTTTTTATTTCGACCCCAAACCACCCCTGTGATGCCCTCGACGTGATGTCCCGTTGCCTGGAGGCAGTTCGGGTCTGGATGGGGAGGAACAGACTTCAACTCAACCCCGACAAGACTGAGTGGCTGTGCATACTGGCATCCCGGGATATTCAGAACATTCCATCTCTTTCCATGGGGGGTGAACTATTACTCCCCGTAGATAGGGCTCGCAACTTGGGAGTCCTTCTAGATTCACGGCTCACTCTGGAAGACCATATAGTAGCTGTGACTAGGGGGGCCTTCGCCCAGGTTCGCCTGGTGCGCCAGTTGCGGCCCTATCTAGACCGGGATGCTTTATGTACGGTCACTCATGTGCTCATGACCTCTTGTCTGGACTACTGCAACGCTCTCTACATGGGGCTGCCCTTGAGGACCACTCGGAGGCTCCAACTGGTACAGAATGCAGCCGCGAGAGTTGTGTTGGGAGTCTCCCATGTTACACCTCTGCTCCGTGAGCTGCATTGGTTACCAGTTGTCTTCTGGGTGAGATTCAAGGTACTGGTAATGGTGTTTAAGGCCCTACATGGCATGGGTCCGGAGTACCTTAGGGAGCACCTGCTGCCGGCATCAACTTCCCTCCGCCCTGTACGCTCCCACAGAGAGGGCCTCCTCAGGGTGCCACCGATCAGAGAATGTCGATTGGTGGCCCCCAGGGGGAGGTCCTTCTCTGTGGGCGCCCCGGAGCTATGGAATCGGTTGCCGGTTGAGCTCCGGATGGCGCCCGATCTTCGCTCCTTCCGTCGCGATCTGAAGACACTCTTATTTGAACAAGCCGGCCTGGCCTGATGGGGGATGGGTTGGGCTTTTATGATCATTTTTAATATCTGTATTTACTGTTTTTAGTTGGGCATATGTTTAATTTTCTTTTAACTTTTGTATTTTTGTATTTTTTATATATCTGCCCTGTTCACCGCCCTGAGTCCTTCAGGAGAAGGGCGGTATATAAATAAAATTATTATTATTATTATTATTATTATTATTATTATTATTATTATTATTATTATTATTATTATTATTATTATTATTATTGATTTTGTTTAATGAAATTCATACTGGAGGCGTAGTTCCTCCATCATGGAGGACAGCTTTTGTATCATTGATTCCAAAGGAGGATCAAGATCTTACTCAACCTAAAAATTATAGACCTATATCGCTTTTAAATACAGATTATAAGATTTTTGCTAAAGTATTGGGTAATAGATTAATGCACGTTTTGAAACAAATGATTCATAGTGATCAATCGGGATTTATATCTGGAAGGTATATGAAATATAACGTAAGACAAATTGTACACTTGCTTGTCTCCGCAGCATTGATATTTTTGGATGCAGAGAAAGCCTTTGACCAATTGAATTGGCAATTTTTATTGAGAGTTGTTGAGGAGATGAATTTTGGAGAAGGTTTTTTACATGCTATTAAAGGTTTTTTACATGCTATTTTACATGCTATCGACAACAAACTGCACAAATTATAGTTAATGGGGATCTAACAGAGACCTTTAAAATTGAAAAAGGTACAAGACAGGGGTGCTCCCTATCACCATTATTGTTTGTTTTAACATTAGAGATTTTATTAATTAAAATTCGAGAGTCCTCTATGATAAAGGGAATTAAAATAAAACAGAATGATTATAGATTGAGAGCTTTTGCCGATGACTTGGTTGTGACAGTATCTCAACCGTTACAGTCGGTTATAGATTTGAGGGAAATTATAACTCAGTATGGTAAGGTTTCTGGGTTTAAGGTGAATAGTAATAAGACTAAGATATTATCTAAGAACTTATCTATGAGTGAAAGGGATATGTTATCTAAATTAACAGGTTTTGAAATAGTGAAAAAGGTTAAATATTTAGGACTGCTCTGACTAGTTTGATATGTTCCTCTTTGGTTTCTGTGAAGATAAGGATGTCATCGAGGTAAACCAGGACCCCCTTATATAGGTGCTCTCTCAGCACGTCATTAATTAATTGCATAAAGACTGCAGGGGCCCCTTGCAGTCCGAATGGCAATACTTTGAATTGATAGCACCCCATTGGGCAGTTGAATGCAGTCTTCCATTCGTCTCCTTCCTTAATCCTAATACGGTAGTATGCTTCCCTCAGGTCTAGTTTGGTAAAAAATCTTTCCTTTCGATAGGTGGGATAGCATATCCTTCATTAGGGGAAGGGGGTACAGATTACATTCACTAATTGTGTTCAAATTTCTATAGTCCACAACCAAGCGAAAAGACCCATCCTTCTTCTCCCTGAACAGAACCGGTGCGGCCACTTTGGGTTTGGCAGGCTCAATAAATCCTCTTTCTAAGTTTTTCTTTATGAATCTTTCCATTTCTGCCATTTCCCTTGGGCTCATGGCATACATCCTGGGTTTTGGGAGTTTTGCCCCAGATTTGAATTCTGTGGTGCAGTCTGTGGGGCGGTGGGGGGGAAGCTCATCTGCTCTTTCCTCACTGAAAACCTCAGCCAGGTCCCTGTATTCCTCCGGTATCTCTGGTAACCCCTTCTCTTTCCCCACCGCTGCTGTCTCCTCTCTCTGGGTTGGGGGGGTGCTTTTGGAGTCTACGTTCTTCTGTCCCCCCTTTGGGAAATTGAATTCTGCTGTCCTCCAGTTTATCCCGGGGTTCCATTTCTTCAGCCA
Organism: Vipera ursinii; assembly: GCF_947247035.1. Taxonomy (NCBI): domain Eukaryota; kingdom Metazoa; phylum Chordata; class Lepidosauria; order Squamata; family Viperidae; genus Vipera; species Vipera ursinii. The sequence continues at coordinate 185,599,485 of NC_139512.1, forward strand.
TTCCAGTCCTAGAATCATTGGGCATTCCATGCCTGGGGCCACTGTAAACGTTATGTCCTCCTCATGGGGCCCCAGTGATAGGTGGATTGGTAAAGTGGCTAGGGTGGCTGGTCCTCCCCCTGCTATTGTCCCATCTAATTAAGTAAAAGAGATTGGTTGTTTTAGCTTCCTCACTGGGATGCTCAATCTCTCCACCAGCGTTGGGCTGATAAGGCAGCGGATGCACCCAGAGTCTATCAGAGTGTTCTGTACCAGCCTGCTACCGGCCTTGCAGAAAAGGCAACCCCTTTACAGACGGCAAGAGGCTGGAATACGTCTGCCAAATTTATTACAAAAACAAACAAGACACGAACCAAGATACCGGAGCTTTGAAACACTATCTGAGCGGTTGCTTTCAGCAAACTAGCCCTCCCCACACAAGTCCTTTATAAAGAGTTCAGGGCGTGGCTTCTCTCTCCCTCCTTCCGAGAAGCCCCATTGCCTTCCTCTGTTTACTCCTACTTGACTGCCTCCTGCGTCGGGCGTCCTTGAACAGGGCCAGCTGTGGGTCATCTTCATCCACGCTGTCAGGCTCACACAGCTGGGTCTCCACCAGGTGGGAGGGGCCTGGCTGGGGGCTCTGCAGAGCCTCAAAGCCATCATCAGCAAGTTCTTCAACATCCCCCTCCTCCCCCTCATCTGAGTCATCCGACCCAACTGCCGAACCCACAGGCTGACCCTGAATCACAACACAGAGCTTTTATTTTGGCTGCTTCAGGCATAGGGGAAGCTAATATAGTCACTGTCTTAAGTATGGGTGGAAGGGGTCCACTTACCAATGGTTCTCCCTCTGAGCTGTCTTCCGAGTTGTCCACCGTCCCTGCGGTGCAGGCCAGAGTCCAATCCCAGTTCCTGGCAGGAATTGTGGACTCTACAGCCTCTGTCCCCTTCATGGAAGATTCTTTTGTGTTGCCTTGGGGCTTCCCCGGCTTCTTGGAGGATGATGCCTCTGGTTTTCGTGGGGGGGCTTTTGAACGACATTCTGCAGCATGGTGGCCCTCTCTCCCGCAGTTGAAGCAACCTGTTGATTTTTTGGCTGTGGCTGGTGGTTTTTCCCCCTCGCGTGTTTGCTCGGGTGGCAGGCGGCCCCATGGTTTTCCTCTGCGGTGTCTCTTCAGTAGGTCTATTTCCACTTCCTCCGCCAGGATGTACCAGTCGTCGAGATGGGGTGGGTCTCCTCGAGGCAGGCAAGCGTCATACAGGTCGTAGTTTAGACCGTCTTTGAAGTGGCTGAGGAGGATGTCTTCTGGCCAGTTCAACTTGCTGGCAATGGCTCGGAATTCTTGGGTATAATCAGCCACTGCTCGCCTGCCCTGCCTCACCGTTTTGATTCTCTCCCGGGCCTTACGGTCAGCCAAAGGATCCTCGAACCGCCGCCTCAGAGATGACATGAATCGGTTGAAGTCGTTGAGTTCTGGGGCATTGGAGTCATGCAAGTTCACCACCCAGTCTGCAGCCATCCCATCCAGGGCAGATTGCACAATTCGGATGCGTGCTTTGTCACTGGGGATGTCCCGTCCGTACTCTTCCATGTAGCTGAGGACTTGGGTTAGGAAAATTCCCAGTCGTGATGGCTCCCCCTTGAATTTGACTTCCAGGGGCGGGAGTCTTTGGCTGGAGCGTTGTCTGCGCCGGGGCCGGTATCGCTCCTCATCCTGGTCTCCGTATGTGGTTCTGGGGTGGGTGGGTACTGCTGAGGCAGCAATTCCTGTTCCATTGGACGGCCCCGGGGTTTCAGGTGTTGGATCCCCTCCGTTACCTTTCCAGTTACGTCCCCAGGCGCTGCCTCGGTTGCGATTTTCAGCTCTCTCCTCCCTCAGTGAGCTCAGGGTTGCTTTCATCAGATCAATGGCCTTTTCCAGGATCTGCTCCTCCTCACTGGCATGCAGGGAACTCTCCATCTCTTGCCTCCATTCCGGTTGGTGGTTACTCTGCCTCAGGGTTGCTTCTCCCGAAGCCTTTTCCCACTCACTTTTCCTTCCAACGCCCATCGATCATCGGGGTTTTCGGTCGTACTGCTCCACCACTTCTTCCCCGGGGGAATATGCTGCTTCAGCTTCCCATTGTCTCTGGGATTCCATTTGGAGGGAATCCATGGGGCTTCCCTCCTCTCTTGCTTCGTCGCCAGACATTGTATTTGTTGCAAAGTCCCCCGGTAAGGTTTTCCCTTCCAGGTTGACTCTTAAAGCAGATTCCGTCTACTGTCAGGACCCACCTCAATCCACATCTTAGGAAATAAGAACTCTTGGATGCAAGTTTAGTCCAAAAGGAAAATGTTTACTAGGATGGAATTGATTGTGGCAATACAAGACGGAATCTAACAAAGTTACATTTCAATCCTATATAAAGCATTCCCATTTCAGCCCCTCCCCTCATCCATTTGGTCAGATGTCAGGCCCTTCTATGGGAAAGGGAACTCTCCTTGGTTTTATGGTTATTGCTTCCTTTTTTGTTGTAAATGAAGATACAATCCAGATCTGTCACTCCCCCTCCCTCCCCCAGTTCAAATGTTCCCTGTTGTTTGAAGATGCCCAAAGTCTATCCTCTCCCCCCCCCCTTCGGAGAGATGGCAGAATCCCCAGAATAAGCACATTGTTCTACCTATACATTTATGAAATGTGATATAAATGGATTCTGACAGAGTATATATTGCAGCCTCAAATATAAAATTGTATAAGAATAATTATGAAACACTATGGTTGAAGGTACAAAGGGATTTAAATTATTAGAAAAAATTACAATTATCAATACTGGGAAGAATTGCAGTTGTTAAAATGAATGTTCTGCCAAAGTATCTCTTTTTGTTTCAAATGATACCTATATTGAAAAAGGATGCCAACCTTGATCAATGGCAGAAGGGTATTAATAAATTTATTTGGGCGGGGAAAAAACCAAGAGTTAAATTTAAGATTTTACAAGATGCTAGGGAAAGAGGGGGACTCAAGGCACCAAATTTGAAATTGTATTATGATGCGGTTGCCTTGACGTGGGTTAGTGATTGGCTTAATTTAACTAATAAGAGAATACTTCATCTTGAGGGATGGGATTTGGTATATGGATGGCATGCATATTTGCTTTACGATAAGAAGGTGGACAGGGCTTTCAAATCCCATATTCTTAGAAGCGCTTTATTGAGTGTCTGGAAAAAGTATTATTATAAGTTAAATTATAAAATACTGATTTGGGGAATTCCTGGACACGCGATAGAGGGCGTATCTATGGGAGTGAGTATGGATATGGTTTCTTATAAGGAATTACTTAGATTGCAAGGGAATGATTGGCAACTTAAATCATTAGATGAGTTAAGACAAGAAAACATAAGTTACTCTTGGTTTCAATATACTCAATTGAAAGCTAGGTGGAAGTCAGATCAAAAGCTTGGCATCACAATTATAGATCAAAATTTAGTAAAACAAATTAGAGATTTAAATTGTGCACATATAAAGAGGATATATAATGCTTTAATTGAATTGGATTCGGAAACGGAATTGGTAAAAGACTGTATGATAAAGTGGGCACAAAATATTCAGGAACCAATTTCGTTGGACACTTGGGAGATAATTTGGGTCACAAATGTTAAATTTACTCAGGCCCAAAACTTAAGAGAAAATTTTTATAAAATGTTTTATAGATGGCATCTGGATCCCAAGAAGTTGTCTAATATGTATCCTAATTTACAGTCTAAATGTTGGAGATGTGGTAGTTTAGAAGCTACCTATTTTCACATGTGGTGGACTTGTAGAAATATAAAAGCTTTTTGGATCAAAATTTGGTGGAACATTCAAAAGATTTTTAAGAGAAAGATAAAGTTTTCTCCGCAATTGTTTTTATTGGGTATTGTTGTAGATTGTGATGTTAAAGAAACTAATTTGATGTTGAATATGATAACAGCAGCACAGTTACTGGTGGGACAATATTGGAAGAAGGATAGTTTGCCTACTATAGAAGAATGGGTGTTTAAAGTTTCGAATCTTGCAGAAATGTCTAAGATTTCTGCTTATTTGAAAGATTATTCACAGGAAAGATATATTTCAGTTTGGAGGAGATGGATAGATTATATTCAGAACAAATATGGGACTAAAAAGTTCCATTTAGCTTATGAGTAGAGTTTAGTGGGATATTGTTATTGGTACTTTGTTTATAGTTATGTTAAAGGGGAGTTAAAGCACATTATGAATTTGGTTAATTGTATATTTGCATAATTTTTATTTAGAATTATTATTATTATTATAACTATAATCCTGTATTTAGCTCTGGGAAGTGGGGGGGAAGTGGGCGGGTTTGGGGTGAGGGGGATTTGGGGATATATTGTAAAACTTTGTTTTTGTAAAACTTTTTAATAAAAAAAAAAGAGGGAAGAGCGTCGGGCGGGAGCCGGCAGTGCAGTCCTGCACACGCGTGCACTCCCCAGCTGCTAAGGAGTGTTCCTTAACAGCTGGGTAGCGTGCGCGTGCGCAGGACTGCCCTGCCGGCTCCCACCAGATGCCAGCCTGCCCTGCTTCCTCCACAGTGAGAGGGGAGGGCGTGCCTTCCTGGGCTCGCTGATTTTCCGGCATATAAGACGACTGGGCGTATAAGACGACCCCCAACTTTTGAGATGATTTTCATGGGTTAAAAAGTCATCTTATACACCGGAAAATACGGTAATTTATATTAATAAACATATTCCATAGCCAGTTAGCTAAATACTCACAATCCCCTTTCCAAAGGATCTTCTCCTATCAACATATGCAGGGCTGCCACCTGGTCAGAGCCATTTGTCTTCATTTAGCATTTTAATTTTGATATCTGGGTTTTTTTAAAGACACTTTCTTCAGCAAAGCTATGCTATGTTCCCCCCCCCCCCCGTTGATAGGGCTCGCAACTTGGGTGTCCTCCTGGATTCATGGCTCAGTTTTGAAGATCACATAGGATCCGTGACCAGAGGGGCTTTTGCCCAGGTTCACCTGGTGCGCCAGTTGCGACCCTATCTGGACCGAGATGCCCTACGCACAGTCACCCATGCGCTCGTGACCTCCGTTTAGACTACTGCAACGCTCTGTATATGGGGCTGCCCTCGAGGACCACTCGGAGGCTTCAGCTGGTGCAGAATGCTGCTGCGCGAGTTGTGATGGGGGTTTCCCGATACTCCCATGTAACACCTCTACTCCGCGAGCTGCATTGGCTTCCAGTTGCCCTCCGGGTGAGATTAAAGGTGCTGGTGATGACCTATAAAGCCCTAAATGGCTTGGGTCCGGGATATTTAAGGGAACACCTGCTGCCGGCATCAAGTTCCCTTCGTCCTGTGCGCTCCCACATGGAGGGCCTTCTCAGGGTGCCGCTGGTAAAAGACTGCCAGCGGATAACACCCAGGGGGAGGGCCTTCTCAGTGGGTGCGCCTGCCCTTTGGAACCAGCTGCCAGTGGAGCTTAGGACTGCCCCCGACCTTCGGTCATTCCGCCGGGACCTGAAGACCTGGCTCTTTGAGCTTTCTGGCCCAGGCTGAGAGTTTTTAAATGGGGTTTTATATTTGTTCAGGGATTAAATTTAATTATTTTATTTGTCTTTAACTTTTGTATTGTATTGATGTTTTTAAATACTTTGTAAACCGCCCTGAGTCCTATGGGAAAAGGGCGGTATATAAATTCAATAAACTAAACTAAACTAAACTATCTGCTGACTTTTTTTAACATTTTATAAGTAACATGTGGCTAGTTAATTATTCTTAGGTGTGGAATATTACAGAAACCAAGATTAAATCTCGTTAGTTAAAGTAACTGGATTTTTATAGATGATCTTTTGTGGATTCATACAACCTATGCTTCTTCTCTTAGGAAATAATTGTGGTTTGGTTCTGTAATTATTTGGAATGGTCTTCAGAAATGAAAATGGAATATTGGGAGCTGTGTTTTAGAAGATGTATGATATGATACAGACAAGATATGTTTCTTGTCAAAAATCTTATATCTGAACATGTCCCAAAATGGATGCATGAGGATAACCACTTAAAGAACTTCACTTATAGGTGTATAAGCAGTTTATCTGTAGCTAAATAACTTTTTAAAAAAGTAAATCAGTATTTATATTTGTGATGGCAGTGCTACCAATTTTGAGTTGGGGAGTATTTATCATTATTTGCATTTATAATTATAACACTTAAGTTATGATTTAACAGTTCCAGTAGTCAGTATGCACTGCTCTGTGTAGTCTAAATTGTTTCAGAATTTACAACAGTATCTTTACAATATTTCTGAATCCATCTTTATTCAGGTGGACAATGATACAATTTGGAATGAAGTGCATTCCTTCAGTGCTGCTCGTCTTGCTGTTGGCTGTGTCATTGAGCTTGTATTTAAAGTAGCTACAGGAGAACTAAAGGTTGGTCTGGTATTGATAATATTTTGGCTTTCATTTTTACATGTGATAGTAACGGTTTGTTTTCATGCCACATAGCAAACAACTTTTACAATATTTCCAAAATTAGAGTTTGTAAGAATATACAAAGGGCAGAAATTCAGGAATTGTGAAATTTGTTTTGTATAGTGCAATTATAGTTAGGAATACTAAACAATCTCTCTGATTTTAATAATTAGTAATTTTATTTATTTATTTTACTCCAGTCTTTTACAACACATATATAACTCTTGTTCCTGCTCCTTAATCTCAGGGCTTGACTACTATAGTATAATTATGAAAAATTATTAGACAATACAGTTATTGTTATAGATGGAACAGATCAATAGCCCTCTTTGATACAAGGTTCTATAAGCTTCATTACTGGCCAGTATAATTCTGAATTCACTGCAAAATTTATATAAATTTCATTATTCTAAAGAGACCTCCTCCCAGCTGAGATTTACATTCATACTGTATATGCGTAATGTCCTATCTTTTCTAGAAATCTGTTTCTCACAGTAATCAGTAAGCCATATCCATAAAGGTCTTTAGTTCTTATGAAAGGTAAGGAGATTTGGGGCCGACCTCACACTGTGTATAGTGTATAGTGTGTGTGTGTGTGTGAATTGTAAGATGCCCAGAGTTACCCTGTGTGGACAATTAATTAATTACTACAGTCAGTGTCATCCAAATTGGGGAAGGGAGGGATTGTAATGGGCAGCAGTGCATATGAAAGAATCAGGAATGTGGGAGATCACAAACTGAATCTGAGCCAATAGTATGGTGGAGTTGCAAAAAAAAAGGTAAATGAAATCCTAGGTTCTAATAGAAATCAACATAAGCCATTATTCCTCTGTATTCTATGGTACCACCAGTCGCCTAGCAAGGTGTCAAAAACCTGATGACCAAAAAAAGAAAAAAGTAATGAAGTACAGGTAGTCCTCAACTTACAGTGACTATTCGAAGTTACAATGGCACTGAAAAAAGTGCCCTCCAAGCCACACCCAAGCAAGACACCTGGCTGCCTCCCCAGCAGTGCTCTTCCTCCTGTCCAAGGTTTTCGTTGTGAGCATTTATGTTGAGGATTGACAGCAGGGGCGGGGTGGAGGGTGTTTGGTTTTTATTCCCCCCATCTGCTGGGTGGTTGCAGCAGGGACACTGTGACCATCATAAATATGAATCAGTTGCCAAGCATCTGAAAGTAAATCACAAGACCCTGGAGATGCTGCAACATTCCAGCTGATCGACGCTTCTTCTGGGCTCAGAAGCACCAGGATCAGCACCGAGCTCCAACTGGAGCCTGGCTCTGATTCTGGCACTTTTGCTAAGCCCTGACAGTCCCGGAGAAGTGCTGATCCTGGTGCTTTTGCTGAGCCCTGATAGCCCTGCAGCTCCAGCCATCTCTCTCTCAGGCTTGTGCGGTGCTGCCACCAGTTCAGCTCATTCCCCTTCCCCCACTACCACTTTTCTAGGATGGTCACGTACCAGCTGCCAGGTACCAATGTACCACAGGTGGTACCCATACCACTGGTTGAAAAGCCCTGACCTATAACATTATGAAACATTTAACCACCTTATTAGTCCCTCTGATTGGCAACACCACATCAACAATTCACAGGACTTCGTCAGCAAGGTTTGAAAACTAATATTGGATACTATGGTTTCTTATGATATAACTTCACTTTTCACTTGCATTCCAACAACTGAAGCTGTCATGGTAGTGAAGAAACATTGCTACAAAACACAGTAGCAACAGAACTAACCTCAGCCCAGAACACAAATGTGCCTTGTTGCATCTCTGTCTGACCACTACCTATTTCAAATACAATAAAGGTTTATACAGACAAAAATACGTCCGTACCATGCATTTACCTGTGTCCCCCATTGTTGCCAATCTCTACATGGAAGAGGTAGAAACCAAAACATAACTCCTTCACAGGATTTCCACCCACTAATTGGTATAGGTATGTGGATGATACTTGAGTCAACAACAACTTTTATTGATTAGCCCTTGGGCCATATCAAAGTACAAAGTTCCAGCAACAAACCGTCACCAAAACTATACTTGAGTCAATAATAGAATACAGAAAGCGGAAGCCTTCGCCAAACACATCAGCACTGTGGACAAATACATTAAGTTCACATGGGAAGATGTTAAAGAAAACATCTGGCTTTCATGGACTGTGCAGTGCACGTTAAGGAAGACAGAAACCTTAACTGTGAAGTTTACAGAAAATCCATGCGTGGAAATTAGTATTTACATTTTGATTCTCACCACAAACCATGAATGTTCAGAACCCTAAATCACCAGGCTGAAAGTTTACAGTACCTACCATTACACTAATTCCATCAACAGACACATCACCTACAACGAGCCTTCGAACCCCTCAGATTCCAAATGAGCCACACAACCAACCAGAGGCAGCACCAACCCTCAACCAACCCACACAAGTTCTCCTCCCCCTCCCACCAGCAATTCACCTCCCAATGACCCTGATCTGATATAACCTCAATATCGCAAGACTCATCACAAGCCTTTCACTGATGACTCATACCTGATGACTCATACCTGACCCATCACAAGACCTTCACTTGACACACCTATAAACAGAACACTAACACTGACATCCTCCTCTGAAGATGTTACCTAGCCTTGTAACGAAACATTCAGAAACCAACCCACAAGCTCAGAGAACGAACCTTTACCCTCATACATGTACACTTTAAACCCAAGAATAACTAAGGCAGAAGTTTTTCCACCCCAAGGATATTACACCCAGACAAAAGCAGCAATGTGATATATGCAACACAATGTAGTGAGACATGTGCAGACCTGTACATTGATGAAACAAAACCATTGGTTTAAAAAAGGGGTAAAAAAAATCATTTGAACACTCTTCCCTCAACAGAGAGGAAGAAATAAGACACTACCTATTTCCAGTTTACAATGCAGCCCTTGCAGCAGTTCCAAGAAGATTCCACAACCAATTGCACCCTGTTTCAGGTGACCCTAAGGGCACAGATAAACTCCCAAGTGACCTCAACAGTTCTTAGAGAATCAGATGACTTCAAAGAAATACAATCCTTCCATCCTCTACATCCTATCAGAACCTATCCTTCCATTCTTCCATCATCCAGTCTCAACTGTCAGTATCTATCCTTCCATCACTCCACTCCACCCCACCGACCACCAGAACTCATGAAGATTCTTATTTATTTATTTATTTATTTATTTATTTATTTATTTATTTTATTACATTTATATACCGCCCTTTCCCGAAGGACTCAGGGCGGTTTACAGGGTGATTAAAAAACCAAGATACAAAAGTTAAAAACAAATTTAAAAAAATATATTTGTCCCTGCATAAATAAAACCCCAGTTAAAATAAGATTAATCCTCAGCCTGGGCCAGAGAGCTCGAAGAGCCAGGTCTTCAGGCCCCGGCGGAATGAACGGAGGTCGGGGGCAGTCCTCAGCTCCACTGGCAGCTGGTTCCAAAGGGCAGGCGCCCCCACTGAGAAGGCCCTATCCCTGGGTGTTACCCGCCGGCAATCTCTTACCGGTGGCACCCTGAGAAGACCCTCCCTGTGGGAGCGCACTGGACGAAGGGAACTTGATGCCGGCAGCAGGTCTTGGATGAGAAGTGAAATATTTTATTCTTCTTTCTCAAAGAAAAATAGTCCAGTTGCTTTTGGGAAAAAAAGCACTTGTGAGACGATTATGGTTTGATGTGAATACCAGTATGGGTTCCTCCCCTGAATCAATATAAGTAATCCTCAACTTACAACTAGTCATCTAATGACAGTTTTAAAAGTTACAATAGCTTTGGAAAAATTTACTTAACGTGTCCTCTAAGTTAAGGATGTTGCACCAACCCCCATAGCATTTCAGGCACTTGGCAACTGCCTTGCATTTACAACTGATTGCACAGGGCCACATGATTACATTTTGCAACATTTTTTGCCATTTTCTGGCAAAAAAAGCTCTTTGGATAAACTGGATAAGCTGACCTCAAGTTTATAACTGTGATTCACTTAACAACAATGGTGACTTGCTTAACAACTATCATAAAAATGGTTACAAAATCAAGTCTGGTCACATGGTCAGCTTATGACCACAGTGGCTTAATGACCAAAGTTCTGGGCTCAATTGTAATAAATCGAGGACCAACTGTATCTGACTAATATAAAAACAGAATGCTTGGGAAGCAATCCAGTAACTTTGCTCCAGAAATTTTACGTGCTTGAAATATATATGGGCTTTAGTGTCTAATCTTTCAAATATGGGTTGTTGTTGTTTTTGTTTGTTTTTACTTCCATTTGATAGAATGGATTTGCTGTAGTTCGACCTCCTGGTCACCATGCAGAAGAAAGTACCCCTATGTAAGTATGTGACTGTACTTGGACTGGGAATTTTCACAGTTTGTAATCTTCCAGAAGAGCTTTTTGTTTTAGCAGTTGGAGAGCTTAGGGTGGGGTTAAGGGTAAAATGAGTGCCATAAGCCTTGTAGAAGTTTAAAGCTTCCATTTCACCCCTTCATAAATGCCAAATATTTAAACAATTTTTTCAGTTGGTTTGGGAAATAAAGATATAAATAAAGATACCATGAAAACTTTAGCTTTGCCTTTCTGGCAGCATTTCTTTGTTGACTTCTTAACTGTTGCGGTTTCTGGTTACTGAAAATAATATTTTGTAAATTATAACTGCCACCAAATGAAAGCAGGATTCTGTAAAGATTTAAACTTTCAATCAGTTAAGTGTTGTTGGGTTTTAAAACAATAATTTGCCATATTGACCAAAAGTGGTTTGATTATTGGTATTTTTAATGTATAAAATATAATTGTATAATTTAATTAATGGTGTTTAAGGAAATAGATCTGTATATCTACATTTTGAATAGTAACAGACAAAATTGTAAAAGTATTGTTACCATTGGAACATTTTTGAAACTTGTATTCAGAATTTCATACTTTCATTTATAAATTCCATTTCCTTTTAGGGGGTTTTGCTATTTTAATTCTGTAGCCATTTCTGCCAGACTTCTCCAGCAAAGACTGAACGTGAACAAAATCCTTATAGTGGATTGGGTAAGTGAATAAAAAATTGTTTTAAATATATGCCCTTTAGGTTGAGCAAAAGCAGCCTCCTGAGTATCCTTTTTTGTAGCTACCAGGCCCACTTTAACAGACTCCATTTCCAGAATCTGACCATGATACAGCCCCATTCATTTTTATTTTTGCATATTATCTTGTTCACAATTATATTGCCAACTATCCACACCTGAAGAATAGGCACAAAATGCAAAACTGACAAAATCTAAGTAAACTTTCAAAGAAAATAGTAAACTTTAAAAGAACACAAAAGAACACAAAATTATTGATACAAACTTGCCAAGTAACAAACATACCAATGTGGGCGGGCAGAATAAAGCAACCATGTTTACTACTATTGTTTTTGTTTAGTTAGATAAGAATTTCCAATTATTTTAATAGGATAACAGAGTTTAGGAGATATACATTGACACTGGAGAGTATTTTCCTTTCAATTACAAAGGCTTTATTCTTCAGAGGAGAATAACCAGTGACTTAAGTTGAATGGGGAAAAAAAGCAATTTAAAATATATTGAAATAGTAGGCAAACTGCTTATGTCAAGTAAAAATAATGAAAACATAATACAAAATGATGTGGTTTATGATTTGATAAAATAGATACCTTAGAAACTAATCAGTGTCAAGCATATTGATTTCAATAAGAAAAAAATACCAAATCTTGCTAATTCATTCTGTATGAAAATTTGCTTAAGAACTTAAATAGTTAAACATAAACACAAATGTTAAATCCACCACTTCAGTGAGATTTAAAACTTTTAAATAATGTTTAAATGAATATGTCAAGAGGCATGAAAAAATTATTTATTTATTTATTTTATTATATTTGTATACCGCCCTTCTCCTGAAGGACTCAGGGCGGTGAACAGGGCAATACATGTTAAAAAACAAGAATACAAAAGTTAAAAAAGATTAAACAAGATGCCCAAAAACTATAACAATAAGTTAAGTTAAAATACATAAAAAACAATAAAACCCAAACCCGTCACACATCAGGCCAGGCCGGCTTGTTTGAACAGGTAAGTCTTTAGATCGTGCCGGAAGGAGCAAAGGTCGGGCGCCATCCAGAGCTCAACCGGAAGATGGTTCCATAAATCCGGCGCGCCCACAGAGAACACCCTCCCCCTGGGGGCCACCAGTCGACATTCTTTGACCGGTGGCACCCTGAGGAGGCCCTCTCTGTGGGAGCGCACTGCCGCAGGTGCTCCCTGAGGTATTCCGGACCCATGCCATGAAGGGCTTTGTAGGTCATTACCAGCACCTTGAATCTCACCTGGGAGCCAATGCAGCTCGCGGAGCAGGGGTGTAACATGGGAGTATCAGGAGACTCCCAACACAACTCTCGCAGCTGCATTCTGTACCAGTTGGAGCCTCCGAGTGTTCCTCAAGGGCAGCCCCATGTAGAGAGCATTGCAGTAGTCCAAATGAGAGGTCAAATAAAAAATTATTTTAAAGAGGAAAGGTTTTCAAATAATAGAATTGTCTAATTCTCCATTCTGGGAGGGGCTAAAGTTCTAGTACTGCAATAAGTTACAAGAATTAGTTATAAGAAACTTCATCATGCTAAGACACTTTTTCATCATTTGAAGGCAGATACACACCTTCATATCACAGATAGGAATAGATAGTCTAAAGAAGATAGTATATCCAAAAACACCAATGGCAGAGGATATCCTCTCTCAAGATCTCCAGAAGATGAATTACTACTTCAAAAACTGGCCACTTCCACCTCACTAATAGGTACACAAATTACCAGCCTTCAGTGAAGTTCTGGAACCATATTTTACAATGTAATAACTGTCTGAAGTACCTGGGGGGTAATACTGGACAGATCACTAACTTTCCATCAACACCTGAAAAAACAGCTGCAAAATTCAAAAGCTGCAACAATTTTTTGAACAGATTGACTGGAACATCTTGGGGTGCTGATGCTAACACCTAATGGACAATAACGTTGGCTTTGGTTTATCCCACAATTGAATATTGTGTCAGCATGTGACTTAACAGCACCCACACCAAAATGTTCGATACCCAACTGTGCCAGACAATGCTTATCATCTCTGGCATATTGCATCCCACTCCTGTGTACTGGTCAACAGTACTTAGCAATATCATACCACCCCACATTAGAAGACAACAAGCTGTCATTCAGTTATGGTCAAGGATGCTGAACAACAAGACCCTCCCTATTCACTAGAACAATGCGCAACCCATCACAAGATTGAAATCGTAGGCCAGCTTGGAAAACAGCTATTCATTTAACACCTAACCAGTTTAAACCTGAGAATGCCTGGAGAGAGGAAAGGTCCAAGATACATTCTTGTGGCCTGGCTTTCTCTCTGTATCAGTGGAGAGGGAAAGATTCCCCTTGTTGCAATTGTGGTGTCTATATGCAAATTATTGTGCAAGATTGCCCACGTCGTGCATTCTCTGGTTCCCTAGAAGATCTGCACGAAGCAACACCAGAGGCGATTGCCTGGATTGCTGAATTGGACATCCAGTTGTGAGGCCACTGCAATACCATCATAGAAGGGGTTGTTTTTTTACGTAGATTTTGTATGTTTACTTCTGTCATGTTCTCACTGTATGCTAAATAATAAAAACAATAGGACTATTTTGCTACTTCTTTAGATTCTCATTGACTGTTGGTAAGGGCCTGCTAATTGAACATTATGCTGAAGGATTGTTCATTCAAAATCTTACTAAATTCTTTAATCCTATGCTTCTTCTCGTGCATCTGGAGTCTTCTGTTGCCACAACAGATGTTATTTTTATGACCCCCACCCTTTTCCTAGATCAGTCACTTCTTTTATCTGGCATCTCAGAACCCTAAACATCCTATTCCCAATTACCGGTAGATCATCTTTTTCAAAAATACTTCCTGACCAAAACATAATGATCACAGGTGGCAAAAATGCAGCAAGAGCAAGAGCAACTTCTTACTTCCTGCCAGTTTCCCCATTGAGTTTCATTGGGGAAACCTTCCTTCCTTCCTTCCTTCCTTCCTTCCTTCCTTCCTTCCTTCCTTCCTTCTTTACTTCCTTCCTCCGTCCCTCCCTGATATAATAAACAGAAAAGGAAAAATTAGGGAGAGGGGATCAAAACAAGGAAAAAGTTAAAAATTGAAAAGAAAAAAAACTGAAGAAAATAGTTCATACAAATATATAGTAAAATAACTTCTTACTCTGTTCAAACAAAACATTAACATCATATAAAAATATAAATTAAGCAATCAAAATAACAAAATTATATAGCAGAATAATGTCTTAACTCTGTTTTAATATATAAAAGAATATATAATGCAGGTTTCTAATACACAGTATTTTTGTAATCATAGCAGATCTAATCATTGAAGCCTAAGAACAAAACATTTTTCTCAAAGTAGTCTGAAATTGTTCTCTAAGGAGAAACAAAACTAGATAGGCTTTCATCAAAGTACTTAGTTTGTCGTTTCTACAAATTCCATTAATTTCACAATCCATTCTTCAATTATGGAAATTTGTATATTTTTCTACCTCTGTGCAAGTCTCTCCATTATTATTATTATTGTATATGTATAAACAGAATCCCTTCAATTTGATTAATTGATAAATAAATAATATCTAAAATAAAAGTTTCTGCTTTCAATTTTACATCCATTTTTAGATTATTTTTGCAATCAAACATGCCAACATTTCTTGGCAGTTTTAAATGTCCACCAAAGATTATAAAAAGTATTTTCATATTGATTACATTTCAGCACATACACAAAGCTGTATAAGGGAACATCAGATATCTTTGCTTATACACCTTTCACAATTTCTCAGGAGTTAAATACCAAGAATACATCTTTTTATAAAAAACAGTTCTGTCAAATTATTGTTCAATAAAAATGTTGATCCATTAATCCAGATTTTTTTCCATTGATTGAGCATAATATAGACAATTTTTGGTCCATTTAATCACATATTCTTTAGCATATTCATCCTCCTGGTTCATTTTCAAAAACAGTTTATATACCTTGGCTATAAAATGATCATCATTAGTATATAAGTGCCTTTCAAAGTAGAACAGAACAGAACAGAACAGAATAGAATAGAATAGAATAGAATAGAATAGAATAGAATAGAATAGAATAGAATAGAATAGAATAGAATAGAATAGATGCTGGAAGGGACCTTGGATGTCTTCTAGTCCAGCCCCCTCTTCTTAAAAATCTCCAGTGATGGAGCGCCCACAATTTCTGAAGGCAAGCTGTTCCACTGGTTAATTGTCCTCACTGTCAGGAAGTTTCTCCTTAATTCCAAGTTGCTTCTCTCTTTGATCAGTTTCCAACCATTGTTTCTCATCCTTCCCTCTGGTGAACAACTCTTCTTTGTGGCAGCCCCTCAGATACTTTAACACTGCTATGATGTCTCCCCTATTTCTTATTTTCTTTAGACTAGCCAAACCAAATCCCACAGCCGTTCTTCGTATGTTGTAATCTCCAGGTCTTTGATCATCTTAATTGCTCTTCTCTTAATGTTTTCCAAACTGTCAACATCTTTTTTGTGATATGGTGACTAAAATTGGCTGCAGTATTCCAGGTGTGGTCTTACTAGGGTTTTATAAAGCAGTACTAATACTTTGCATGATCTTGATTCTGTGCCTTTGTTTATACAACCCAGGATTGTATTAGCTTTTTTGTTTGCTGCTGCACACTGCTGGTTCATAGTCAAGTGATCGTTCCCTAGGGACTCCAAGGTCCCTCTCACAGTTACTGTTTTTAAGCCAGGTCTGCACTTGTACCTTTATTTTTTCCTGACTAAATGTAAAACTTGGCTTTTCTCCACATTGAAACTCATTTTTGTTGGATAGGGCCCATTGTTCAAATTTGTCAAGATCTTTTTGGATCCTGAGCTTGTCTTCTGCGGTGTTGGCTATTCTTGCCAGTTTGGTGTTATCTGCAAATTTGATGAGTGCCCCTTCTATTCCCTCATCTAAGTTATTTATGAGGACATTGAAGAGTATGGGCCTAAGACGGCCTAAGACAGAAACTTGTGTTACCCCACTGCTTATTTCTTTCCATGCGGATGTAGTGCCATTGAGGACTATTCATTTGTCAGATCCATCTGGTGGTGATGTTGTCTATTCCAGAGCTTTTCAACCTTTTCACGGATTGTACCACTTTTAGGATATGGCAATATTCAAGTACCACCTAGCAAGGTATCAAAAACTTGATGACCAAAAAAAAACCTGTTCAAAGTTGCAATTGCACTGAAATGACTTATGACCATTTTTCACACTTATGACCATTGCAGCATTCCCAGGGTCATGTGATTTATATTTGGATAATTGGCAACTGATTCATATTTATGATGGTCACAGTGTTCCAGGGTCATGTGATCCCCTTCTGCAAGCTTTTGACAAGCAAAGTCAATGGTAGGGCTGCTGGTGGCTGTGTGCTAAGGTGGGACTTCCTTACCTACTTACCTCCTTCTCTGTCTCCCTCTTTCTCATTCCCATCTCCTTCTAAAGGAAGAATTTGAAAAACCTCCCCCATATTTTCCCTCTTCCATATATTCATCAAACAAGGAAAAGCCTCCAGAGACAGAAAAAACAAGACATTGAGGGAACTAGCTTAAAAAAGGTGCATTCCCCTTTAAGAATTAGCTAGTGGCTAAAAAGGAAAGTTAAGGAGCGGTAAGGCAGCCTCCCCAAATGGCTTCATAAGTAAAGGAATGCTACAGGCAAAATCCATTCAGGAGAAAAATACTTCAAAATCACTTGCAGCAAAACTTATAGCAGAGCATGCTAACATGAGACATCAGCCACCAGCCAAATAGAAATCGCCAAACACTCCTTAACACAAAGCCCACATTGCACAAATCCCAGAACATCAAAGTCACAAAAGCACATAAGAATCCTTCCACTCTCCATCTCCCTCCCTCCATGCCTCACCTCCAGCTGATGCTGCCTTTCTTCATTGCTGCGTTTCTTCATTCCTCATGGAGTATTTATTTATTTATTTATTTATTCGTTTTATATACCGCCCTTCTCCCGGAGGACTCAGGGCGGTGTACAGAGCAAAGTAAGTATACAATAAACCAAGAATAAAACAAATAAAACCCCAGATCTACAAATAAAACCCCAAATCTATTAGGCCAGGCCAGCTTGCTGGAATACATAGGTTTTTAAATCTCGCCGAAAGGTGCGAAGGTCGGGGGCCATCCGGATTTCGGCTGGTAAGCGGTTCCAGAGGATTGGCGCACCCACCGAGAATGCTCTGCCCCTGGGGGTCACCAGCCGGCATTCTCTGACCGGTGGCACCCTGAGGAGGCCCTCTCTGTGGGAGCGCACAGGACGGAGGAGTGTTGACGCTGGCAGTAGGTGCTCCCGTAGGTAATCCGGACCCATGCCATGTATGTCATCACTAGCACCTTGAATTTCACCCGGAAGGCAACTGGAAGCCAGTGCAGCTCACGAAGCAGAGGTGTAATATGGGAGTATCGGGGAGCCCCCAAAAGCGTCCGTGCAGCTGCACTCTGTACCAGCTGAAGCTTCCGAGTGATTCTCAAGGGCAGCCCCATGTAAAGAGCGTTGCAGTAGTCAAGACGAGAGGTCACAAGTGCATGGGTGACTGTACGTAAGGCATCCAGGTCCAGATAGGGTCGTAGCTGGCGCACCAGACAAACCTGAGTGAAAGCCCCCCTAGTCACAGCTCCTATGTGATCTTCTAAGGAGAGCTGTGAATCTAGGAGGACACCCAGGTTGTGAGCCCTATCTACGGGGGGCAGTAACTCGCCCCCAATATTAAGGGATGGAATACTCTGAATATCCTGATATGCCGGTATGTACAGCCATTCAGTCTTGTCCGGGTTGAGTTGAAGCCTGTTCCTCCCCATCCATTCCCAGACCGCTTCCAGGCAACGGGACATCACGTTAAGGGCATTACTGATGTGGTTTGGGGTCGAGATGAAAAGCTGGGTGTCATCAGCATACTGATGATAACCCACTCCAAAACCACGGATGATCTCACCTAGCGGCTTCATATAGATGTTAAACAGGAGAGGTGAGAGGACCGACCCCTGAGGAACTCCATAAATGAGAGGCCTCGGGGTCGATCTCTGGTCACCCGCCAACACCCACTGTGAACGTTCCAGAAGGTAGGAGGAGAACCACTGAAGAACAGTGCCTCCCACTCCCATTCTCCTGAGACGCCGAAGTAAGATACCATGGTCGATGGTATCAAAAGCCGCAGAGAGGTCTAATAGGACCAGGACAGAGGAATGACCCCTGTCCCGAGCCCGCCAGAGATCATTCATCAGAGCGACCAATGCCGTCTCCGTGCTGTGTCCGGGCCTGAAACCCGATTGGTACGGGTCTAGTTAATCAGTATCTTCTAGGAACAGAGGAAGCTGATGCGCCACTACGCTCTCAACAACCTTCGCAAGAAAGCGAAGGTTGGAGACCGGGCAAAAGTTGTTTAAAACAGCTGGGTCCAGGGAAGGCTTTTTGAGGAGGGGTCTCACCACCGCTTCTTTCAAGGCTGCGGGGAAACTGCCCTCTTTCAATGAAGCAGTTACCACTGCATGGATCCAGCCTCGTGTCCCATCCCGAGCCACATAAACCAGCCAGGAGGGGCACGGGTCCAATAAGGATGTAGTGGAGCTTAGCTTCCTCATGATCCTTTCTACCTCGTCCAGAGTCACAGGATCGAACTCTTCCCAGATAACATCAACAAGACTGTCCATGTTCTCATTGTCAGACTCTGCCCAGTTGGAATCCAGACTGGTCCGGATCCAAGCGATTTTGTCCAGCAGATGTTGGCTAAATTCCTCAGCACGACCCTGCAAGGGATCCTCCTTCACCTCTAGATTAAGGAGGGAGCGGGTCACCCTAAACAGGGCGGTCGGGCGATTATCTGCGGACGTGATAAGGGCAGCAAAGTAATTAGACCTTGCCCTCCTTAGCGCCGCGAGATAAGACCTCGTAAAGGACCTTAGTCGCAATCGGTCGGATTTGGATCGGCTGGATCTCCAACAGCTCTCTAGGCCCCGTCTCTGCCGTTTCATCTCCCGGAGCTCCGTAGAAAACTATGGAGCCCATTGGGATCTGCAACGGGTCAGGGGCCGCATGGGTACAACTCGGTCGAGTGCTTCTGTGGCTGCCTTTTCCCAGGCTTCCACCATGGCACTGGCCGAGCTATGAGCAAAGGAGGCAGGTGGGGGGCCAAGCGCTGTTTGGAACTGCCCAGGGTCCATAGGGCGGCTGCCTAGGGCGGTACCATTTCGTTGGTTCAGTAACCCCACGACGGGGAGTGGCAAAGCAGAAGGTCAGCCGCAGGAGATGATGATCTGTCCATGACAGGGGCGTAACAATTGGAGAGCCCCCACCCAGATCATGTAACCACTGTCCAGATAGGAAAATCAAATCGAGCATGTGTCCTCCTACATGAGTTGGGCCCTGGATTATCTGCGTCAGGTCCATGGCCGTCATGGAAGCCATGAACTCCCGAGCCAACTCAGATGATCTCCCCAGGGATGGTAAGTTGAAGTCACCCAAGATCATAATTTTGGGGAACTCAACCACCAGTCCCGAGAGGATGACAAGAAGCTCGGGCAGGGCTGCTGCTACGCGACTAGGTGAAAGGTACACTAGCAGCAAGCCCAACTGAGCCTTAGGGCCACATATAAGGAGGAGAGACTCACCCGGCTATTTGGACAACAGTGGCCTCTCGTGGATACAGGTTCTCCCTCACCGCTACCGCCACTCCCCCGCCTCTTCCCTGAGCCCGAGGCCTGTGTAGCACCCGGAAACCTGGTGGGCAAAGATCTACCAAAGGGACACCACCCTCAGGTCCTAACCAGGTTTCCGTAATGCAGGCCAGATCCGCATGTTCACTCTCAACCAAATCTCGGATGAGAGGAGCTTTATTGACTATGGATCCGGCATTAAGATATACAAGCCTGAGCTCAGGTGGTTGATTATCTTCGCTCCCGGTACCACAGGCCGAAACCAGAGGGTCGGAGTGCATCACCGCTTGAAGACAGCGGGGACGCACTCCCGGATGTTGATGCGGTCCTCTGTTCGGACACCTACTGCCATTCCCTACCGTCGTTGGAATAGGTAATCCCAAACTCCGCTTTGGGGCCCCGAGGGTAGCTAGTCTAAGCTCCCTCTCAGCGTGATCAATCTCAGGCCTGGCCTGAGTAGCGGTTGGTGGACACCTCCCGGTATCTGACCGAAACTCTAAACCCTCCCCTCTCCCTAACCCCATAAAAAATTTAGCTAGAAAATTAACCAGGGGCCTCTTATTAGGTTTGTAACCGAGGCCCCTATCCCTGCCCAGCCATCTCTCTGGGTCCCAACAATTGGGCCTTTCATCAAGAGGTAGATTGGTAAGTGAGGCGGGTCGCATCCAGGAGGAGGGGGAACCCCTAAGGGCGAATAAGGCAGTGATGGAGTACTTGAGACGAGTCATTGATTAAAGAGTGACTTCGTAGCTAATAGACATGTCCGTGTAAGCCATTATTTACAAATGGGGAAGATGTTAGTAAGATGTTAAAGTAATAAGGGACTCAATATTAATTAAAATTAGGTATTGATTAGGTAATAGGTATTAGACCCAGTCAATTGCTGCCATTGTTGCCGTTGCCGCCGAGCTCCGGAGGGGGGAGGCAAGGCTACACAGTCAGTTGTTTTGCCAGTCATTTGTTTTTGCTCTCCCCCTCCGAGTATGTACGTCGGGTGAAGTTGTTCTAGTCCGTATGTAAGGCAGCGGGGATCGAGTATGACCCCTCCCCCAATGGATTTCTTGCCTGTTTGTTGCTGCCAGCACACGTGGCTGCCACAGAAGTTGTAGATTGGCTCATGGCCAGCCTGCTTGAGCTCCTCTCCCCCTACCATCTTCCTTCTTCTTTCCCTTTGCTGCAGCTAGACCTGACTCCGCTCCTTCTCAAGGCTGCTTGTTTTCTTCTCTCTCCCTCTCCCGCCCAAACTGCCTCCTTTTATAGCCTCTCCTGTCTCTGCCCCCCTTCTCCTTTAGTGAGCCAGAAGTGAGCCTGGGACCTTTGCCTCGCCCCAGCCACTCTGCAGCTCCAGAGGACTCTCTCACAGTAAGTCCTTGCCTGTGCTGGCTCATTTCCTTTTGACTAATTAATAGGCTGGAAAAAACCCAACCCAAATTTATTTACAGTTCCAAAATGATAAAGTCTTTCAAACAAAAAACAGCAGAATATTTTCTTCAATAAATGATTCAAAACATCAAACAAGAATAAACAAACAAGAGTCAAACAGATTAGCAAGAACAGACCAGGATTCTCTTTGAATGTCTCCGAACGGTTACCTTCAGCAACCAGCACCGCCCACACCTTCCCCTTTTATTATCTGTCCCAAGGTGTGCCTTCTCAATGCCTTCTCCTCCTTTCACTGAGTTGCCTCATTGATTTTCTCTGCTCTACTCTGCTGGATTGCCTTCTGCTACTAGCGTCTCTAAACAGATTCAGATGTGACTCCTCTAAGTCCGACACCTCCTCCTCACACAGCTGAGCCTCATGAAGAACATGACTGGAGGGGCCAGGCTGAGAGTCCTGCAGTGCATCAGAGCCTCTCTCTGACACCAAAGGCTCTCCAAACTCCTCCTCCTCCTCCTCCTCAGATTCCTCAGACTCAGCTGATGGGAGCACAGGCTGACACTGAATCACAACAAGTATAGCTTTACATCTAGTTCCCTCCTTCACCATTTGGGTGATAAAGCTGTCAGCTAGGTTGGTTAGGAAACTGATCTCCTGCTCACCGCAGAGTTTGTCTCCCAGTTGATATCTGGATAGTTGAAGTCTCCTATTACTACTGTGGTATGCTTCCTACATACATTTGTTAGCTGGTTGGCAGAGTCCATCTATTACTTCTGATTGGTTGAGTGGCCTGTAATATACACCTATGTCAGTTTTTTTCCTCTTTTATATTGGCCTATATACATCCTGGAGATATTTTGTCTTTGATCATGTGCATTTAGTACAACTCCCCCTCCTCTTTTTTTAGACTTTTTTCTTTTGAACAATTTATATCCATCCATCAGTCCATTCCATTCATAGATTTTGTATCACCAGATTTCTGTTATGCCAACTATGTCATGCCCTCCCTCATGTTAGTACTAGTTGCTTCTAGTTTGCTATGTTTGTTCCCGAAGCTTTGAGCATTTGTATATAAGCATTTAAGACTTTTATGCTTGTCCATGGGTATGTTTCTTGCATGTCCTGATAGTTGTTTAAGTTTTTCTTTTTTTCTCATCACTGCCTGCCTCACTGTTTAATTTGTTTTCTTGGGACTTGTGATTGGTTTTGGGGTCTAGAGAGCCTAGAAATTGGTCACCCTTCCCTCTCAATTTTAGTTTAAAGCCCTCCTTAATGAGTTGGGCTAGTCTTTTTCCAAGTACATATTTGCCTGTTTTCATGAGGTACAGCCCATCCATTGCCAAGAATCCTTTGCGTAGGAAATGCAATCCATGATGCAGGAAACCAAAGTTTTCTTGGCTCCCAACCATTTGCACAGAGAGAGACAGGGACAAAGAGAGGCACTTGTGCTTCCCTTCTTTCTCTCTCTCTCTCTCTCTCTCTCTCTCTCTCTCTCTCTCTCTCTGTGTGTGTGTGTGTGTGTGTGTGTGTAAGACGCTGTTCTTCAAGAAGCTGACAAGCTTATTGGGCGGGGCTCCTGCCTTTGCTGCATCTCCACAGGAAGCACGAAGCAGCAGAAAGCAGGGCAGGAGAGCCAGCCCAATAAGAATGTGTGTCAGCTTATCCAGAACAGTGTGAAGCCAGCTTGCCAGGTGAGCAGAAGATCAGAAGGGGGGGAGAAAGAGAGAGAGAGGGAGGGAGAGGAAGAGAGAGGGGGAGGGGAGAGAGAGAGAGAGAGAGAGAGAGAGAGAGAGAACTCATGTACAGCAGCCTCTATTTCTTTTTAATTACATTCTTCAATCAAGTTCCTCCCTTGTGTGCATGCGCACGCATGAGAGAGTTTTGCAGCTCCCAGTGTTGTTTTTTTTCCTCTGGGAAACGGGTCCAAGTGGCTCTTTGAGTATTTAAGGTTGCCGACCGCTGCTTTAGCCAGTGGTTTATTTCTAAAATTCTTTTTTCCCCTCAATGGGTGTTGGCCTTTCATTGTGAGTACTGATGAGAACACTAGTTGTGCTCCTAGCTTCTTAACTTTATTGCCTAGTTCTTTCTTTGCTAGGTGTCTTCATATTTTCTTTGAGCGGGAGGTTGTGGATCTGGGTATTTCCATCTAATGGGAGAAATTGATTGCTTAGTTTTAATGGGGCTGCTTCTGGCTGGGTAAGATTGGGCAGAAGGGGTTTGTTTGTTGTATGCTGTCTTTGGTGCTGGTCTCTGCTCTGGTCAGGCCTCCTGCAACTGTTATAAATATGAGTCATTTGTCAAGCATCTGAGAGTAAATCACATGACCATGGTGACATTGCAATGGTCATAAGGCTTTTTGGTAATTCAAGTTCAACAGTCTCAGAGTTAATAACCCTTTTTATGGGGAAAGGACCAATGTACATTGGACCCAGTTTTTTGGAGGGTTATCTAGATTGCAGGTATTTGGTGGACAGGTAGAGCCTGCCCCCAATTTTAAAGTGTCTTGGTTTTGAACAGTTCTTGTTGGCTTGTTTTTTATATGCTTCCCTCACCTCCTCCAAAGCTTTTCTGTCAGAGTTGCCTCCGCTCAATCCCTAGGAAAGAAAAACCCTCAACTCCATAGATTTAGAGAAAAGGGAGTCCTTAAGGTACAACAGTTCATTTAGTGACTGTTGAAAGTTACAGCAACACTGAAAAAAGTGAGTTATGATCATTTTTCACACTTATGACCATTGCAATGTCACCATGGTCATGTGATTTACTCTCAGATGCTTGACAAATGACTCATATTTATAACAGTTGCAGTGTCCCAGAATCATGTAATCCCCTTTTGCAGCCTTCTGACAAGCAAACCAGATTCACTTAACAACCATGTTACTAATTTAACAACAGTAGTGATTCAATTAACAACTCTGGAAAGAAAAGTCATAAAATGGGGCAAAACTCAACAAATTTCTCACTTGGCAACATAAATTTTGGGCTCAATTGTGGTTGTAATTTGAGGACTACCTGTACGCCATGGTCAGGCAAGATCTGAAGCAAAATTTGCATGAAGAAACAAATTGAAGCAAACCCCAAAGCCCAGCCCCCATTAGCCAGGCAATCAGAGTTCAATCACTGGCCAAGAAGATATTTGGGGGAAATCTCTGCTCCATGTATACTGTTCCTCTTCTGTGCATTCCAAATCCAGGGTGGTTGACCTTGAAAATGTTAAACAAACCAAGGTGGCCTCTTTGAGACTAGACCTCCTCATTGCTTCTCAGAAATTCTATTTTCTCCTCCTGCATGCTTCCCCTCCCAGATGCCCAGTGCTTCTCCCTACCCCAGCATTTCCATGGCAGCTGGCAGCAAGCTTGAAAGAAAGCAAAGTTGCAAGCTGACATTTGGCCTTCTTTAAGAGAGGCGTTAGCTCTAAAATAAGAGAACAAAATACAAATAGATAAAATACAGCAATATAAACCAACTAAAACCACTAATCCATTCAGGGTTTGTCAAGATATTTTCTATGAAAGATTTGGAGGAGTTTAGGTGCCTGGACATATTTAGCATCCACCCACACAGATTGCAAGGGGGAGACATGCTTCCACACAACAAGGTATTGGATCTTCCACGTATGTTTCCTAGAATCTAGAATCTCCTTAAATTCAAAATGCTGCCCTCCTTTAGTTAAAATGGGCACAGGCGGGGCCTCAGGTGTAGGGCGAAGGGGAGACATGGTTTCAGGGTGAATACATTTAAGGTTCTTAGGCAATTCCAATTGTACTGTGACTGGGTTAATTATTTTAATGATGGGGAATGGCCCAACATATTTAGAGCCTAGTTTCCTTGACTGTTTGGTGGACTTTAGATATTATGTGGAAAGGTAAATTCTTATAACACACTTTAAAATCTTTATATTTCACACATTTTTGTCAGCTTGTTTCTTATATGCTTGACATGCATCTTCCAGAGCTACTGGCCAAGTGTTTTGGAGTTGTGCTATCCACTCCACTAAGGAGGGTATTTGAGGGGTTTTTTTTTGAGGTAGCTCTGGCATAGCTACAAAGTCCTGACCAGAGGCCACCTTAAATGGGGTAAACCTGGTGCTGCTACGCACAAAATTGTTGTATACCACCTCTGTAAATGGACAGTCAGCTCAATTGTCTTGCTGGTAATTAATGTAGCACCTGAAGTACTGTTCTGGGACCAAATTGTCTCTCTCACACGCCCTGTTAATCTGAGGATGATGGGAGGAGCTTAAGTCCTGGACAGTTAGTAACAGCTTCAAAAATTCTTGCCAAAACTGTAATGTGAACTGCATCCCTCTATCTGAAATAATGCTATCAGGAGCACCATGCAACCTAAACACATGTTGTACAAAAAGTTTAGCTAACGTTTTTGAGGAGGGGATTTGGGGGCAAGATTTCTGTTTCAAAAAAAGTTCAGTAACAACCCAAACAACAGTGTTCCCCCCACTTTCAGGTAATTCTACAATAAAGTCCATTGATATTTCTTTCCATAGTGCCTGGGGAATGGCCACAGTCTGCCAAAGTCCTGTTGGCTTCCCTGGTGTCCTCTTAGCTGCTGCACAGACTAGGCAGCTGGCTACATAGCTTTCAATGTCTTTTTTCAAAGAAGGCCACCAAGATTGCAGCTTAATCAAGTGCAAGGTTTTTATAAATACAAACTGTCCTGCTGACTTAGAGTCATGAGTACTTTTTAAAATAGTGCTCCTTAAATTTGAGGGCACATACAACTTAGCTCCAACCCAAGCCAGTCCATTGTTCATGATGCAGACACTAATCAAGCTCCAGCACTTCCTTAAGCTTTTCTCGCAGTTCATTTGAAAGTTCAGGCTCCTTTCCCCCTTGAGATCTAGTTGTTACTGGGGCTGCTAACTGCTTTGAGGGGATGACCAGTCAAATCACCTCAGCTTTAATACTATTATATTGGAGGAACTTGAACAAAGCATCTGCCATAAAGTTTTTCCCTCCTGGAATATAGTGCGTGGTGAAATTGAACCAATTAAAATATTGAGCCCAACAAACATCCTTAGAGGATAACTTGCATGGAGTTTTCAGGGCTTCCAGGTTCTTATGGTGAGTCCACACCTTGAACGGGATCTTTGCCCCTTCTAGGAAATGTGCCAAGTAAGCAGGCCCACTGCACTGCATATGCCTCCTCCCATACTGCCCACCTCTGTTCAGTCCCAGTAAGTTTTTTAGAGATGTACATGCATGGTTGTAGCAGGTCCTGGGCATTCCTTTGTAGTAGCACAGCCCCCATGTCTACATCACTTGCATTTGCCTGAATTACAAAAGGAACAGTTGGATTGGGATGCTTTAGCATGGGCTCCGCCACAAACAGCTGTTTGAGTTTTTTTAACTCAAAAAACTGGCAGTGCATGGTCCACTTAAAACAGCAGACTCAGCTTCAGCTTGCCCTCATCCTTAGTTTTTAAAAGGTGGGTGATTGGTAATGCAATCTTTGCAAATCTTTGCTGATAGAAATTGGCAAAGCCTAGGAAGCTCTGTAACTACTTTCTAGTCCAGGTAGGGGCCCACTCTGAAGGCAGTGGCCTTCACCTTTTCTGGGTCCGTTTCCACTCCATTACCTAAGTAATCAATTTTATCTTGGTGAAATTCACATTTAGAATGTTGCAAACAATTTGGCTGTTGAGAGCCTTTTTAGGACTGCTTGCAGCCATTTCACATGCTCTTCCATAGACTCAGTATATATTAAAATGTCATCAAAATACACCAATACTCCTTATATAAATAGTCATGCAAAACTTGACTACTGCATGCAGACCAAAGGGGAGCACCCAGAATTGAAAACATTCCAGAGGGCAGTTGAACACAGTTTTCCATTTGTTGCCCTCCTTGATCCTAACCCTGTAGTAAACCTCCTGCAAATCTAATTTAGTGAAGATTTTGCCTGTGGCTAGATGCGCCACCATGTCCTTCATCAGGGGCAATGGGTAGACATGTTCTATGCACAGTGTGTTTAGCCCTCTATAGTCAACACACAATTAAGAGTTCCATCCTTCTTTTCCTAGAACAACACCAGGGCTGCCCCTCGTGGTTTAGTCGGATGAATAAATCCACATTTTAGATTTTTATCTATGAAAGTGCAGAGCTCTTCAAGCTTGCATGGAGTCACTGAGTAAGGTTTAGGCTTTGGGAGTTTAGCCCCAGGAAGGATTTTAATATTACAGTCAGTGGGGCAATGGGACGGGAGCGTGTCGAAGCCCTTCTCACTAAACACACCCCATAGATCCCAGTATTCTTTGGGGATTCTGGGTTCGCTCCTGTGCTGCTGCCCCCAACTCCCTCTGTCCTTTGGTTTTCCTTCCTCTGGGTGTCAGAATCTGTTCCCCTGTCTTGGCCACCTTATGCTGAATCTTTAAAAGCCTCCTACTGTATATAAGGGTTCCATTTCTGGAGCCAAGACAGTCTGAGTAGGAGGGGCCTCATCATTCCCAGCACCACTATAAAACTCAGAGTCTCCTTGTGCTTTCCCATTCTCATCTCCACCCACTCAGTTATAAAAAGTTGGCAAAAAGCTATTGGCACCTTCAGCCACTTGAGTCTCAGTCCCAGCTTTTCCACCACCTCAGGGCTAACCACACACCTGGTGCAACCTGAAACTAGTAAAGAATGAACCTCTAGTTCCACAGGAATGGCCACAGGTATTAGGTTGACTTACCATGAGTTGTTGTCATAGTGACTTTTACTCTCACCTGAGCTGGATGGAACTCCCAGCCCCTCAGAGTCAGGAGGGGAGAATTTGGTGACCTCCACAGCTCCCAGTTCCTGGGAGCTGGCTTCTTCATCTTATTCCTTGGAGTTGTTATGGCCTTTAGGCTGGGCTTGGTTGATTAGCACTCTGCATCACGGTGTCCATCTTCCTTGAAGCATGCTGTGAACCTCGGTCTAGGTACAGACTTGCTCTTTGCATGCAGAAGGGGAGGATTTGCTCCATCCATTCCTACCACGGTGTTGGTCTGGGGCTTGGTCGATCTCTACATCATCCACCAACACATATCAGTGTTGTAGGGTGTGTGGGGCCCCATGTGAGATGCAGATGTTTGTTTGAAGCAAACAATCAGGATATCTTTGAGCCATGTGGCTAGCAGTCATGCCAGCTCTCGGAACTCCTGGGTATACACTGACCACCAAACTTCGGTGATGGTTTTCATCCAGGTCCAGGTCTTGCACTCTGCCAGTGGGTCCTTGAACTGTTGGCAGAGGGCCGCCATGAAGTCATAGTTCCGCAGCTGGGAAGCATCATCATTATGGAGGGAGACCATCCACTAGGCTACTGCACCTTCAAGAGCCATGGTCACACATCTTACTTAGGCTACCTCTGTCCCCAGTTCAGCCTCATACTCCTGCATGAAGTTCCAAACTTGCACCAGAAAGAACTTCAGTTGCTTGGGGTCTCCCCCATACTTCATCCCCAAGGGGGGAGGGCCTTTAGAGCCCAGCATCTTCAAGGGACAGCTCCTGCAGGGGGGACTCGTGTAACAGCTGCTGTTGCTGGTGGCTTTGTTGGTATCATCGCTGGTCCAGGCTGAGCAAGTTTGACTGCCACTGTGGCTACTGATGTGGCAGCTTCATCCATGACTTGGCTTGGGGTAGCCGAGGAGTTTGAGAAGCCATCTGAGCAAGAGTTTCCTGGACTCTTTTGTTCTCGATCGCCTCTTGTAACAGGGACAGTGCATGGCTCAGCATGGCATCTGCTGGATTTAGAGAAAAGGTACTTTTACTAGGAATTAACTGAATACAGCAATGGTCAGGCAAGATCTGAAGCAAAATTTGCATGAAGAAACAAATTGAAGCAAACCCAAAAGCTCACCACCCAGTATTCAGGCAACCAGAGTTCAATCATTGACCAAGAAGATATTTTGGGAAAGTCACTGGTCCAGGTGCATCGTTCCACCTTCGTGTATCCCAAACTTGAAAATTTTAAACTCAAGCTGGCCTCTTTGAGTCTAGGCTTCCTCGTTGCTCCTTAGAAATTCTGCTTCCCCCTCCTGCATTCTTCCCCACCCAAGTGCCCACTGCTTCCTCTCCACCATTTCCATGGCTGCTGACAGCAAGCTTGAAAGTGAAGATGCAGGCTGACATTTTCTAACTACTGGCCACATGTTTCTTTTAAGGAGGCAGTTTGTGGGGTAGCCTGGGGCAGTACAGGGATATATATGAAGTCTTGGCCCATGGTTATTTTAAGAATCCTGTGCTACTATGTACTGATTTATTGTAAGCAACCTCAGCAAAAGGGAGGAGATATGTTAATGTAACATCTGAGGTACTGTTCAAAGATCCCATTCATACGTTCGCAGGCCCTGTTCATTTCAGGATGATGGGAGGAGCTAAGCCCTTGGGTGGTTCCCAAAAGTTTTAAAAAGTCTTGCCAAAAACGCAAAGTAAATTGGATTCCGCTGTCCAATATTATTCTCTCTAGGGTACTGTGCAACCAATATACATACAGTATGAACATTTTTGCTGAGGTATGATCGGAAGGGATATTTTGGCAAGGCACAAAATGTACTTGTTTAGAAAATAAGTCAGTGATCACCCAAATTACAGTATTTCCCAATCTTTCGGGAAGTTCTACTATAAAATCCATCAACATTCTTTTCCATGGCACTTTAGGCTCTGCTGCTAGCTGGAGGAACCCAGGCGCCTTCCCCAACACCTTTTGGCAATGGGGAGGGTAGGGCAGCTGGCCACATAGCCTTCTATGTCCTTTAATAAGGGCCATCAGACCTTGCATTTAACCAAATGCAAGGTTTTGACAAAGCCCGCTACTTTGGAGTCATGGCTTTTCTGTAAGACCATTAGGCATCGATTTTCAGGGACAAACAATTTGGCCTCTACCCAGGTTAAGCTATCTTGCATCATGCATACTTTTGTATGTGCTTGGAACCTTTTGTCTTTCTCTAGTGCTGCTTATAGTGCACCCTGCCACTTGGTTTCAGACTTTCGCTTATGCTGTAATGGTGACTGGAGCTGCCAGTTGCCAGGACAGGATAATTGGTCTGATGACCTCCAGCTTGGAAATGTTATATTGTGGTAATCTGGATAGAGCATCTGCTAGGAAATTCTTCCCACCAAGAGGTACCACAGGGTGAAGTTAAATCGGTTAAAGCAGGGCTTTTCAACCAGTGGTATGGGTACCACCTGTGGTACATTAGCACTTGGCAGGTGGTAACGGGGGAGGGGACTGAGCTGAACCGGTGGCAGCACTGCACAAGCCTGAGCGAGAGATGGCTGGAGCTGCAGGGCTGTCAGCTCAGCGGAAGTGCCAGGATCAGCGCCAGGCTCCAGCTGGAACTCGGCGCTGATCCTGGTGCTTCTGCTTAGCCCAGAAGAAGCACCAATCAGTTGGAATGTTGCAGCATCTCCAGGGTCTTGTGATTTAAATTTAGATGCTTGGGAACTGATTCATATTTATGATGGTCAGTGTCCCAGGGTCATGTGAAGTGACCAAAACCTGCTGCAACCACCCAGCAGATGGGGGGGAATAAAAACCAAACTCCCCCCCCTCACAACAATAAAAGCCTTGGACAGGAGGAAGAGTGCCGCCAGGCGGGCAGGCAGGTGTCTTGCTCGGCTGTGGCTTGGGAGGCACTTTTTTCAGTGCCATTGTAACTTCGAGCAGTCACTAAGCGAACTGTTGTAAGTAGAGGACTCCCTGTACTTTATCACTTTTTTCCTTTTTTTTGTCATCAAGTTTTTGACACCTTGCTAGGTGACTGGTGGTACTCAGATGTTGCCATATCCTAAAAGTGGTACGATGGGTGAAAAGGTTGAAAAGCCCTGGGTTAAAGTACTGAGCCCAGCAGACTTTTTTGAGTGATAGCCTCAGGGTGCAGTTAGGGCTTCTGCTTCTGCTGGTTCCTTCTCTGTAGTTGTCTTCTGAGTTTGTAGATTTAAATTAGAAAATTGTTCTTTTATCTCCTTTGTGTTATTAACAACAACAACAACTTTATTGATTAGCCCTTGGGCCAAATCAAAATGCAAAGTTCCAGCAACAAACCGTCACCAAAACTTGATAAAAGCAATCCAAAATGGAATTTGATAAAATACAATTTAAAATGGAATTAAATAAGATACAATTTAAGATGAAATAGTAATAAAATACAAATTTAAGATATAGATAAAATATAACATTATATTTCGGAGTCGCCCTTACAATCTACCCCAATCAGTCCCACATATGCAGATCTTAACCAGATCATTTTGTTTAAATACTGTGCTACGTTAAATGTTATTTTCAAGTTCTGACCGGACATAAGATAAGTTATTTTGATATGGGGATCCCAATGGGTCATTCATTTGGTATATAGACCAAGATACCTGTCTCTCACCCTCTTATATAGACAACAGTCAAATAGGATGTGAGCCAGGTCCTCTACCTCTGCCGCTTCGCAAATGCAAAGACGCTCATTGTACGGTATAGCATGAAATCTCCCATATCTGACCATTGTGTCAAGCTGTTCGAATCTTGCTCTCGTAAATATCTCCCTAGAATGTTTTGGGAGTTGTGACTTCAAATAACTGTCCACTTGAAAAGTACATTTGTATTTACTCAGCCATTTCAAGTTACCCACCTTACTAAGGATAGCTATATCAGTTTGTGCTTCTATATCCTTAATTCTTTGGGCAACTCTTTTTTTAGATTGTTCTCCTGTTACGCAAGAAACAGGAAGGCCACAGCTTCTTACAAAATTTGTTAGTTTGGTGATCCAGGAGATTTGTGATTGTAGTTTTATTTGCTCTAGTAGGCATAATGTGGAGCTCCGGGAGATGAAACGTCTGAGACGGGGTCTAGAGAGCAGTTGGAGGTCCAGCCGTTCCGAATCTGACCGATTGCAGTTAAGAACCTTTATAAGGTCTTATCTTGCTGCGATGAGGATGGCGAGGGCTAACTACTTCGCCGCCCTCATCGCGTCTGCAGATAATCGCCTGGCCGCCTTGTTTAGGGTGACTCGCTCCCTTCTTAACCAGGAGATGAGGGAGGATCCCTTACAAGGACGGGCCAAGGAGTTTCGTCATCATCTGACGGACAAAATTGCTCAGATCTGGGCCGGTTTGGACTCTGACTGGGTGGAGTCTGACGTAGAGGAATCAGACGGTCTTGAGCCTGTTATCTGGACTGAGTTCGATCCTGTTTCCCCTGATGATGTGGACAGGATCATGGGGAGGCTGAGCTCCACCACTTGTTTGTTGGATCCGTGCCCCTCCTGGCTGGTTTATGCGGCTCAAGAGGGAACACGAGACTGGTTCCAGGCAGTAATAACTGCTTCTTTGAAGGAGGGTGTCTTCCCCGCCGCCTTGAAAGAGGCGGTGGTGAGACCACTCCTCAAAAAGCCTGCCCATCCAGTCTCCAACCTTCACTTTTTGGTGAAGGTTGTTGAGAGCATGGTGGCACTTCAGCTTCCTCTGTTCCTGGAGGAAACTGATTATCTGGACCCGTACCAATCGGGTTTCAGGCCCGGGCACAGCACGGAGACGGCACTGGTCGTGCTGGTGAATGATCTCTGGCGGGCTCGGGACAGGGGTTGCTCCTCTGTCCTAGTCCTATTAGATCTCTCAGCGGCTTTCGATACCATCGACCATGGTATCCTACTGCGACATCTCAGGGGGCTGGGAGTGGGAGGCACCGTTTTAAAGTGGTTCTCCTCCTATCTCCTGGGCTGCTCGCAGTCAGTGTTGACGGGAGGGCAGAGATCCACCCCAAGGCCTCTCGCTTGTGGAGTCCCTCTCGCCCCTCCTGTTCAACGTCTATATGAAGCCATTGGGCGAGGTCATTCGTGGTTTTGGGGTGGGGTATCATCAGTACGCTGATGATACCCAACTTTTTTTTCTCTACCCCAAACCAACCCAGCGATGCCCTCGCCGTGATGTCCCGTTGCCTGGAGGCGGTCCAAGTCTGGATGGGGAGAAACAGGCTTCGTCTCAATCCTGCCAAGACTGAGTGGCTTTGTGTACCGGCATCTCGGGCTAACCAAACTATTCCACCTTTAATGATGGGGGGTGAGGTGTTACCCCCCGTTGATAAAGCTCGCAACTTAGGCGTCCTCCTGGACTCACGGCTCAATTTTGAAGATCATATATGAACCGTGACCAGGGGAGCTTTTGCCCAAGTTCGCCTGATCCGCCAGTTGCGAGCCTACCGGGACCGAGATGCCCTACGCACAGTCACTCATGCGCTCGTGACCTCCCGTTTAGACTATTGCAATGCTCTCTACATGGGGCTGCCCTTGAGGACCATTCGGAGACTACAACTGGTGCAGAATGCGGCCATGCGAGTTGTGATGGGGGTTTCCCGATACTCCCATGTAACACCTCTACTCCGTGAACTGCATTGGCTTCCGGTTGCCCTCCAGGTGAGATTCAAAGTGCTGGTGATGACCTATAAAGCCCTAAATGGCTTGGGTCCGGGATATTTAAGGGAACACCTGCTGCCAGCATCAAGTTCCCTTCGTCCAGTGCGCTCGCAGAGGGAGGGTCTTCTCAGGGTGCCGCCGGTAAAAGATTGCTGGCGGATAACACCCAGGGAGAGGGCCTTTTCTGTGGGTGCGCCTACCCTCTGGAACCAGCTGCCCGTGGAGCTCAGGACTGCCCCTGACCTATGCTCATTCCGCCGGGACCTAAAGACTTGGCTCTTTGAGCTCTCTGACCCAGGCTGAGAATTTTAACTGGGGTTTTATTTTCAGGGATAATTTAATCTTTTAATTCTCTTTTAACTTTGTATTTTATATTGATGTGATTTTAAAATTCCCTGTAAACCACCCTGGGTCCTTCGGGAAAGGGCGGTATATAAATCTAATCAAATCTAAATCTAAATAATTTGGGGAGTCTATCAGTCTCCATTTCATTAACTTTGCACCAGTAGTTATAAGCTCTAATTTTAGATAATGCCTGAATTGTATGAATTCCCAATTCAGCTCTAACTGCTGCAGCAGATGTTCTTGGATCTACACCCAAAATGCATCTCAGGTGCTGGGACTGTGTTTGTTCTAAAACTGTGGTTGAGTAAAGACCCCAAATTTCTGCTCCATACAAGAGCATTGTGGTAACCTTAGCCTTATAAACCTTGAGTAATGGAGCTAGGGACCCTGGGTAACTATGGTTCTTTAGTTTGAGCAATAAATTCAAACAGGCTTTTGCTCTAAATGTACTCCGTTGATGATGGCAGGCCCAAGATCCAGTCTTGGAAAAAGTTACTTTTGTATACAAAAGTATTAACCTGCTCAATTGGTTCACCATCTAATTGGAGGGCTCAGGACAGAGGACATTCCTCTGTCCTTGTCCTATTAGACCTCTCGGCGGCTTTCGATACCATCGACCATGGTATCCTGCTGCGGCGTCTCAGGGGATTGGGAGTGGGAGGCACAGTTCTTCAGTGGTTCTCCTCCTATCTCCTGGGACGCTCGCAGTTGGTGTTGGCAGGAGGACAGAGGTCGACCCCTAGGACTCTCGCTTGTGGAGTTCCTCAGGGGTCGGTCCTCTCGCCTCTCCTGTTCAACATCTACATGAAACCGCTGGGTGAGATCATTCGTGGTTTTGGAGTTGGGTATCATCAATATGCTGATGATACCCAACTTTTCATTTCGACCCCAAACCACCCCAGTGATGCCCTCGATGTGATGTCCTGTTGCCTGGAGGCGGTTCGGGCCTGGATGGGGAGGAACAGACTTCAACTCAACCCTGACAAGACTGAGTGGCTGTGCATTCCGGCATCCCGGGACATTCAAAATATTCCATCTCTTCTTATGGGGGGTAAGTCTTTACCCCCCGTGGATAGGGCTCGCAACTTGGGAGTCCTCCTAGATTCACGACTTACTCTGGAAGATCATATAGTGGCCGTGACTAGGGGGGCTTTCGCCCAGGTTCGCCTGGTGCACCAGTTGCGGCCCTATCTGCACCGGGATGCCCTGTGTATGGTCACTCATGCGCTCATGACCTCTCGCCTGGACTACTGCAATGCTCTTTACATGGGGCTTCCCTTGAAGACCACTCGGAGGCTCCAACTGGTACAGAATGCGGCCGCGAGAGTTGTCTTGGGAGTTTCCCGGTACTCCCATGTTACACCTTTGCTCCGCGAGATACATTGGTTACCAGTTGTCTTCCGGGTGAGGTTCAAGGTTTTGGTCATGATCTTTAAGTCCTTACATGGCATGGGTCCGGGATACCTCGAGGACCACCTGCTGCCGGCGTCAACTCCCCTCCGGCCTGTGCATGCCCACAGAGAGGGCCTCCTCAGGGTGCCTCCGGTCAGGGAATGTCGACTGGTGGCCCCCAGGGGGAGGGCCTTCTCTGTGGGTGCTCCGGCGTTATGGAACCAACTGCAGGTTGAGCTCCGGATGGCATCGGACCTTCGCTCCTTCCGGCGCGGGCTGAAGACCCACTTATTTGAACTAGCTGGTCTGGCCTGATGGGGAACATTAGGGTTTTTTTAATGGGTCTTTTACTGTTTTTATTGTTATTTTATTTTAATCGGGCATTTGTTTAATTTCTTTTTAATTTTTGTATTGTTATTTATATATGCCCTGTTAACCGCCCTGAGTCCTTCGGGAGAAGGGCGGTATAGAAATTGAATAAATAAATAAATAAATAAATAAATAAATAAATAAATAAATTATTTAAAAATAATTTCTTTACCGGTTCGGTGGGGGCAAACAAGCACTGATAATAATTCTCCCAGTCCGCAGCAGAGATTGGTATGTCAAATGCAAATCTCTGTTCCTTCAGGATACCTGCTACAGAGTGCCAAAATAATACTGAATTATGACTTCTGGCAGCCAACTCAAGTTCTGACCAGATTGAAATGGCAAAACGTTTTTTCTTTAATGTTATAGTTTTTTTATATTCCCTTCTTGCGTGCAGCATCTTAGCTTGTATAAGCCTCATGACTGCCTTCAATTTCTTTTTCTTTCGCTGCCAATCAGGATCAAACCAGCGAGGTCTACTCACTTGGGCTCTTTTTGTAATAGGTTTAGCTTTTAGGTGTTTCTTCAGTATGTTACAAAGATTGGAGAATGCATTGAAGGCTGACATCCAGTCAGTAGTAGATGACTGTATTGTTCTAGCCCATTTAGTAGCATTCTCTGTTTTAAGGCATTCTAATATTGCCTTAGTATCAACTTTGGCCCACGTTAACCTTTTATTTTGGGTCACCTCTACCTTTTTGGTGAGCCATCTGTCAGCCATGTTATATGGCCTTGCAATGTCACACTTACAGGCTGATGGTCGCTATTGTCGCTAAGGTGTACTGTGACCTCTGAGAAGAGGTCAGCCTTATCTCTAGACACACAAAAGAGATCCAGTACAGTACTTGAATTGGCTGAGTTACCACTCAGGGTATGTATAAGGGTATGTATAATTCTTGTCCTTACCTCCCAAAATTTGGAGATTACCCTTAAAAATTAAGGAGACTAGGAGTAGGCCAGCGGCATTACTTTTACAGTCTCTCGAGAGCCACTGAGGATGATTATCAAAGAACTCCCCTGGGATTCCCTTCTTCTGGGCAAGCTCATACAGAGAGGGACCCAGTCTAGCATTCAGATCTCCTAATAATACCACTATGGCCTGAGGGTACAGTATAGATATATCTTCTAAGATAACTTCCAAGCCCATCCAATATTCAGAATTATAGTGCTGGGATGTGCTTGGAGGAATGTACATGTGTACATTCCTCCAAGCACATCCCAGCACTATAATTCTGAATATTGGATGGGCTTGGAAGTTATCTTAGAAGATATATCTTCTATATATATTAACTCAAACTGGTCATATTCAAATTTGACAGCTAGAAAGAACGAATACTTATCTTCGTTATATAATTTCTCTCCCTGCCCTTGCAACTCTTCCTTTATAAGAATGCATAGCCCACGGGACTTCCGCTGGCGGCGCGGCGCCGAAGACAGCCTCCCCTGGCTGCCCGCGGCTCAGCTGTTTGTTTTTTCGCCCGAAACAGCGTCGATCAGCTGTTCGGGCGAAATTGAAGCCCCCTCCTCGGGAGAAG
Organism: Vipera ursinii; assembly: GCF_947247035.1. Lineage (NCBI taxonomy): Eukaryota > Metazoa > Chordata > Lepidosauria > Squamata > Viperidae > Vipera > Vipera ursinii. The sequence goes on from NC_139512.1 coordinate 185,637,121, forward strand.
AGGAGGGGGTGAGGCCCCAGGTAGGGGTAGAGTTCTCCGAGGCCGCCTGAGCTTTGAGCTTGGGCGGCTGAAGGATCGAACTCCCCCGAAGCCTGGGTTGCTCCCAGCTGGCCGTCGTCTCTGCTCCGAACTTCCTGGAGCAGAGCCAGGCGTCTGCGAACCATCCCTGCCTGAAGAAAGGACTATGATTTAAAGGAGCAGGCAGAGCGGTACAAGAGGAAAAGGTGAAGGGATGAAGAGGATTATTTTATTTTACTCTCAAGCTTGATGGACTATGCTTAAAACTTAAAGTGAAAGTGCGTCACAATTGTAAGTAAAAGATGGCGGCTAAACCTCCCCCTAGAACTTTTCGGAGTGCTGGAAATTCTCCGGTGCAACAACAATCATTATTGCAGGCGTTGCATTCTCCTGATGTATTGACATCGAAGGATCTTGAAAAACATACCCAGTTAATTTTGGAGTCAATGGGTGTTAAATTTGCACAGATGGAGGAGAAATTGGAGAAATTGGAGCAGAGAATGGAAGAAAGGATGGAGCAGAAACTTAGAGAGATGAAGGTAGACATTTTGTCCTCAGTGCATAAAGTAGCTAAATGTGTGGAGGTGCTGGATGATCAAGTGGAAGACTTGACTCAAAAGAATGCTATATTAGAAGCAAAAGTATTGGAAATTGAAGATTTAAAAGACAAAATGGATAGCGAACAGAGTTTGGCTCAATTTTACCAGATGCAGTTTGCTGTTAGAATTAGAGGCCTAAAAGAGAATATTAAGGAAGATTTAAAGCAGCTGGTTTCTGAGGCTTTTGAGGGGGTATTGAACCATCCAGCATCTGAAATAAAACAAGGCATGGACAAAGTGTTTCGTGTGAATTCCTGGATTGCTAAGCAGAGAAAGTTGCCTAGAGATGTGGTGGTTTATTTTGTAAAAAGGGAAATTAGAGATGAAGTTATACAAGCTGCCTATGATACTAAAGTTGTGATTGCTGGTCAAGAAGTTTTGGTTCTAAAAGAAATTCCTCCAAAGATTTTAAAGAGAAGGAAGGACTTTATATTTCTTGTGCAAGAGCTCAAGCAAAGAGATATAAGGTTCAGATGGGAGATCCCAGCTGGGTTGAGCTTCATGTATGATGGCAAAAGGTACTGTTTGGGTACTGTGAAGCAAGCGCATGATTTTTACAACAATGTTTTAAAAGCAACCCCATCAACACTTCTGGAAGCTGCAGAGGGATCTGGAGAAGGAGAACATCAAGAGGATGAAGATGGACAGATAGACGAGAAGGGTACAGGAGGAGATCAAGCTGCAACTCTTTTGGATGATCCTAGAGAACAGAGGGTGACGCGTGCTGCCTTAAAACGCTCAAAAAGATTAAAAAATAAGACCAGTAGAAATCTATGGAACTTCCACAATATACTTATAGTCAAGTGGTAGTTGTGTTTTTAAGAGTTTTGGGATGATATGTATGGTAACAGAATGTTCAATTTGGAATTAATGGACAACTTACTACAGAGGAAGAGGAAGAAAGTTTTGTGGGTTAATGCGGGTTAATTTGTGTAAGAACTATCTATTATAGCCTATTTTGGCTAGAGAGGTTAATAGGGATAGGTGCTTGTGATGTGTAAGTGAGAATATGTCTAGGTAATAGTGAATTGTGGAAGAACATAGATGGGAATGATGCTAGTTTTCTTTTATTTTAGTTCTTTATATATATTTAGTATTGTTAAGGATTGGTTTACTCTATATAAGCTAGAGAGTGATGGATTTTAGAGTTTATAATTGTTAGTATATGATTGTTTATGATTGCTTTTTAGATATATACCTTGTATTTTGCTCTGGGAAGTCGGGGGGGAGGGGGGGAGGAGGGGAAGTAGAGGGGTGGGAGGCAGGGGAGGGAGGAGGGAGAGGGGGAGGGGGGGAGATAGGGGGGAGGTAGGGAAGGGAGGAGGGAGGGGGAAGGGGGGTTTTTCAAAGGAAAATTGTATTTTAAAACTTTTCAATAAAAAGAATGCATAGCCCACCAGAGGGTCTCCCTTTGTTCTTTGTTTTTAGGGCTGGGGAGGCCCATCCCTGAAAGCCTGGCAATTGTACTGGTTCATCCACTTCGGTTAGCCAGGTTTCTTGAAAGGCTATTACGTCAAATCTAGAGAGAAAGCTCATTAGTCCACTATCAACCATCCCTTTCCAGCCAGCTATGTTCCAGGTCATCAACTGTATGGGGTTCTCAGAGGCAAGGTGGTCTGACTTGGTTGATTGGCTAGATGGTAAAAATGCCAGATGTCAACTTGACATTGGAGCTGGGTCAATATCATCTAAGCTTCCCATATAAACACAGTTGTTGTGAGGTTCAATATTTCTCCTCATGGGTTGCAGAAGTTGTTGTTGCTCCTCTATATCTCGGTTGCCAGTGTGCCTCTGCTCTTGCTCCAAGAATGATTATTTTTCCAATGGACAGGTACTCTGGCTTGAGTAAATGTAAATGTAAATGTAGATTTATGTCCATTTTTGGAGGGGCATGGCTGAGGGTTCATCTTGTGGAAAGATGTGGGAACTTCTAAATCAAATGAGGATGTAAGCTGGATTATGTCCTTAGTGTTTATCAGCTTAGGGGGCACTGTGTGATGAAGCCCTTTGTCTTTCAGTTGTTTCTCAGAGGCTGGGTCAGTCAGTGCAGTTACCCCACTCTCAGCCTGTGTGACAACACCTTTTTTTCTGTTGAGGTAAAGGCAGATTGTTGATTAAATATCTTGTCACAAGGTTGTGTGGTTAGTGGAGCCAAATTAAATAGAGGCTTTGCTGTAGATTGAGTTGTTGTCAGTGCCTCTTTTAGGTCATCCAATCTTTGAATGATGTTAACTTGCTCAGGTTCAGGTAATGCACTGAATAAGTCAATCAACATTTCCTCTGGCACATCCTCAGCAGTTCCTGCAGCTGTGGGTAACACAGTTCGTATATTGCTTCTTTGCTTTCTCAGGGTCAGTTCAGTTGCAGCAGCCTCAGGCTTAACAGTAGGAGGGCTGTTGCAGCCTAGATTTAAAGCGACAGTTCCCTCTTGGTGATTCTGTTTCAGGAGTGGGCACACTTTTTCTGAGCAAAAGACCCTTATTGGAAATATTGAGAAAAAGCTCAGAAAGGGCTTCATTCTGAAGAGCATGGAGGGAATTGTGGGCTGCTTGAACGATAGGAGAATTCTCATACATTGTGTTCTTGCTGGCAGCCACTCTGCATGTAGTAGATCTATCAGAGTGAATTCACAGCGGAGCAGCTGGCTCAGAGACAGCCTAATAGCTTTTCTATTGCTCCAACGCCCTCTATTTACTCTCTTGTCATAAATTTGCAAAGTAACCTGGTTAGTTTGCAGACTATAGTTATATTGGTCATCTCTTAGACCTTTGCCTGATTGAGTGTTTTCTCTGTAGGTGTTCAAATTTTTGGGAGGAGAACAAGGTCTTTCTCTAGTTTCATTTTCTGAGTTAGCCATCCCATGTCTATCCATGGTTATCCTCACAAGTCCTTCTACAGTATTTTGGTGGCTCCTAACAAACTTTGCGAAAGAGTCTTTCAGGCAGTCGACCTTATTTATGACAATTGACAAGAGATCATATATTGAGTTTACAGTTTGAGCTGTAAGCAAACATTGTCTAGAGAGGAAGTCTGTCACATTTTCCCCCTTCAAATTTGCTACATCTCCCTCCTGTGTAAAAGAGGCTGTTGCCAGATTCCAAGGAGGGGAGCCATTCTCCAAGAGGGAGGAAGACAACTCCATACGCTGTCTGCTCTCCAGTTCAGTTTGTAAGTCCCATTCCAATGAGTCACATAAATTAAATTTATCTGATAAGGTGCCTGTGAATGAGTTACTTACTGGAGCAGACAGTCTGTTTGCAATATAATCCTCCATTTTCTGCTGCTTCAAAGGCTTGGATATACTTTCTGCTGCAGACTGCTGCCTCTTCCTTCTTTTCCCTATTCAGTTTGTTAAAACAGGTTTAAAAATAAGTTTAAAACTATGGTTTAAAAGGTTAAAATGGGTTAAAAATGGGTTTAAAAGTTAAAAAGGGGTAGGTTAAAATACAATATTAAAAGAAAGGAGGGAGGGAAATGAAGGGAAGGAAGGAGATGAGAGTGACAAAGTCCTGCCTTGTTGCCCTTTCACCATCCCTTTGCCCACTCCTCCTGGCCTATCCTGGTGGTCTCCCATCCTATCACTTAACCCGGTCATATGCTTCCTGCAAGTCCAAGTTGATAAAAATCTTCCCCTTTGCCAAATATGCTAGCATATCCTTCATTAGGGGCAGTGCGTAGACATTTTCCATGCAAACAGTCTTTAACCCACAGTAGACTACACATATACAAAAGAACCCATCCTTCTTCCTAAACAGCACTTGGGCAGTCTGGCGGGTTGTATGAAACCACACTCTAGGTTTTTGTCTATGAATGTCTGCTGTTTTTTCTGGGGATCATGGAATACGGATTGGGCTTGGGCAATTTAGCCCCCAGTAAGATTTCTATGAAGTGATCAGTTAGGCAGTAGGGTGGGAGCACTTCTGAGCTCTTTTCAGTGAAAACATCTCATAGATCCCAATATTCTTTAGGAATCCAGGGATCACCCTTGGGGTGTTCCTTTGTCACAGCTCCCACTTCTCTTCTTGGCTTTCCCCTCAGTGGCTTAGGGGTAGGGATCTTAAGCCTCTCTTTCATTTTCCCCTTGGGGCTAGCTTGTTGAATCTTTTAACATCTTCCTTCTCCAGTTTACATAAGGATTCAACTTCAACTATGCCAACCCCAAGGGGTTTCTCCATGCCTGGCATCACAATAAAGTTCAAGGTTTCCATATGAGCCTCTATTCCCACCTCTATTGGTTTGGTGACGAACATTGCTCAGGCCCCCCCTGCTACCAAGTTGTCCAGCTGGCAAAAAGCCATAGGAACTTGTCTGAGTCTCAGACCTGGTTTCTCAGCCTGAGACCAGGAGGGCTACCAAGCTCCCCTTGCACCCTGAGGATGGCACCACCAGTTCTGTGGGAATGGTCACTGTAATGTAATCCCACTGGGATTAGCCTGCCCCACCTGTGCCAGCAAAGGAGGCATGGTGTGGGTCCTTTCAGACCCAGTATTTCAACCAGGGAGGTCCAGGAGAAGGGCCTTCTCTGCCATTGTACCTGCCCTATGGAACTTCTTGCCCCCAGAGTGAAGTTGTCTCCAACCCTCCCAACCTTCCATAGGACCCTAAAAACCTGGTTCTGCCAGTTGGCTTGGGGCTCCAATGGGAGAGCATCACAGTGAAGGTGGTTGATTGATTAACAACAGATCCCACCTGCTCCCATACTCCCTATCTTTTAATTGTATATAGTATATATAGTATATATTTGTATCCTATTTAGGCTTTTATTTTTATACAGTTCTTATTTTTAAGATTTTAAGCTGCCCAAAATTACCTGAAGGTAGGACGGGCAGCCAATAAATGTTATAAACAAACAAAGTTCTGAGCTCTATTCATATAAGAAGTTCAACTGCAAAATTTACATTAAAATTTATGGGATGTGACTAGCGCATCCATCTATGATAATTTAAAACTGTACCTATACTGTGGGAAAACCATGGCTGATTTAAAATCCCAACATTCTGAGATGAGATCTAAAGCATACTATGCTACATATAGTTGGGCTATTTGCATACTATGCTACATATAGTTGGGCCATTTACTTCCATAATTGATCCATCCTAAGAGGTTTTCTCGTACAGAGCCACTTGTAAGTGATCCTGACATATTGCTATGTCTGTCATTTAAGGATGTACATCATGGAAATGGTACGCAGCAAGCTTTCTACAGTGATCCCAATGTCCTTTATATTTCACTACATCGCTACGATGATGGAAACTTCTTCCCAGGCAGTGGAGCCCCTGATGAGGTAATAATGCGATAAATATGTGATTTCTTCCATTTTCAGAAGTAAATGTTTTAGTTTTTAATTCTCTGAAATTGTTTAGCCTCACCCCTCAAATCCATGACAGCTAAATATAATTGTAGCAATGTAAGTTCTTTATTTTTTAGATTTTATCTATCTATATATAGAATTTAGATATAGATATATGGATATAACAATAACAACAGCATTTAGACTTTTATTTATTTATTTATTTATTTATTTTTTTATTTATTTATTTATTTATTTATTTATTTTAATTCCATTTATATCCCGCCCTTCTCCGAAGACTCAGGGCGGCTTACAAGCTTAGCAGTACTGCTAAGTACTGCTCCATATTGCTTTACAGCACTCTCTGAAAGGCTTATAGAATCAACATATTGCCCCCAACAATCCTCATTTTACTGCCCTCAGAAGGATGGAAAGCTAAGTCAACTTCTAACCTTGCCAGGATCGAACTTCAGAGTATGAGCAGAGTTAGCCTGCAATATTGCATTTCTAACCACTGCACCATCAGGACTCTTGGTGACATATAGGTAGTCCTCAACTTAAAACCACAATTGAGACCAGAATATATGTTGCCAAGTGAGAAATTTGTTAACTGAGTTTTGTCCCATTTTATGATTGTTCTTGCCACAGTTGTTAAATGAATCACTGCAGTTTTTAAGTTAGTAACACAGTTGTTAAATGACTCTGGCTTCCCCATTGACTTACGCTTTGGTTGTACTGAACAACACAACCAAATACGTGGCATTACGTACAAGAACATTTACACAAGTCCAGATGAGAAATTCCACAAAACATTATAGAGAATAATAGGACTAAGATCCTGTCAGGTTTCCAGATCCAGATGGACAGGCAGGTACTATCCAATCAACCAGACACTGTGGTAGTAGTGGATCAAAAAACAGTGGTGGGGATAGCTGTAGTGATGTTAAGGGGCAGCAATGTCAGGAAGGACTATGAAAGACTGTAGAAGTATTGGGCCTGAAGGGGGAACTAGAGAAGCTGTGACAAATAAAGACTAAAATGATGATAAGAGTACTTCGGCTATAACAGGAATTAAGTCGGGAGAGTGAACAGATCCCAGGAAGAACATCAGAGCTCTGTTTCCAGAAGAGTTGTCAGCCATTCTCTCTCAGTTCTAGGAAGCAGGCAACAGCAAATCACTACCAAAACTCCACAAAACAACTGCAGGGATTAGTCCAGGCAATTACCAGGAAAAGCATTAATAATGAATGAATGAATGAAAATCTAATTGTATTATTAATCCCTGCTTGGCATATTATTTATCATACAGGGAATCCTCAACTTACCACTGTTCATTTAATGACAATCCAAGCTATGATGGCCTTGGGAAAAGTGATTTACAATCTGTATTGCACTTATGACCATTGCAGTTACATAATCACAATTTGGGCATTTGGTAACCAGGTCACATTTGCAGCTGGTTGTCATATCCTGCCATCATGTCATTGTGATTTTTTTTTGCCAATTTCCAACATTAAAAAATGGGAAAAATGGATTTACTTAACCACTATAAAAATTGTTGTAAAATCAGATCTGACACAACTTACAACAGAAACTCCAATTGTAATTGTAAATTGAGGACTACCTGTACCAGTAGAAGATACTCCCAGGATTAACTTAAAGGCAGAAATAAATAAATAATAATGTTTAAATCGCTGCTTCTCATTTTGTTGTTTATCACATCATAAGAGGATTCTCTCAGATTAAATATTCTTATGTTTAAATGAAAAATTTCTCATTTTTAGCTATTGTTCCTATCAATGTGAGAAATTAATTGCCCACTCTGTGTAAAGCTGATTTTGCAATTTAAAAATAAAAATGATGCATATTCTTTTCACCTATTCCAACTTACTTCAAATCTGTGCCATTCAGATGCTTTGGTCTGAAACTTTCTTGTCAGCATGGGAATTTCTCATACCTAATTGGTAAAGACTGCCCTCTGCTGCCCCAACTCATTTATTGAGCATATATAGAAAAGAAATCGTCTCACTTTCAAGGAAATTGTGACGGGTTATCTGTTGAAATCATTGTGGGGAAAGTCGAGTTATTTTTTTTAAAAAACAGCACTTAATTTACATGCTTAATTGCACAACAATTAATGAAAAGTTCAGCCTTAGAATTTATTGCCCATACTGGCCCATATTTTGATTTTTGTTAACAAATTTTGAGTACTAGTTTGAATAGATATCTATTTTCCCTGTAATTAAAAGCCTAGAATCTTAGATGCTAGAGATCATTCCTGCTTTGTAAATTTCCCAGATGTCCCTGATTGGCAATTGTGTTGGATTAAGACGGACTTTTGGCTTGAAACAACTTCACCTGTTGTCAGTTTATATAATATAAACTGTGATTTAATATTACACTGCTCTCATACCAGGATAACTAACTGTATTGCAATATATAGGAAACTTTTTTAAATTAAATTTAAATATTTTCAAATAAATTTGGTGATTAAGTAGAAGTACAATTTGAACAGTCTTTTTCTTGCTACATAGCCCTGATTGTTTGCTTTTGGGAGGAAAATAATATTAGAATTTTGCAGAAATTTACCTGGGAGATACTTATGACTCGGATTCAAAGTTCCAAATGTCACCCACTGTGAGGCCATGTAATAGTGATCTGGGCTTTTGAAAACCCATTTACACTTACAACAGGTTGCCAAGCTCCATATTCATGTAATTGTTATTTGCATTCTTCCAATTTTCCCTTTAGGCTTTTCTCAGAAAGTCAATAAGGAAGTCAGCAAGAAAGCTTGCAAAATCACTATCACATGACTCTTTCTGGTTTCGAGGGGCTGAGTGAAGAAGATCCATTTGAACCTATTTTGGGATGGACCTTTTTCACCCAGTCTCTTTGAGAGCAGAAGGGCTGCCTGTCACATGAATTTCACTCTGCAGGTTGTTGCTCTCAAGTATGTTGGCTGGAAAAAACATTTTATTCCTTTCAGAGATCACTAGCAAACATGATCTTTCTTAAAGGGGAAAAAGGCTTTTGTCCAGCCCTTCTCCCCTTCAGAAAGGTGACATTTGCTGACTTTTTAGACAGAAAGCTAGTAAATGCAATGTTTTTAAAGGCCACACACAAATGGGAGATCTGGCATGCTGGACAAAAGAAGCTCAGATCTTCGGGAATCCGAGCTTCATTTCTCATTCCCTTTTAAATATGGAGAACAGCTTGCCTCTCTCAGAAGGCAGCTCTTTCCCTCTGTTTAATAATCTGTGCAGTAGCTTAGCAACTGCACCTGGGAGAGCCAGAATAACACTAATTGAGCAAAGTGATCATATGTGCAACTTGCTTAATGACCACCACAATTTACAATTATAATGGGCAGGCTCCATTATAGTCATGAGCCAAGGACTATTGGTAATATGAGTATAAAAACATGTGTTGTGGCCTCTCGAGGTCATGGACAAATTAGGGGGAAGTCATTGTCCAATTTGCTTCAATGGCTTACTCAAATGTGGGAGAAGGAATGGCAGAGCCAGGGGGAGGGATGAAAAAAGATAGAATCATAATGTAGCCAAAATATCCAACTCCCCTTGATTGCTGTTGCCGCTTATCTAACTGTTATCAGGTGATGACCATTAGTCAATGGCTCAAGGTTGACTCAGCCTTCCATCCTTCTAAGGTCAGTAAAATGAGGACCCAGATTGTTGGGGGCAATATGCTGACTCTGTAAACCACTTAGAGAGGGCTGTAAAGGTATATAAGCAGTATATACTGTAAGTCTAAGTGCTATTACTGTACAGGTATTAGATCAGAAGATTTCTGCTCATAAACTTTTAGCAAGACACCAGTTATTTATTTATTTATAAAATGTATTGGCCACCCACCTTACCTCAGGGTAACTCTGGGTGGCTTACAATCATAAAAGATAAAAATAGTATCAACTAAAAACATAAGTAAGTTAATACACAAGCAGTGTGGGCCAATTAAAATGGGGAGGATGGGGGGAGGTGGGATATGTTGTTAATTGATCAGCCACCTTTATTGTCACAACCCCAAGCTAATTGGTAGAGCAGGGTCTTACAGAAGGGCAGGAGGGTTGGAGCCAACCATACTCTAGGGGGCAAGTTGTGCCCTTCTCCTGGACCCCACCAACCAGAATACTCTGGCAACAAGTTTCACAGCTTCAAGTAGTTTAGACCCCTGCTAATTGTACCTGGAAGCAGAGCTTGCAGAGCAATGGTATTACATGGGCCATTCTTCAGGCCCCCAAAACTGCCTGCACTCTGAACCAGCTGTATCTTCTGAATGCTCTTCAAAGGTAGCCCCATGTAGAAGCACATTATGACAATCCAACCATGAGATGACTGTTAAATTGAACCTTCCTGTGTGGACCTTCCTGTCTTTTGTGCCTGACAGGTGAAAAGCACAGCACAGCACAGAGTTAAATTTGAGTAAATAGCTAGATTTATTTCTCAAAACATTAGATTATCTGTCAGAATCATCCAGATTGGGTGTCCTGCACAGCCAGTCTCAGTGAGTGAGCGCATAGCTCCCCTCACACAAGAGAGAAGAGAAGTCTTTGGGGCCCTGTTTGCATGGCCCAATTCCAAATAGGCTGTGACCCCATAGTGGGCTGAGGGATGAAATAACGTAGGGAGTGGAAGTTGTAGAAATTTAAGGGGAAGTGACCATGTCATTCTAGAATTCATCATAATGCAGGCATGGGTAATTAAAGAAAGTTAGACTGGTGTTATAGACTTTAACAGAGCTGACTTCATTAAACTAAGAGTTTTGGAAAGATTCCATGAATGGAAATCCTAGAGGGAGAAACATTTCAAGATGGAAAAACAAGCTAATAAAGGGCAAAAAAAAAATACCACAGAGAAAAAAAAAGACACTGGATAAGACGAACATGGTTGCACAAAGAGCTTCTGACAAACTGAGGGATAAAAGGACAAGTATAAAAATTGGAAAAGAGGGGTATATAACTAGAATAGAATACCAGCAAATAGCTTGAATCTGCAAGGACAGAGTCATGAAGACTAAGGTTCAGAATGAACTGACTGGCAACAAAAGCCAAAAATAACCAAAAAAAAGTTGCTTTCAGTATATAAGGAGCAATTAAAAATTCAAGGAAATGATCTGTTCACTACAGATAGTGTCTGACTTAGAATCTCAATTGAGCTGCAAATTTCTCTTGCAAAGCAAGAGATTTGTTAAGTGAATTTTGCTCCATTTTATGACCTTTCTTGCCACAATTGTTAAGTGAATCACTGTAGTTGTTTAGTTAATAACATGGTTGTTAAGTGAATCTGCTTCCTCATTCTTGGTTGTCAGAAGGTACAAAAGGTGATCATATGTAACTGTCAGTTGAATCAGTTGCCAGGCATCTGGATTTTGATTACGTGACCATGGGGATGCAACAGTCATGTGAAAAACAATTATAAGTCACTTTGCCATTGTAGCTTCAAACAGTCACTAAATGAAGTCAAGGACTACCTGTAGTGGAGGAAGGTGGCAAGAATATGATGTGCAGCAAGGAGAAAGCAGAACTGCTTAATTCCTTCTTTGCATCTGTCTTCACAAAAAGAAAAATAGTCAAGCCCATCAAAAGGAACATCGTGGAAGATAGAACAGGAATGCAGGTCAAAATAGGCAAGGATTATTATGAGAATACCTATCTATTTGAACAAGTTCAAATCTCCTGGATCAGATGATTTACATCTCACAGTACTGAGGAGCTGGAAGAGATTATCTTAGAACCACAAATGAAATCTTTCATAGCTCCTGGAGCATGGGGGAACTGCCAGAGGACTGGAAAAGAGTTGATGTGGTTCCAATCTTCAAAAAAGCAAAAAAAACTGCCAAAAAAGCCAATGTTCTAAGTACATCAAAAGATAACATCAAGATCATAGGAAGTGATAGTATCTCTCTATACTGCACTAGTAGGCTACATTTGGAATACTGTATCGTTCTGGTTAGCATGATACAAAAAAGATGTTGAGGCCCTAGAATTTTTGTAAAAAACAACAAAACTGATAAGGGATCTGGAGGCTAAATTGTATAATGAACTGTTAAGGGAACTAGGTATCTTTCACCAAACCAAAACATGAGGGCTTGATAACAATCTTCCAATACTTCAAGTGCTCTCATAGGGACAATTGCATTGATTTATTCTCCATAGCAACTGAGGGTAGAAAAGGAAGCTGGAAGCTTGTCATACAGAGATCCAACCAGGAAGTAAGGAGGAATTTCCAGAAAGTCAGAATGATTAATCAATGGATTAACTGGCCCTGCAGGTAGAGTTCTATACTCTTCTTTCCCAGGAGGAAACAAATCACCTGAAAGAGGATCACTATGTGATTATCTGCAGACACATTTAGTGTGGAAAATACAGTATTTAGACTTCACTACCCAGATTGTCACATGGTAGGCTCTTATCTGTGCTTGGTAAAGTTTGCTCATCTTCTGCCAGCAGTATTCTAGACATCTGTATTCCATTTTATCCTTTTCAGTTACTTCATGTTGGACCAAGAGGTCCACAGGTTGAAAGAAATTGCATGGAGCAATCCTGTTCAAGGCAGTCACTAGGTGAATTCAATACTTACACAGGCTTACACAACAGGATAGTGTCATGAATGTATTTTAAAGTTAAGATTGTTTGTATCTTTACATTCCAATCACACTATCATAATAGTGAAGGAGGGACAATTCAAAATTTCTACATTGGTTTGTATTTTCTCATAATAAATTGTACAAGAGCTATTAAATGATTTGAAGTGCTGCTAAGCAAATAATCTTATAGATGTTAAGATGCATAACCTGTTTCATTTTTTTTCCATTTTCTATTTCTTAGGTTGGCATAGGATTGGGTGTTGGTTTTAATGTAAACATAGCATTTACTGGCGGTCTTAATCCACCAATAGGAGACTCAGAATACTTGACTGCTTTCAGGTAATTCTTAATTTACAATTTTTTCTTAGATTGGTGGGTGATTAGGAGTATCTGTATGTTAACAAACTACACTATTCAGATTTGTACACTTATGTTAAGCATAAGCCTTAGGCTTGTAAAAAGTTAAATACATTACATAAAGGCAATGCAAGTTTTAATGTATGAAATCTAATTTAAAATTACCTCTATATTTTTTTCATTTATAATATACAGTATTTCGCATGTGATATTTTTCATGCTATTTTTGATTTTAGTGGTTATTTTCAATATATATTCCCTATATGATGTTTTCTCTTGCATTCCCCCATTTTAATAAAGCCAAGGCACTGGGACAGCTTTTATTTAAAAAATCCAATTAAGGAAAATAATTGCTGGAAATACTGCTCATGGTAAAATTCTCTTATAGTCCATTTCAGATAAATTCCAAGGGAAAATGTAATACACAGTGCAGCTAGAACTTAAGAAACTTAAATGTTTCTTAAACTTTTTTTTCGGAGGACCCCTTCCCACTTTTAAAAATTATGCAGGATCCCAACAGAGCTTTTGTTTATACGGATTATATTTATTGATGTTTATTGTTTTTTAAAAAATAAAATTGATGCATTTGCTACTGCTACTGTTTCTCATGATTGTTTGAAGGGGTTTTAATATTTTATTTTTTTAGCATAGGCTGGCAAATAATTTTAATTTCAAGATCCCTTGACAGGGTCTTAAGGGACCCTCCAGGAGTCCTGGGACCACACTTTTAAGAAATGCTGGCCTAAAAGAAAACATATACCATAATTTAAAAAATTAGCAGTAATTCTAAACAAACTGTTCCATCAGTCAGGTAGATAGCACAATCCAGATGTTTTTTACATAGAGTTTTATTTTCCAAAAAAACCTACACACCAGTTGCTGGGAAGCTGCTGTTGCTGGGGGCTGCTATTGCTGGGATGCTGCTGCTTGTGCAGCCGGGTTGAGAAATTAGCTGCTGGTGAAGCTGGGCAGAGGCTGCTCCTGCCCAGGGTTGGCGCCCATGAAAGAAGGACACAGAGATCTCTTGGGGGAAGGGCCCCGCTGCTCCTGGGATGCACACTGGACCTGGGATGCACTCTCAACCACGAGGAGCAGTGGACCTTGTTTATTTATAGTAAAAGCAACCAATCATGTTTTATTATTGTTCAAATAGACCAATCATGATTACACATGTATTCTTCTAAACTATCCTGAAAGGACATTGGTGTTAATAGTAGATTCAAATACAGTAATGACCAATCACCTGCAGGAGGCGTCAGAATTTGCCTTATATGGAATAGCCAATGGTGTGAAGGAATTCTGTGATTATGCCCTTATCTGGCTGTAGCCAATGACATCTCTCCTAGGTTTCTTTGTTTTCTAGGTTTCTTGGTTTACTTCCTTATACATGGTTCACTGAAGACTTTCCATGGTAGAAAAGTACTAGCCAGCTTCATGTATAGGAACAGAGTAATTCTAAACAAACTGTTCCATCAGTCAGGTAGATAGCACAATCCAGATGTTTTTTACATAGAGTTTTATTTTCCAAAAAAACCTACACTTAATATAGTGAGATGGGCAGTTTGTTTTTGTCAAAAAGTTCAAAAGTTCCTCAATTCAAAAATGTTCAACTATTGTGCATATATCCCCTATATCTCCTCAATTCTAAATGTCATGGGACACATATAGATGGTCCTCAACTTACAACCATAATTGGGATTGGAATCAGTCACTGAACAAAGCTATTATTAAGCAAGACATTCAATTGATAGCTTTGCTCAATGACCATAACCCTAGCACCCCCAGCAATCTCTGGGAGATTGTTAAGCAGACAGAGCAAAAGAGCTGCCTGCCAAGTTCACCACCCCTCTGTGCATGGAAGAGAATTGCTCCAGTGGGCTGCAGGAATGGAATTTGGATATTTAGTACCCCTCTGTGGTCTTTCAGTCAGCCCTTGAAGACAAAGTGAGTCCTCACAGCAGGTGGTTTGGAACCTTTCCCCAATTGATTTTCTGGGGAATCTAGCAAAGGAGATTGCAAATGGCAATCACATGCCAAGCACTCAAATCATGACCTTGGGGGTGGGGGTGGGGGAATAGCATTACATTTTACACCAGCTGGAAGATAACACACTAATTCAGAGGCCATTGCAACTTTGAACAGTTATTAAACTACCAATCATAAGTGAAGGTTCAAATGTACATAGATTGGATGTCACTCTATTATAGAAGTTCATTTATTTGATGAGCACAGGAAACAAGCTGCAATGAGGAATAAAAACTAGTATATTATCTTTCTCACAGCATTCATTATATTCTAAAGCAAAACATTTGAATTAGGCTAGACAGCTATGCCTAAATATCTTTTTGTGCCTCCCCCCCCGAAGATCTTTTAAATACAGTTGGTAAAAACTGGCCATAGAGTTCCGACAATTTTGAGATGGGAAATCATCCCAAAGTTGTCCAAAATAGGCTTAGTATAATACTAAGAATAAAAATCCTCCACAAAGTCTAGGATAGTTATCTAGTTGTTTGCAAAACTCAAATGCAACCAACAGCAGCTAGAGAGTACTGTGTACTTTGTCCTTCACAGAAATGACAACAGCGCTTCACATCCTTGAATTCACCAGGTACTCAAGGGACGCGGTGGCTCAGTGGGTTAGGACGCTGAGCTTGTCGATCAGAAGGTCGGCAGTTTGGCAGGTCGAATCCCGAGTGCCGCATAACAGAGTGAGCGCCTGTTACTCATCCCAGCTTCTGCCAACCTAGCAGTTCGAAAGCACGTAAAAATGCAAGTAGAAAAATAGGGACCGCTACGGTGGGAAGGTAACAGCGTTCCGTGCGCCTTTGGCGTCTAGTCATGCCGACCACATGACCACAGAGACGTCCTCGGACAAGCACTGGCTCTTCGGCTTTGAAACGGAGATGAGCACCGGCCCCTAGAGTCGGAAACGACTAGCACGCATGTGCGGGGGAACCTTTACCTTTACCTTACCTTATCCTGGTACTCAGTGCACAATTTCATTTATTAATCATATATCCTAATCAAATGTATGCAGATAAAGCACACATTTTAATCTTGATAATATTATGAAAATGAAATAATTGACACTGTTGTACAGTTCAATTTCTTAAGCACCAATTATTTCACTCAGTACTAAAATTTAGTTGTATCTGGTTAGCATTGTATGTAAACCATACAAGGTGCGGTATAGTTATGTCTTTCTACTTCATTGTTTTCTGTGCAATTATTCATAAATTTGTATATTAATGTATACTTTTTTCTATAGCTATAAAGGAAAATGGTAAACTTCAAAAGTATAAGCATCTTCAAAAGTATAAGCAAAAGTATAGCATCTTCTCTAGTCCTTTTCTCATTCATTGTTTCGTTCTTATTTGTGTTGAAAATGCCATTGAATAAGAAAATTGAATCATTCACTATCTTGGTGAGTACAGTACAGTAATCTGTTTTCTGCTTTTTTTTCTTTTGGTATTGGCTATTCATGATGCAGAACAATAGTAATGCCTATTGCTCACGAGTTTGCTCCAGATTTCGTACTGGTGTCATCAGGTTTTGATGCAGTAGAAGGTCATCCTGCACCCCTTGGGGGATATAATCTATCAGCAAAATGTAAGTTCTTTCAGGGTGTTAAATTTGACATATTTGTGTTTGGATGCTTATATTTAGGAGCTTTCAGTTTCAAATTTAGCAATCATTTTCTCATTTCACTCTTTTTAATACATGTTTTATTGATTTTTTAGTTTTACATCGAGGTATTTATGAAGCAATACAGTGGTTGGGTAGTTAAAAGTAAACAATAGTAAATAACAAAGTCATTTGTAGATAGGTCAAGTTACATCAACAAGAATTCCCTCTGCGATTCCCTTAGTTATGATAACATAGTCAAATTAATCAAATTAATACATTTCTAGTTATAGCACAATCAATTAGAACAATTTTCAATATATTTTCACATATACATATCCATGTCCTGTTTTTGAGTTTTACCTAATTGGAATAGGATATTCCGAACTAGCCTATAATATATAAAAGAAAACTTAATTTTCAGGTAGCCCCCATTTCCCCCATTTCATTATATAGTAATTATCCTGTCTAAAATACATACATTGTTCATTTCAGTGCATTCTTATTTTATACAAGTTTATTCTATTTAACATCTGAATAGTTCACCAATTATTGAAAAAATATCTTTTGTTGTATCCTTCCAAATATAAGTCAATTCTAATAACTTTCCTTTTCTTTAAAGGTCTAAAAGTTAAATATAAAATCAATATGTATCTTTTAAAGATTCCCTTTGGCCCATTAAGAAATTTTTTTAGCTCTATCATTACAACAAATATATTCTATTTATCATCTTAGTAGTTCATCGATTTTTAAAATAATATCTTTTATTATATCATTGCAAATTCTATAGAATTCAAAATTATATTCTGATAGCTAATCTATTTCATTATGTAGTAATTATCATATCTGAAATACATACATATTCTATTTGTCATCCTTACAATTCATCTATAGTTAACAAAGTATGCTTTATTGTTTGTAGCTAATTTTCATTCCCTTAAAAATCTAGATCCTAAATATAGACTCAGTTTATATCTTTTAACAGTTCCCCTTGGCCCATTGAGAGAAAAATTTAAGCTTTATTATTGCAAGTCCCAACACTTACAACAGAAAAAGAAGAAAAATTCATTTTTTAAAAAAATCTAATTCTAGCTTTCTTCTTGTGCCAGGCAGGTTTCCATATCATTGCCTTTAGCTTCTCAAATGTGTCTCCCTTTCTTCCTACGCCCATTGTTTGAATCCAGGGAGACCATCCAGTTATCAATTTTTCATAGAGAGTGACCCCTTTGTAGACATTAAATTTTTGTTTCAGTAAATCCAATCTCCATGTTTGGCATAGTGCAGTTGTCATTAATTCAATCTGGTCTTCTTTCAAATCCATCTGGCTTAGATAAGAAGTCATGTCTGATGTTGTAGTTATTGTTTGGTTGGTTAAAGACTTAGTGTACTGTATTTGAAGGCCTTTCACATCCTCCATCTTAGTATTGCTTTCTTCAGCTTCTGTTGTTTGTTGGATTGTAAGTTTTATAGTTGAAATCAAAGTTTGGACATCAAGGCTCTCAGTAGATTGTACTTGTACTACCAATTTATGAGATGGCCTCACTAGACCGATGGTTCGTTAAGGTGCTTCCAAGTAAAAAGGCAGCACTCAGGGATGCAATCAGACGAAGCTTTATTTAAAGATAAGAGTAGAGAGAAAGAGTTCCCTGGCATGGAGGCATCCATGCTTGGATTGAGCTCATGGATCACTCCTACAAGAGAGCAACAAGAGAGAGCAGGCAAGCAGAGTGAGAGAGAGAGAGAGCAGCCCCTGAGCAGAGGTTTTTATGGGGGTCCTCAGCCCCTCCCTTACCAATTAACTCTCTCCAATGGGGCTGCAGGGGCCGGGGACCCCTGACCCACCAGTGGGAGCAAAGATGCCTCTTTGCTCCCATCTGATGACCTTTTTGGGGAACGGCCATGGTTGGCACAAAAACATCTAACAATTCCCCTTCTTGCCAGCCAATGACAGGGACCAGTGAATGTATGTGAGGGGGCGAGCAGGTGTCATAGACATGCATATACACGTTCAGAAGACCAAACACAAACGCTTACACAGAAGGTTGTGCCGGTCAATGGGAACAGGTTTGGTGAACAGGTCAGCTATCTGGTCAGTTGTATTACAATGCTCAACATGTATAAACCCCATTTTGGCAAGCTGCCTGACATTTTTATACTGTATGTCTATGTGGCGGGACCTAGAGCCCACTGCATATGCCCCCGAGATTGCAATTGCAGCCATATTATCCTCTTGAATTTGGATGGGCAGAGGAGGAGGTGCCCAGATGCTTGTTATCAGAGCATCGAACCAAATCAAATCATTGGCCATGTCCGACAGGCTGGCATATTCCGCCTCAGCTGTGGAGCAAGAAACAAATTTTTGCTGCCTAACATGCCAATGGATAGGACAGCCATTTAGCAATATGAGGAAACCAGAGGTGCTCCGTCTACTCTTGGTGTCACCAGCCCAGTCTGCATCCGAGTAAGCGGAGAGCTGGGCCGTCTTCCCCTTCTCTGGTTCCAGCACAAGGAGAGCATCGGTCGTGCCCCTGAGGTACCTAAGTACCCTCTTAACAGCAGTCCAGTGGAATTCCATTGGGTGTTCCACATGCCTGGACAGTAGATTCACAGCTAAAGCTATGTCAGGCCTGCTCCAATTGCTGATATATAGCAAGGAGCCAATCACAGATCTGTAAAGCTTATTATCTGTGAACTCAGGACCGTCCTTGTGAGTGTGACTGTAATAGTCACTTTGTATCGGGCTACGCGTTGGGTTAGATTCTGCCGTTTTGCATTTGGCCAATAACTCCTCAATCTTTTCTTTTTGAGATAGGGCGAACCCCTCCTTAGTGGCCAAGATGTGTACACCCACGTACCTGTCAACCCGCCCCAAAGACTTCAGGGTAAACTTTTCCCCCAGGGCCTTGGCAAATTTATCACACCCTTCCTTGTCAGGCCCTATATATAGGAGGTCGTCCACATAAACTAACACCCGTTCTGTGGTACCCTTGGAGTTGCGTGTGAAAACACATTCATCTGCATGGGATGCACTGAAACCAACTCGCTCTAAACTTTTTCTAAGGCAGTCGTACCATAGTTTCCCCGACTGCTTGAGGCCATATAACCCTTTTCGGAGCAGCCATTGGCAAGTGGTTTGGCCTTGAAAACCCACCTTGTGCCAATGACTTTCCTCTCCTTTGGTGGTTGCTGGGGGGTGAAGACCTTGAGCTTTTTCAGGCTCGCCATCTCCTGCTCCATCGCGAGCTGCCATTTCTCCTGTTCTTTGATGGGCAGCTCCTGGATGTCAGAGAAGGATTTTGGGGTGACCACAACACTGTTGACGGACGCGATGTGCCCAATGTCGATTCTCTTTGGCGGGATCCCTTTGTTGGACCGCTTTGATCTCCTGACCTTCTGCCACTCACCACCCTTTTCTTCTGCGGGTTCCACGTCCGCCGGCATTTCATAATTGGGACGTGTAGACCCTCGGTCCCAGGTGCTGGACATCGCGGATCTCTGAGACGTCACTGGGGGTGAAGACGGCGTGTCTTCCCCCTTGGGACTGGACGGCTCATCCTCCCCATCTGAACCAGGTAGGATGACATCTTCATCTTGTTCCTCGCTCTCATCGGTGGCAGGGTCTGTGGTAGTCTCAGGTGATGTCGTGGTCGGTGTGTCCTTGCTGGGTTGGTTGACATATGGGCTCAGATCATTTGAATGGATCTGGGTCCAATTGGAGTCCTCTTCGAAGGAGGCAGATTGGGAAGTCACAGTCCTGCCCCCTTCTCCCAGAAAACGGTAGGCCTTGGAGCCAGGAGCATAGCCCAAGAACCTTAGTCTCTGGGAGACAGATCTCCCCTTCTTCCGCAGCTGCTTGGGGATGTGCACCCAAGCGTAGGAGCCAAACACACGCAAGTGTCCCAGACTTGGATTCCTACTTTGGACCAGGAAATATGGGGTCTGGTCCACAAAACTGCTCCAAGTGCGGTTTAAGGTGTAATTGGCGTAGTGCACCGCCTCTGCCCAGTATGATTCCGCGACCCCAGCGTCCGTAATCAGACTACGCATCATAGTTTGTAGGATTCCATTTCTTTTCTCTGCCACGCCGTTCTGGACAAGAGTGAAGGGCGCTGTAAGAAAATGTCGGATGCCCTTATGCCTTACCCAGTCCTGGAATTTTCGGGACATGAACTCAGCCCCGCGGTCGCTCTGCAGTTGTGCGATCTTGGTCTTATACTGGGTCTCTACAAAGTTGTACAGTGATTTTATGGCGTCAAAGGCTTTGGATTTTTCTGTGAGGGTATACACGTGGCCATACCATGAAAAATCGTCAACGACAGTGAGAAAATACTGTCTTTTCCCTAGGGATGGTGTGAATGGCCCAACCAAATCAACATGTACTAGTTGGTATGGGTATTGGGTCTTATGCAGTGACACCTTAGGGATGGGGGCAGCCTTCCTCTTTGTCCTCTTACAGATGGCACAGTCCAGGAACACCTCACAATCCTTGAGCTGGACTCCCTCAGCAAACTCTCCCATCTTTTTAACCACAGGGAAGCTCGCATGACCTAATCTTCGGTGTAAGAGATGGGCACACTTATCGTGGAGCGGCTTCCCCACTGACACCCTCTTGGCTCTGTTTGCCTTGAGCGGTGCTTTAGGTGCCTGCTGTGATTCGGGTTTCTTGTCCACACTGCTCTTGGAAAGCTGTGGGGGTGGCTGAAGTGGCTTGGGTGCAACCGCTTCAGCCTTGCGCTCCTTAGACAGCCTTGGGGCTGGCTGTTTTCTCTCTTTCCGTGCGCAGGCCCCTTCTGAGGTGGCACCCGGTGGACTGTCTTCTGTGGCTGGGTTCTCAGGGGAGAAGTATGGCAAACCATTTATGATGGCAATACTTCCAATGACCTTGAGGCTTTCCGGTGGGGAAGACCGGGCGGTTTCCGTGCCGCTTCGGCTGGCTGCCACCGATTGCTGGGCCTCGAGGCTTGGCTGAGGTCTATCAAGCCACGTTGTTGTCTAGAGGCCCCTTGCGCTGGCATCCCTCGTGGAGGGATTGTGACGTCCTTTGTGCTGCAAGGAACTTTAGGAGCAGCTCCCTGCATTCTCGTTCAGTCTTGAAGTCCCCTATTTTGTTGTTGATTTCCTCATCCTCTGTTCATTTTTGGGTTGTCAGTTCATCAATTGAAGTAATAGTCTCATTAGGTGACTTTGTGCTGTCAGATTTGTCTTTAACTCTGGCTTTTATTTCTGCAGTCATTGCCAAAATTGTATCAAGTATGAGTTTATAGTCAAGTAGTGGAATATATCTTCCATTTCTTTAGTATTTTACAGATAGGCCTTTAGTGGAGGCTATATTAATAAAATTCAATAAATGTCCACCTCCACTATTCCTAAAGGTTGGTTTCAGTGCCAGGTGTTCCCAATTTTTATCTTTAAAGATAATGTCAAGGACAAATCTGTTAGAGCCAGATCTCAGAGTAAAAAAAAAGGTTTACTTGCTATACCAGGTTTTGCCACAAGATGTCCTCAATAGCATGTACAATCCTTTTGCAGACTAATATAATAAAAGTCTTTTATCCAATTAATTCATTTTTAGTAGTAAATAGGATAGTAGGTCCCCATAAAAATAAGCAATAAACTTTTTTTAGTGGCCCAAAAATTTCAGAGGTACAGATAGGGTTGCTTAGTTATTTAGTTTAGTCTTTGATTTCTTTAAGGTTGTAAATTTTTTATTATTATTATTAAAAAGTTTTACAAAAAATTTTCTTACAAAACATCCCCAAAACCCACCCACCCCAAACCCCCCTCCCCCCCACTTCCCAGAGCTGAATACAGGGTCATAAATATAATAATCATAATCTAACTAAAATTATCGATTATAAAATTAACCAAATTCATAATGTGCTTTAACTCTAACATTGATACATTCAAATTATTAGAAACATAATAATAATAACTTTAACAAAATATAATCAATACTAATACTAAAATTAATAAAAATCTAAGATCTACTCTAAGCTAAATGGAACTTTTTAGTCCCATATTTATTCTGAATATAATCTATCCATCTCCTCCAAACTGAAATATATCTTGTGAATGATCCTTCAAATAAGCTGAAATCTTAGACATTTCTGCAAGATTCGATACCTTAAGTACCCATTCTTCTATAGAAGGCAAACTATCCTTCTTCCAATATTGTCCCACCAGTAACCGTGCTGCTGTTATAAAATTCAACATCAAATTAGTTTCTTTAGTATCACAATCTATAACAATACCCAATAAAAACAATTGCAGAGAAAACTTTATCTTTCTCTTAAAAATCTTTTGAATGTTCCACCAAATTTTAATCCAAAAAGCTTTTATATTTCTACAAGTCCACCACACATGAAAATAAGTAGCATCTAAACTACCGCATCTCCAGCATTTAGACTGTAAGTTAGGATACATATTAGACAACTTTTTGGGATCCAAATGCCATCTATAAAACATTTTATAAAAATTTTCTCTTAGATTTTCAGCCTGAGTAAATTTAACATTTCTAACCCAGATTACCTCCCAAATATCCAGCGGAATTGGTTCCTGTATGTTTTGTGCCCACTTTATCATACAATCTTTAACCAATTCCGTTTCCGAGTCCAATTCAATTAAAACATTATATATTCTCTTTATTTGTGCACGATTTGAATCTCTAATTTGTTTTACTAAATTTTCATCTATAATTGTAATGCCAACCTTCTGATCCAGCTTCCACCTAGCATTCAGTTGGGTGTACCAAGAGTAATTTATGTTTTCTTGTTTTAACTCATCTAATAATTTAAGTTGCCAATTATTCCCTTCCAATCTAAGTAATTCTTTATAGGAAACCATATCCAAACTCACTCCCATAGATACACCTTCTATCGCGTGTCCGGGAATTCCCCAAATCAGTATTTTATAATTTAACTTAGAATAATACTTTTTCCAGACACGTAACAAAGCACTTCTAAGAATATGAGATTTAAAAGCCCTGTCTACCTTTTTGTCATAAAGCAAATATGCATGCCAACTCTCAAGGTGAAGTATTATTAGTTAGATTAAGCCAATCACTAACCCATGTCAAAACCACCGCATCATAATACAATTTCAAATTCGGCGCCTTTCCCTAGGCGCCTTTCCCTAGATGTTGCAGAATCTTAAATTTGACTCTTGTTTTTTCCCCACCCAGATAAATTTATTAATAACCTTCTGCCATTCATCAAGGTTGGCATCCTTTTTCAATATAGGTATCATTTGAAACAAAAAGAGCAACTTCGGCAGAACATTCATTTTAACAGCTGCAATTCTTCCCAATAGAGATAATTGTAATTTTTTCCAATTATTTAAATCCTTTTGTATCTTCACCCATAGTGTTTCATAGTTATTCTTATATAATTTTGCATTTGAAGCTGCAATATACACTCCCAAATACTTAACCTTTTTTACTATTTCAAAACCTGTTAATTTGATTAACATTTCCCTTTCACTCATAGACATATTCTTAGACAATATCTTGGTCTTATTACTATTTACCTTAAATCCAGAAACCTTACCATGCTGAGTTATAATTTCCATCAAATGTATAACCAATTGTATCGATTGAGATAAAGTCACAACCAAGTCATCAGCAAAAGCTCTCAATCTATAATCATTCTGTTTTATTTTAATTCCCTTTATCATAGAAGACTCTCGAATTTTAATTAATAAAATCTCCAACGTTAATACAAACAACAATGGTGATAGGGGGCATCCCTGTCTTGTACCTTTTTCAATTTTAAACATCTCTGTTAACCCCCCATTAATTATAATTTGTGCAGTTTGTTGTTGATATATACCGTATTTTCCGGTGTATAAGACAACCCGGCGTATAAGATGACCCCCTACTTTTCATGTTAAATTATCGGGTTTGGGCTAATAACTCAATATTTCACTTCCTGGCACACAATCTGCATATTAACAACTCGTTTAGTGTTAGTACCCTTTTTTTATAAGTGCCATGATGTTGCTAAAATAAAAGAGGTAAACTTCGTGACCCTCCCAGCCCATGCATAAAACAGAAATGAAAAGGCTTAAGCTTTTCCATTCCCAAATACCAAGGTTTCCCCCGAGTTTTGCGCGGTTAAACAAACGGCATTTGCGTATTAATGTTTCTCCACGGAGCACAAAATTCACCCGAATTAAGGAAAGTGGGGAGCTAAAGAATCTGGGGCTACAGGGAATACCTCTGGCACGACAGGCAACCCTGGGAAACACGAGGACTGTAGCGGCACGCTCAGTTTACACAATCCGATCCAGAAAGCACCCGGAGGCTCCTTCGTTACTTCTAACTGCAGAACGTCTCCACGTCCCGCCCGCCTTGCCTTTTAAACCCCGCCCTCTTTTCCCCTGTAACGTTTCTCTGCTCCGCCTGCTCTGTGATTTGCCCAGCTTTGCTCCTTCCCTGCCAAATGGGCGCCTCGCCTTCTTTTCTCTGAGCTCTCTTGCCTGGTGCACTGCTGCTCTCAGTTCTGCACTCCGTGACCGGGCAAGCAATTCTTCTGGTCAGCATGAGTCAGGCAGTGCCTCGGCGGGAGCAAAGGTGCTCTCTTCCTATGGTTGAGCGGGACGCCTCTGGGGACTGCCTGCCCCTCCTCTCCAATGCTGGCTGACCTGACAGCCAGCATTGGAGGCGCTAGCATGGCCAGTCCTAGAGAGAGCAACAGCGGCAGCTGCAGTAGCTGCCCCAGAAGCTGACGAGAGTTTGGCCTCCATCACCCGTTCGCTGTCAGCCGCTTTACCACGGGTTGCCATGCCTACCTCCATTCACCCAGCGATCCCGCTGCCCAGCAGAAAAGAGAAAAGATCCGAGAGGTATTTTTCCGGCGTATAAGACGACTCGGCGTATAAGATGACCCCCCCAACTTTTGAGGTGATTTTCATGGGTTAAAAAGTCGTCTTATACGCCGGAAAATACAGTAGCTTTAATAGAATGTAAAAATCCTTCTCCAAAATTCATTTCCTCAACAACTCTAAATAAAAATTGCCAATTCAATTGATCAAAAGCTTTTTCTGCATCCAAAAATATCAACGCTGCAGGGACTTGGTTGTTTTTATCCAGATATTCAAGCAAATTTACAATATGTCTTACATTATATTTCATATACCTTCCAGATATAAATCCCGATTGATCACTATGAATCATTTGCTTTAAAACTTGCATTAATCTATTAGCCAATACTTTAGCAAAAATCTTATAATCTATATTCAAAAGCGATATAGGTCTATAATTTTTAGGTTGAGTAAGGTCTTGATCCTCCTTTGGAATCAATGATACAAAGGCTGTCCTCCAAGATGGAGGAACTACTCCAGTCTGAATTTCATTAAACAACATCTTTAAAGGTTCAATCATTTCAACCAACAACGTTTTATAACAAATTGCTGTTAATCCATCTGTTCCCAGGGCCTTGCCCACTTTCAACTGTTTAATAGCTAAAGAGATTTCCTCTGATGTCATTAAACAGTTCATCTCAAGTTGTTGTTCTTTTGAAAGCCTAGGAAAATGTGCTTCCTGTAAATATTTATCTATATCTAAAGCTTGTATGTTTTCTCTAGAATATAATTCCGAGTAAAAATCTAAGAAACTCCTCTTAATCAATTTTTGTTGATAGACTTCTTTTCCTTTATATTCTATTTTATCTATAGTACGTAATTTCTGTTTCTTCCTTAATTGATAAGCCAATCACCTACCAGGCTTATTAGCATTACAAAAGGCATTATGCTTAGCATAACGCAAATTAATTGCTACTTGGTCAGCCATTAACATACAAAATTGTTCTTTCAATAAATGTATCAAGGTCCTTAAATTATTATCCAATGGATTCAAAATAAAATCTTTCTCCTTAGATTTGATCTCTTCCTCAAGATCTTTACGTTTTTGCATTTGCCTACACCTGTAAGCATTATTCATATAAATCAAGACCCCTCTCATGTACGCTTTACTAGCATCCCAAACCATTCCCATTGATGTACCTTTATGCATATTTATAACAAAAAAATCTTTCAGATGTTCTCTACATTTCTGCAAAACCACCTCATTTGTGAATAAATTTTCATTCATTCTCCAGGATCTTCTATTATCATCTTCAGCAAAAAACTACAACCAAACAGGGCTATGATCCGACAATGTTCTAGGAAAAATCTTAACATTCTTAACCCTAGAGAGAAGATCAGTAGTAATTAAAATAAAATCAATCCTAGAGAAAGATTTATGTCTATCTGAAAAAAAAGTAAAATCTCTGTCCTTCATGTTCCTTTCCCGCCATACATCTCTCAGCTCCAAATCCTCCTTCAAATCAAAAAAGGCTTTGGGCAGTTTCGAATAATTAGGAGGGTTTTTAGAAGATCCCTTCCTATCTTCAAATGAGTCCAAAACTCCATTCCAGTCCCCCATCAAAATAACAGATTTATAATCCAATTCGATTAGTCTTTGATGTAAAAATTTAAAAAACTTTTGCTGTTGTTGATTTGGAGCATATAATCCAATAAGAAGAACTTTCTTTCCTTGTAGCAACAGTTCAATACTAACATATTTTCCTTGTTTATCCAATTCAATTAATCTAGCTGAAAAAGATAAATGACCACTCCAGCCTTCTTGTCCGGAGCACAGGCTGCAAAATGTGTTCCCAGCCGGGAATTAACCAAAAACCTTTGGTCCTTTAAGGCAATATGAGTCTCTTGTAAGCAAACAATGTCATTTTTATGTTGTTTCAAATAGTAAAATACTTACTTTCTTTTCTGTGGTGAGTTTAAACCATTAACATTCCATGTCAGGAACTTCACCATCTCTGGTGACCAGGAGCCTTTGGAACATGACCTGAAGATCACCTGTTGCTCTCTTCGGGCGTGCTCCTCCCACGGGCTCCAAAACAGCCGCATCTTGCGTAGTTAAACCAGATACAAGCTTCTGTTTTTGCTCTTTTTCCTTACGCTTGTATGCAGCCCTAGTCATCCTCTGTTCTCTCGGGTCCTCTTTTAATACCAAACTCTGCTCCATAGTCTCAGCCTATTGCATCTCCTCAAGAGGCAGTGACATTGCCCCTTCACTCAACTGTTCTTCTGTTCTTTTAGCTCAAGGAGACGGTGGTGAACCTGCTTTAAGGACCTTAGTATAAAAATCTTTTGCTTTTGAAATTGTATTCAACCTGTACCTTGTACCTGCATAATTTACCACAATTCCAATGGGTATTTCCCATCTAAACTGAATTTGTCACTTCTTAAGCTCATCAGACAAAAAGGCGAAGTCTTTCCTTTTTCTAAGAATTTTAGGAGGTATCTTCTTTAAAATTATAATATCTTGGCCTGCAATTTGAAATCTTTCCCGGTAGAAAGCTTGGATGATTGCATTTCTAGTTGATCTCCTGGAGAAGTAAATCACTACATCTCTAGGTAAATTTTTCTGTTTAGCAATCCAGGAATTAACCCCAAATGTTTTATCCATCTCTTTAACTAATTCTTCAGGTTCACATTTCAAGACAGGAGCCACAGCCTGTGCAACTTCCCATTCCAAATCTTCTTTAGGGTTCTCTCTCAAACCCCTTATATATTGAGAAAAAATAATTTCATCTTCTGTTCTGTCAATTTTAATCTCTGCCTTGTCCAGTTTCTGTTCAGCAGTGATAATTTTATTTTCCAAATTCTCAACATATTCCATAACTGAATCCACACGAACATCCAGGCATTCAATATGTGCAGCCAAGCCCTGAAGTGCAAGCACTATATCCTCCCTCATCTGCTTATTTTGATTAACAAATTCTTCTTTTGTAATATGTGCAGCCAAGCCCTGAAGTGCAAGCACTATATCCTCCCTCATCTGCTTATTTGATTAACAAATTCTTCTTTTGTTTCCTTTATTTCTTGCTGTAATACTTGTGTTGATTGCATCACAACTTGCTGAATATCTGCCAGTGTAAATCCAGGTGGTGGTGGGGATGGTGGTTGTGCTGTAGGTTTCATTGTAGCTTGCCCTGCAGCTTGTGATAAAGATGAAGAAATAGCACTTTTAGAAATTGGAGGACCTCCCCCACGCCTTGTAGCCATCTCTTAAGTTTCGATTTCCTCTTTCTTCTAGCAGAATCAAAGTTCAGGAAAAAAAAGGGAGGAGGGAGAAAGAATAAAAGTTTCCTCCCAAATTCCTTATAAAAAAAAGGGCAAACTCTCAAATACACAAAATCCGGTACTGGTTAGAATCAATTGCAAACTGTATCTCAAGCTATGTTACAAAATGTAACAACTTTCCAAAACTGTCAGTTCATACAAGAAAGCAACATTCCAGCGCCATTTTTGCTCCGTTTCAATCGGCTTAAAACTTCAAGAAGATAATGAATATGAGTTAAAGTTAAAATCCAACTTGAAAATTCAAATCCTCCTGTTTCGCTCTGCCTGCTTCTCAGAGAAAAATACTCACAGTCCTATCTAAGCAGCAGATGTAATTGTCGCGTCTGGTTCCACTCCCTTATGGAAGTGAAAGCGTCCTGGGAGCGGAGAGAGCCTGGGCTCCGAGGGAACTCACCCTATCAACCCCCAAACTAGGTGAGGAATTGACAGGGGAGCTCTACCTCTACCCAGACAGGCTCGTCCCTCCCTCTTCTCCCGAGGGAGAGACTTCGGCGCCACGGAACAGCTGATATTCGCTGTCTCCTAGCGCTTAACGCTTCCCAAGGTCGGGCGGCTTCTAAAACGCCGCCATTCGGCACAGCAGCGCTACTGGAAGTCAAGGTTGTAAATTTTTTTAAGGTTGTAAATCCCCAAGTAAGCAGTCGCCGATCTTTCAAGAAGGGGAAAAAAGATTTTCAGGAAAGTCCCACAGGAAAGTAATTAGGGAAGTAAGGAAGGTAGGGTCTCACCCAAATCCTCCAGATTGCTTTGTTGTGCTTGATAGTGATTTTGGCTTTCAGCAGGGAACAGTTTAGTGTTAATGGCCATGTTATTGGCCGATCTCTTCTTCTTCAGGCCAGAGGAGTAATTCCGGATCAAGCGGAGGGCTGCCACCCTTCCGTGATTGCAGAGAGAGCCTCCTCATGATGGTTGCCCCTTCAGGGCAACTTTTAACCATTTTCAGGGCTCTCCGAGGAAAAAAGACCGGACGGCGGGGGAGGGAGCTTCTCCCGGCACATCCGCCAGCGCCACACACGCAAACCGGAAGCCCTCATTTCACTCTTTATGAAATTTGAAATGATATCAGGAAAGACAAAAAATGGTACTGGTAGTACTTATTTTGCAACCACAATTGGGACTAGCAGCTCTTTTGTTAAGTGAAGTGGTTGCTAAGTGGGGGATAATACAGCTGTTACTGTGCTTTCCATTTCCCCACTCCCACCCTTTGGAATGCTCAGCTCAGCTCAGGAATAATTCTTAAAGGAAATAATGTTTGTATTTACATTCTTGAAGGGATTATAAGAGAGTAAGCAGACATACAGTGGAGGAATACACATTGAAAACAAATGAACCAGCAGCCCACTCTGTGAAAGGAGAGGGAAGAAAGAAAAAAAGTGATTTTTGTGTGCAGTCTTTCCTATGCCTGACCTACAGATTAGAGAGTCACAGATAGGACAGAATTGGCATATTGGATATAACTCATAAAAGCTTATTTTATCATGCATGCCACAAATTTATCAAATATCTCAGGCTACTTACTTACAAAATTTCATTATTATGATACAGAAAATAATTTTTAATTATGCTCAATTTCTCATTTTTCCAAATGTTCCTCCATTATTATTTTATATCTGTTTGTGGTTGTAGACTGATGGGAAACAGGGTTCATATCATTTTTATTTGCCTTTTTTCCCCAAATATGCATTATTATAGTGCATACATTTTGTGATGTACACAGGTCTAGAAATTCTGAGCTGTAAATTGCACATCTTTTTAAAAACATTTTTAAAGCATTCTGATTTTCATATAGATTCAGAAAATGAATTGATTACACCTGCAATCTACTCAATTTGAAGCAAACTACTTATGATGGAGAAATGATTTGAAATGTTTCTGACTTTTGAGATGAATTAATAATTTTTTATTAATAATGCTTATATGCACCTTATACTTTTTTGCTTTTTCTCAGGCTTTGGATACCTCACCAAACAGCTTATGGGGCTGGCTGAAGGACGAATCATTCTGGCTCTTGAGGGTGGTCATGATCTGACAGCCATTTGTGATGCATCTGAAGCATGTGTTTCTGCTTTGCTAGGAAATGAGGTAAAGTAAAAATGCAATTTATGCTTTCTTATTAATTGACTGTGGCACAAATCCCATAAGCCCACAACTATAGGGATAGTCTGCACCTCACGAAAACGGGAAAAATGTACTCGGAAAAAGACTGGCCCAACTCATCAGGAGGGCTTTAAACTAAAATTGAAGGGGAGGGGTGACCAATCTCGAGAATCTTTCGAACCCAAGACAATCACAAATCCCAAGAAAACAAATCATAAATCCTGGAACACTGGAGGACTGGAAAAGAGCTGATGTGGTTCCCATCTTCAATAAAGGGGGAAAAGCGGACCGAGGAAACTATATAGATCAGTCAGTTTAACATCAATACCTAGGAAGATCCTAAAAAAGATCATCAAAAAACAGATCTGAAAACCACTAGAAGCAAACAAAGTTATAACTAGTAGCCAGTACAGGTTTGTTTAAAACAGATCAAGCTAAACCAATCTTATTTCATTCTTCGATAATGTAGACTAGTAGACCACAGAAATACTGTGGACGTAGTATACTTAGACTTCAGTAATGCATTTGATGAAGTAGACCACAACCTACTCCTTAGTAAGCTACAAAAAGGTGGAATAGACAACATCACCACCAGATGGATTTGTAACTGGCTGACAAACTGTACTCAATGAATAGTCTTCAACGGCCCTACATCCACCTAGAAAGAAGTAGGCAGTGGGGTACCACAAGGTTCCGTCTTAGGCCCAGTACTCTTCAATATCTTCTTAAATGACTTAGACAAGGGAATTGAAGGAGAACTCATCAAATTTGCAGATGACACCAAACTGACAAGAGTAGCCAACTCCCCAGAAGGCAAACTCAGGATCCAAAAAGATCTTCACAAATCTGAACAAAATATCCAACAAAATGAGCTTCAATGTGGAGAAAAGCAACGTTTTACATTAAGGCAGGAAAAATCAAAGGTACAAGTACAGACTGGGTGAGACCTGGTTCAAAAACAGTAACTGTGCAAGGGACCTTGGGAGTCCTAGTGGACGGTCACTTGACTATGAGCCAGCAGTGTGCAGCAGCAACCAAAAAAGCTAAAACAATCCTGGGTTGTTTAAACAGAGGCATAGAATCAAGATCACGTGAGGTATTAGTACTGCTTTATAAAACCCTAGTAAGACCACACCTGGAATACTGCGGCCAATTTTGGTCACCATATCACAAAAAAGAAGTTGAGAGTTCGGAAAAAAATCAGAGAAGAGCAATAAGATGATCAAAGGCCTGGAGACTAAAACATGCAAAGAACTGCTGCAGGACTTGTGTTTGGCTAGTTTAAAGAAAAGAAGAAATAGGGGCGACCTGATTTGAGGGACTCCCACAAAGACGAGGGGGTCACATTATTCTTCAAAGCAACAGAGGGCAGGAAAAGAAACAATGTTTGGAAACTGAACAAAGAGAGAAGCAACCTAGAATTAAGAAGAAACTTCCTGACAGTGAGGACAATTAACAGTGGAACAGCTTGCCTCCAGAAATTGTGGGCGCTCCATCACTGGAGATTTTTAAGAAGAGGCTAGACAGTCACTTGTCTGAGATGATATAGGTTCTCCTGCTTGAACAGGGGCTTGACTAGAAGACCTCCAAGGTCCCTTCTATTCTATTCTAGTTGTAGCTTATCTTATATGTCAAAAATCTGGAACATTTTATCACTATTGGATACAACTATTTGTATCTCCTTGGCCAAACAACGTATTTTTGATAGTCATCGCCACTTAAATTTTAACAAATAAGACAGGAAAACCAATTTTCAAGGTTTTGCTGTCTTGGAAATGAATATAGAATACAGAGATCTAATACCAACCCACAAGTCTAAGATATCTGTGATAATATCTGAGGTGAGATCGGCTCCCATCCTTCTTGCCTCCTGGAAGACATGGCTCTGATGGATGGCTTGGGGCCCAAGTGGGGGAGGCATCAGACTAGAGGTGATTAATGAATCAAGACACAATCCCACCTTTTCCCCCACATGTTCAGCTCCCTCCTCATCTTTTAACTATAATTAAAATATAATTTAACTGTAGTTTTCTTTGATTTTCACAAATAGCAGTTGGATATAACTTCAAAGGATACTAAGCCACATATTTTTGACTTAAATCTAAACTGTTCAAATCATGTGTTCATTATTTATTTTAAAAAGTGATATTCTAAATTGTATTTTTTATTATCTCAGCTTGATCCAATTCCTGAAAAAATATTACAGCAAACAACAAATGTTAATGCAGTGCATTCCATTGAGAAG